>NC_083570.1:17487188-18687188 GCF_027579695.1 Neoarius graeffei
ACCTTATTCAAGACTTACAAAAGTTTTTTGTTCTAAGGTTGGAAAGTTATCGTGTTTTGAAAGTAGCTCGAGCAAACTATTTCCGCAGTTTGAACAGCCCGCCATGATATTAATTTTATCCAATCAGAATGCACGTTCGTTTTCTCTGCGTAACACTCATGACGTATGTATGTGCCCAGTTGTGTTGGCTCATTGAGGTTGGGAATAGCACGTGTGAAATACCCGTTTCTGCCTCTTGCGACGATTTCGCAAGTCCACGGGTGGCGCCTATCTCATTGCAGCAAATAAATTCTGCTGGACTCGTGAGCAACTCCACGTTACATTTTCCGCACGAGCACCACGCCGTGTCACCTGCACGCAGACGCTCTGCCCCACGCTCGCCATGCCCATGGTCAGCATCAGTCTCATCCTCGCCGTCAACTTCTCTTATTTCATCACCGGAGTCGAGAGTACCTCTCCTAGGTTCAAACTGGTACCCTTCTAAGCCATAGCCTGCTTGCAGTGTGTCTTGCGGGATCTCTTCGTATGATTCGACAGAGCTGTCGCTTTCAGTTGATGCGCCCGACGCCATGATTACACGCTTATCTCCTCTATTTCGGAGAGTTCCGCTAGTGCAGTGGGTAGCGCTGACGTCACGGTCTTTTAAAAATGGCGACTCTTGTGCGGTTTAGCGTATAAAGTATTATATTTACAATTACCAAGATATTTCGTCGTTTTCTAGTATATAAATTTGATAGAATACTTAAGAATATGTTACTTTGTCACATCAGCAACTGTATATATTATATTTGGTACCCCTTTAATTATAATACACATTATATATCCGTATTTCCATATATTGTACGCAGCAGCGGCTCGTGTCCATCGATTTTGGTGGTGCAGGACAACATTAATAATGACAAACAAAAACAAAGTCTATCACACGGGACGCTATGGGTAGACATATCAGGTGAAAATTCAATCCAAATTGATTGAAACTGCTCTCACTGAATTCAGAATTGAATGCTGAACAACATACTTTTTACAGAAATAAAAATATATTTATCCGTTCTTGAGATATTACAAATCAAAGATTGAAAGAAAAAAAAAAGGCTTAATTTTTATTAAACTGCCGTAATATTCTGTACGAGGATCACATGGTCCAAAATGGGCCTCGTTAACCAACGAGATCAAATGTTTTTTCTTAATAAACTTTTCTATTTTGCATGATTTTACATGGAAATTGGCAGGAACATAGAGGGTTGGATACTCAGTACAAAGCTGGAAAAATGAGTAAAAATCAATTCTGCAAATTAGCATTTAAATTAGTATTAATTATGCTAATTTGGTAAAAACGTTAAATCGGTACACTCAGTAAAAATTATTATTTCTAATCCCCTCTTTGTGCTCTGTAGGGCTTTGTATTTCTCAAAAGTAGGGCCTACTAGTGTTTATATGAAAGAATGTAAATGATTGTTTTGGGTAATAAGGAGTGTTCACACGGCAACTTTTACTCCGGTGTAGCACCGGGGCTGCCCCGGTAGAGCGTTCACACGGTACAAAGTTATACCGGTGTAGCCCCTGAAAGCTGCTTAAACCGGTGCAAATCTAACCCTGCTCGGGAGGTGGTTTAAGAAATTTACTCCGGAGTAAATGCTAGTTTGCGGGGCAGCACCGATATAAAATGGGACGTCTGAACGCTACGGGGTAGACTCGCTACACGTGAGGAGAGTTGATTACATACGGGCATTGCATAATTTGCATCCTGGTATTTTGCGCTTCCAAAATGGCGAATATCAACAACAACAGAACTGCGTGTCTTCCAGTGTTGCCAGATTGGGCGGTTTTAAGTGCATTTTGGCGGATTTGAACATATTTAGGGCTGGAAAACGGCAGCAGTATCTGGCAACACTGGTGTCTTCATCCACGTTGTTTTCCCGGCGCTTGGTGATGCCATGGCAACCGGGAAAAGGAAGTACATTTTCACGCATGCGCATATTTTATTTCCGCATTATTACTATCGTATAGCACGGTCGCAAAAACTGCCGTGTGAACGCAAGTGGGGCTGCACCGGTGCTAACACGCTTCTCTCTAGTAAGCAGGTTTGTGACGTGTGAACGCTCCACAAAATTTACACCGGTGTAAGATATATCGCAACAAAATACATCGGTGCAGCATCGATGCAAATATGTGCCGTGTGAACAACCCTATAGTCACAGCTTTCAAGGCGAACCTTGAAAAAAACTGTCTGATTCACATCCAATAACCAATTCACATTAATCGAACTGAAATTAACACTCGTTTCTGACTTCTGGTTTTTTAAAATCTCATTCCGACCACTAAGATCTCAATATTTTTCATCAAAACAACTCCAGTTATACTCTAAAATAGTTATTTATTTCCAGGAATCAGTTTGATTTGGAAAGAAAAAAAAAGGTAGGTAAAGCTATGAAAACTCACTTCAAAGTTTCCCGTGAAGCATAACATCAAAACTAGCAGACGGAAAATTTTGCTGAATCCTTCATCAGAAACAGCGAGAGCGTCCCTATTAAAGTTATCTGACTGATATTCGCGAGTAATCCAGTTGGAAACCGATCAGAAGAAAGAGAGAGACTGAGTGCTTTCTCGTGACTCAAAAAGAAAAGCACCGGCAGTTTCCCGACGTCACGCGAGCAGCGTTTTTAATCTGTTGTACCGACTTCAACCTGCCGTTCCTCCCAAAGTACTGAACAGATCTTAACCAGGTAAATTTTTGGAAAGCAGAGATTATAAGCTTTTTAATGACAGTATGATGATCCACTATATGACATGATCCCTTCCCTTCTCCCAATCTTTGTATACCTGCATTTGCAATCGAAATGGTCCTTTACTTCATACATACACACACTGTTTACACTTTTCCGCAAACAAAATGAATGTGTTAGAATGAATTCTGATTATTTGTATAAAACAAGATGGCACCCAATCTGGCAACCCAGTTAACTGTCTTGTATATTGCTTCTCCCCTAAGCATGGGGCAGCATGACTCCTGCCCCAGTGGGCCTCTATTAGCGCTTTCCCACTAAATGCAATAATAATAATAATAACTCTACAGAGCTAAATTATTATTTGTCTTTTCTCTTCTACAACCCCGATTCCAAAAAAGTTGGGACAAAGTACAAATTGTAAATAAAAACGGAATGCAATAATTTACAAATCTCAAAAACTGATATTGTATTCACAATAGAACATAGACAACATATCAAATGTTGAAAGTGAGACATTTTGAAATTTCATGCCAAATATTGGCTCATTTGAAATTTCATGACAGCAACACATCTCAAAAAAGTTGGGACAGGGGCAATAAGAGGCTGGAAAAGTTAAAGGTACAAAAAAGGAACAGCTGGAGGACCAAATTGCAACTCATTAGGTCAATTGGCAATAGGTCATTAACATGACTGGGTATAAAAAGAGCATCTTAGAGTGGCAGCGGCTCTCAGAAGTAAAGATGGGAAGAGGATCACCAATCCCCCTAATTCTGCGCCGACAAATAGTGGAGCAATATCAGAAAGGAGTTCGACAGTGTAAAATTGCAAAGAGTTTGAACATATCATCATCTACAGTGCATCATATCATCAAAAGATTCAGAGAATCTGGAAGAATCTCTGTGCGTAAGGGTCAAGGCCGTTAAAGCATACTGGGTGCCCGTGATCTTCGGGCCCTTAGACGGCACTGCATCACATACAGACATGCTTCTGTATTGGAAATCACAAAATGGGCTCAGGAATATTTCCAGAGAACATTAGGAATATTTCCAGAGAACATTATCTGTGAACACAATTCACCGTGCCATCCGCCGTTGCCAGCTAAAACTCTATAGTTCAAAGAAGAAGCCGTCTCTAAACATGATCCAGAAGCGCAGACGTCTTCTCTGGGCCAAGGCTCATTTAAAATGGACTGTGGCAAAGTGGAAAACTGTTCTGTGGTCAGACGAATCAAAATGTGAAGTTCTTTATGGAAATCAGGGACGCCGTGTCATTCGGACTAAAGAGGAGAAGGACGACCCGAGTTATCAGCGCTCAGTTCAGAAGCCTGCATCTTTGATGGTATGGGGTTGCATTAGTGCGTGTGGCATGGGCAGCTTACACATCTGGAAAGACACCATCAATGCTGAAAGGTATATCCAGGTTCGAGAGCAACATATGCTCCCATCCAGACGACGTCTCTTTCATTTTCCAACATGACAATGCCAAACCACATACTGCATCAATTACAGCATCATGGCTGCGTAGAAGAAGGGTCCGGGTACTGAACTGGCCAGCCTGCAGTCCAGATCTTTCACCCATAGAAAACATTTGGCGCATCATAAAACGGAAGATACGACAAAAAAGACCTAAGACAGTTGAGCAACTAGAATCCTACATTAGACAAGAATGGGTTAACATTCCTGTCCCTAAACTTGAGCAACTTGTCTCCTCAGTCCCCAGACGTTTACACTGGAAAAAAAAAAGACTTTTGGGGGTAGTAAAATATATAAACTCAGGTGTGGTAATTTCTACACAGAAATATCATAATTCTGTGAAAACTGCCGTTTACTTGATAATAATAAACAACATATAGACATTTTACTTGTGTCATCAAAATATTGTGTTTCATGAGTAAGTTCTACTATATAAATACCCGTAGGTTTTAATGGTTATATGGTCGTTACATACAAACACAGAAAAACTAAGTAAAACTTAGTACTTTTTAAATTCAGAGCATGCGCGCTCAATGAGGAGACGGTTGGAATCAGAAGAACTCTACAACCAGAAGAGAACAGCCATTATATATGAGAAGCAGCACTTGAGCAGTGCTTGTGTCTGTAAAGAAATTGCGGTAAGTAACCTACTTTGTGAACTTTTTTGCACCATGTGCGACAACTCATTGAAGAGGAGGGCATTTTGATTACAATGTGTATGATATGGGTAACGTTAACGTAGGCTCATCGTCGCAATAATAGTCACGGACCACGACTCGTGGTTAAAGGTCCCATGGCATGAAATTTTCACTTTCTGAGGTTTTTTAACGTTAAAATGAGTTCCTCTGACCTTCTTAAGTCACCCCAGTGGCTAGAAATTTCATAATGTGTAAACCAAACTATGCCCACCCTTTGTCAACATTTGAGAATGGCGCGTCAAAATGGCGCGTTGATAAACTCTTCCCTTTACTACGTCAGCAAGGGAGATGATCCCCACGCCCCCCTTCTGGATTCCCACCCACTGTATGGATTGCCCGCCCAGCTCAAAAGTTGCCACCAAACATGGAAGTTGCGCTGTACATGGATGTGACAACACAGAAAAGAGTCTGTTTTTACTGCCGACGGGAGAGCCCCTGAAGACGCAGTGGCTTAATTTTATTTACTCCAATAATACGCCGTCGAGTCTACCTAAGACGGTGTATGTTTGTCGGAAGCATTTTCCTGATGAATGTTTCCACAACTTAGGACAGTACAGGGCAGGTTTTGCACATCAACTGTCACTGAAGCCTGGGTCCGTACCAAGCATCCCTGCCGCATCAGCCACAAACAGCGAACAAGTAAGTGTATAACTGTTAAGTCGTTTTGCCGTGTTTTAAAATCGCAATGGCTACATTAGCTGTGCAGCTAACCGCTTCCTGCAGTTAGCCAGGTACTCTGAGCTACAAAACCAAAAAGCATGCAGCATGCTCTGTTATAATAGCCAATCAAAACAGTTTTTACAAAGACACCCACATTCTTTTTTTAAGTCACTCGTTCATTTTATTTGTTTGTTTGTTCAGTAAAAACCCAAACATTTGTTGAATTTATTTTATTTCCTCGCGTCGCACCTTAATGACGTCAGCGCGCGGTATTTTTCCCTTTGCGGTTTGTTCCTTCTCTTTCGCCATAGTAAGACACCCACATCCACTTGTTCTGACCCACTGGAGGTAGCGTCACAGTGCTGTTAGCCAATCAGAGGTAACACATTTACATGTCATGAATATTAATAAGAGCTGAAATCCTGTCGTTCTCCCGCCACCCGCTCCTCCACCAAACTAGAACAGCCTGAAACAGGAGAACCACAGCATTTTTTTCACCAAAACCGGCTCACAGGGCATTCATTCATACTAGAGACCACCGCACAATTAATGAAAAAACGATGCCATGGGACCTTTAAGGATTATCTAGCAATTTGGAACACAAAAGGACCAAGCTTTCTTGCCAGGTGATGAGATGAATGACAAATATGTAGTCAAAACGGAAGCATTTAATGGTTTATCTCGACACCGGTTACAGCTATTTTCGTTGATTCTGAGTATGGACACGTTTCGTTCTCATCAAGCAGGAGAACAGTCGTCACATAGCATGCTAGAGGATTGTTCAAAGTTCTACGGCTTATGAATGCAAAACCAGTCTTTCTACACACCTATGTGAAACGTTTCAGTGCAAAACTTTGGTTTTAAAGCGTTAAGAAATTTGAACCGACATCTCATTTGAATATACATACAGTGGTGCTTGAAAGTTTGTGAACCCTTTAGAATTTTCTATGTTTCTGCATAAATATGACCAAAAACATCATCAGATTTTCACACAAGTCCTAAAAGTAGATAAAGAGAACCCAGTTAAACAAATGAGACAAAAATATTATACTTGTTCATTTATTTATTGAGGAAAATGATCCAATATTACATATCTGTGAGTGGCAAAAGTATGTGAACCTTTGTTTCAGTACCTGGTGAGACCCACTTATGCAGCAATAACTGCAACTAAACGTTTGCGGTAACTGTTGATCAGTCCTGCACACCAGCTTGGAGGAATTTTAGCCCGTTCCTCCGTACAGAACAGCTTCAACTCTGGGATGTTGGTGGGTTTCCTCACATGAACTGCTTGCTTCAGGTCCTTCCACAACATTTCGATTGGATTAAGGTCAGGACTTTGACTTGGCCATTCCAAAACATTAACTTTATTCTTCTTTAACCATTCTTTGGTAGAACGACTTGTGTGCTTAAGGTCATTGTCTTGCTGCATGACCCACCTTCTCTTGAGATTCAGTTCATGAACAGATGTCCTGACATTTTCCTTTAGAATTGACTGGTATAATTCAGAATTCATTGTTCTATCAATGATGGCAAGCCGTCCTGGCCCAGATGCAGCAAAACAGGCCCAAACCATGATACTACCACCACCATGTTTCACAGATGGGATAAGGTTCTTATGCTGGAATGCAGTGTTTTCCTTTCTCCAAACATAACGCTTTTCATTTAAACCAAAAAGTTCTATTTTGGTCTCATCCGTCCACAAAACATTTTTCCAATAGCCTTCTGGCTTGTCCACGTGATCTTTAGCAAACTGCAGACGAGCAGCAATGTTCTTTTTGGAGAGCAGTGGCTTTCTCCTTGCAACCCTGCCATGCACACCATTGTTGTTCAGTGTTCTCCTGATGGTGGACTCATGAACATTAACATTAGTCAATGTGAGAAAGGCCTTCAGTTGCTTAGAAGTTACCCTGGAGTCCTTTGTGGCCTCGCTGACTATTACACGCCTTGCTCTTGGAGTGATCTTTGTTGGTTGACCACTCCTGGGGAGGGTAACAATGGTCTTGAATTTCCTCCATTTGTACACAATCTGTCTGACTGTGGATTGGTGGAGTCCAAACTCTTTAGAGATGGTTTTGTAACCTTTTCCAGCCTGATGAGCATCAACAACGCTTTTTCTGAGGTCCTCAGAAATCTCCTTTGTTTGTGCCATGATACACTTCCACAAACATGTGTTGTGAAGATCAGACTTTGATAGATCCCTTTTCTTTAAATAAAACAGGGTGCCCACTCACACCTGATTGTCATCCCATTGACTGAAAACACCTGACTCTAATTTCTCCTTTAAATTAACTGCTAATCCTAGAGGTTCACATACTTTTGCCACTCACAGATATGTAATATTGGATAATTTTCCTCAATAAATAAATGACCAAGTATAATATTTTTGTCTCATTTGTTTAGCTGGGTTCTCTTTATTTACTTTTAGGACTTGTGTGAAAATCTGATGATGTTTTAGGTCATATTTATGCAGAAATATAGAAAATTCTAAAGGGTTCACAAACTTTCAAGCACCACTGTACATGGATTCGTCGCAGTTTGAACAGCCAATAAGTTGTGAATTTGGCGAGCATAGTGTTAGATATATAGCATGCATTTACAGTATGAACTATTAGCAGCTCTGCGTTGTGTTGTGCACATTTCTACAATGTCGGCGGGCCTTCACTTCAAAGAACGCTACGTTTTTGAACGTCATATGAATTTGTGTAAGCCTGGAAATACCTATAACCCTTCGCTCCACATGCCCGCTCTAAACCTAGTCTGCCATGATGCAGGGCTCCAGAATAACTGTTTTGCACGAGTGCGCTAGGTGCACCCATATAGTAGATTCACAAACACAAACTGCAAGGGAGTTTTGCTGTTATGTACATGGACCACGATTTCAGTGACCAGTTTTTCACTTTGACTTCTACTGACATGATTCGTGATATGGACACTATCAAGCTAGTTAAATTAGAGCCTACTGTTGTTCTTACCCCGAGTCCCATCTCACCTGAGATCACTGCCTCCACTCCAGCACTTGATTCTTCAGCGCGTCCGTTAGCTCAGCGGACACCATCATTTTACCGGTTTCATCAGAACATCGCTCTGCTCCTTGGCCAGTCCCGTTCCCAATTCCCACCTTTTCTTTTGATGTTGAAATGCTCCTTCAACAGGGAAACAATGTGTTTGAAACCGATGGAACACTGATGCAGAATCCTAGTGTCGTATCAAATGTTCTTCAGAAACTCGCAGAGACTATCTTCAACTACACTGCCTATCCATCAGGGTGGCAAATTGTGGCGGTTGTGGAGGCTCTTCTCACCAAACACCCCTGTTTGAGGGAACCGGGGACGTCCGTTTCAGGCATGTACGGCTGGCAACAGTGATTAAAGTACAAGATGGCCAACCATCGGTCGAAACTGAGGAAGCGGGATGTGCCATGCCCAGAGCTTGAAATCAACTCATTGAAAAGAAAGGCAAGAGAAGTCCCGCAGAAAACTGCAAGTGACCGAGAAGGGCAGAGATCAGCTTTCTGCCTCCACTTCCTAATGGAGAAAACGTCGAAAGCCTTGAGATGGAGAGACAGGAGCTGCTAAACAAGGTGAAGAAGATGAACAACAGCCGGCTCATCGGTGAGAAGATGGCAAAAACTTTCTCCTACCGCAGGCTGGAGGTGGTCAGTGGGAGCCCAGCGGCTGATGTCTTCAAAGAAAGATGGCCAGCTCTATTTTGTGAAGCTGAGGTAGGAAAATGTGTAGATGTGTCAAAACTATTTGTATTACCGGGTAGTAACATTTGATTTTACTGTGTAATGCCAAGTTCAGTGTGTGTATGTATCTCCTGTCATTTCAGATCAAGGAGGAATTCCGAAGGATCACAACAATTTCCCTGGAGCAGACGTTCATGATGAATCTGGACCAGTATACCCCAAAACTCATTACACTGATGAGGTCCAAGGGAGGCGTCCAGGGTACCCAACTTAGGCCATACCTGGAGAAGCTGAGCGAGGTGTGATTCTCAGTGGTTAATTTTCTATATTATTTGCCACAAGTAGGAGCCACTTATTTTGTTCCTACATTACATCCATGGTCCTTGCATGGTCTGTACATGGTCCGAGAGACATCATGTATCCCCCGCGATAACGTAGTCAGTGCAGCCCTGACTGGTGACACCCCTTAATCAGGACCTTAATGAAATGAATGGGCATGTTTAGAATTTATGCATTCGAGGGAGGGGAGATATTAGTCGGCTCGAAGTCGCTAAGGAGTCACATGGAAGTCGCATGGCATGCGACTGGAATGGGAAAAAGTGGCTACTACTGTATCATACTGTATAAAACACATCAATTTCTGCCATTACAAAACTTCAGTACAAAGTGTGCTGACTTAGAGGGATGGTATGGTGTAAAATGAAAATTAGAATCTTAACAGGTCATGGCAAGTTTGTATGTTTAGGCCAAGTTTACATTAGACCGTATCTGTCTCGTTTTCTTCGCGGATGCACTGTCCGTTTACATTAAAACGCCTGGAAACGCCGGGAAACGGGAATCCGTCAGGGTCCACGTATTCAATCCAGATCGTGTCTGGTCCGGTGCTGTGTAAACATTGAGAATATGCGGATACGCGGATACGCTGTGCTGAGCTCTAGCTGGCGTCGTCATTGGACAACGTCACTGTGACATCCACCTTCCTGATTCGCTGGCGTTGGTCATGTGACGCGACTGCTGAAAAACGGCGCGGACTTCCGCCTTGTATCACCTTTCATTAAAGAGTATAAAAGTATGAAAATACTGCAAATACTGATGCAAATACTGCCCATTGTGTAGTTATGATTGTCTTTAGGCTTGCCATCCTTCCACTTGCAAGTGGTAAGTGACGCGCATGCCCGACATGCACTGAGATCGCACACACAGCGGCTCAGTCCCAAATCACTGCTCGTGCGCTATACTCGCGCGCTCTGTGAGCTGCGCAGGGCCGGAGTGCGCACCATCCAGAGGGCACTCGCTGTTCAGGGCGGAGTGATTTGGAGCGCAGGATGCCTGCGGAGCCGAGCGTATCCGTGTATTGGCGTTGCTGTGTGCACGCAAATCATGTATTGACGTTGCTGTGTGCACACTAATCGTTTTAAAAACGTTAATCTGATGATCCGCTGATACGGTCTAATGTAAACCCCACCTTAGTGAGGAGAGATCCTAACAGCTGCCCATTTACTGCCATTCATTCATGGCTAGTTGTTTTCCCTCACGCTGGGCGGACCAAATGTGCCGTCTGTATCTTTGTTCCCTGTGTATTTATTGACCTTGTGTTGCAGTTGTCCAGTGCTGCATTGCTGTCAACTTCTGTTGTCGATTGTCAGTTGTCAATTCTTGTCGTTCCTAGTCTTTTCTTATAGTCACAATATTAATTGTTTTTCACAAACATTTATTTATTTACAGAACCCAACCATTGAGACGAGGCGTGACACAATAACATAGCTGCCAACATTCCGAAATTGCAAATAGTAATACAAGGTTTTACTTGAAGCCCCCCCGCCGCCAAAGCTTTCTAGCAAAACTACCCTGAAAAATCACACCAAAACAAAATAGTTTGACAAAATTTATTCTACAAACTAAACTATCATCTTACATTAATTTGCAAAGTTCTTTTCAACAGGGATGAGAATGAAAAATATTTAAAAAGTCTGAAAAAAACAGGGCAGGGCCCATGGCCCAAGGGGGCGGGGCCCATGGCCCGGGGGGCGGGGCCCAGGGGTTCCAGGGGCTAATGATTTTTGGCTATTTTTTATTTATTTATTTTTACCCCAAAACCATTAATTTTATCAGCAAAAAGTTGCAAACAGTACATCGCGCGAAACTGTCATTATTTTCTACCCTTATTAGACAGGGAGATTCTTTTGTGTAATCTGAGCTGAAGTGGGTTTTTCCCTTTCGTTTTTTGGGGCGTGCGCTCTCGCTCTGCTATGCCGGTCGGTCCTCGAGAAAAGGGATAAAAGCCCGCCCACACTGAAAGCTGATTGGCTTATTTTGCTGAGTAACCCAATCAGGATGCTCTTTGTCTGGCATGCGCTACATGAACAGGCACACAGGCAGTGTTGCCACATTGGGTGGTTTTAAGTGCATTTTGGCGGGTTTTGAACATATTTTGGGATGGAAAACGTCAGCAATATCTGGCAACACTGCACACAGTCTCCCTCGCGCACGCACATTCTAAGATGCGTGATGCAGACCTTAATGTTGCGCGCGCACACTCTTGCTCGCTTCTATCAATATGCAGGAGACTCCCGGAAGTTCTGGAAGACTTGGGATGTCTGCGTTATAAGGTGACCACAGATCGTTAATCATACCCCCCCCCACCCCCGAAAATTTCTCAACGGATTTACATCGATCTCAAAAACGATCATTTTGGTCTGAAAAAGTCGGAAATCCGCCGATCGGCGGAAAATTCTCATCCCTGTTTCAACAATGGAAACAAATTTACCTGGAACTAGAATACATATATCATCAAAGCAATTTGGCACAGATCAAACATAAAAGGAACCTCTTGTAATCAACACCAAATATAAAAATGTCTCAAAACATGCTTGGCACAAAGTGAAACAGCTCAAAAAAGTGTCAATTTCAACTTGCTTCTTCACATGACTACAAATCAAACAGAACAGAATCAACAACACACCCCGGGCATCAAATTGTGCCCGCCAATCACAATGCAAGGTATTTGTTTGGATTCTTTGGGCGGGCTTTTGCAGGAGTGACGACAAGGCTGGGCGACGCTGGAGAAAGCGCTATTGAACGGCGCTCGTTTGACTCCGCTTTGGAATCAGTTTTAGAAGAATTAGGAGTTTTCGTTGAAACATGAGCAGGAAGAGGCTCTCCGCTCATTCCATGATCGCTGAATCTTCACCAAAACACTCGACGCTCCAATGGTGTCCCTCTCCACATGCTGTTTGTTTACCCCATAGACATATAAACATAGACGCCGCATTGAGCTGGTGGCCCGTTGCTGGGATACGTCAGAGTGTCCGCCATATTGGATGTGGCAAATCTTCCCCGTAAACCAGGGTTTCCCAAAGTGTGGTGCGCGCACCCCCGGGGGTGCGCGAGCTGCCACTAGGGGGTGCGCAAGATAAAAAATGTAATGGCGATTTTTAACTCCTCTTCTACGCCGTAACGGTTCTGCAGTACTTTATGGCTTCTTGTGGATTTCTAGACTGCATCGATGCCGTCATACACAGTCCTGGCAAAACAGGCCTTGAGAGTTTTGATGCCCTTCGCAACAACTTATCTGTGTGAAGCTGGGTTCTCTGGTTTGGCAGCAATTAAAACTAAACATCAGCAAAGACTGGGAGATGTTGAGAAAGATTTGAGGCTGAGACGGTCTTCAATTACCCCAAACATCGGAGAGCTCTGTGCCAAGATGCAGGCCCATCCGTCGCATTAATATTGGTATGTATTTGGCCAAATGGCATTGATCTTGCTAAAAATATATACTGCTACTGAAAATAGGACCTATAGAGATCTTGCAGTCACGTGACCGGAAAGTACACAACCCCCATCTTGTCGGTCAAAAACACCGCTGAATACTGCTGCACTCGTGTACAGAACGGATCAATTTCAACCGACGGACTACACGGCTCATTTTTCTAATTAACAGATAACTAGATACATGTCTAAAATAAACGATCTACAGATTTGTGACCCTTATGGCTTACCGGACGGAGTTTTCACGACCGGATTTTGAACTGCCAGCGGAATACCCGGACGTGTATGATTACCTCATCAACTTTTCCTCGCTGTTCAGTGGTGAAGCACTGCGTGCTTATAAATCTCTGGACAGTTTTCTTTACAGAAATTCAGGATTTGTCAGCGACTCAGATGTGGCATCTTGTAAACAAGAAAATGATCCTCACTGGATGGGTAAGTCACTTAAGTATTGAGTATAGCACTGACCAGCCGATTATAGAATAGAATAAGGTAATTCCAAATCGTCCGTCTTGTTTACATGGATCTGGCGTTGGAGAGGTAGAGGCTTGGCAGTGGAGGTTTGAGTAGCTGTTTTCTGAACTTAGTCAACAGGCCGGCTCTGCCTGCAGCCTCGCTTCTGCTCCCGGCGCCGCCTCCTTCCCTTTGCTTCCAATAACAATCCACGGAGACCCCGGAATGTTATTTATTTATTTTTTCTCGTCCGGAATGTTGTGTATGCGATGGAAATCGCTACAAACCATCATTTTCTGCTGGAAACCAATGTCCAGTAAGTCCATACGGTTGTAGTGGATATTGAAGTCCGGTACAGACGAACAACACGCAAAAATGCACACAAAAAACATAAAAAACGTGCACAGGTAGGGAGAGCTTGTAGCCGCAGCCGTTGTAGTAGAATTGTATATACAGTGGTGCTTGAAAGTTTGTGAACCCTTTAGAATTTTCTATATTTCTGCATAAATATAACCTAAAACATCATCAGATTTTCACACAAGTTCTAAGAGTAGATAAAGAGAACCCTGTTAAACAAATGAGACAAAAATATTATACTTGGTCATTTATTTATTGAGGAAAATGATCCAATATTACATATCTGTGAGTGGCAAAAGTATGTGAACCTCTAGGATTAGCAGTTAATTTAAAGGAGAAATTAGAGTCAGGTGTTTTCAGTCAATGGGATGACAATCAGGTGTGAGTGGGCACCCTGTTTTATTTAAAGAACAGGGATCTATCAAAGTCTGATCTTCACAACACATGTTTGTGGAAGTGTATCATGGCACAAACAAAGGAGATTTCTGAGGATCTCAGAAAAAGCGTTGTTGATGCTCATCAGGCTGGAAAAGGTTCCAAAACCATCTATATAGAGTTTGGACTCCACCAATCCACAGTCAGACAGATTGTGTACAAATGGAGGAAATTCAAGATCATTGTTACCCTCCCCAGGAGTGGTCGACCAACAAAGATCACTCCAAGAACAAGGTGTGTAATAGTCGGCGAGGTCACAAAGGACCCCAAGGTAACTTCTAAGCAACTAAAGGCCTTTCTCACATTGGCTAATGTTAATGTTTATGAGTCCACCATCAGGAGAACACTGAACAACAATGGTGTGCATGGCAGGGTTGCAAGGAGAAAGTCACTGCTCTCCAAAAAGAACATTGCTGCTTGTCTGCAGTTTGCTAAAGCTCACGTGGACAAGCCAGAAGGCTATTGGAAAAATGTTTTGTGGATGGATGAGACCAAAATAGAACTTTTTGGTTTAAATGAGAAGCGTTATGTTTGGAGAAAGGAAAACACTGCATTCCAGCATAAGAACCTTATCCCATCTGTGAAACATGGTGGTGGTAGTATCATGGTTTGGGCCTGTTTTGCTGCATCTGGGCCAGGATGGCTTCCCATCATTGATGGAACAATGAATTCTGAATTATACCAGCGAATTCTAAAGGAAAATGTCAGGACATCTGTCCATGAACTGAATCTCAAGAGAAGGTGGGTCATGCAGCAAGACAACGACCCTCAGCACACAGGTCGTTCTACCAAAGAATCATTAAAGAAGAATAAAGTTAATGTTTTGGAATGGCCAAGTCAAAGTCCTGACCTTAATCCAATTGAAATGTTGTGGAAGGACCTGAAGCGAGCAGTTCATGTGAGGAAACCCACCAACACCCCAGAGTTGAAGCTGTTCTGTACGGGGGAATGGGCTAAAATTCCTCCAAGTCGGTGTGCAGGACTGATAAACAGTTACAGGAAATGTTTACTTGCAGTTATTGCTGCACAAGGGGGTCAAACCAGATACTGAAAGCAAAGGTTCACATACTTTTGCCACACACAGATATGTAATATTGGATCATTTTCCTCAATAAATAAATGACCAAGTATAATATTTTTGTCTCATTTGTTTAACTGGGTTCTCTTTATCTACTTTTAGGACTTGCGTGAAAATCTGATGATGTTTTCGGTCATATTTATGCAGAAATATAGAAAATTCTAAAGGGTTCACAAACTTTCAAGCACCACTGTAGTAGGGCTTTCCAGAAGAAAAGGTAGAAGTAAAAGCAGAAGTAGAACCAGAAGTAGAAGTAGAAGGCGGAATATGGCGTTTGACCGACACGATGGCGTCTGTCACAATCTGGATCGGCTGTGACGTCACATGCAAGTGCTCCATATAGCCTACTGACCCACCCACCGTCTGTCTGTCTGTCTGTCTGTCTCTCTCTCGCTGCAGACTGAGCCGCCAGCGCTGCACTTCACAATCAGATGGATCCTCTTCTTTATCTGTTCCTGATATGCGCCTTAATTGTTGTATCTCTTTAAAATGCATATGTTCATAATTATCATTGCTATTTTTACTGTTATTATATGTTAACTTTTTTGCAAATTAAATTCATTCTCAATTCATTTTCATAACCTTGTAATGACAGGGTTGTGTTGCTAGTGTTTTAAACACGGATGAAAATCATATATTTTCCCCATATCTGGCTGGTAGACTACATGCCTCGATGCGATCTCCCTTTGTAATGAATTTGCGCGTTTACCGTGTTGCAACGTTTTAAAACTGTTGCATTTCAATCAAATTCTATCTAATTCAAATACGAGAGCGCATAATATGTTAATGTGATTCGATGTTCTCATTCGAGCATGACGTGCTGCCTTTGTAAGAAAGCTTTGGTGGGTTTTTTTTTTCCACTTTTGTGGTTTCCTGCAGGTGTGGCAAACAATGTTTGTTATCATTTTAGCACGATTAAAGATGCTGCCTTTATAAGAAAGCGTGTGTTTTTTGAAACTGGGGAACTGGGGGTGCGTCAACCTGGTTGGAGTATAGAAGGGGGTGCGCGGCCAAAAAAGTTTGGGAACCGCTGCCGTAAACCAATGCAAGTAAATGGACTGAACTTCATAAAGCCCCTTTCTACAATAATATTTAACTCGATGCCTTTTATTCACCCATTAAGACACACACGTATATATTTGGGAAACAAACAGGCATCAAAACAACACAACTTTTAATTTGATGGTTATAAATAGTGTGCGAAATACCCTGTACACTGCAAACTAGCGACAGATACGCGATAGATAGCTCAGGGAAGCTAATCAGTCAGCATACCGTAGCAAGCTACCAAAACCTGAGGCCACAATAACCAACCTACAAGACTGAATATGATAAATGATGGAAATAGTGGAAAAACTGGAAATAGTGAATGAAAATAAAAATGTACTGTTTTATTTATTGAGTCACCACACAGACCTCTTCTTCTTCTTTAGGTGTCAGGTCTGGTCTTGCAGACATCGACGATCATGGCTCTCCATTCCTCTCTGCATTCAGTCCGTCTGATGAGATCAATGGTAGAGAACTGGTGGTTCATTGCGATCTTGTTCAGGCTGTCTGTGAACTTTGTCCGCTGTCTTCCTCTGCTTTTTTTGCCAATGATCTTTCCTAACAGCAAGCACTTTTCCAATCCGTTTGCTCTCATTATGTGCCCAAATAATTTCATTTGTCTTTCAAGGATGGTGTTGAGGAGTGATCTCTTGTACCCCACCATTTGCATTACTTCCTCGTTTGTCTTTCTTTCTGTCCACGAGACCCTCAGGATTCTCCTTATAAACCATGTCTCAACTGCTTCCAGGCGGCATTCAGTATCCTTTGTCAAAGTCCAGCATTCGTACCCATAGAGAAGGATTGACCATATATGGAGCACTTGCATGTGACGTCACAGCCGATCCAGATTGTCGGTCAAACGCCATATTCCGCCTAATACTTCTACTTCTGCTTTTACTTCTACCTTTTCTTCTGGAAAACCCTACTATATACAATTCTACTACAACGGCTGCGGCTACAAGCTCTCCCTACCTGTGCACGTTTTTTATGTTTTTTGTGTGTATTTTTGCATGTTGTTCGTCTGTACCGGACTTCAATATCCACTACAACCGTATGGACTTACTGGACATTGGTTTCCAGCAGAAAATGATGGTTTGTAGCGATTTCCATCACATGCACAACATTCCAGACGAGAAAAAAAAAACAAAAACATTCCGGACGAGATAGCGAGACCAGCGGGGTCTCCATGGATTGTTATCGGAAGCAAAGCGAAGGAGGCATCGCCGGGAGCGGAAGCAAAAGCGAGGCTGCAGAGCCGGCCTGTTGACTAAGCTCAGAAAACAGCCACTCAAACCTCCACTGCTAAGCCTCTATCTCTCCAACGCCAGATCCATGTAAACAAGACGGACGATTTGGAATTACCTTATTCTATTCTATAATCGGCTGGTCAGTGCATCTAGTATCAGTACTAGTAATACTTAAGTGACTTACCCATCCAATGAGGATTCTTGTTTACAAGATGCCACATCTGAGTCGCTGACAAATCCTGAATTTCTGTAAAGATAACTGTCCAGAGGTTTATAAGCACGCAGTGCTTCACCACTGAACAGCGAGGGAAAGTTAATGAGGTAATTATACACGTCCGGGTATTCCGCTGGCAGTTCAAAATCCGGTCGTGAAAACTCCGTCCGGTAAGCCATAAGGGTCACAAATCTGTAAATCGTTTATTTTAGACATATATCTAGTTATCTGTTCATTAGAAAAATGAGCCGTGTAGTCCGTCGGTTGAAATTGATCCATTCTGTACACGAGTGCAGCAGTATTCAGCGGTGTTTTTGACCGACAAGATGGCGGTTGTGTACTTTCCGGTCACGTGACTGCAAGATCTCTATAGGTCTTCAAGGTCCTGATTTTTGTGTTGAGGCTTATGTTTCTGTTTGTGAAAATGCATTTCTCAATTATTCAACCTACTCTCGTTGAATAAAGTGAGCTGAATGGCCGCCAAACTGAGTTCGGCCAGGTTCTAACGTCATACCAAAACAAAATACATCACTGATTCCTTCACATTCAGAAAGGTTAAAAACATTCATCATACGTTCAAAAACGTTCATCATAGTGTGGCACTGTATTATCTAATTCTCACTGCTTATAACTCTACACCTCCCCGGTGGAGATGAGCTGGGAAACTGAAGACTGAAGGAACAGTATTGAAAAGTATTTTTCCAGTCTCACCTGTGAAAGGTAATCCCATGTGATCTCGTTCGGACGGTAAACCTGTTGGTACAGTTAAACGCAGCACATAATTGAGGCATCTTTATTCTCCGCTACTGTCTAGACGCTATACCAGAGACGGTTGAAGAATCTCCACTTTGCTACATCCAATATGGCGGCGAGGATGACATATGATTCTACGCAGAATGCGGCGTATGTTTATATGTCTATGGTTTACCCTCCCCCACTGCTTTCTGTTGCTCTGACTACGTCACAGTCACTGTTGCGCTGATTGGTCAGAGCACTGGCCTATACGCACAGAGACAGTTTGAAAGACAACGGGTTCAAATACGAATCCCACCGGTGATAGACTTTGAAAATGACCCATGAAAATTGGCAAAATCGTATTTTATTGTAGTACATTCGTATTTTTGTAATCAAAACGACAAATCGTAATAAATACGATTTATTCGTAGTAGTTGGCAGCTATGCAATAATCCGCTGCCTCATCATATACCTTGGAGAGCAAGTGGAGGAGCTTTTCCAAGACTGCCTGGTAATTTTGTTGTTGTTTTTGTTGTTGTTAGTAAAACTGTCATCCAAGTGCAGTACATCACATGACCATCTACATAAATATGTCTAGATAACTATACTATTGATGTCCAATAATTCATCCACAAATCTAAAAAACTGTCAGTACATAATTTACATTAATTCACATTTAACCACAAAAGACAACTGTTTGTTTTCATGCATTGATACTTTATTAAAATGTTCAACATGTTTTGTGTACTTTATCCTCGGAGAGTAAAACTGTAATTAATGACATTTTTTTATTTTATTTATTTTTCAAATTTACAACTGTATGCAGGAGGACACCCCCTTTGAGAGCGAACATCCATTGACGATCCTCGTCATCCATAGAGTGGTAGGATAGGATCCAGTAGGTGTGCCCATCCTCATAGATGGAAAGGAGGTGTTAGACAACTGTGGCAGCTCTGCGAAGGCTTGTGTTTTACTGATGGGACTGATTTATTCATTGAATCTTGCATATCCCCCACCACTGCGATACACGTTTGAGGGGTTCCAGAAGGGTTTCCTGGAACTGGACGGGGTAAAGCTTTTGCCAAAAGTGGCCACGCTCAAGTCAAAGTTGCTTCCCAACAGGGCATGATATGGCTCTTAAGTGTACTCTTGACTTTTCCCTGCCCACGTTGTGTTTTATGTTTGGGTCATGGAAAAAAGTGAAAGTGTTTCCATCTTGAAATGAAAATGGGATGTGTAATTTTTACCTGTGCACTTGAAACAAACTTCTCTTTTTCATTTATTCTTATTATTTTTTTGTCAAAGTTGAAATTGAAATTGTTCTGTGCACAGAATTGGCCCCGCCCCTTTGTTGAAGGGTCATGGAAAAAAGTTGACTTCTCTTTTGTGAAGATACTCAGTCATCCAGGTACATAGTAATCTGTGGTTGGTAGAAGAGAGCAACTGGACTAGCTTGAAAAGTCTTGAAGACGTTTCGCCTCTCGTCCGAAAGGCATCCTCAGTTCTGTCTGTCTAATAGGGAGTATCAAGTATTTATCCTCTCATGGATCATCATAGAATCCGAATCAGAATGCTGATGGCTGCATTGTAGGTGGCTGATAGATGTCATGGACACCCACCTCTGTTCAGTGATGGTCGTTCCAGGTTGACAAAAATGAACGATCCTCTCTGGCCAAGTATGAGAGTATGGCTACGTTTACATTAGACCGTATCTGTCTCGTTTTCTTCGCGGATGCACTGTCCGTTTACATTAAACCGCCTGGAAACGCCAGGAAACGGGAATCCGCCAGCGTCCACGTATTCAATCCAGATCGTGTCTGGTCCGGTGCTGTGTAAACATTCAGAATACGCGGATACGCTGTGCTGAGCTCTAGCTGGCGTCTCATTGGACAACGTCACTGTGACATCCACCTTCCTGATTCGCTGGCGTTGGTCATGTGACGCGACTGCTGAAAAACGGCGCGGACTTCCGCCTTGTATCGCCTTTCATTAAAGAGTATAAAAGTATGAAAATACTGCAAATACTGATGCAAATACTGCCCATTGTGTAGTTATGCTTGTCTTTAGGCTTGCCATCCTTCCACTTGCAAGTGGTAAGTGATATGTGCTGGGATCACACACACAGCGGCTCAGTCCCGAATCACAGCTTGTTCACTTCACTCGCGTGCTCTGTGAGCTGCGCAAGGCCGGAGTGCGCACCCTCCAGAGGGCACTCGCTGTTCAGGGCGGAGTGATTTGGAGCGCAGGATGCCTGCGGAGCCGAGCGTATCCGTGTATTGGTATTGCTGTGTGCACGCAAATCGTGTATTGGTGTTGCTGTGTGCACACTAATCGTTTTAAAAACGTTAATCTGATGATCCGCTGATACGGTCTAATGTAAACATGGGCTATGAGAGGACTTCCAGAAAACTGGCAGACATCTTAGCCAGAGAGGATCGTTCATTTTTGTCAACCTGGAACGACCATCATTGAACAGAGGTGGGTGTCTATGACATCTATCAGCCACCTACAATGCAGCCATCAGCATTCTGATTCGGATTCTATGATGATCCATGAGAGGATAAATACTTGATACTCCCTATTAGACAGACAGAACTGAGGATGCCTTTCGGACGAGAGGCGAAACGTCTTCAAGACTTTTCAAGCAAGTCCAGTTCTACCAACCACAGTTGACTTCTCCTTCTTACTCATTCTGTCTCTCTCTTGTCAATCTCTCTCTCTTTGTTGCTCTCTTCCCCTTCTGTACTGTCTCTCATCCTGTCTACTGTTGCTAATGATGACTATGAATATTCTCTCCGGCCCTCTCTATCGCTCCTATGTCCCTAACACACTTCCTTCCCCTCCGTCCCGCCCTCCCTTTGCTCTACATCCCCCGCTTAACAACAGAGCCAGAAATTGATGAAGAATCGGGTGTTAAAAAATAGCAAATTGATGCCAATGAGGGAGGAGATGGCAGCAGGGGAATGGAGTGTGGCTCTGGGGTTACTGTGAAACATGTGTGTGCTCTGTCTTGTACTTGAAACAAACTGCTCTTTTAATCTAGAATTAGATTATGTTGAAAAGGGGCGGTTTTCTTTAAGCTTCACATGTTGTTCTTAAAGGGCTGATGACACGAACATGACTCTATGCAATTTCTTAAATAAACTATACAACATGGCAAACATGTTAGATTTCTGTTATAATTACGTGAAAAGAAGCTGTTGTTACGCGAATATCCAACTTTTAATTGCACAGCGCAAGAAAACTGGGTCCGTGGCTCGCGGCCATGTTGTGACGTCAGCGGAAGAACACGCTGCGCTTCACTGGCTGTTCTACTCTGGTTCTACTCAATGGAAATGGCGCATGAAAACGCCGGTGAACTCTCTAGTGCTAGCTCTTCCTCTTCTGGGAGTCTAGAATTGTGTTGATCTCTTCCGAATAGAATCTATGATAGCCTACCCTCTTTACCCTTTGCCTCTCGTTGCTAGGCGGCAGTTACATGAAAGCCTCAAGCTTTCACAAGCAAATACATGACTGATATCATGCCGACTTTATGATTACATTTATGATTATCATGTAGAATCTATAGCTCTACGTACCTTTATCTTATGTCGTTTCACAACACATGTTCTGACAGGAGGACTGTCTTTGGATCCGGCATAGCTACTAGTAGACCCCCTCTGGAATACTGGCAGTGTTGCCAGATTGGGAGGTTCCCCGCCCAGTTGGGCGGTTTCAAGTGCATTTTGGTGGGTTTTGAACATATTTTGGGCTGCAAAACGTCAGCAGTATCTGGCAACAGATACTGCTGACGTTTTGCAGCCCAAAATATGTTCAAAACCCACCAAAATGCACTTGAAACCGCCCAACTGGGCGGGAAACCTCCCAATCTGGCAACACTGTGTAGGCACTGCTGATGGTAGCAGCACACGTTTGTGCTGAACTGAACACCCAAGAGATTCTTTTAAGCTGGGAAGGGTGTCAAAACAATCCAAATCGAAGTGTTCAGAGCACAGGACGGATGTTGGTGAGGGCTCCCACTTGTCACGAGTGCGCCTGACTTGCTTCACCCACTTCGCATGCAGCTCGGGATCTCTGGGAAACTTGAATAAACTTACCCCATCCTTGTGGGTTTTGGAGCAAAAGCCGGCAACAGAACGCGAAGGCATAATATATAAAATGTATAATAATGTATAATAAAAATACTAATAATGATAAACTGAACACCTGTCGCATCAACAACAAACTGGTAAGTGAGGAGGAAGATTATTTCGATGACATCATATAGCTCCTCCTCCTTCGTCTACTGGGTGCTGCAGCCCCGTCAAATTTGCCCAAATAGCCGCGTTTTTTATCATAACTTGTAAAATAGGCGCCTTCGTGAATTAATATATGGATCGGGAATTACTTTTTATGTTATAAAACATCGCCAAAGATGTCAAAAACGTGTCATCAGCACTTTAACTTGCCGTCTTTAAGTGAGAATGAGATGTTGATCTCACAAACTTTTGATGTTACCTGAATTACTTTTGTTGCTGTTTAATAAAAAAAAACATTGAAAATTTTTGAAAAAAATTGTCAAGAGAAGTGTCATTTGCATAATATGAAGAACTAATATAATTATACAACTAAGTAATTAATATAAATACTAAATAAATAAATGAATAAAATAAATAATACATAAATAAAGGTTACTGTTATTAACACTAGTCACTTAAGATTTAAGCAATAATTTCATCAAAACTTTACTTAATTTATGAAAGTAAATATTAAATTATACTTGAGTAACACTGACTCATTAAAATTGAAGATAGTTATTCGTGGTGGTAAGTAAATTTTATTCAACACTGGCAAGTAAATTATACTTAATACTACAGCAGTGAAATTTACTTAAAAAGTGCTAATGCAAATACTTACGAGGATTTTTCTAAGTAAATCTTACAAGTTATTTTTTTCAGTTTACAGACTGTTGTAAAGAGAAAAGGGGATGTCTCACAGTGGTAAACATGGCCTTGTCCCAACGTTTTTGAGATGTGTTGTTGTCATGAAATTTAAAATCACCTAATTTTTCTCTTTAAATGATACATTTTCTCAGTTTAAACATTTGATATGTCATCTGTGTTCTATTCTGAATAAAATATGGAATTTTCAAACTTCCACATCATTGCATTCCGTTTTTATTTACAATTTGTACTTTGCCCCAACTTTTCTGGAATCGGGGTTGTACTATAAGGATTAATAATCCCACTACACCACGTCCTCTCTTTCCATTTCTACCTCATGATTTCTCAGGGAGTTTTTCCTTGCCACTGTCACCTCTGGATCTAAATCGACATCCGGATTTCTCTAAAGCTGCTTTGTTAACTGTGCATAAACAACATTTAATTGAATTTGCACGTAGCATGTCGCAAGTATCAGAAGTCTGACGCGACGCTCATCATTATCTGATGATAATGTGTCTCTAAGAGAGCTCTTCGGTCTTTCTATTCATGTATTCACCCATCCTCAGATCCAGTTCTGCAGATCTCAGATCCACACCTGCAAACAATGTGATGGCTCACTCTGTTGTGCAAGGTCGCATACCAGTCTGTCTGACATGTCCGCTCCTGTTTGATGGGCGTATTAGACACGTCATAAGAGGATGGGAGATGTGTTTTAGAGTTTTACCTCTGTACATATCACTGGCTAGAAGATCATCATAACATTGTTCGATTGCTGCTACTTTAACTGATCCACAGATGATTTTAATCCTCTAATCTGTTAAAGGCGAACTGAAGGCAATTTTTTTTTTTATTATCAAAATTCTATTTCTCATTTTATTAAATATCGGAATGCATTTTTGATAGACATTTTGTCACTGCTATAGCAAGTTATGAGTGTTTGAAATATGCTATGGAATATATCAGTCCGTATGTCAAAGCAATGGCCGTAAACGAGATTCGCTGAGCCCTGTGCGAGACATCGTAGGACGGAAGTAAAACGTACAGCGGAAATCAAAGTGACCGACATCTGCCAACGTTGTCAAAAGACGCGCGCGCCCTCTTTCGAATGCTGACGTAATCAAGCCGGAAGTTGTGTTTGTTTTGATAGCGATCAGGAAAGTTTGAAAAAAGTAGCCAGTAATTGTCATTTCAACTCGGTTTTTGTGCAATATTTCGTTTGGAAAACAGTTTTCAAAATGGCACTTGGCTGACACTTCCAAGTCTCGTGAAGATCGCACGGATAAGTGACGCCTGCCGTGGACCAAATGAACTAACATGGCTGAAAACCAAATAGGTCGAGAAGTATAATATTTAATTGCAATTAGCTAGTTGCCAATACAAGTCACGATATAAGGTTACTAAAACCGAAAACGTAATTGAATAACATGTTATTTAAGAAATTAAGCAAGTTCAAAAATGACTTCAGTTCCCCTTTAACATTAAAACCGATATTTAACCAATTCAGTAAACCATATTTTTACTACTATTATTAACATTTAATGCTCCTGATAACATGATTTCAGTGGGTAAAAATGTTTAAAGCTCTGAAAGAAAGTGCAATTCACTTTCACCTTCGAAATTTGGCGTCAATTTGGTATAGTTTATTTGCATACTGGAACCTGATTGGCTCTTACATTTTATGACACAATAACTTCTGCCATCTTTAATACTGACTTGCGCACTCGTACTCACTTTCAGGAACGATTTCACTGAGAAACTCTCTAATATGATATATTACTGAATACAACCAAACAAAACAAAACAAAAAAAAATCTTTGTTCTATACCTTCAATAGGTATAAAAAAAAGGCATGCAAGACATAATATTATGCTATAAATATTTAGGACAACATTAACCAACACCTTCAACCGTGTCAAGTGACAGAAAAACGTACAAATGTTTAACTTAAAATAATTATAATACAACCCCGATTCCAAAAAAGTTGGGACAAAGTACAAATTGTAAATAAAAACGGAATGCAATGATGTGGAAGTTTCAAAATTCCGTATTCAGAATAGAACATAGATGACATAACTGTGAGAAAATGTATAATTTAAAGAGAAAAATTAGGTGATTTTAAATTTCATGACAACAACACATCTCAAAAAAGTTGGGACAAGGCCATGTTTACCACTGAGAGACATCCCCTTTTCTCTTTACAACAGTCTGTAAACGTCTGGGGACTGAGGAGACAAGTTGCTCAAGTTTAGGGAGAGGAATGTTAACCCATTCTTGCCTAATGTAGGATTCTAGTTGCTCAACTGTCTTAGGTCTTTTTTGTAATATCTTCCGTTTTATGATGCGCCAAATGTTTTCTATGGGTGAAAGATCTGGACTGCAGGCTGGCCAGTTCAGTACCCGGACCCTTCTTCTACGCAGCCATGATGCTGTAATTGATGCAGTATGTGGTTTGGCATTGTCATATTGGAAAATGCAAGGTCTTCCCTGAAAGAGATGTCGTCTGGATGGGAGCATATGTTGCTCTAGAACCTGGATATACCTTTCAGCATTGATGGTGTCTTTCCAGATGTGTAAGCTGCCCATGCCACAGGCACTAATGCAACCCCATACCATCAGAGATGCAGGCTTCTGAACTGAGCGCTGATAACAACTTGGGTCGTCCTTCTCCTCTTTAGTCCGAATGACACGGCATCCCTGATTTCCATAAAGAACTTCACATTTTGATTCGTCTGACCACAGAACAGTTTTCCACTTTGCCACAGTCCATTTTAAATGAGCCTTGGCCCACAGAAGACGTCTGCGCTTCTGGATCATGTTTAGATACGGCTTCTTCTTTGAACTATAGAGTTTTAGCTGGCAACGGCGGATGGCACGGTGAATTGTGTTCACAGATAATGTTCTCTGAAAATATTCCTGAGCCCATTTTGTGATTTCCAATACAGAAGCATGCCTGTATGTGATGCAGTGCCGTCTAAGGGCCCGAAGATCACGGGCACCCAGTATGCTTTAACGGCCTTGACCCTTACGCACAGAGATTCTTCCAGATTCTCTGAATCTTTTGATGATATTATGCACTGTAGATGATGATATGTTCAAACTCTTTGCAATTTCACACTGTCGAACTCCTTTCTGATATTGCTCCACTATTTGTCGGTGCAGAATTAGGGGGATTGGTGATCCTCTTCCCATCTTTACTTCTGAGAGCCGCTGCCACTCCAAGATGCTCTTTTTATACCCAGTCATGTTAATGACCTATTGCCAATTGACCTAATGAGTTGCAATTTGGTCCTCCAGCTGTTCCTTTTTTGTACCTTTAACTTTTCCAGCCTCTTATTGCCCCTGTCCCAACTTTTTTGAGATGTGTTGCTGTCATGAAATTTCAAATGAGCCAATATTTGGCATGAAATTTCAAAATGTCTCACTTTCGACATTTGATATGTTGTCTATGTTCTATTGTGAATACAATATCAGTTTTTGAGATTTGTAAATTATTGCATTCCGTTTTTATTTACAATTTGTACTTTGTCCCAACTTTTTTGGAATCGGGGTTGTATATTTAATGCATTTTTAACAAGTAGACAGCTTGTTAAATAGGAATGTTGAGCTATTTCATAAACAGACATACAGAAAATAAGGGCGAAGTATTATTTTTGACACACCTATCCTTACACAACGTATAATCCATCCATGCACAACATGTAACCACATAAGAATGCTTATAGTTCTCTACTACACTCATGGTGACTGAACCTGGTTAATGTTATACTAAAAATCCATCAGCAAATGCTGCCAAATCCAGTTCTATCCAGTTAACTCTCCATTTTTTTTTTTTTACAGCACTACAGTAACAAGTTCAGCAGGGTGTGTGTGTGTCTGAAAGTGCAAGTGTGTGGGATACCTGGAGGCAAAACCAGTGCTCTTCATCAACACACCTCAGATTAACTACATTTGATCTGATGTCATCAAAAGCAAACACACACACAGACAGACAGAATTAAGTTC
The DNA here is from genome assembly GCF_027579695.1 of Neoarius graeffei. Taxonomy (NCBI): domain Eukaryota; kingdom Metazoa; phylum Chordata; class Actinopteri; order Siluriformes; family Ariidae; genus Neoarius; species Neoarius graeffei. The sequence goes on from NC_083570.1 coordinate 17,514,691, forward strand.
TTGGCATGATTATACGCAACATAAACGCATCTCCGTTAAAGTTTCGTCTCGTAAAACAGTTCATAGTATAACTAGAAAGGCACACGGTAGAGTTCATATCTCCGCCAAGCCACATATTATCGACATCAAAATCAAAATCACTTGACCCTAGGATAATACTAAAACTGTCCACCAAATTTCACCCAAATCCATTCACTCCTTTTTGAGTTACATTGGCAAGACACACACACAAAAAAAAAATCCCCCCCCCCCCCAACCTGGATCCACATACATATTCAAATTTGCGTCAAAATCTAAGCAATTATTCCTTGGCCCACACTGCAAAAAATAAAAATCTTAGGAAGTTTATTTGTCTATTTTCAAGTCAAATCATCTAGCCACCCTTATTATAAGACATAATTGCCCAACAAGCAAAAGGGCAATTCCATGTAAATGTCAACCTCACCATGCAAAAATAAAGCAACATGTAATACATCAAAACCACTCCCAGAGATATCACCTAGGCCTGTATTTTACAGATGTGAATAAGTTGAACCAATTTGTCACAAGAATTGTTCCCTTCGCCTTAATATGTCAGTCTTTCTTATAATGTAAACCCCAAGCTAAAATCAACTTTGATCATGTACAATTCTATATTATTGCCACAAGCCACAGAAATGTATGCTAAAATCCACAAAACAGCAAAACAATAGCCATCCTAAATATTATTTAAGAACTTTGATAGTTTTAGCTGATATTTAGAGAGTTTTTCAAAGGGTTATGGTGGTTAAATTGCTGATTTTCTAAACATATGCCATGTCCATTTCAGACGCGTCACATCCGTAATGGAATTTCGTCACATCCATAACGCTGACTTTTCCTTCCGAAACTCTGCATGAAATACAAAATATTTTAAACAAAGATTTTTTAATATTTCACCTTGGACCCCTCTATCAAATGGATATCTCCATTTCGACATTAGGTTTACAATTTCACAGAGTTTGATAAAAATGTACAGTCACCCAAGAAAAGTGATACTTTTTCTGTCACATCCATAACACATCTTTTATTGGCATTTTCTGGCATGCCCTAGATGTACTATGGGAATTGTTCTTGTTCTATCACTTCTCCAGTATGGTACAGCCTTAAAATATGCAACACCTGTTTAAATACTGGGAGACAATAAAACATGCACTGGGTCATTTATTGCCATTTTGAGTTCAAGTGTCACGTCCATAACGCTGGAATTGCTCAAAACCTCATTTAGCTAGAAAGGCTAGTTTTTAGACAGTCCATCTTGAAAATCTTGTATAGACAAAATGTCTTGAAAAAGTCTTATTTGGAGCACCTTTGAAAATAAAACAAGTTTTTTTTTTTTTAAAACAAGTAAGTACATTTTGGACATTTATCAAATGTGGTTCATCTTGTTTCAAGAAAAAAAAAAACAAAGTATGCTTGTATTGGGAATAAATGAACTTTACTGAAATCTTTGAATCTTTCATTACAATTCAACTCCACCTTACAGATCCTAAGTTTACTGCGACTGTTTACTCAGTCATTCAGATTGAGCTCCTTCTAGATGCTGTACAGACTCTAGACCAGACAAGTGCCTTCAAAAAGGCTATGAGTGAGTGGAGGGCGTTTTAGTGAGGGCTTTTTGGAATGCTGTGAGTTAAATTCAGTGTTTTTTTTGTTTGTTTGGTTTTTTTTGTGCCTGATCTTGTAAACCCCTCGTACACATGAATAGTCAGTGCCCCCAAAATGCACTGTTGCTTTGGCGTTGTGTAAGCACTGTAAGTCAAAATGCGTAGACTTTTTTTTTTTTATTATTATTATTATTATTATTTTTTTTTGGTGCCTGAGGTCCTGGGGAAGTGGAATCTTAAAAGGTGTTTCTATGTTTGAATGTTGAAATGGGAAAAAAAAATAAACTTGTTGCAATGCTACACGTGCCGTCAACTTGATTCAAGATAGTCTCTGGTCTCATATCTCGAGTATTTTACTAATTACAGGTCACAAAAGGAGAATCTTTTAAGCTAGCAAACAATCCTAATATTAGTATATTTATCTTAAATTCAGTTTTTACTGCTAAGACTTTGTCATGAATTGAAGTGAAATACCCTTAAAATGAAATAAATAAAAATGACTTGAATGGCTAAATGTAAGAAGTACGATCTTGTTATAAGAACTATTTTGATTATTTTGAGTTAATCAGATCTCGCATAATAAGTTCCCCAATCTTATTTTGGAATTATTTCATCTAAAAACAGGTTAGATTTTTCATCTTACTTTAAGAAATCTTACCAAGTCAAATTCCATTGGCAGATTTTTTTCACCTGATTCAAGCAAATATGCTTTGTTTTAATCTTTTATTTCTTATTTTTGAAAGGCCAGTTTTTGCAGTGCATGATTCACTTTTTCTCCAAATTTCATCAAAATACGTACACTACTTTTTGAGTTACATTGGGAAACGCAAACAAACAAATGGAGGCGAAAACATAACCTCCTTCAACGAAGTTGGCAGAGGTAAAAATAATACAAACACCAATTCCAAAAACAGATTGCAATGATTTGTCTATCCTTTTTTTGACCTGTATTCAAGTGAATTCAATAAAAGACAAGATATTTAATGTTCAAACTGATACATTTTTTTGGGTTTTTTTGTCAATATACGCTCATTCTAAATCTTTGGAGATTGGAGACAGCAAATCAGGAAGCAGAGTTGGTTAGTAAGGATGAGGTGAGGGCAGCCATGAAAAGAATGAAGACTGGGAAAGCAGTCGGACCAGATGGTATCCCGATTGAGGCTTGGAGATGTTTGGGTGAGACGGCTGTGGAGTTCCTAACGAGATTGTTTAATAAGATCCTAGAGAATGAGAAAATGCCAAATGAATGGAGAGTGTGCTAGTCCCAATATACAAGAATAAGGGAGATGTACAGAGCTGCAGTAATTACAGAGGAATAAAACTGATGAGCCACACCATGAAGTTATGGGAAAGGGTATTGGAGGCGAGATTGAGAAGAGAGGTAGCAATCTGTGAACAGCAGTACGGGTTTATGCCAAGGAAGAGCACGTCGGATACAATTTTTGCTTTAAGAATGTTAATGGAGAAGTACAGGGAAGGCCAGAGAAAGCTACATTGTGTGTTTGTAGACCTGGAGAAGGCATACGATAGAATGCCGATAGATGAGTTATGGTATTGTAGTATGAGAAAGAGTGGAGTGAATGAGAAGTATATAAAAGTGGTACAAGACATGTATGAGAACAGTGAAACAGCAGTGACGTGTCCAGTTGGAACGACTGAATGGTTCATGGTGAAGGTGGGACTCCATCAACGATCTGCTTTAAGTCCTTTCTTGTTTGCCAAAGTGATGGATAGCTTGACGGACGAAGTGAGGCAAGAGTCACCATGGAACATGATGTCTGCGGATGATATTGTGATATGTGGTGAAAGTAGAAAGGAGGTTGAGTTGGGTTTGGAGAGATGGAGGTATGCATTGGAACGAAGAGGAATGAAGGTGAGCAGTAGCAAAACAATGCATGTGCATCAACGAGAATGGGGATGAGAGTGTAGTGAAGATGCAAGGAGTAGACGTAAAGAAAGTTGGTGAATTCAAGTCCCTGGGGTCACCTGTGCAGGAAAATGGGGGCTGTGATAGTGAGGTGAGAAAGAGAGTGCAGGCAGGGTGGAGCAGTTGGAGAAGGATTTCGGGAGTCATTTGTGATAGGAAAGTCCCAGCAAAAGTGAAAGGTAAGATGTATAAGACAGTAGTGAGACCAGCTGTGATGTATGGATTGGAGACCGTACCCTTAACGAAGAGACAGGAGGCAAAGTTGGAGGTGGCGGAGTTGAGGATGTTAAGGTTTGCGATGGGAGTGACGAGGTTGGACAGGATAAGGAACGAGCACTTCAGAGGGACAGCGCATGTGGAGAGCTTGAGAATTAAGCTAAGAGAGATGAGACTGAGATGGTATGGGCACATCCTGAGAAGAGATGCAGAGCATGTTGGAAGGAGACTGTTGAGGATGGAGCTGCCAGGCAAACGAAAACGAGGAAGGCCAAATAGGAGATACATGGATGTGGTGAGAGAGGACATGAAAGTGGCAGGTAGAGAAGGATGTGGAAGACAGGGAGCAATGGAGACGAAAGATCCGCTGTGGCGACCCCTAATCGGGAGCAGCCAAAAGAAAACGACGACGACACTCATTCTAAATCTGATACCTAGACCACATTCCAAAAATGTTAAGACAGGGGCAAGAAAAGACTGGGAAAGTTGTGGAATGCTTTAAAAAAAAAACCCGTTTGGAACATTCTACAGGTAACCAGGTTCACTGGTAATAGCAAAGGCTAGTTAGAAAAGTTAAAGGTGCTGACTGCAAAGTCATCTGAAAATTTGTAATTTTTTTTTTATTGTGCACGGCATTTTCCTATGTCTCACAAGACCAATATCATACAGATGAGATGTGATCATTTTGATGTGCTGAGGGTCATTTTTCTCCATTTTGGGACCATTTTCCTACCTCTTGAGGTAAACAGTATGGCCCGATGGAAACAGCCGAACGTAAGGAGCTTTAACTAATTAACATAATTATGGAACTGGGTCACGCCAAGATGGCGACGCACGGAAAACATTGAGACTCTGCATCTGATTGAGAGTTTTGAGTCGCAGGTATGTCATTTGTGGTTTCCATTGCTTTTCCTTTCTAGCTGATTTGCTTTCATATTTTTCTTTTCTTTTTCACTGGCTTTTAGCTGGCGGAAGAGCAGAGTCCACTGTGTTTGTCCATGCCAACTTACTTTGGTTAAAAGTAAGTCAAACACGCCCCACAATGGTCACGTGATATTGTTGCTCACTTGCTTCAGCAACCTCCGGAATCATAAAATGCGGAACGCTTTTTATTCCAGCAAGACATTTACACATCGGATACACGGTGTGTTCAGCAGTGAAACATCTCGAAACTCCAACAGCAATAGAAATAAAACATTTTGTCCAGAATTTTGTGTGTGAAGATTCTCAGTCATGCAGGTCATAGTAAACTGTGGGTGGTAGAAAAGAGCAACTGGACTTGCTTGAAGATTCTTGAAAATGTTTCACTTCTCATCCGAAAGGCTTCTTCAGTTCTGTCTGACTAATAAGGAGTATCAGATATTTATCCTCTCATGGATCAGAATCAGAATTCTGATGACAAGCTCATCTAAGGTGTCGTTGAGGCATCATGTTGGTGTGGGTCACTGGAGGCTGGGTGTGAACAGCGAGTCATTAGGGTGATCAATGGATTGCCCGTTAGGGTGATCAATGGAAAGCTGACTCTCTCTGTCCTCTGAAAACAGTCAACGAAAACAGCTGGGTCTTGGCGTGCACCCAGCCGTCTGGGAAGTGTGCCCAAGACCGCATTGTAGATGGTTGATAAATGATGTCTTAGGCCCTGTCCACATGGCAACGGATTCAGGTGAATCCGATACAATTGTTTATCGTTTCGGCCTGGCGTCCACACGGCACCGGCGTTTTGGGTGCCCCAAAACGCAACCTTTTAAGAACAGGTTCCAGAGTGAAAAGATCTGTCAACGTTGCCGTTGCGAAGTCGTCTGGATGAGTAGAACGGATTTGTTTACGATGACGTCACAACCACATGACTGTGAGTGCTTCATGCCGGGTAGAAGTGTAACGAACTCGATGCGAGTTGTCAACAAATCCTATAACTTGGTTCATGAAACGCGCTTACAAAATATTTTCACTGTGAATATTTATTGTGTAATGGTGCAAAGTGAGAGAGAGAGAGAGAGAGAGAGAGAGAGAGAGAGAGAATAGCCCTTAGGGCAGAGTCAATCCCGCCAGCAAAAATAGGGGAAAAAAGGAGCGATCTCACCTCTTCAGATGTTGGTTTAAGTCCTACAATACATTCCTCAAAAAGGGCGTAGAAGAACAAATTAATCCATCAACGTGTAGCATTCAATTTATTCTGGACCATTAAAGACGCCGCCTTCCGCATAGAATCATACGTCATCCTCACCGCCATATTGGATGGGTCAAAGCGGAGAATAAAGATGCCTCATTCATGTGCTGCGTTTAACTGTACCAACAGGTTTACCGTCCGAACGAGATCACATGGGATTACCTTTCACAGGTGAGACTGGAAAAATACTTTTCATTGTATTTGGTCATTATAACGTAATTTTACGAACAGATTTTTCTGACTTTGTGGCTAATATGAAGTCTCGCGCATAATAGTTTATGCGCATGCGTCCTTACTTCTTCTATTGTTCTGGTGTCTCCGAAGGGACCGTCTTACAGCGCCCCTAGAGGTGTGGCATGTGTATTGCATCGTTTTCAGCAAGCGTTGCGTTGCCATATGGACCTGATATTTTACTGATCGTTGCCCATGTGGACGCGATATTTTTTTAAATAACATCTCGTTGCCGTTGTCGTGTGGATGTAGCCTTAGACCCCCACCTCTGTTCAGTGATGGCCATTCCAGGTTGACAAAAATGGCTTCTTTAACTCCTCGCTCATACCAACGATCCTCTCTGGCTAAAATGCGTACATTACAATCCTGAAATGAGAGTATCCTTTGTTGTTAAGATGAATGTAGACAGCAGAGTCCTGGCCTGAGGAGCTGGCTCTCCTGTGTTGAGCCATGCGCCTGTAAAGCGGTTGTTTTGATTCCCCAACATGCGAGTCCGTGCATTCCTCACTGCACTGAATTGCATACGCTACGTTGTCCTGTTTGTGTCTGGCTATTCTGTCCTTAGGGTGGACCAGTTTCTGCTTCAGGGTGTTACTGGGTCTGAAATGTACCGGAATGTTGTGTTTGTAGAAGATCCTCCTGTGTTTCTCAGATAGACCAGAAATGTAGGGAATGACAATGTTCTTGCGTTTGTTCCTGTTGTCATCCTTGTCCGTTATGTTCCTTTTTCTGCTCTTTAGGAAAGACCAGTTGGGATACCCGCAATTCTGAAGTGCTTTCTTGATATGATTCTGCTCCTTCTCTTTTCCCTCTATTGTTGTAGGAATGTTCTGAGCCCTGTGTTGCAAGGTCCTAATGACCCCCGATTTATGTTCCAGTGGGTGGTGAGAGTCAAAAAGTAGGTACTGGTCTGTGTGTGTGGGTTTCCGGTAGACCTCGATACTAAGGCTTCTGTCTTGTCTAATGTGTACATCACAATACAAGAAGGCTAGATTATTCCCACTGACATCCTCCCGGATGAAGTTGATGTTGCTATCCACTGCATTGATGTGCTTAGAGAAGGCTTCCACCTCCTGGATTTTGATTTTAACCCAGGTATCATCCACGTATCTAAACCACTGGCTGGGAGCAACTCCTGCAAAAGTGGTCAAAGCTATATGTTCCACTTCCTCCATGTATAGATTGGCCACAATAGGGAACACCGGTGAGCCCATGGCGCATCCATGCTTCTGTCTGTAGAAACTTTCATTAAACTGGAAATAAGTGGTAGTCAGGCAGAGGTCAAGCAGGGTGCAAATCTGATCCGTGGTGAGGTTCATTCTATCCAGTAAGGCGCTGTCCTGAAGGAGTCGTTTTCTAACAGATTCGACTGCTTCTATGGTGGGAATGCAGGTGAATAGAGAAGTGACGTCATAGGAAACCATGGTTTCATCTGAATCTAGTTTGAGATCTGCAACTTTAGTAGCAAAATCTTGGGAATTTCATATCATGTCAAAAATTCCCAAGATTTTGCTACTAAAGCTGTCTACATTCATCTTAACAATAAAGGACACTCATTTCAGGATTGTAAATGTACGCATTTTAGCCAGAGAGGATCGTTGGTATGAGCGAGGAGTTAAAGAAGCCATTTTTGTCAACCTGGAACGGCCATCACTGAACAGAGGTGGGGGTCTAAGACATCATTTATCAACCATCTACAATGCGGTCTTGGGCACACTTCCCAGACGGCTGGGTGCACGCCAAGACCCAGCTGTTTTTGTTGACTCACAGGAGGACAGAGAAAGTCAGCTTTCCATTGATCACCCTAACGGGCAATCCACTGATCACCCTAATGACTCGTCGCTCACACCCAGCCTCCAGTGACCCACACCAACATGATGCCTCAACGACACCTTAGATGAGCTTGTCATCAGAATTCTGATTCTGATCCATGAGAGGATAAATATCTGATACTCCTTATTAGTCAGACAGAACTGAAGAAGCCTTTCAGATGAGAGGTGAAACGTTTTCAAGAATCTTCAAGCAAGTCCAGTTGCTCTTTTCTACCACCCACAGTTTGTCCAGAATTCAACTTTGCATTCAGCCCATTCATTCAACGGAGTACAGCTCAAAAACAATTTGCAAATCCTGTTTTTATTTACGTTTTATACAGCATCCCAACTTTTACGGAGTTGGGTTTGTTGGAATATTTGAGCAAAGTTTATGTTTCACTATTATAACAAGGAATTTGGCAATTAATTAAATTTATAGACTTTAAATAACTGCACTCAAAGGAGTATTCTGTCATATCCTGTCAGGTTAGCAGTGAAAAAAAAATTGCAGTACAGTTGACAAAACATTTATAAGTATGAATTAAAATTTTGGTTGGAACTCCTGTCATGTTAGCTCATCTTCAGCAGTTGACTAGTGTGAGGTGTGAAGATTTAGTAATTTTACTTAACATTATTACTTTACAATCACTTCAGGAATCTTGTCAGTTTTGTTTTTGTTAGTCATCTATCAAGCATTAATAATAAAAAGTACATGAATACACATTAGCCTATTCCAAAATGACATCAGGAATCCTGTCAGTTTTGTTTTTGTTACAGTAAAAAGTACATGAATACACATGAGCCAACTTCAAAATCATTTCAGGAACTCTGTCAGTTTTGTTTTTGTCAGTTAGCCAGCTACCATTAATAGTAAAAAGTACACGAATACATATGAGCCTACTCCAAGATCACTTCAGGAATCCTGTCAGTTTTGTTTTTGTTAGCTAGCTAGAATTAATAGTAAATTAATAAATAAATAAATAGACAGCGTACTGCAAGATCACTTCAGGAATTCTGTCAGTTTTGTTAGTTACAGTAGCTAGCTAGCATAAATAGTAAAAAAAAAAAAACATGAACAGACATTAGCCTACTGCAAGATCACTTCAGGAATTCTCAGTTTTGTTTTTGTTAGCTACCTAGCATTAATAGCTGAATAAATAAATAAATAAATTAATTAATTAGTTATTGACATTAGGCTACTTCAAGATCACTTCAGGAATCCTGTCAGTTTTGTTTTTGTAAGCTAGCTAGCATTAATAGTAAGTAAGTAAGTAAGTAAGTAAGTAAGTAAGTAAGTAAGTAAATAAATAAATAAATAAATAAATAGACATTAGCATACTGCAAGATCACTTCAGGAATTCTGTCAGTTTTGTTTTTATGAGTTAGCTAGCTAGCATTAATAGTAAACAGTATATGAATGGGCCTGAGGCTACTTCAAGATCACTTCAGGAATTCTGTCAGTTTTGTTAGTTAGCTAGCTGGCATAAATAGTAAAAAAACAAAACAAAACATGAACAGACATTAGCCTACTGCAAGATCACTTCAGGAATTCTGTCAGTTTTGTTTTCGTTAGCTACCTAGCATTAATAGCTGAATAAATAAATAAATAAATAAATTAATTAATTAATTATTTAATTAATTATTGACAGGCTACTTCAAGATCACTTCAGGAATCCTGTCAGTTTTGTTTTTGTTAGCTAGCTAGCATTAATAGTAAGTAAATAAATAAATAAATAAATAGACATTAGCATACTGCAAGATCACTTCAGGAATTCTGTCAGTTTTGTTAGTTAGCTAGCTATCATTAATAGTTATAAATAAATAAATAAATAGAGATTAGCCTACTGCAAGATCATTTCAGGAATTCTGTCAGTTTTGTTTTTATTAGCTACCTAGCATTAATAGCTGAATGAATGAATTTGACATTAGGCTACTTCAAGATCACTTCAGGAATTCTGTCAGTTTTGTTTTTGTTAGCTACCTAGCATTAATAGCTGAATAAATAAACAAATAAATAAATACATAAATAAATTATTGACAGGCTACTTCAAGATCACTTCAGGAATCCTGTCAGTTTTGTTTTTGTTAGCTAGCTAGCATTAATAGTAAGTAAGTAAATAAATAAATAAATAAATAAATAGACATTAGCATACTGCAAGATCACTTCAGGAATTCTGTCAGTTTTGTTAGTTAGCTAGCTAGCATTAATAGTAATAAATAAATAAATAAATAAATAAATAGAGATTAGCCTACTGCAAGATCATTTCAGGAATTCTGTCAGTTTTGTTTTTATTAGCTACCTAGCATTAATAGCTGAATGAATGAATTTGACATGAGGCTATTTCAAGATCACTTCAGGAATTCTGTCAGTTTTGTTTTTGTTAGCTACCTAGCATTAATAGCTGAATAAATAAATAAATAAATTATTGACAGGCTACTTCAAGATCATTTCAGGAATCCTGTCAGTTTTGTTTTTGTTAGCTAGCTAGCATTAATAATAAGTAAGTAAGTAAGTAAGTAAATAAATAAATAAATAAATAAATAGACATTAGCATACTGCAAGATCACTTCAGGAATTCTGTCAGTTTTGTTAGTTAGCTAGCTAGCATTAATAGTAATAAATAAATAAATAAATAAATAAATAGAGATTAGCCTACTGCAAGATCATTTCAGGAATTCTGTCAGTTTTGTTTTTATTAGCTACCTAGCATTAATAGCTGAATGAATTTGACATGAGGCTACTTCAAGATCACTTCAGGAATTCTGTCAGTTTTGTTTTTGTTAGCTACCTAGCATTAATAGTTAAATAAATAAATAAATGGATGAACGAACGAACTGACATTAGCCTACTCTAAGAACACTTCAGGAATTCTGTCAATTTTGTTTTTATTAGCTACCTAGCATTAATAGCTGAATGAATGAATTTGACATTAGGCTACTTCAAGATCACTTCAGGAATTCTGTCAGTTTTGTTTTTGTGAGTTAGCTAGCTAGCATTAATAGTAAATAGTACATGAATGGACATGAGCTAACTCCAAGATCACTTCAGGAATCCTGTCAGTTTTGTTTTTGTTAGTTAGCTAGCTAGCATCAACAGTAAATAACATATGTATGATGTATTATTTTCAAAATCACCTCAGGAATCCTGACTTAAATCTCACTCTACTAATCCTGTTTTGTGCTTGTTAGCTAGCTAGCTAGCATTAACTATAAAATCACTTCAATTTTGTTTGATGCAGCTAATAAGTTCTCCTCAGGAATTCTGTCAGTTTTGTTGATTAGCAAGCAAGAATAAAAAAAAAATAAAATAATAATAATAATAATAATAATAATAATAATAATAATAATAATAATAATAATAAATGATATGTATATGAGTGATTCCACGCTTATGGGTACTGAAATGGGGACATGAACTTATTTTTAAAAATTCACCTAAAACCATTTCTTTTTTTACCATCAGGTCACAAAACATGTAATCTTTAATGAATATGTTAAAAGATAACTTTAATTTTCTGAGATGTAATAAAAACATATTTATATGCCAAAGTCAAGCCTATGAGTTCCAAAATGATGTCTGTTACATTACTTCTGTTACGATTGTCCATCTCGCGTCTGTTACAAATTAATTACAATCTAGCTATATACCATGTTAATCTTATTGAAAGAATGTGTATGTTTATTCTACTACACATGTTTATTAATTATATTTGCTAAAACATCACCTTCCTATGTTTCAAAAAGTAATTCTACATTGTTAAAATTGAGAATATATATGTCCACAACACTTCTGTTACGTTCTGACTTTGGCATATAAATATGTTTTTATTACATCTCAGAAAATTAAAGTTATCTTTTAACATATCATTCATTAAAGATTACATGTTTTGTGACCTGATGGTAAAAAAAGAAATGGTTTTAGGTGAATTTTTAAAAATAAAGTTCATGTCCCCATTTCAGTACCCATAAGCGTGGAATCACTCATATATGAATATTTCATTTATGAAAATTCTCAGAAATCCAGTCAAGTTAGATCCATATGCATACGACATACTCTATCTATTCCTGCTGATAAAATAATTTTTCCTACTTGAAGACTTACACACACACACACACACACACACACACACACACACGCATCTCAAAAAATTAGAATATTGTGAAAAAGTTCAATATTTTCCATCAGTTATTTAAGAAAGTGAAAATATATATTATACTCATTACACATAAACTAAAATGTTTCAAGCATTTTTCTATTTTAATCAGTATGGCATACAGTACAAAAACAAAAAAAGCCATCTCAAAATATTAGAATATTTCATTTTGAGTTTGAGTAAAACAGTATGAACACAGTGTATCTCTTGGTCTAGTTCAGTACACACAACCACAATCATGGGGAAGACTGCTGACTTGACTGTTGTCCAGAAGATGCTCACTGATGCCCTCCACAAAGAGGGTAAGCCACAAAAGGTCATTGCTGAAAAGGGTGGCTGGAAAAGGTGCACAAGCAACAGGGATGGCCGCAGTCTTGAGAGGATTGTCAAGAAAAGTTGATTCAAGAACTTGGGAGAGCTTCACAAGGAGTGGACTGAGGCTGGTGTCAGTGTATCAAGACCCATCACGAACAGACATCTTCAAGAAAGGGGATACAACTTTCGCACTCCTAATATCAAGCTACTCCTGAGCCAGAGACAATGTCAGAAGTGTCTTATCTGGGCTAAGGAGAGAAAGAAATGGACTGTTGCTCAGTGGTCCAAAGTCCTCTTTTCAGATGAAAGTACATTTTGCATTTAATTTGGAAATCACAGTTCTAGAGTCTGGAGGAAGAGTGAAGAGGCACAGAATCCAAGGTGTTTGAAGCCCAGTGTGAAGTTTCCACAGTCTGTGATGATTTGGGGTGCCATGTGTCATCTGCTGGTGTTGGTCCATTGTATTTTATCAAGTCCAAAGTCAACACAGCCATCTACCAGGAGATTTTAGAGCTCTTCATGCTTCCATCTGCTGACGAGCTTTTTGGAGATGCTGATTTCCTTTTCCAGCAGGACTTAGCACCTACCCACAGTGCCAAAACTACTATCAAATGGTTTGCTGATCATGATATTACCACGTTTGATTGGCCAGCCTACTTGCCTGACCTGAACCCCACAGAGAATCTATGGGGTATTGTCAAGAGGAAGATGAGAAACACCCGACCCAAAAATACAGATACACTGAAGGCCACTATCAAAGCAACCTGGGCTTCAATAACACCTCAGCAGTGCCACAGACTGATCACCTCCATGCCACACCGCATTGATACAGTAATTCATGGTAAAGGAGCCCCAACCAAGTATTGAGTGTATAAATGAATATACTTTTCAGAAGTTGGACATGTCTGTATTGTAAATCCTTTTTTTGATTGATCTTAGGGAATATTCTAATAATTTGAGATACTGGATTTCTGATTTTCATGAGCTGTAAGCCATAATCATCAAAAATAAAACAAAAAAAGGCTTTAAATATTTCACTTTACATGTAATGAATATAGAATATATGAAAGTTTACCTTTTTGAAGTAAATTATGAAAAAAAGGAACTTTTTCATGGTATTCTAATTTTTTGAGATGCATGATAGAGATTTGTGTATACAAGTCAGTGGAATTAAGCTTATAGTTTTAACATGCACTGGCTATACTAAAGGGCCATCAAACTCAAGCCTGGTCATTACAATGCCCTTATTTTCTGCATCATCTTTATATGCTTCATTAAAGTGGATGTGGTGCTGTACGCTACAGTTTAGCATGCCAGAGCTTTACATGCTTACATTTTTAGACTAGACCGGACAATTCCCCGGGGGAAATTGTGAGAGGATGCAGTGCGCGAAGCAATTCGGTCACGCATGTTTGCTGGCCGTGAATGTGTGACCTGCAATGATGTTTCAATGCAATGATTATGTGTGTGCTTGAGACAGCAGCCGTCATGAAGAAGAGCTATTCAAGAGTATAAACAAAGTGACTACAGGCGGAAATTAGCATGTACTGCTATAACCTGGGACAGACATCTGTCCTTACCACAAGGATAATGTTTAATTTGTGCACTGTCCCTTTGAAAAATAAAATAAACTCTAAACTCTAAGAAGAGTGTTTGTAGTTTGTATGTACGAACAGAAGTGTTCCTAATAAAGTGGGCGGCTAAGCTGAAGTGTCATGCCGACCGAGGCTGTTTTTTTTTTCCACAAAAAAAAAGAAATTCACAAAATTCTTTCACTGTGAGCACTAGAAGGGTCTCCTGAATAGACTGATGTAATTTTTTGTCTGTAGTGTTAAAAATGAGAGACTTTTCTGTCACTTTTATAATGGGTGTCAATGAGCTAAGACACACAAGGTATGGAGTTTTGTGCTGTTTTTTATGAAGGACCAGGCCTCGAACAATGACAAATAACTCGACAACGGAAGCAGCTATTCACAAAATTCTTTCACAGTGAGCGCTAGAAGGGTCTCCTGAATAAAATGATGTATTTTTTTTTGTCTGTAGTGTTAAAAATGACGACACTAGAACGACTTAAAAATGAGAGACTTTTCTGTCCCATTTATAATGGGAGTCAGTGAGGCCGCTCACCTGTGCCCTCCTCAGTTTGAGGCTTCTCATTCAAAAACTGTAAATCCTATCGTTTAGGTAGACACATTGTGTGAATCAGGACAAGTTTTCCTACTACTTTTGAGAAAATCATGTCTGTAGAGGGAAATTTGTGGCTGAAAAGACAGTTTAAGCGAGAAAGTTTGACCTTTTTTTTCAAGCTCTCTCCACTCTGACTTAACGAGCTGCACTGGTGTGTAACGCAATAGACACCCATTCAAAAGCCGGATTTTCTCCCGGAACCCACATGGCGTTTGAGCCGGGACTGATCCGAAAGTGTAGAACCTAGCAGAAAAGTTGGATGCCAGATCCACAGAGGAGAAGTTTTCCTACGTTTTAGAGTTTGAATCACGTCTCTAGGTGAAAGCATGCCAGAGCAGTGGATGTTTGAAAAAGTGCTTTTTTTTCAATTAATTCCATAGAAATGAATGGGTTTTTTTTGGGCGATTTTTTCACGAAAAAATCGTATTCTGTAGAGAAAAGTAATAGCATAGCGAGTCCGATCGAGCCGCACGATTTGATATATTGTTTGTCTGTGTGCGACGTACGCTTATTGAGTTATTTGAAATCGAAATTTGCGTAGGAGGAAGAAGAATACGGAAGAAGAAGAAGAAGAAGAAGAAACACGTAGAAGAACAATAGTTGCAGTGCTTTGCACTGCAACCTATGGGCTCCCCTAGGGAAGCCCATAGGTTACTGTGCTGCAGCACTGCATCCTAATTATCGTTTGTAAATAAATCAGTGAATTAACATTAGGCCTATCCCAGAATTTGAACAAAGTTGGTCACATATCGATCAAAGGCTTCTAAATCCTAGATGATTCAGCAATATCGATTCAGAATCATTGCCTCATGCATACAAATCGTACCATTCCTTGCAGAAGCCTGTGGTTTACACTCCTAATAAATGCCCTATAAATAAATGCTGTCTTACATAAACGTGTAACTAGGTAGCTGTTAAACTCTCACGGCTCCATATCCTCCTACTCAGGAAAAATGTCTAAGACACCTGATTTTCTGGTGCAATCTATCGTATAATGATGCCAACATAATCACTTCCTGGCACACAAAGCACTCATAAACCAGTCCAGCTCCACAAAGTCTTTCGCTGCTGCCAGAGAGCTTCTCCTGAAAAAAAAAACCCTCACAGAACAATGATCACAGTGAGTTCAACAGGAGTCGCCACCGGCTACACTGCCGCCTCCTGCACTGGCACTCTTTTGTAAAGAGAGAAATAAAAAGGTGTGGGAACAAGTTATTTTACTGCCAAATTATCTGCAGCAGTACTGTTCAAGCAACTGATTCGTTATTTTGTTTCAGCATTTTAGGTTTTTTTTGTTTGTTTGTTTGTTTTTTTTTACAACAGACACCTCATGTTCATCTTAAGATGCTCTCGATGAAGCCTGATGAACTGAAACAGAGGTGTGTTAAGTTATGGATTTAGGGAACAATTAAAAACAGGTGGAATACTGATATTACCAGTCTAGAGCGCGGTTGAATTCTCAATTCTGATTGGTCAGTATCAGGGCTTTGAACCAGAATTTTGTTCCTATTGGTTGGTTCCGAACAGAAATGGAATTTTAACGTTTCCGGTTTTGGGTTCCACCATTAAATAGATGTTCCC
Source organism: Neoarius graeffei (assembly GCF_027579695.1). Taxonomy (NCBI): domain Eukaryota; kingdom Metazoa; phylum Chordata; class Actinopteri; order Siluriformes; family Ariidae; genus Neoarius; species Neoarius graeffei. Next base: position 17,530,905 of record NC_083570.1, read on the forward strand.
GAACCGGTTAGAACAAAAAAATTTCGTTCCCGGAACGGTTAATTACGTTCCCTGTCAGCTGTTTAACAAATGGCTATAAAATTATGTCTCTGTCTCATCCAGCTTAAGCCAAATGTAGGCTAATTCTATTACAACCTTCATTAAATAAGACAAGAAATAATTCAAAACAATTATTTCAAATGTTGGCGATTTGGATTCTCAGTATGTCTTCCCATCTACACAAACAGAAAAAGTGCCAAAAATTAAAGATAATTCATTTAGTGTGTTACCAAAGGCTAGTCAGGCCCTATGCATTGATGGGCTAACAGAGGTTAACGTCATTTAATGTTCGCGAGCCTCTCATTAACGTGGACAAATATATTGATATCGTGTTTGAAATTGACGTTTTTGAATAATGATAGACTGCAATATTGACCTCTTATTTAAGATGTAGAGACGTGATAGTAGTCCACCCTCCCGCTCTGTCCATTCAGTCAGCGAACGTCACACAGGAAGTGAACCCCAGCGGGTCATAGAAACTTGCGCAGGAGAAGAATGACGTTTTTATTTGTAGGCTACGGAAACTTTGAGGAACGAAATAAAAACCGGTATTAACCGGTTACCATTATTTTTAATAAGCGTTTCTATTCCGGAACATAAAAAATAATAAAGTTTCTGGTTTCGTTTCTGTTCCATGTGAAATAGAAAAAGTTCCCGGTTTTCGTTTTCGTTCCTTGAACCGGTTCAAAGCCCTGTTGCGAAGGGCATCAAAACTCTCAAGGCCTGTTTTGCCACACTGTTAAAATTAAAATTAACCAAGATTACAAGGTCATTAATGTGGAAATTACATGGAATTTGATAGTTGACATGATTGACAGATTAGCTTAGTAGGCTACCTACATACATGAACATAATGTAAGACAACAATTAGACATCAATTTCCTTAATATTTAGTGCATCTTTAAGCTTTGATAAAATATTAAAGGGAAATTAAATTTGAGAACTCTATCTTCTAACACTACAATGGCAAGCTGTTTCCGTACACCACTTCAACATTCTGGCGACTTTCATGACAAAAAGGTCTGCCTCAATAAAAGCTCTTGCTTATAAACAGTGACTACGTTTACATGCACGTCCAAATCGAGCTGCTGTCGGTAATCGAGCAAAGGGTCCCAGCAGGCAAGGCAAGGCAAGGCAAGGCAAGGCAAGTTTATTTATATAGCACATTTCATACACAATGGCAGTTCAATGTGCTTTACAGAAGTAAAAACAAAAACAGTAAACAATAGAGAAATAAAATTACATAAAATAATTTTATCTTTATTCTACAATAATTAATTAAAAGAATTAAAAGAATTAAAAGAAAATAATAAGAATTAAACAATAGTAGAAATAAAATATTAAAATGCCAAAAAGAAAAAGGAGAAAAAGAAAGAGAAAGGGAAAAAAAAACTAGCAGAATAAAATAGAATAAAGTTAAAGTAAATTTAAAACATGCAGAGAAAGTAAAGATTATAAAAAATGTAAAAATATTAATTATATTAATTAATATTATTATAGCAGGGGTGCCAGAGAAATCCAATCCTACATGCACAAGTGAAATCGGGCTATTGTGCAAGGTGCATTGTGCACCCGAGCCACACGTGGCGCTACACGCCCCATCGTGTTGGTACACTTCCGGTTGTCGTCATGAAGAAGAGCTATAGTGTTGCCAGACACTGCTGACGTTTTCCAGCCCAAAACATGTTCAAATCCGCTAAAATGCACTTAAAACCCCCAATCTGGCAACACTAGAGTTCCGTGTTCAAGCTGTTAGGCTTGCTCTAACAGACTATGGCTACAAACTGTCCGGCGCAGACCACTGTTTTGTAAGACAACTTATTTTGCACAATAATATTTTTCTAAAGTCCATTTTTTGCTTACAAAAAATATATATATATTTTTTGCTTACAATTTAACTTATGTCTTAATAAACACACAAAAAGTTCAATTGTTTTGTTTTTATTGACATTCTTCAGATGTTGGATATATATATATATATATATATATATATATATACACACACACACACACACAAATACAATGACTTGTTTATGTACACAATTCACAGCTATGCAACAGCTGTACAGATGTATTTGGTGATACAGTAAGTGAGCTAAATTTTAACAGTGCAAGCAATGCCACAAAAAGAAAAGATTCATGCCGTTGTCATGATTCGTTGTCATGCCGACCGAGGCTGTTGTGTTTCCCGCTTGTGGTCTCGTCACTCGTCACTTCCGGAAGTAGCTCGACAACTAGCTCGATAGGGTATACATGCGCAAAGTAGCTCAGCAGAAATCGCATAAACTAGGTCGTGTAGCTCGATTCCGAGAAATCAAGTTCGATTCAATTTCAGCCGAATTAAGGTGTATACATGGCATTTTGAACTTCGATTTCAGTCGAGCAACGGCAGAAATTCGATTCTCTCTATGTGCATGTAAACGTAGTGAATGAGTAGACTTAAACACTTCTCAGTGCCTCAGTTGTAATGCTTGGACCTTTGTTGTACCATCAATGAAGTAGGGAATTTATTCAAGCTTGTTTAAGGGTGGAAAAAAATGAATCTTTGAGTTTCTAGCGCCAGTCGTTACTACTAGCAATGCCAGTGTGTTCGGACAAAAAATGACTAAACTCAGCATGACCTTTTAAAAATGACTGAATTCAGCATGACCTTTTAACATGCCATTTTTCATTTTACACCACCAATTTACTTTAATTAATATTAATGAAAATAAGTGGTCCAACCCATAGTAATTGTGTTTGTTGTTTTGTGAACAGAATAGGATGATACGGAGTGAACGAGTAACCAATGGATCCACACTCTATAATCGGTAGTGTACATTAAATAGCACATGTATAGATTTACAATTATAAGTCTGTAATTATTATTGATTGTTGAAGTTGAAAGTTATAGAACAATGACCAGTTGTCTTCTCGTAAATAGGTTCATTATTTGAGGAACACTCAGTCGCCATGATTTATTGTGTTGGATTAGCTTCTTGTTATAATGAACAATATATGTAAATAAACTGTTATAATGGATTGAAGGTAATGTTTTGGAGTTCATGATGTTTTTGGTTTTAGTGAAACTCCCAGTGCCAAAAATATGACAATCTAACCAGACATGGCAAGCGAACACATCATACACAAATATACTGTTATAATAATGTGTACATTGTTATTATATAATGTTAATACACAATGTAATTAATACACACATGTTGGAATTTACTCTCCTACGCTACAAAACATATATTCTGACCTTTTAATTGCATTAATATTTTGTTTTGGGCCTGAGATATGGGCAGATCTCCATTTGGCGGCCATTTTGGACGCCATCTTGAATTTCTCAGAGAGCACAAGGGGGATTTCCGGGGACTTTTAGTATGTTATTCCTAAAGGTATTCTGAACATATTCTGAAATTTTCATCTCTCATCTCATCTTATTATCTCAAGCCGCTTTATCCTTCTACAGGGTCGCAGGCGAGCTGGAGCCTATCCCAGCTGACTACGGGCGAAAGGCGGGGTACACCCTGGACAAGTCGCCAGGTCATCACAGGGCTGACACATAGACACAGACAACCATTCACACTCACATTCACACCTACGGTCAATTTAGAGTCACCAGTTAACCTAACCTGCATGTCTTTGGACTGTGGGGGAAAACCGGAGCACCCGGAGGAAACCCACGCGGACACGGGGAGAACATGCAAACTCCACACAGAAAGGCCCTCGCTGGCCACGGGGTTCGAACCCAGGACCTTCTTGCTGTGTGGCGACAGCGCTAACCACTACACCACCGTGCCGCCCCTGAAATTTTCAGCTTGTTACTAATTTGTTCCGGGTATAACCCTATTACTCCTGGGCTATAAAACTTGGCTTTGAAACCACAAAATGCAACTTTGATCGAAAAAAATATATAATAAATTGCTGACCTCTCTTCACGTCGAAAGAAGGAGGAAAGGTTTGCTTGTTTTGACATGGCGAATTATTAACACGAGAAAATACTCGTAATTCGCAACTAAAAAGACTGCAGCTACACTGGCAGCTTGATGATGCTTTCTAGTGCGATTGTGTTGCGCTTGCACAGAACGGTGCCAGTCCTGCGCGCCTTAGCACGTGCACCTGAAGGCACCTAACGAGCTCCGGCACGCGCGCCGTTAACAAAGAACACCTGTCTTTAATCAATGAACTATGTTTGGGCTATTTAAGGCCTGCGCCCATGCAAGGACGATGCGAAGTATTACGCCGCGTCTAGGAACGCGAAAAATCCGAAAAATAAATTTTTCCATTCGGAAAACTGGAGATTTTCAAGAGTTTTGTCAAATATCCGGATTTCCGGAAGACTTTCATGCCGGTTTTATAGTTAGTTTATTTTTTGTTTTTGTATCAGTGTGTGTGTGAGAGAGCTTTATGAGCGTTTCAGGACAGTGGAGATCATTTGGCCCGTGATGTCATGGGAGAGGACAAGAAACGTCAAGGAACTGCAGACTTATGACATTCAGGATGACTGAGAAATTTCACAACAAGTTGAGGATATGCTCTCAGACTACACTCACACACACCCCCTCTCTCTCTCACACACTCTCTATACTACAGAAATATTTATACAAAGCGAACCGATGACTGCTCCGATTGCACACATGCACAGAAATTCAAGCAGCCCTCCAAAGTTCAACACGTTCGGAAATTCGAGCTGCTCTCCTCAAGCAGCCCAGAGTGACATGTCATGATCAAAGGCACGGACACTAACCATGAAACACACGCTATTTTAACGAGCTTTGTTCGACAACCCAAACTCCAAAAACACCCAACATAAAACGAGACATAGGTCACCACGGACCGCCTGGCACCAACTACTACTTCACTTATGGACTTTTTCGTAAACCGTCAGCCCGTTAAGGCTTAATTTAACAGAATTTCTCAAAAATATTGTTTCTTTATAGCCTGGCAAGCCAGACTAAATGTGAATATTTAGTCTGGCCTCGATCCGTAGACATTTTCGAAGCGGGTAGGAGGAACAAACCGCTGTCTTTCAAACTGTCTCTGTGCGTATAGGCCAACGCTCTGACCAATCAGCGCAACAGTGACTGTGACGTAGTCAGAGCGACAGAAAGCAGTGGGCGAGGCCTTGAAATAAATCATTTTTCAAAATGCGTATTAATTAATAAACAGGCTCTAGATATTAAGAAGTTTGGAGATAATGACCACAAGTTTGGAGTCTGTACCACATACACTTTTTTTTCCAAGTGTTTTCCAAGGGTTTGCTTAAACTGTTTTTGAGAGTTTTTATTTAGTGGTGTTTGGTGAAATAATTTCCCTTAAATTTAAAATAACGGGAAAATAAGAAACAATCAAAAAGTAATGTTTCAAAGCTGTTTATTAATTCTTCGTACTGCACAAACTAGCCCCATCCTTTTGGCTACGAGCGGAGCCAGCTGGTAGATCAGACTTTTGCCATAGCCGGTCGGCAAAACAGCGAAAACGTCCTTCTTGAAAAGGAATGAGCGGAGAGCCTCTTCCTGCTCATGTTTCAACGAAAACTCCAAGTCTAATTCTTCTAAAACTGATTCCAAAGCGGAGTCAAACGCGCGCTGTTCACTAGCCGTAGCCATCTTTCCTGCTGCGCTTTCTCCAGCGTCGCGCAGCTTTGTCGTCACTCCTGCAAAAGCCCGCCCAAAGAATCCAAACAAAAACCTTGCGTTGTGATTGGCGGGCACGATTTGATGCCCGGGGTGTTTTTGTTTATATGGTGCGAGGCTAGACCCATTCGCTAGGCAAAAAATATTTTTGGCCGCTAGGCGGGTGGGTCTAGTTTACTAGGCTAGTTTCTTTATAGATTCTATAAAATGTCTTTGTACCAAGGAAATATTCACAGTAATAATATTATTAAAGAAAATAATGGCTCGGATTCGATTAGCTGGTTTGTTGTTGGTGGTTAAGAAAACACCGTGTTAAAATACAAACCTACGAAGTTACTGTACATCGTCACATTTTGGAGCAACTTTTGCAGCCGGAATTGTTCAAAGTTTGACCAATTTTATATAAATATTTCACATAAACCCCTCACTTTTATATTCCTTCCATCCTAAATTGAAATTTTGTGTTACATTTTAAGTTACGACAATGTTGACATTTTCCAATATCTCGCTTGTGGCTCATGCTAAGTGCAATTTCGATAAATTACTAAGAAAAGTTTAAAATGTATCACTGATCTGAGAGAAATGTTGATTTTTCTGGCAGATTTCTTTTGTTTACATGAACACTACACCTTTACGTTTTCCACATAAAAGACTTCGTGAACAGGCACTAGCTGACTAAAAGCTAACTAAATTAGCCATGTTTATTCGCTAGCTGAAAGGCACTGCTACGTACTTCCTCACAGCTCCAGGGTCCTTGGATTGAGCCGGAGCTCGGGTTGCTATCTAAAGTTTCGCATGTACTGCAGTTTCCTCCCAGTGCGTAAAACCATGCTGGTAGGTCACTTAGCTATGCTAAATTGCCTTGAGGTATAAAAGAGTGGGCAAATGGGTGCACATATTGTCCTGCAAGGGACTGGGATCCAGTCTCGAGTGTATCCGGGACGGGCTTTAGATCCACTGGAACCCTGATAAAGCACTTACTCAAGATGAATGAATATTAGCTAGCTTGTGCTTAGCGTCCATATTTTGCACTTGCTTCGCAAAACTGTTCTTGCACCATTCACCAAGTATAGGAAGTGTATTGACTGTTTTACAGTAATTGGGTTTGGATTATAAAGACTATGTTACATTATTGATTTAACGTTCTACTGACTGTACTACGGTCTTGATTGTGTTGTTTGAATTTGACTGCGTGGTAGTTGTGTTTTCTTACCTCTCTCAGTTCGAGACGTTGAGCAACTGCTTCTAAACACTCTTGGCCGGTCCCCTCGACGGACAGTGTGCATTCGATACTGTGATTGTCCAGCAGTTGGATCCGAATCACGAAGCAGTTCTTGCTCAGCACGTTGTAGCGCTTCGTACGAGGCAGTTTCAGCCTGAAAGGCATGGCTGGACAGGGTCACACCAAGGTCACAGGGGTCAAAAGAATACTGCAGGGGGTCTATTCCGTCTGTCCTGCCCAGGGATGGCCACACCCCCCAGTGAAGAAGTGCACTCTGGGAAGGTGCAGTCCCATTCCGAGAGCAAGCTGAGGGGTGGACAGGAAGTAGGATCCTGGGAGCTGCAGAGAGACATGAAAATTAAAGTTTTAATCTGAGGCTAGCTTTAATTTAGAGCCTGCGAATCAGCACTTATCAATAAACACACAATACATGGCTAATAAAACTGAAAGAAACCATGTATTTTCAAAAAACTGCCACTTGCAACACAAATTCTGAACCAGCCACTACTCTCTCTCTCTGTTTCCCTTCATTCATTCTCTTACTTGTGTGGTTATATTTGGTTCCATATATAAAACATTATGTAAATATTTTGAATAAAGTTACTAGTTGCTCTTACAACTGGCATAAAGCCCTTGAGATGTTGGAACAGGTTCAAGAGGCACAAGCGTGGAGAGGAGAAAGGATGGAACACCGAGAAGAGGAGAAAAGGATAGAAGGCAGAGGACAAGGGAAGAGAAGAGAAGAATGTGTCAGCGCTTGTCTGGGTAGTAGTGGTGGGGTGCATATAGCCAGCCTGGATTACAGCCAAGATTCCACTCTCTCCTTTCCCTGTAATAACATATCACATCTGACACTAGAATGCCCAAGGGAACTTTGTGTATGTTTATGTGTAGCAATACAGGAAGGTGAGACAGGGAACATATCAGCAATACAGAACATTTTTTTAAATATCTATTTTAAAAAAATCAGATATTAAATCGACTCTGAGCAAGTTTGCTTCCTTCAAGCTTGTTACCCTTGGGCTCTCTTTCAGAAAGCAACCCCCAGGCTAATCACGAGCAATGTGCTTACCCAAGGGTTCACTCCAAGTAAGCTCGCTCCCTACCTCAGTACTTGCTACAGGTATGCTCCTTACTCCAGGAGATGTTCAAAACTCCACACCCGGACTTGATCCAAGTGAGCTACTAACATCAGGTCTTGCTACAGGTATGATACAGCATCTATATGCACCGACTGAACTTCCTACCCCACGACTCGCTGTAGGTAAGATCTCCAATGCAGGTCTTCCTCAGAATTCCAAATCCCATGAGCTGTTCCATGTGGGCCACTTAACCCCAGATCCCAGACAAGTTCGCTACCTTCTCATCTCATCTCATTATCTCTAGCCGCTTTATCCTTCTACAGGGTCGCAGGCAAGCTGGAGCCTATCCCAGCTGACTACGGGCGAAAGGCGGGGTACACCCTGGACAAGTCGCCAGGTCATCACAGGGCCGACACATAGACACAGACAACCATTCACACTCACATTCACACCTACGGTCAATTTAGAGTCACCAGTTAACCTAACCTGCATGTCTTTGGACTGTGGGGGAAACCGGAGCACCCGGAGGAAGCCCACGCGGACACGGGGAGAACATGCAAACTCCGCACAGAAAGGCCCTCGCCGGCCACGGGGCTCGAACCCAGGACCTTCTTGCTGTGAGGCGACAGCGCTAACCACTACACCACCGTGCCGCCCAGTTCGCTACCTTATACACGGTAAACACTGAGGACACACTTGCTGAGCTCAGGTTATTTTTTAAGCCAGCTTCTTTTTGCAGTGCTTGCTTGCCTCCCCAGTATTAGCTTACCCTTGACTCATGCCAAACAAGACCCCTACCCGCTATCCAAACTCACTCAAAACTCCCTATCCAAGGAGCAGCCCATCCAATCCCTAAACAAAGACTCAAGCCAACCTCCCTACCCCTTGCTTCTTTGAGTTCTTCAAGGCCTGGTGCTTTCTTCAAATCCGCATCATATTTTAGGACTTTCTTGCTGTCCCCAAAGTGGACTCAAACAAAAATTCTCAGAGCTCATTGAAAGTAAGCTCCCTACCCTGGAACTAGCTGTGAAAGAACTCTTTACGTCTGCTCTTCCACCGATCAAGCTCCCTACTCCACAGCTTACTCAATATTCCCTAGCCAGGACACAGGCCAGCTCACTTTAACCTTCATCCTACCAAGTGGGGTCCATCTGGACCCGGCATCTATATGTTTGTTTGCCATTTTAAAAATATGTGACATACTGCCTCACCGTTTTATGAATTTGTCGGAATTTATGTCTTAATTAAAACACTAAAGCACCGGAAGATCAGCTTTTTGCATTGTGAAGGTATAATTAATTTGTTACTGGGGTCCAACCGGACCCCAGAGTAAAGTTTATCTGTCTTTCATTTTATAATTGAATAGCACACTGAAAGTTAACTTCTTTTATTTCTTTTATGTTCCATAATGAAACTACCAAGGCATTCCTTCTTGGGGTCCGTGTGGACCCCACTGCTGCAATAAGCACAGGCTGCAAAACAAAAGCCCTAAATTATTTTACAATTACTTTTTTGTTTTAAATTCTGTAAGAAAAGACCTAAGTTGTAATCCAGAATGTTTTACAGCTGCATGAGCTGCAAAAATCATGTATATAATGCCAATTTTTTTTGTGGCGCTATAATTTGCTACATGTATGCTAGTTATTGCAATATTATTGCAATGTTATTGCATTTATAATACATCATTGATATTCAGCCATAGTGGATTTTGTTCTTCAATAAAGTTATGTCTGTTTGCTGCATTGAATTGGTTCTTACTGCATTGATTTCAAGGTATTCCCTCCTGGGGTCCATACGGACCCCGCCTGGTAGTTTGTGTATGTAAAATTGGCTGGTAGGATGAAGGTTAAGTGTGTTCTTTATGCCTTGGGCCCTTTAGTGTATTGCTGTTATTAATACAAGATGTTCTGAACAAAACTTATCTGGTGAGTTTGTCTTTATAAGCTTTAATTTTAAAGAAAAGTATTGGGGTCCAAACGGACCCCACATGGTAAGATTAAGGTGTAAAATAGCATGGTAGGATGAGGGTTAAGTGATTTCCTTTGACCCAAGTCCTTCTTCAAGCCAGTTTGAAAGACCAGGACCTTTTCCTTACCCACTGACTTGCTCAGGGCTCCTGAAGCCAGGACAGCAAGCAGACTCCCTGGCAACAGCATTTGTGCAGAGCTTCCTACAGTCAGTGGTTAAGACTCTAGTGCCGCTTTTCCACTACAAACGCGGCTGAGCCGTGCCGTGCCGAGTCGAGCTGAGCGGGGCTGTTGGAGTTGCATTTCGACTACAACCGCACTGAACCGTGCTGGCTGGAAGTGGGTGGACACATTGGGTGGAGTTAGCGAAAGTGGGTGGACGTCACGTGATGTCGTTAAGCAGCGCAAACAGTGACATCAGTGACAGTGGCGGAACAAGTCAGAGCCGGGCCGGGGGCGGGGCAAATGACCGGGCCCTTTATTAAAGCTTATCATAACATCATTTTAGGCTACAAAATGTCCGCAACTGCGGTGTTTACCAATTTCAACACTACCGGGTGCAACTATGTTATTTAGTACATCAAGTCCTTCAAACGAACATGTAACTCAGAAACAAAAAACATTAGGATACTGTACATGGCTCATAATAAAACATCAATAGCCTATACTGCGCACATTATTTGAAGGGCATACGAATGAGCGCTCAGAGGTTGCAACGGTGACAGGAAGAGTCAGAAATAAAAGGAGGGCGGTGCAAACCTCACTGAATGCACTGTGTTTACCAATTTCAACACTACGGGGTGCAACTATGTTATTTTGTACATTAAGTCCTTCAAACGAACATGTAACTCAGAAACAAAAAAACATTAAGCGACATACTGTACATGGCTCATAATAAAACATCAATAGCCTACTGCGCGCATTATTTGAAGGGCATACGACGAGCCTTGCGCTCCGCGAACTCGTCCACAATGCTCTGTATGTCACTGATTCAGTGAGCTTTTAAGCGGTAGTCTCACGACCCGGATAGTAAACAATAAACATGGAGGACATGGAGTCGTTAGTGTTGCTGGTCTTGGTGCTGTGGCTTGTTGTCACCGACAACGCGGACAGATACTGGCAAGAGCGTATAGATGAGGCGAGGCGCATAAGGCTTCAGAAATTCTCGTAATTCATAATTATTATTCTTCCGGGTTTACGGTGTTTACAGATCCCAGCGCGCTCGCGGGGCGTGTGTGGGCATGTGAGGACACTCCTCCTCACCAATCAGTGCACAGGGGAGTGTCTGCTCACGCCCCCAACCTCACTCGGCACGGCTTGGCTCGCTTCAGCCCCACTCCAAAACGGTGCGAGTTTTAGGGGCTAAGCAGGGCTGAAACGAGCCGAGTCGTGCTGGTTTTTGGTAGTCGAAACGCGAGCCGTGTCGGGCTGAAGCGAGCTGAAGTGAGCTGAAAAAGGGTAGTGGAAAAGGGCCATAGGTTACGGATCAGAAGGTTGGAGGTTCAAGCACCAGCACAGCAACTGTTGGGCCCTTGAGCAAGACCTTTAACCCTCTCTGCTCCAGGGATTCTGTATCATTGCTAACCCAGTGCTCTGACCCCAGCTTCCTAACAAGCTGGTATATGAAAAGAAGAAATAATTTCACTCTGCTATCTTCTTCTTCTAACTGACCATCTGTATGGCTGCCTTTCACATCAGTGGTTGTTTAAAAGATAGCTGGAGCTATTATAGTGCTCTGCTACCATGTCCTTTTCTGCTCCCCAGACCAACGCATTCATTTTGCACCCACATTCTCACACAAACAGAGGTCTGGGTAAAAAGGCTAGCTGAGGTTTAGACAGCTATCGGTGCCATGTTTAGCTGACCTCGACGGGTCTTGTTTTCCTGCGGCAGGGAGAAAATGAGCAAAACAATGGAGCTGCCCTTTTACACAGCCGAAGCTTACCACAATGGTTTCTCAATGCTCTGGTACCAGCACCAGGCTATTTGAAGCACACATAAACAGTAAGTGACTTGGAACTTTGTAATTTTGTGGTTCAGAAAACATAGCATAGAAATAGAGCAAGAACGAGAGCCATACACACACACATAGACAGACAGACAGACAGACAGACAGACGCACACAGGTCATGAGTTTCTGGGTTTCCAACTGCGTCTAGAACGGCAAGCCATTAACACATGATTACACATGACACCAATTTTTTCTTCTGCACAAAGCACACCAAAACAGACCTATAATCATATGCAAAACAATAATTTAAAATACCTAGGAGGACTTACTGTAGTTTCCACTACAAAATAAGCAGACCTGCCAACTGAAAGGCGTACTACACATCCAAACGTGTCTAATTAGACTTGGACCGAGGTTATAATATGTGACTGCCTGCTGACAGCATGTCTATGAATTTAACCAAGAAAACGAACATTAAAATTTACACAGATGTCAAGAGGACAATGGATGAAAATAGCACTAATTCATGCACGGTTCAGGCCATAAAAATGTAAACACCCTTACATTAAATTTAATAAGGACTTTCAGTCTTTGACCCATGACTCCAATATTATACTGTCGAAGCTGTTTTTTTGTTGTTGTCTTTTTAAATCTCTATCTAACATGCAATACTTAGGTACATAGCTTTTTAATGCATTGCTATTTATAGTGCAGACTACTAAAAGAACTAAAATCAATATTGTAAATGAGAACTTGAAATGATGCAAAATTGTACGGATGGGGGAATTATAGTTATAGAAGTTTCTAGAAATTTGTGCAGCTACGGTATGTGTGTCAAGATGTCAAATTCTGGCCTTTGAAAGGGGAAGAAAATCATACATCTGATTTACACACACACACACTCCATTCTTCCAGATGGATATTGTGGGATCTTGTAAGAATTTCTCCAGAACAGAGAGCATCTTGTTTCAACATTTTTTTTTCCCTTCTCATCAACACAGATAAAAAGGCGCTGTGTGGATGTGTGTGATCGTCGCTCTGTTTGCATCAGCATATTTGTCTGCACATGACGAGTAAAACAACCGATTTACAACAAACGTACATTTATACCACAGCGCTGTTAAGTTCTCGAAGGTGATTTATAGCAGAAGGCGTTGATTCATTTTCTACAGCAGCAGCTCCGACAGCAGTCACCCGTTCTAATTCATAGGGATGTGTATAATGGACACTAATACTATTTAACACTACTAATAAACCTAATAAAAATTAAGTATTTTTTTTTTTAATCTTATTAGCATCGAGAGAGAAAAAATTAGTCTGGTGAGAGAATGATCAGGATGTTTATAGCTGCTATAATGTAAGTGATAAGAACTAACTTGTGTCTATACCAGGGCTTTTCAAAGTGTGGGGCGCCCCCCACCCCGGGGGGCGCCAGAGTTCTTCGGGGGGGGGCGCAACGTGAGAGACAAAATGGATCGATTTTTAGTATCTAAAGCTACAGTGAGTGAGTAGTCCTGGTAATCTTTTATATTGGTAAAGTTGTTTATAGGACCATTTCTCAGTGTCTTTGTTTTTTTTAATCAATAGTTTTTTAGTAATAACTTAATATTTAACATATCACTCAATTTTAATCACAAAAAGAGAAAATTGCAACAATTTCTCGCAACTTTCACTTCCTCCCACAATGTAATCGCAACAAAAACCTAAAAAACACCGCAACTTTCATCGCAATTTTTTTTGGAAACCCCCCCCGCAACATCAGACATTTTAGCCTGCAACGATCACAAAAAAGGCCCGCGGAATCCTGGGGGACTGGAAAAAGAAGGAAGTATGACCACGATTATTTAAAGTTTGGATTTTCATGGACTGGATCTGAAGATGCTCCACTGCCACAGTGCGTTGTCTGCCAAGAGGTGCTAGCTAACGATGCTATGAGATGTTTAAAATGTGTAAAACAAGATGTTTTAAAAAGCACAGATGTTTAAAATGTGAAAAAGAAAAAAATAATGTGTACAACAACCATTTTTTAAAAATACGAATGGAACATTAAGTATAGCAACAACAAAAATTGTAAGGGGGGGCGCGGTTGTTTATTTGCTCTCCGAGGGGGGGCTGACTCTCCCACACTTTGAAAACCCCTGGTCTATACAATTAAAAGAAGCAATAAACAAATTAAAAGTATGACAATGTCGTTCATTAATAATTTTTTTAATAATAATAACAACACTGGGGAACACAATTTTTGTTGAGTTAGGTCTGACAGCTGTTTTTAAATAATTTTTGGGTACGGAATCCAAAACTGATCTCAGTTTTTCTCTATCACGTCAAGTTTTTGAACTATAGGATCCCCGTTTTCTTAAAAAATATGAAAAATACTGTACATGTACTTAACAGATATGTGCTTGTTTTATAAAAATTTACAAATATTGACATACAATGAAATATGAAAGAAACAGGCATGAATGCAATGTTTATTTAACACTTATGTTTTTACAAAGGATATGGCTACTGTAATTATAATTGTGTGCAAGAAGAAGAAGAAACCTTTATTCGTCACATGCACACTTCAAGCACAGTGAAATTCATCCTCTGCATTTAACCCATCTGAAGCAGTGAACACATGCACACACTCAGAGCAGTGGGCAGCCACACCAGAGCGCCCAGGGAGCAGTCAGGGGTTCGGTACCTTGCTCAAGGGCACCTCAGCCCAAGGCCGCCCCATGTTAACCTAACCTGCATGTCTTTGGACTGTGGGGGAAACTGGAGCACCCAGAGGAAACCCACACAGACACGGGGAGAACATGCAAACTCCGCACAGAAAGGCCCTCGCTGGCCACTGGGTTCGAACCCGGAACCTTCTTGCTGTGAGGCGACCGTGCTAACCACTACACCACCGTGCCGCCTGTGCAAGTAGTTAAGGTAAAAATTTATGTTTATAGCTCTTTCTGGAGGGTTCAACTTGAGGACTATCACGTTTGATGCTCCAACAATAGTCAGCCATCATATGTACAGTGCTCAGCGTAAATGAGTCCACCCCCTTTGAAAAGTAACATTTTAAACAATATCTCAATGAACACAAACAATTTCCAAAATGTTGACAAGACAAAGTTTAATATAACATCTGTTTAACTTATAACAGGAAAGTAAGGTTAATAATATAACTTAGATTACACATTTTTCAGTTTTACTCAAATTAGGGTGGTGCAAAAATATGAGTACACCCCACAACAAAAACTACTACATCTAGTACTTTGTATGGCCTCCATGATTTTTAATGACAGCACCAAGTCTTCTAGGCATGGAATGAACAAGTTGGCGACATTTTGCAACATCATTCTTTTTCCATTCTTCAACAACGACCTCTTTTAGTGACTGGATGCTGGATGGAGAGTGATGCTCAACTCGTCTCTTCAGAATTCCCCAAAGAAAATAATTTCTTTCCACCACAAAGGTGAAGGCTACAAGAACATCAGCAAAGCTTTACTTATCAGTCAGAATACTGTAGCAAAAGTGGTACAAAAATTTAAGAAAGATGGAACTGCAACCATCTCACAGAGACGTCCAGGTCGTCCACGGAAGTTAACACCTCGACAGGAGCGTCTTCTGATGAGAAGGGTTGAAGAAAATCGGCGTGCGAGTTCACTGCAGTTATCTAAAGAAGTAGAAAGCCAAACCGGGGTGACTATTTCCCGTGACACAATACGGCGTACACTGCAGAGGAATGGCATGCATGGATGCCGTCCACGAAAGAAGCCTCTCCTAAAGCCCAGGCACAAAAAAGCCTGCCTAGAGTTTGCCAGGGCCCATGCTGACAAAGATGAAGACTACTGGGACTCTATACTCGGGAGTGATGAGACCAAGATAAATGTTTTTGGAACTGATGGCTTCAAAACTGTATGGCGTCACAAAGGTGAGGAATACAAAGAAAAATACATGGTGCCTACAGTGAAACATGGTGGTGGCAGTGTCCTTATGTGGGGCTGCATGAGTGCTGCTGGTGTCGGGGAGCTGCAGTTCATTGATGGCATCATGAATTCACAGACGTATTGCTCTATACTAAAAGAGAAGATGCTACCATCACTCCATGCCCTTGGTCGTTGTGCACTTTTCCAACATGACTAAACACACATCCAAGGCCACTGTTGGATTTCTGAAGAAGAACAGGGTGAAAGTGATTCAGCGGCCAAGTACGTCTCCTGATCTGAACCCAATCGAACACCTATGGGGAATTCTGAAGAGACGAGTTGAGCATCACTCTCCATCCAGCATCCAGCCACTAAAAGAGGTCGTTGGTGAAGAATGGAAAAAGATTGATGTCGCAAAATGTCGCCAACTTGTTCATTCCATGCCTAGAAGACTTGGTGCTGTCATTAAAAATCATGGAGGCCATACAAAGTACTAGATGTAGTAGTTTTTGTTGTGGGGTGTACTCATTTTTGCATCGCCCTAATTTGAGTAAAACTGAAAAATGTGTAATCTAAGTTATATTATTAACCTTACTTTCATGTTATAAGTTAAACAGATGTTATATTAAACTTTGTCTTGTCAACATTTTGGAAATTGTTTGTGTTCATTGAGATATTGTTTAAAATGTTACTTTTCAAAGGGGGTGCACTCATTTACGCTCAGCACTGTACATCCCATCTACCCTGATAACGTTCTTCTATAACCTTCAAATAGTCTTACTACAGTGGAATTTTGCTTATCTGGAGGGTAAGCTGTAGAGAAAAAACTTGACGTGCTAGAAAAAAAAAAACTGACTACAATTTTGGAATCAGCATGCCAATTTTAGTTTTAATCAGCATAAAAATCTAACTCAACAGAAACATTTTTTCAAATTGTTCCCCAGTGTAATATTTCCTTTCCACTAAGTTTTGAATCTTGACTCCATCCGGGATTAAGTGCCATGACTTTTTGCGATAGGAATAATATACAAAACACCCCACCCCCGCATTGAGATTGGGCAACATAATTTCTATGCGGACGATTCTGATCGTTTTGGGCAACTTTTTAAGATCATCCAATCAGAGTGCTCGCAGTGAATCACATGACCACCTGAGAGCCTCTGAAATTTTCAACAAAGATAAGATGGTGTCTCCGGCAGTGGAGCGAAGAAAAAGCGAGACGACTTATACCTTTTTATGCCGGTAAGTTGTTCAAGGTGGTGAATTTACCTCATCAAATGCTTCGAAAACCAACAGACATCTATTTTTGTGCGCTCAGGTTGTAATTAAGACCTCGATTTTTTTCAGCCAAGTGTAAACTGCTGTTAGCTAACCACTGCTCCATAGAGATCGAATGGGATTTAGCTAAGTAGCAGTGTTTTTTGCTAACATAGTCAGCTGAAAGTTATCGCTAGCTATGTCGGGATAACGTTAGCTCTCTTGCTTTAAGCTAAAAGTGATGGGCAGCTCATGATTTTATTTTATTTTTTTGGTGAGTTGTTCGTATCCTATTGGTTGTTGCCAATCGTCTGTTGCCCTAATTAGTTACCCTGTGTTCCACCTGGTTGCTCCTGTGTATCATCACCTTCAGACCTTTCGTTATTTGCCAGACATTTTCAGCTTTCACTTTTTGAGATGTAAACGTGAAACACACACACATGCAGTCAAGCCGGAAAGTCTGCACACCCCTTTCACTTTCTCCATGTTTTATTATGTTACAGACTTCTTCTACAATAGATTGAGTTCATTTTTTGTCACAAAATTCTACACAAAATGGCCCATAATGACAAAGTGAAAGCAAGTTTTTAGACGTTTGTGCTAATTTATTAAAAATCAAAATGTAAAATATATGTACACAAGTGTGCACACCCTTTGATATGACATCCAAAAGTGAGCTGAGGTGCATTTTGTTTCCACTGACACTGCTTGAGATGTTTCTACAACTTAACTGGAGTCCACCTGTGGTAAATTCAATTGACTGGACATGATTGGGGATTGCCAAGACCTGCTTATATAAGGTCCCACAGTTGACAGTGCATGTCAGAGCAAACTCCAAGCCATGGGGTCAAAGGAATTATCTGCACACCTCAGAAACAGGTCAAGGCATAGATCTGGAGAAGGGTACAGAAAAATTGCTGCAGCATAGAGCATAGTGGCCACCATCATTTGTAAACGGAAGAAGTTTGGAACCACCAAGAATCTTCCTAGACCCGGCCGTCTGGCCAAACTGAGCGATCAGGGAAGACGGGCCTTGGCCAGGGAGGTGAGCAGGAACCCGAGGGTCACTCTGACAGAGCTCCAGCATATCCTTGTGGAGATGGGAGAACCTTTCAGAAGATCAACCATCCAGGCAGCACTCCACAAATCAGGCCTTTATGGTAGAGTGGCCAGATGGAAGCCACTCCTTAGTAAAAGGCACAGGACAGCCTGTTTGGACTTTGCCAAAAGGCACCTGGAGGACTCTCAAACCATGAGAAACAAGATTCTCTGGTCTGATGAAACCAAAATTGAACTTTTGGGCCTGAATGCCAAGTGTCACATCTGGAGAAAACCAGGCACCACTCATCACATGGCTAATGCCATCCCTATAGTGAAGCATTGCTGTGGCAGCATCATGATGTGGGGATGTTTATCAGCAGCTGGAACAGGGCAACTAGTCCTGATAGAGGGAAAGATGAATGCAGCTAAGTACACTGAGATCCTTGAAGAAACCTGCTCCAGAGCACTCTGGACCTCAGACTGGGGCGACGGTTTACCTTCCAACATGACAACGACCTAAGGCACACAGCCAAGAGAACAAAGAAGTGGCTTCGGAAAAAGTCTGTAAATGTCCTTGAGTGGCCCAGCCAGAGCCCAGATCTGAATCCAATTGAACATCTGTGGAAGGAGCTGAAAATGGCTGTGTACCGATGCTCCCCATCCAACCTGACAGAGCTTGCAAAGATATGCCAAGAGGAATGTGTAAAAATGTCCAGAAACAAGTGTGCCAAGCTCGTAGCTTCTTTCCCAAGACGCCTTGAAGCTGTAATTGCTGCCAAAGGTGCATCAACCAAGTATTACGCTAAGGGTGTGTACAGATATGTAACCCCTAAATAACCTATTTTTGTCAGTAAAATAAAATTGCATATTTTTTAAAAACCTGCTTTCACTTTGTCATTATGGGCTATTTTGTGTAGAATTTGGTGACAAAAAATGAACTCAATCTATTGTAGAATAAGTCTATAACGTAACAAAACGTGGAGAAGGTGAAAGGGGTGTGCAGACTTTCCGGCTTGACTGTACAATACACAACCCCCCGGGCTGTTTGGCTGACTAACACAGATTAAAAACACACTGATTTCATTTTAGGAATCTTTCAACTGGCGTCCAACAAAGAGTTCAAATGAACTTCCCCCCCACACACGCATCTTAGCCCATACAAGGTGTTCTACGCTGGAGCCAGAGATGTTTGGAGAATTAGTGTGTCCTGCCATCAGCACAGAAATATCTGGAGCATCTCCTGGATTAAAACCTGCCGAAGGTCCCTCAGGTATCAGACAGAAAATAGACAAACATACAAACAGAAAAGACAAAACAGACAAAAAACAGAGATCAGAGATTAAAAAAAAGACTATCAGATAAACATGACAGAATTAAAACAATCAGGAGACTCCGGTCAGAAGAGCGACAAGACAGGAGGTGTGTTTCTATTAACTTGAAATTGCCAACTATAAAAATCAAGTGATGGAAACACGTGAATTTAAAATTCTTTATCAGATTTGAAGGAAGAAACAGAGAGAGAGTGAAGGAAGGAACTTGGACAAGAACCCAAGACTGACGGAACACACTGAAAATCTGACGAGCTTTCGGTATCTCCGTGGAAGGGAACCGAGTCGCACGTTATCACGGACGTGGATGTTTTGTGTGTGGTTTAATTTCCACAACATAAACCGAATAACTCAAACTCCCAGGGTTCGTACCACAGACTGATATGAGCACAGTGATACCGGGCAGAAGAACCTTGTACTTCAACCTTGACAAACTCTCTGACGTCACCCACCAAAAAAGGTTTAAAAAAAAAAAAAAAACCACACATTTTTGAACACCAGCAACATCATACAGATGCGTCATGAACCATAAGACACGTCACATCTGCGAGATATGCGAGAACCTACCTCCGATATGTGAATGTGTAGTAAAGTGTGGCAGAAGTGACATCATTACTTACACAGTTTACACAGCTAGGTCTTAGATATCGTCTAGAACATTGTGTTAAAGCATCTCAAGGCTGGATTTGGTTCATTCATATGCACGGATTTGATTCTGTGTAAAAATTCCCATCACACTGATTAGAGCGCCGTTACGTCAAATTTCAGTATAACTTATGCAAAATCTATAAAAATATTTAACATTTAGCTCAAATAAACTGCACAAGACCCAGATATTTTACTAAAAAGATCAATACTGTCTGAGTAAGCCTCCTTAGTCTTTAAAGAGCCATGAGGATTGTCAAAGAACTGCCAAAGATCCTTAAAGATAAGGATCTTTATAGGATCCTTAAAGGAACAGTCCACTGTACTTCCATAATGAAATATGCTCTTATCTGAATTGAGACGAGCTGCTCCGTACCTATCCGAGCTTTGCGCGACCTCCCAGTCAGTCAGACGCGCTGTCACTCCTGTTAGCAATGTAGCTAGGCTCAGTATGGCCAATGGTATTTTTGGGGGCTGTAGTTAGATGCGACCAAACTCTTCCGCGTTTTTCCTGTTTACATAGGTTTATATGACCAGTGGTATGAAACAAGTTCAGTTACACAAATTGAAACGTAGCGATTTTCTATGCTACGGAAAGTCCGCACTATAATGACAGGCGTACTAACACCTTCTGCGCGCTTCGGCAGCGCATTGATACGGAGCTCAGATATAATGTTTCATATCACTGGTCATATAAACCTATGTAAACAGGAAAAACGCGGAAGAGTTTGGTCGCATCTAACTACAGCCCCAAAAAATACCATTGGCCATGCTGAGCCTAGCTACATTGCTAACAGGAGTGACAGCGCGTCTGACTGACTGGGAGGTTGCGCAAAGCTCGGATAGGTACGGAGCAGCTCGTCTCAATTCAGATAAGAGCATATTTCATTATGGAAGTACGGTGGACTGTTCCTTTAAAGGATCTTCGAAAGATCTTCACATGCAAAATCATCTGTAAAGCTCCTCAAGGATTTGACAAAGATTTTTTAAGGATCCTACAAAGATCCTCATAATGATCCCCGCAAAGATCTTTGCAAGGATCCTTTAAGATCCTCAAAGATTTAACAAAGATCCTTCAAAGATCTTAAAAGGATCCTTTTCAGGATCTTATTAAAAAAAAGAAAAAAAAAAGATCTTAACTGGAAACCTCAAGGATTTAATCAGGACCTTGTAAGGATCCTTGTCAAGGTCTTTACAAGATCTTTGTGAGGATCCTTTAAGATCCTCGAGGATCTAATCTTTCAAAAAAAATTTTTAAATAATCCTAATTCAATGGCATTGGCAAGGATGGAAACAGATTGAAATTTACATAATTATGATTCATAAGAATTGGATAAGGATATACCACGGAATCCTGAATAGCCAACATCTTCAAAAGGATTTTCAAGGTTTCAAAGACCCTGAAAGGATCTCTTGGTCAATTAACTACTTCTACTGGAAGAGTCAGTATATACGTTATGGTAGCATCAGTAAAGAATTGTTTTGTTTGGAATCGAATGTGGTTTTTGTTGTTTAAGATTCTTGTAGACCTTGCCAAGAATTTTAAAGCTCCCTGAAGATCTTTGTTGAGATCCTCAACAGGATCCTGAAAAGACTCTCACAAAGAACTTTACGGATCCTTGAAGATCCTTGAAAGATTTCCACCAGGGCTGTGCACTGTGCAGCTCGCTAGCTTCAAGTCTGGAGAGGAGAATGTTCTGGAATTGTGCCACACCCCCATACCCGTGCCTACCTTGAGGTTTCAGTCTCCCTGAAATTTCTCCTCTTTGATGCCTATTGAGTTTTTTTTTTTTTTTTTAAATGTGTGAGAATCTGTTCGCAGAAATACTGGTATTCAAATTAGTTCAATGTGGGCGGAGCAGAGGAATTGCGTCAAGTGCGTTCAAGTTTCCGAAAATGTTTATGGTGTAAATTACACCGTCGCAGCAACTACAATATATATATATATATATATATATATTTTTTTTATTTCAAGCCAAATAACTTTTTCCCATTTCCTGACCGAATTACTATCGAATTCAAACTTGCAAATAAGGAAGGCATGAAGCAGATGTGCGTTTTTGTTTTTTGTTTTTTTTGGCCGGATGTCTGCATCTGTGATTAAAATATGTCAAATATCTCTATTCGAACATCAATTTTTTTTTATTTGAATATTTCAGGGTTTTTTCTAGAAAAATTTAGTATGAGGGTGTTCACCATGGCAAGGGAGAGAAGCGGGGGGGGGGGGGGGGGGGGGGATGGTGCCGGTTGTCCGTCCCCCCCCCGCCGTGCGAAGCCTTTGAAAAATTGAGGCTACAATGGGACATTCTGAGGCTATCTGAGAGGGAAATTGTAACAAATTGTCAACGTTGAAAAAGAAAGTAGTAATCTTCTTCTGCCCCGGACAGTCTTTGGCTTTCTTCCGTTTCGTGCCACGGGATGACATCTTCAAATGCCCAAATGTCAACAAAAACAACTCATGAACTACTTCTGTCAAAAACTCCCGCGCCGGTGGGTGAAAGGTCATTCAGTCTCGAGAAATCTCGCTCTACAAGTCAGCTGACCTTGTATGTAACCCATGTCAAATCTCGCGAGAGCAGCCGCGACAACTAAACAACTAAACAACATGGCGCCTCAGTCTGGAAAACGCCAATTCGGATTGTTTTTGCACCGTCTGGTGGTGTATCTACTATGATTGGAATATTTCTGGAGTAATTATAACGTATTTGATGATCAGACACGTTGTCACGTGGTGTTTTCACGGAGAAAAGATCGTTTTGAGAAAGACTGCATGTTGTGCAGTAGCATACAAGTGCATGGCCTAAGTGTGACTTGGGGTTCAATCGGCATTTCGGTAAGGTGGCGCACGCCGAGAGTAAGAGGGCACAGCGCCCCTGTTCCCCGCTTTAGACGAAAGCCTGATATTTGACTTTAATACAGATTGTGAATCTAGAAATTTCCATTTCATCACTCACACTTTAGATGCTTAAAGCTTCTGTATGGCCTTTCGATTTCATAAAATCGGTGAAATTTAGATCCCTCTGAAATTTGGTCATTGTGATATATTAGTTCATTTGAGGGGATTAAAGCAAATAATGTGCATGAAGTCGCTCACTTCGTGCAGTCAAGCAGACAGAGGAAGTCCGTGTGCGTGTGTGCACATGCGCAGGTTTACCTTTGACCCTGCACTGACAGTTCCATCATTCTGTCGCTAAACGAACAGCTGATCACACCGAGGTGCTCGCCGAGCGCCGATATTTATTAGTTTGGTCCTGCGTTTCCTTTCCTTCGTATATAACATAATGTCTGTTCTTCTCGCTTTCTGTTACTGTAGTCGGTCTTTCACGTTTCATTCCTCCATTTTTCTCTCCTGTTTCAAATTTGTATCCCACAATGCCTTGCGCGAACAGGGAAAGCCCACCACGTCATGCATGACGTAGTATCTTGAATTGGGTCATGGTGAAGCAGGAAAAAATAGTGGAGAATTTAGGGCCATGTGGCTTTAAATTCATTAATTGTTCCATTTTTTAAAAATAAATAAATAAATAAATAAAATTGGAAGTCTGTGATTCGAATTCAGTAGCTTTCGGTCGACGAAACAAAAATAATTGGGTGTCGGGGCAAATTCTTTTTACGACCTACACTTGAAAAATCTGAAAGGCGGTCTAGCTTTAAAGGGCTGATGACACGAACATGACTCTATGCAATTTCTTAAATAAACTATACAACATGGCAAACATGTTAGATTTCTGTTATAATTACGTGAAAAGAAGCTGTTGTTACGCGAATATCCAACTTTTAATTGCACAGCGCAAGAAAACTGGGTCCGTGGCTCGCGGCCATGTTGTGACGTAAGCGGAAGAACACGCTGCGGTTCACTGGCTGTTCTACTCTGGTTCTACTCAATGGAAATGGCGCATGAAAATGCCGGTGAACTCTCTAGTGCTAGCTCTTCCTCTTCTGGGAGTCTAGAATTCTGTTGATCTCTTCCGAATAGAATCTATGATAGCCTACCCTCTTTACCCTTTGCCTCTCTTTGCTAGGCGGCAGTTACATGAAAGCCGCAAGCTTTCACAAGCAAATACATGACTGATATCACGCCGACTTTATGATTACATTTATGATTATCATGTAGAATCTATAGCTCTACGTACCTTTATCTTATGTCGTTTCACAACACATGTTCTGACAGGAGGACTGTCTTTGGATCCGGCATAGCTACTAGTAGACCCCCTCCGGAATACTGGCAGTGTTGCCAGATTGGGAGGTTTCCCGCCCAGTTGGGCGGTTTCAATTGCATTTTGGTGGGTTTTGAAAATATTTTCGGCTGGAAAACGTCAGCAGTATCTGTTGCCAGATACTGCTGACGTTTTCCAGCCCAAAATATGTTCAAAACCCACCAAAATGCACTTGAAACCGCCCAACTGGGCGGGAAACCTCCCAATCTGGCAACACTGTGTAGGCACTGCTGATGGTAGTAACACACGTTTGTGCTGAACTGAACACCCAAGAGATTCTTTTAAGCTGGGAAGGGTGTTAAAACAATCCAAATTGAAGTGTTCAGAGCACAGGACGGATGTTGGTGAGGGCTCCCACTTGTCACGAGTGCGCCTGACTTGCTTCACCCACTTCGCATGCAGCTCGGGATCTCTGGGAAACTTGAATAAACTTACCCCGTCCTTGTGGGTTTTGGAGCAAAAGCCGGCAACACAACGTGAAGGCATAATAACTATATATATATAATGTATAATAATGTATAATAAAAATACTAATAATGACAAACTGAACACCTGCCGCATCAACAACAAACTGGTAAGTTAGGAGGAAGGTTCTTTCGCTGACGTCATATAGCCCCTCCTCCTCCTTCGTCTCCTGGGTGCTGCAGCCCCGTCAAATTTGCCCAGATAGCCGCATTTTTTTATCATAACTTGTAAAATAGGCGCCTTCGTGAATTAATATATGGATCATCGGGAATTACTTTTTATATGTTATAAAACATCGCCAAAGATATCAAAAACGTGTCATCAGCACTTTAACAGTCTGAGCTGATCAAGCTTCTAAATGTTTGAACAGCTATGTTTTTTTTTTCGAGGCAGGACAAACAAAGCCTGAGACAAAAGGGGGAAAAGTGACTTCGGAAAAAAAAACTACTTTGGAAAGCCTGATTAAATAAAGGAAAAAAAATCTCTCATGGAACACTGCCGTGTCTCAGTGTCTCTCTCTGTTATCAGCCCACTGCACATGGAGAGGTAGAGGGAGTGTGGGGGATAACGCAAACATGGGAGCAAGCATGTGATGATCCCATGTCTCTGTTTTCCTTTCATTCTCCTCCCCTTCTGTCTCTCTCTCAATAAAAAAGTAATACATTTTGTTCTACTGTACTGTTATACATCACCAGCCACTTTATTAGGAATGCCCATCCACCTGCTGTTTTATGCGGTTCTCTAAATCAGCCGATCCTTTAACAGCAGCACGATGCATGAAATCATGCAGATACAAATCAAGAGCTTCGGTTAATGTTCACGATGTTCAAACATCAGAATGGGAAAAATGGTGATCTCAAAAGTGTGACTTTCTTTCACTGTGGCATGGGTGTTGGTTTGAGCCAGATGGACTGAGTATTTCAGAAGCTGCTGATCTCCTGGGGTTTTCACACACACACACAACAGTCTCTACACAGAATGGTGCGAAAAACAAAAAACAAACAAACAAAACTTGGAGTTGAGTGAGCGACAGTTCTGTGAGTGGAAACAAACGCCTTGTTGAGAAGAGAGCTCGGAGGAAAATGGCCAGATTGAGCAGTTCGAGCTGCTGAGAAGGATATCATAACTCATATAATCACTCTTTACAACCGTGGTGAGCAGAAAAGCATCTCAGCATGCAACAGCAGGGTTCCACTCCTGCCAGCCAAGAACAGGAATCTTAGAATCAAGAACAAGTTCCTATTAAAGTGGCTGGCGAGTGTATGTATATCAACCTGATCTCTACATATTCCATCGATATCTTATGTGTGATTCCCTCAATCAAAAATTCTGACACATTTTCCTGAACTGAGAACAGAACAGAAATCTGGCTTACTAAAAAAAAAAAACTAGATAGAACTCGACGCCAACGGCGTCGATGGGGATGCCTCCGCCCGGTAGACTACACGCCTTATTAAATTGTGATTTGGGGATGGACATTTGACCTCACAGTAATCTTGACCTGGTGAAATTACTTGTATTTGCCTTGGAGATATTGTGTTCACAAGGTTCTCGGACAGACATTCGACCTCACAGTGACCTTGACCTTAGACCTTTTGATCTCAAAATCTAATCAGTTCATGTTTGTCCCAAAGCGCACAAACGGTGAAAGTTTGGTGAAATTCTTATCATCAGCCTTTGAGATATCGCGTTCACAAGGTTTCGGGACGGACGCACGCGGACAGACATTTCACCTCACAGTGACCTTGACCTTAGACCTTTTGATCTCAAAATCTAATCAGTTCATGTTTGTCCCAAAGTGCACAAACGGTGAAAGTTTGGTGAAATTCTTATCATCAGCCTTTGAGATATCGCGTTCACAAGGTTTCGGGACGGACGCACGCGGACAGACATTTCACCTCACAGTGACCTTGACCTTAGACCTTTTGATCTCAAAATCTAATCAGTTCATGTTTGTCCCAAAGTGCACAAACGGTGAAAGTTTGGTGAAATTCTTATCATCAGCCTTTGAGATATCGCGTTCACAAGGTTTCGGGACGGACGCACGCGGACAGACATTTCACCTCACAGTGACCTTGACCTTAGACCTTTTGATCTCAAAATCTAATCAGTTCATGTTTGTCCCAAAGCGCACAAACGGTGAAAGTTTGGTGAAATTCCTGTCATCAGCCTTTGAGATATCACGTTCACAAGGTTTCGGGACGGACGCATGCGGATAGACATTTGACCTCACAGTGACCTTGACCTTAGACCTTTTGATCTCAAAATCTAATCAGTTTATCTTTGTCCCCAAATGCACAAATGGTGAAAGTTTGGTGAAACTCCTTTCATCCGCCTTGGAGATATTGCGTTCACAAGATTTTCGGACAGACATTCGACCTCACAGTGACCTTGATCTTAGACCTTTTGATCTCAAAATCTAATCAGTTCATGTTTGTCCCAAAGTGCACAAACAGTGAAAGTTTGGTGAAATTCCTGTCATCAGCCTTTGAGATATCGCATTCACAAGGTTTCGGGACGGACGCACGCGGACAGACATTCGACCTCACAGTGACCTTGACCTTAGACCTTTTGATCTCAAAATCTAATCAGTTTATCTGTGTCCCCAAATGCACAAATGGTGAAAGCTTGGTGAAATTCCTTTCATCCGCCTTGGAGATATTGCGTTCACAAGGTTTTCGGACAGAAATTTGACCTCACAGTGACCTTGATCTTAGACCTTTTGATCTCAAAATCTAATCAGTTCATGTTTGTCCCAAAGCGCACAAACGGTGAAAGTTTGGTGAAATTCCTGTCATCAGCCTTTGAGATATCGCGTTCACAAGGTTTCGGGACGGACGGACAACCCGAAAACATACCGTAATGCCTCCTGCACCTTACGGTGGCATAAAAATCACTTCAATTGCAAGTCTAAGGGCAGTCGCTGACTTGGAGCCATTTCTAATTGTCTCGGACTGCGGATAAAGTGAATAATTTGAAGCATCCTTGACGTGTATCCTTTAACAAAACCTTATTCTACCAAGGTCACAGATTGAATATTCGAGTGTAAAGGCGTCAAGATTTGAATTTGTCTTTCTGCTAAAATGTTCTACCATGAACTGAAGAAACGCATTCAACTTCATCTCATCTCATTATCTCTAGCCGCTTTATCCTTCTACAGGGTCGCAGGCAAGCTGGAGCCTATCCCAGCTGACTACGGGCGAAAGGCGGGGTACACCCTGGACAAGTCGCCAGGTCATCACAGGGCTGACACATAGACAGACAACCATTCACACTCACATTCACACCTACGGTCAATTTAGAGTAACCAGTTAACCTAACCTGCATGTCTTTGGACTGTGGGGGAAACCGGAGCACCCGGAGGAAACCCACACGGACACGGGGAGAACATGCAAACTCCACACAGAAAGGCCTTCGTCGGCCCCGGGGCTCGAACCCAGGACCTTCTTGCTGTGAGGCGACAGCGCTAACCACTACACCACCGTGCCGCCCCGCATTCAACTTCTGCCCCTTAAATGCTTATGTTAAGTTTGTTGGGTGGAGTTTCTTATTTGCTGTATTCGCAACACTACAGATGGAGTAGGTAGTGTTGAAAAAGAAAAAGGCGTGCTCCTTTAATCTTTCGATTATTTTTCATCATTTAATCATAACAAGTGAGGATTAAAACATGTGCGGACGTGCTGTTATAGAAAAATAATCGACACCGGGTTGGGGTCATGTGTCCCGATGCGAAACAGAGCTACTGTTCAGGCCTCAATGTTAACTTTTGACACTGTAAATGGCCTCAGAAATTTTTTGCCCCCCCTTGAAATTCCTTTTCGCCCTAAAATTTTGCGGTATTTCGGCAAGTTTTCAAGTACACGGCTCAAGGCGATACTGATATGTTTTCTAAGGGTACAACTGAGTTGTTTAGACAAAAGTACGTTTAAAAAAAAAATTCATTTTTAATAACATTTATTTCTGCAACAGAAGAACAAGACAAGCCCTGAACACATGAAACATAAATCAAGGTCATATACAGTGCCTTGCAAAAGTATTCATACCCCTTGGACTTTTTCACATTTTTCCACCTTACAACCACGAACTTAAAAAAGTTTTTTATTGAGATTTTATGTGATCGACCAACACAGAGTAGCACATAATTGTGAAGTGAAACAAAAATGATAAATGGTCTTCAAAATTTTAAACAAATAAAAATCTGAAAAATGTGGTGCGCATTAGTATTCAGCCCCCCTGCGTCAATACTTTGTAGAGCCACCTTTTGCTGCAATTACAGCTGCAAGTCTTTTGTGGTATGTCTCTACCAGCTTCGCACATCTAGACACTGAAATTTTTACCCATTCTTCTTTGCAAAATAGCTCAAGCTCAGCCAGATTGGACGGAGAGCGTCTGTGAACAGCAATTTTCAAGTCTTGCCACAGATGCTCAACGGGATTTAGGTCTGGACTTTGACTGGGCCATTCTAACACATGAATATTCTTTGATCTAAACCATTCCATTGTAGCTCTGGCTGTATGTTTAGGGTCATTGTCTTGCTGGAAGGTGAATCTCCTTCCCAGTCTCAAGTCTTTTGCAGCCTCCAACAGGTTTTCTTCCAGGATTGCCCTGTATTTAGCGCCATCCATCTTCCCATCAACTCTGACCAGCTTCCCTGTCCCTGCTGAAGAAAAGCATCCTGATAGCATGATGCTGCCACCACCATGTTTCACAGTGGGGATGGTGTGTGCAGGGTGATGAGCAGTGTTAGTTTTCCGCCACACATAGCGCTTTGCATTTAGGCCAAAAAAGTTCAACTTTGGTCTCATCTGACCAAAGCACCTTCTTCCACATGTTTGCTGTGTCCCCTACATGGCTTCTTATGCCTGTCTTTCAACAATGGCTTTCTTCTTGCCACTCTTCCAAAAAGGCCAGATTTGTGGAGTGTACGACTTATAGTTGTCCTGTGCACAGATTCTCCCACCTGAGCTGTGGATTTCTGCAGCTCCTCCAGAGTGATCATGGGCCTCTTGGCTGCTTCTCTGACCAGTGCTCTCCTTGCTCGCTCTGTCAGTTTAGGTGGACGGCCATGTCTTGGTAGGTTTGCAGTTGTGCCATACTTTTTCCATTTTTGAATGATGGATTGAACAGTGCTTCTTGAGATGTTCAGAGCTTGGGATATTTTTTTTATAACCTAACCCTGCTTTAAACTTCTCCAGAACTTTATCCCTGACCTGTCTGGTGAGTTCTTTGGTCTTCATGATGCTGTTTGTTCTTCAGTGTTCTCTAATAAACCACTGAGGCCTTCACAGAACAAGTGTATTTATGCTGAGAGTAAATTACACACAGTAGGACTCTATTAACTAATTAGATGACTTCTGAAGGCAATTGATTGCACTGGATTGTATTGAGAGGTATCAGAGTACAGGGGGCTGAATACTAATGCACACCACATTTTTCAGATTTTTATTTGTTTAAAATTTTGAAGACCATTTATCATTTTCATTTCACTTCACAATTATGTGCTACTCTGTGTTGGTCTATCACATAAAATCTCAATAAAAAAAAAAAACTTTTAAGTTCGTCGTTGTAAGGTGGAAAAATGTGAAAAAGTTCAAGGGGTATGAATACTTTTGCAAGGCACTGTATGCAAGACTTACGTATGGTACTAGTACGTAATACGTCTTTTTTATATAGACCTTAGGACACAAAACACAATTTGTTTTGCCTAGAACAATGACTAGCAATATTGCAAAGATGAATTCATCTCATTATCTCTAGCCGCTTTATCCTTCTACAGGGTCGCAGGCAAGCTGGAGCCTATCCCAGCTGACTACGGGCGAAAGGCGGGGTACACCCTGGACAAGTCGCCAGGTCATCACAGGGCTGACACATAGACACAGACAACCATTCACACTCACATTCACACCTACGGTCAATTTAGAGTCACCAGTTAACCTAACCTGCATGTCTTTGGACTGTGGGGGAAACCGGAGCACCCGGAGGAAACCCACGCGGACACGGGGAGAACATGCAAACTCCACACAGAAAGGCCCTCGCCGGCCCCGGGGCTCGAACCCGGACCTTCTTGCTGTGAGGCGACAGCGCTAACCACTACACCACCGTGCCGCCCGTCCTGAAGTCAACCTGGGAAAACGTAGAGGGCACCAGCGACCACTCGTAGTGATGATAAGCACAAATGCGCATGCGCGCCTGAGGCAAGCCAATTAGAATTGCCATTACAAATCAGGAAGAAAAAAAAACGAAATGGCGATCATGGGGAGGCGAGGATGCTGGTTAATACGTCTTGTTTTTTGTAATGTACTCGCTCGAAAATCTTTTTTGTGCTTAAAGAAGCCGCCATAGGTGTGCCCGAACAGGCCTAACTTGCTAAAATATTTCTGCCCGAACATTTTGGTGGGGCAAATCGGGCATTCGGTTAATGCCTGGCATTGAGGCTTGCTGTTACGACCCTGAAGTGGATTATTTTCAATAACAGGCATCCTGCAGTGTTTTATTCCTATTATACTACAGCAAAACCAGTGTTATTTATTTATTTATTTTAAAAAACCACACACATACACATTAATTTTTTTAAACTATTTCTAGTTACATTTAATGTTAGGGAACGTTATGAATATTCTGTAACCTCAAGCCTTGACCACCCTTTTTTTTTTTAATTCCAGTTTTATAATATAGGACTACTGTAACATTTGAACATTTTATGATATGTATTTTAATGTAAGTGACTTATAAATAGTGTTGCCAGGCAAAACAAACCTCGCCCGGTAGCACTTAAGATGAATATGAAGGAAGATATCGCGAAAAAGGCGGCACGGTGGTGTAGTGGTTAGTGCTGTCGCCTCACAGCAAGAAGGTCCGGGTTCGAACCCCGTGGCCGGTGAGGGCCTTTCTGTGCGGAGTTTGCATGTGCTCCCCGTGTCTGCGTGGGTTTCCTCCGGGTGCTCCGGTTTCCCCCACAGTCCAAAGACATGCAGGTTAGGTTAACTGGTGACTCTAAATTGACCGTAGGTGTGAATGTGAGTGTGAATGGTTGTCTGTGTCTATGTGTCAGCCCTGTGATGACCTGGCGACTTGTCCAGGGTGTACCCCGCCTTTCGCCCGTAGTCAGCTGGGATAGGCTCCAGCTTGCCTGCGACCCTGTAGAACAGGATAAAGCGGCTAGAGATGATGAGATATCGCGAAAAAAAACCCGATTTTGATCTTTTTGGTGACCTTGACCGTGACCTTGCGTGTGAACATACTTGGCCAATAAACATGGTTCTGATTCTCATTCGTACACCGTACTGCTCTGAGCCAATCAGAACACATCTGAATGAATATGAAGGAAGATATCGCGAAAAAACGATTTTGGCCTTTTCGGTGACCTTGACATTGACTGGATCACCCCCAAAATGTTGGAGGTTCTATTTGAGACCAATACCCATCCATCCATCATCTGTAGCCACTTGTCCTGTTCTACAGGGTCGCTGGCAAGCTGCAGCCTATCCCAGCTGACTACGGGCGAAAGGCGGGGTACACCCTGGACAAGTCACCAGGTTATCGCAGGGCTGACACATAGAGACAAACAACCATTCACACCTACGGTCAATTTAGAGCCACCAGTTAACCTAACCTGCATGTCTTTGGACTGTGGGGGAAACCGGAGCACCCAGAGGAAACCCATGCAGACACGGGGAGAACATGCAAACTCCACACAGAAAGGCCCTCACCGGCCGCTGGGCTCGAACCCAGAACCTTCTTGCTGTGAGGCGACAGTGCTAACCACTACACCACCGTGCCACCCAATGCCTTTCTATTCTGAAAGTTTCATGAAGATTGGTCCAGCCGTTTTCCTGTAACATCATTAACAAAGAAACAAACCCCACCAAAAACAATACCTCGCCCCCTGGTGCACTCCGTTCTGGGCAAGGTAATAATAATCCACACTAGCATGGTGTGATATGGCCTGACATGAAGCAACCTGGCTTCTATTTTTTAAGCGTGATTCTGCATGCATGTGGAAGCAGCGGTAACGCGAGCGGCAATATTACTCACATGATCACTGCTTTTCTTTCGGAAGATTTAAAAACAACATCCACTAGACAGCGTCTCAGAGCCAAAACATCCGTGTCTGTCAGGTTTCCAAGTCAATCTGTAAAACGTTTCGCAATTTTATGGCCACGTTCAAATTTTCCGCAGTCGTTGTGATTGTTGTCATGAGCTCAAAACTGTCTTTATATTCAAAAGTATTACTAATCTCATAAATCCAGAAGGGTCCGTCTGCAAAACAAACCTTTAAGCAGGTTTCAAGGTGACTTAAGAGTAGTTATACACAAACGCAATTTGAGACGCCATTCTCGTTTGTTGAGCAGCGGTGCATGGAGGAAATTTGTCCATGTTTTTGGCTGAATGATGCTCACAATGGTATCATGATAGTGAAAAAGTGTCATTTATAAATGCCGCTGGTCTGAATGGGACTCCCTGTAAGATCTCAAAATGTCAGCACACTAAATGTTGAAATTATTAAATAGCACAAACGGTAACAATCCCATCCACACACACGCCCAACCACCAAAAAAGCCCAGCACTGTGTGTTTGCATGTCACACACAAAAGAAGGATCATTATTAGCTAAATCTTGTCAACACTTCACTCTTCCACTGCGAATTCCACTCAGGGGTAAACAGCGTTGTCCTCAGTCACTCAGAACACACACTCTCACAGACACATATACGCATACGCATGGCATGAGCAATGATTGACAGACCAATGGGCCAAACAGATGCAGAGTTAAGTGGTGACTGATGTATATAAAGCCCTACTCTTAACTGTAGAGGAGAGGACGCGTGTTGCAACACGTTCCTGAATGTTGTGAATGTTATGTCACGGAGAGAAGGCTGAGCTTACAACAACCTCTGTACCAGGTGTGTATTTTAACAAAAGTGGAGACAGTGTGTCGGGAGACGGGGGGGGGCTCATCCAATCTTCTGCTTGAACAAGTGATAATATTTTATTTAAAAATCATGCTAATCATGATTTATGAAATGATCACAAGAGGAGACATGTTTGCTTGTGAACATTTCATACTGTTTACCTCCCAGCTCTATCCTTCATGCTTCCAAGCTTTTCCTTTCTTCTACTTTTTCTGGCTCTTCTATCTTTCTTGTAGTTTATTCTCTGACTGTCTTCATTCTTGTCTCCTCTTTCATTCGTGATTATTTCTAGCATTTCCTACCTTTCTACACTTTTATTCTTAGCTCTTCCTTATTTCTGGCTCTTCATTCCTGGCCCTTCCTTTCATTCCATTCCTTCATTCCTGGCTCTCCGTTCCTTACTGGTCCTCCATTCCTGGCCCTTCTTTCCCTTCCGATTCTTCATTCTTAGCTCTCCCTTCCTTACTGGTCCTCCATTCCCGGCGCTTCTTTCCCTTCTGATCCTTCATTCCTGGCTCTTCCTACCTTACTGCTCCTTCATTCCTGGCTCTTCTTTCCATTCTGATCCTTCATTCCTGGCTCTCCATTCCTTACTGGTCCTCCATTCCTGGCCCTTCTTTCCCTTCCGATTCTTCATTCTTAGCTCTCCCTTCCTTACTGGTACTCCATTCCCAGCGCTTCTTTCCCTTCTGATCCTTCATTCCTGGCTCTTCCTACCTTACTGCTCCTTCATTCCTGGCTCTTCTTTCCATTCTGATCCTTCATTCCTGGCTCTTCTTTCCCTTCTGATCATTCTAGCTTAGCTACTCCTTCCTTACTGGTCCTCCATTCTTGGTATTTCTTTCCCTTCTGATCCTTCATTCTTGGTTCTTCCTACTTTACTGGTCCTATATTCCTGGCTCTTCTTTCCCTTCTGAGACTTCATTCCTGGCTCTCTGTTCCTTACTGGTCCTCCATTCCTGGCTCTTCTTTCCCTTCTGATCATTCATTCTGAGCTAGTCCTTCCTTATTGGTCCTCCAGTCCTAGCTCTTCTTTCCCTTCTGATCCTTCATTCCTGGCACTTCCTACCTTGCTGGTCCTCCATTCCTGGCTCTTCTTTCCCTTCTGATCCTGCATGTTTAGCTATTCCTTCCTTACTGGTCCTCCATTCCTAGCTCTTCTTTCCCTTCTGATCCTTCATTTCTGGCACTTCCTACTTTGCTGGTCCTCCATTCCTGGCTCTTCTTTCCCTTCTGATCCTGCATGTTTAGCTATTCCTTCCTTACTGGTCCTCCATTCCTGGCTCTTCTTTCCCTTCTGAGACTTCATTATAGGCTCTCCCTTCCTTACTGGTCCTCCATTCTCAGCCTTCTTTCCATTCTGATCATTCAGCCTTAGCTGTTCCTCCCTTCCTGGCCCTTCCTTCCCTTCTGAGACTTAATTCTTGGCTCTCCCTTCCTTTCTGGTCCTCCATGCCTGGACCTTCTTTCCCTTCTGATCCTTCATTCCTGGCCCTTCTTACCTTACTGGCTCTCCATTTCTGGCTCTTCTTTCTCTCCTGAAATTTCATTCTTAGCTTTTCCTTCCTTGCTGGTCCTCCATTCTTGGCAGTTCCTTCCATTCTGATTCTTTCTTCCTCCCTCATTCTTCATTCCTGATGCACTAACTTATCCTCTATGCAAGGTCGTTCCTTCATCTTTGATTCCTCAATTCAGACTCTCCCTTCCCTACCGGTCCTTCATTCCTGATGCATTAATTTATATTTCCTTCATCAGTTGTTCCCTGATTAGGGGCCGAGCACCATAGGTACAAGGACCCTACTGGATCCAGAAGGAAATTTTTCTTTTTTCCTTCAAGACTTGACTATTTTTAGGTGGTTCCCATGGGCAAAAAATCATGAAATTTGACTTGTGATAGTTACTCAGACTCACAGCTTTGGCCCAAGGTGTGGCCCAGTCACTGTATAGCACCACCATTTGTAATAGAGTCTAGTGCCTGGCGTATAGTTTCACGTCCATGCATCAAATTTGGTACACATGAGGGTCTCCCTGAGAAAAGCGCATTTGTAATATCCACTGCTTTAGCCATGTCCAACAGGAAGTGAATTATTTTGGAATACCTTTTGAAATACTTCTCCTAGGCAGTTCATCAGATTCATGTCAGATTTGGTATACATAGTGTCAAAATGCTGCTGATGTTAAATTTTTGATATCTTGCAAAAGGTTGAATTTATATCTCGCCACACAAACAGGAAGTGCCTCATAAATTCTCCATGCATTGCTTGATGCGGCTCAAACTTCACAAGCTATTGGTTATGATTGTTATGATAATATCCATGTGCCCAGAGTGACACCCTAGTCTAGTGCCACCATTTGGCAATAGAAAAATTGCCTTTTTCACCCATCTTGGTTGTACTCCTCATCGACAGTTCATTGGATTCATGTCAGACTTGGCGTACATGAAGTCATGGGTCGCCTGATTTTATACCGTGAAGGGATTTTTGACATATTGAACAGTGTACCCATGGGGACAGGATGAATCGGGTACCTTTCAACAGATTTTCAGGTCGTTTCATTAGTTTGAGGATTGAGAAGATTTCAACCAAAATCAATTAATGAGTAGCTTGGGGGTTGGTCTCGACGTGTTTGTCATGGTGTCACCCTACGTTTAAAAACTCTAAATAATTTATCATAAAACTGCAAAACTCGATAATTTATCACATGCATATAGAATTTGGTCTGCATATTGTATGCATGGTTGAAAATCTAAATTTGACATGCATTAATGGTGTAATTAGTGTAGCATGAGGTGTTGGCCGTTTTTTCCATTTTGATCTATCATTCCAGGCTCTTCCTTCCTCTCTGGTTCTTCATTCCTGATGCATTCATTTATATTTCCTTGTTTAATGCGTCCCTGATTCTATTTGCTTTCGGACCCTTCATTCCTGGCTGTTCCTTCCTTCCCGTTCCATCATCCCCGGCTCTTCTCCATCTTCTCTCTTCAATTTATTTTCTGTCCTTGTACAGTAATTCCTTCATTCCATTCTCTTCCATTAAATGGTTGATCTGGCTGTTTTTCTTTCCAACAAAACTGCTTCTTTCTTTCCTTCCTAGCCCTTTTTTTTCTAGCACATACCTCATACCTCCATGGCCTTCTTTAATTCTTGGCCATTTCTTGCTTCTTAGATCTTGGTGACTTTTTTTTAAATATCTGTCCTGATCTTTCCTTACAACCTAGTCTTTTTCTTCTCCCAGTGTGTGTATTTGTCCGACTGGGTGTATAATTTGAGTGGTGAGCGACTGAGTTAAGAGCTTCATCCAGATGTGGGTGTGTGTTGTGTGTGTGTTGCCCACACCCCCAGCAGCTATGCTAAATTGGCCTTTGCCATGTTTTTCACCTGGTGATACAAGATGCTTGTTGCAGCATGCCCCATTCACACATCAGAAAGAGAGAGAGAGGAGAGAGAGAGACAAAGAGAAAGATGACTACACACACACACACACACAACTTGCTTTCCTACTTATTTCTTTGAAGTGGGTCTGTGTTTAATAGAAGCGTGTGTGTGTGTGTGTGTGTGTGTGTGTGTGTGTGTGTGTGTGAGACAGAGTTGTACTCATTCAGGACATCCTTCTATTGTGAAACTTGTCTTTGACACACAACCAGAACCTCTTTCTTGGTGGAACATGTGAGCCCATGCCATAAAATGTGGGTGAGAGAGAGAGAGAGAGAGAGAGAGAGAGAGAGAGAGAGAGAGAGTCACAAAGCACTGGACATTTGCTGCATTTGTGCACAGATGCTGTGTGTTTGTGTGCTTCTGTGTGGCAAACAGTGCATGACAATGGAAACGGCGAAGGAACAGACAGACTCAAGAGAGTACTGTAAACATACTGCGCGTATGCGCGTGCACGCACACACACACACAAAAACTCAAACTACAAATATGACACACAAGAGTACAAGACAGAACAAACACAATGAAACAAGCTGTAAATAGCACAATATCTCTCTCTCACACACACACACACACACACACACGTCCAAACTTGCCCTGGACCCTGAGAGACCCTCAGGAATGTGGGTTTCATGTTCAGGTGAAAGAAAGAACGCTACAGGCGTTAAGACGTGTAAGACGAGAGTGGAACACGGGCTGAGCTTCCATCTCAGCCGCTCTGACAGTGTTGAACAAACACCTACAGGGTTACACTGAACGCTCCATATTCGTTAAAGAAAAGTGACACAAAAGGTGCTTTAAATGATGCTACAGAAGAACTTTCTGTGCCATACAGAGCTGAAGAAAGAAACTGAACTAATATCTAAAATAACAGGTGTTGAATTGACTCAACACCCACAGTGTTAAACTTTTTTTTACATTTATACCGTAGCTGGGGTGTTAGACACTTCCGAAGGTGTTTATATAATAATAATTTAAAAAAAAAAGTTTTGCCTCATGTTGTTAACTTCAATCAACACCTACGGAGTCACTATTAAACACTGTACAAATTAATTCATAACACTTATAGCTAACATCCACCATGTCGCAACAATGCCTACGGTGTTCAATTTCTTCATTAGTGTTAAATTAATACCTGCAGATTTCACACAGAGGGTTTGGAAGACCATCTGGACAGAAATGAATACCGCTAAGATTTAACTAAACATTGTTCATGTGAATAAAACACTTGGTGAAAAAGATGAATTCAATACTTCATTCAAACGAATGGGAGCGTCTAAAAATGTAGGTTAACGATTGCTGTGAGTACAAGAGTGTATTGAAACCTGGAAGTCTTTAACACAAATCTAGGTATTCGTTTAATGCTGTATTCTTTAATGGAATATTTAGGTGTTTGATTAACACTGTATCCATTAATGCAGCGCTGTCGGTTTCCATTCAAGTGTTTCAGTATTTAAACATGGCCCATCAGTTAAGACAATACTGTAGGTGTTTGACACTGGATTGGTTAATGCAACACCACAGATGCTTAATCAAGTATAACACTGTATTCATTAGTACAAGACTGGAGGTGTTTGTATAACACCGTATCTGTGAGTGCAAGAATGTAGGTGTTAAACACTGTATCTGTCAATATAACACTGTAGGTGTTCGTTTAACATGCGGTGTCTGCTAATGCAACACTTAAATGTTCATTTAACAGGGCGTGTGTGTTTAACACTGTACAACACTGTAGGTGTTTATTCAGCAGTGTATAAGTGTTTAACAGTGCATTAATTAATACAACACTGAAGGTATTTATTGAGGAGTGTACAAGTGCTTATCAGTATATACAACACTAGGTGTTTATTCAGCAGTGTATGAATGTTTATCAGTGTATTAGTTAAAACAGCACTGTAAGTGTTTAATTAGCAGTGTATCTAGTGGTGCTTGAAAGTTTGTGAACCCTTTAGAATTTTCTATATTTCTGCATAAATATGACCTAAAACATCAGATTTTCACACAAGTCCTAAAAGTAGACAAAAAGAACCCAGTTAAGCAAATGAGACAAAAATATTACACTTGGTCGTTTATTTATTCAGGAAAATGATCCAATATTACATATCTGTGAGTGGCAAAAGTATGTGAACCTTTGCTTTCAGTATCTGGTGTGACCCCCTTGTGCAGCAATAACTGCAACTAAACGTTTGTGGTAACTGTTGATCAGTCCTGCACACCGGCTTGGAGGAATTTTAACCCATTCCTCCATACAGAACAGCTTCAACTCTGGGATGTTGGTGGGTTTCCTCACATGAACTGCTCGCTTCAGGTCCTTCCACAACATTTCCATTGGATTAAGGTCAGGACTTTGACTTGGCCATTCCAAAACATTAACTTTATTCTTCTTTAACCATTCTTTGGTAGAATGACTTGTGTGCTTAGGGTCGTTGTCTTGCTGCATGACCCACCTTCTCTTGAGATTGAGTTCATGGACAGATGTCCTGACATTTTCCTTTAGAATTCGCTGGTATAATTCAGAATTCATTGTTCCATCAATGATGGCAAGCTGTCCTGGCCTAGATGCAGCAAAACAGGCCCAAACCATGATACTACCATCACCATGTTTCACGGATGGGATAAGGTTCTTATGCTGGAATGCAGTGTTTTCCTTTCTCCAAACATAACACTTTTCATTTAAACCAAAAACTTCTATTTTGGTCTCATCCGTCCACAAAACATTTTTCTAATAGCCTTCTGGCTTGTCCACGTGATCTTTAGCAAACTGCAGACGAGCAGCAATGTTCTTTTTGGAGAGCAGTGGCTTTCTCCTTGCAACCCTGCCATGCACACCATTGTTGTTCGATGTTCTCCTGATAGTGGACTCGTGAACATTAGCCAATGTGAGAGAGGCCTTCAGTTGCTTAGAAGTTACCCTGGGGTCATTTGTGACCTTGCCGACTATTACACGCCTTGCTCCTGGAGTGATCTTTGTTGGTCGACCACTCCTGGGGAGGGTAACAATGGTCTTGAATTTCCTCCATTTGTACACAATCTGTCTGACTGTGGATTGGTGGAGTCCAAACTCTTTAGAGATGGTTTTATAACCTTTTCCAGCCTGATGAGCATCAACAATGCTTTTTCTGAGGTCCTCAGAAATCTCCTTTGTTCGTGCCATGATACACTTCCACAAACGTGTGTTGTGAAGATCAGACTTTGATAGATCCCTGTTCTTGAAATAAAACAGGGTGCCCACTCACACCTGATTGTCATCCCACTGATTGAAAACACCTGACTCTAATTTCACCTTCAAATTAACTGCTAATCCTAGAGGTTTACATACTTTTGCCACTCACAGATATGTAATGTTGGATCATTTTCCTCAATAAATAAATGACCAAGTATAATATTTTTGTCTCATTTGTTTAACTGGGTTCTCTTTATCTACTTTTAGGACTTGTGTGAAAATCTGATGATGTTTTTGGTCATATTTATGCAGAAATATAGAAAATTCTAAAGGGTTCACAAACTTTCAAGCACCACTGTGAGTGTTTAACAGTGTAAATAAAGACTAACACAGTGAGAGTTTAGCAGTGTAAATAAAGACTGCAACACAGTGAGGTGTTTAGCAGTGTAAATAAAGACTGCAACACAGTGAGTGTTTAACAGTGTAAATAAAGACTAACGCAGTGAGTGTT
Source organism: Neoarius graeffei (assembly GCF_027579695.1). NCBI lineage: Eukaryota > Metazoa > Chordata > Actinopteri > Siluriformes > Ariidae > Neoarius > Neoarius graeffei. Next base: position 17,571,661 of record NC_083570.1, read on the forward strand.
TAACAGTGTAAATAAAGACTAACGCAGTGAGTGTTTAGCAGTGTAAATAAAGACTAACACAGTGAGGTGTTTAGCAGTGTAAATAAAGACTGTAACACAGTGAGGTGTTTAGCAGTGTAAATAAAGACTGTAACACAGTGAGGTGTTTAGCAGTGTAAATAAAGACTGTAACACAGTGAGGTGTTTAGCAGTGTAAATAAAGACTGTAACACAGTGAGGTGTTTAGCAGTGTAAATAAAGACTAACACAGTGAGGTGTTTAGCAGTGTAAATAAAGACTGTAACACAGTGAGGTGTTTAGCAGTGTAAATAAAGACTAACACAGTGAGGTGTTTAGCAGTGTAAATAAAGACTGTAACACAGTGAGGTGTTTAGCAGTGTAAATAAAGACTAACATAGTGAGTGTTTAGCAGTGTAAATAAAGACTAACACAGTGAGGTGTTTAGCAGTGTAAATAAAGACTGTAACACAGTGAGGTGTTTAGCAGTGTAAATAAAGACTAACACAGTGAGGTGTTTAGCAGTGTAAATAAAGACTAACACAGTGAGGTGTTTAGCAGTGTAAATAAAGACTGTAACACAGTGAGGTGTTTAGCAGTGTAAATAAAGACTAACACAGTGAGGTGTTTAGCAGTGTAAATAAAGACTGTAACACAGTGAGGTGTTTAGCAGTGTAAATAAAGACTGTAACAGTGAGGTGTTTAGCAGTGTAAATAAAGACTAACACAGTGAGGTGTTTAGCAGTGTAAATAAAGACTAACACAGTGAGGTGTTTAGCAGTGTAAATAAAGACTGTAACACAGTGAGGTGTTTAGCAGTGTAAATAAAGACTGTAACACAGTGAGGTGTTTAGCAGTGTAAATAAAGACTGTAACACAGTGAGGTGTTTAGCAGTGTAAATAAAGACTAACACAGTGAGGTGTTTAGCAGTGTAAATAAAGACTAACACAGTGAGGTGTTTAGCAGTGTAAATAAAGACTAACACTGAGTGTTTAGCAGTGTAAATAAAGACTGTAACACAGTGAGGTGTTTAGCAGTGTAAATAAAGACTGTAACACAGTGAGGTGTTTAGCAGTGTAAATAAAGACTAACACAGTGAGGTGTTTAGCAGTGTAAATAAAGACTAACACAGTGAGTGTTTAACAGTGTAAATAAAGACTAACACAGTGAGGTGTTTAGCAGTGTAAATAAAGACTAACACAGTGAGTGTTTAACAGTGTAAATAAAGACTGTAACACAGTGAGGTGTTTAGCAGTGTAAATAAAGACTGTAACACAGTGAGGTGTTTAGCAGTGTAAATAAAGACTGTAACACAGTGAGGTGTTTAGCAGCGGGTCTATGAAGGCACCACTGTAGGTTTGTGGTTACAATGAATCCATGAACAGTTTAATGAGGTAAACAACCATCTCTCTGTCTATTTATTATCACTGAAGCAAAGTCTGTCCTTTCAGGTTTCATGAACACACTCACTCACTCACTCTCTCTCTCTCTCTCTCTCTCACTCACCGTGTTGTGTGCGCTACATGCCCACTTCTTTCTTTCTTGCACTTTTTCCTTTTAATTGCAAAACCTTAAGACAAGCGCGCGCGCAATCCTCAAAAAGAAAATAGTTCAGTGGTAATAAACGGAAGCAGAAGAGGAAGAGGAGGAGGAGGAAGAAGAAGTTCTCTCCAAGTCCAACTCAGTGGAAACGCAGGCGCTCGAGCTTCTCAACTTCTAAGAAAAAGAAAACAAAGCCCTCCAAATCCGGTGACGGAAAGAAAGCCGCAGGGCTTCCCTCTGAGGTTCTTTAATCCGAGAGGTTCTGAGAGAGTTCTGTGCAGAACCAGGCGGAGTTCGCCGCCGGTAACGGGACTCCAGCGACACGAAGAAGCTCGCGGAAGAGAAGAAGACGACGTCGGGATGCGCGCGCGGCCCCGCCCTCTGTGACATCAGGAGCGGGGAATGTGAGGAATGTGCGGCTTTAACGGAGGGAGGCGGAGAGAGAGAGAGAGAGAGGGAAGGCGGAGAGAGAGGAGAGTGGAGTGGAGGCAGAGAGAGAGGGGGAGACGGAGAAAGAGAGGAGGGGAGGCGGAGAGAGAGGGGGGAGGCGGAGAGAGAGGGGGGAGGCCAGGGGGAGGCGGAGAGCGAGAGGGGGGAGGCGGAGAAAGAGAGGAGGGGGGAGGCGGAGAGAGAGAGGGGGAGGCAGAGAGGGGGCGGAGGGGGGAGGCAGAGAGAGAGGAGAGTGGAGGGGAGGCAGAGGGGGGGAGGCGGAGAAAGAGAGGAGGGGCAGGCGGAGAGAGAGAGAGGGGAGGTGGAGAAAGAGAGGAGGGGGGAGGCAGGGGGGAGGTGGAGAAAGAGAGGAGGGGGGAGGCAGGGGGGAGGTGGAGAAAGAGAGGAAGGGGCAGGCGGAGAGAGAGGGGGAGGTGGAGAAAGAGAGGAGGGGGGAGGCAGGGGGGGAAGTGGAGAAAGAGAGGGGGGGCGGGGGGGAGGCGCAGAGGGGGGGAGGCAGAGAGAGGGGAAGGCAGAGAGAGAGTGGAGGGGAGGCGGAGAGAGGGGGAGGCGGACAAAGAGAGGAGGGGGAGGTGGAGAGAGGGGGGAGGCAGACGGGGAGGCAGACAGAGAGAGAGAGAGAGAGAGAGAGGGGGGAGGCAGAGAGAGAGATGGGGGAGGCGGAGAGAGATGGGGGAGGTGGAGAAAGAGAGGGAGGAGGCAGAGAGAGAGGGGGGAGGCTGAGAGAGAGAGGAGGGGAGGCAGAGACAGAGAGAGAGAGAGGAAGGGAGGCGGAGAGAGAGAGGGGAGGCGGAGGGGGGAGGCAGAGAGAGAGAAGGGGAGGCTGAGAGAGAGAGGGGAGGCGGAGAGGGGGGGAGGCAAAGAGAGGGGGGAGGCGGAGAGAGAGGAGGAGGGGAGGCAGGGGGGAGGTAGGGGGGAGGCGAAGAGAGAGGGGTGGAGGCAGAGGCGGGGAGGTGCAGGGGGGGAGGCAGAGAGAGGGGGAGGCGGAGAGAGAGAGAGGAGGGGAGGCAGAGACGGGGGAGGCTGAGAGAGAGAGGGGGGAGGCAGGGGGGAGGCAGAGAGAGGGGGAGGCAGAGAGAGGGGGGAGGCGGAGAGAGAGAGGGGAGGCAGAGAGAGGGGGGAGGCGCAGAGGGGGGAGGCGGGGAGAGAGAGGAGGGGAGGCAGAGAGAGAGGTGAAGGGGGAGGCGGAGAGATGGGGGAGGCGGAGAGAGATGGGGAGGCGGAGAGAGAGAGGGGAGGCGGAGAGAGGGGGAGAGGCAGGGGAGGCGGAGAGAGAGAGGAGGAGGAGGGGAGGCGGGGGGAGGTAGGGGGGAGGCGGAGAGAGAGAGGGGGGGTGTGGAGGCTGAGAGGGAGAGAGGAGGGGAGGCGGGGGGAGGCGAAGAGAGAGAGGAGGAGGGGAGGCAGGGGGGAGGTAGGGGGAGGCAGAGAGAGAGAGGGGGGTGGAGGCTGAGAGAGAGAAAGAGAGGGGGGAGGCGGAGAGAGGAGGGGAGGCAGAGAGAGAGAGGGGGAGGCTGAGAGGGGGGGGGAGGCGGAAAGAGAGAGGGGGGAGGCGCAATGAGGAGGGAGGCGGAGAGAGAGGGGGAGGCTGAGAGAGAGAAAGGGGCAGGCGGAGAGAGGGGGGAGGCTGAGAGAGAGAGGGGGAGGCAGAGAGAGGGGGGAGGCGGAGAGAGAGAGAGGGGAGGCGGGGGGGAGGCGGGGAGAGAGAGGAGGGGAGGCAGAGAGAGAGGTGAAGGGAAAGGTGGAGAGAGATGGGGAGGCGGAGAGAGAGGAGGGGAGGTGGAGAGAGAGAGGGGAGGCGGAGAGAGGGGGAGGTGAAGAGAGGGGGAGAGGCAGGGGGAGGCGGAGAGAGAGAGAGGAGGAGGGGAGGCGGGGGGAGGTAGGGGGAGGCGGAGAGAGAGAGAGGGGTGTGGAGGCGGAGAGAGAGAGAGAGGGAGGCGGAGAGAGGAGGGGAGGCAGAGAGAGGGGTAGGGGGTGGCGGGGGGAGGCAAAGAGAGAGAGGAGGAGGGGAGGCAGGGGGGACGTAGGGGGAGGCGGAGAGAGAGAGGGGGTGGAGGCTGAAAGAGAGAAAGAGAGGGGGGAGGCGGAGAGAGGAGGGGAGGCAGAGAGAGAGAGAGAGAGAGAGGGGGAGGCTGAGAGAGAGAGAGGGGGGAGGCGGCGAGAGGAGGGGAGGCAGAGAGAGAGAGGGGGGGAGGCGGAGAGAGGAGGGGAGGCAGAGAGAGAGAGGGGGGAGGCGGAGAGAGGAGGGGAGGCAGAGAGAGAGGGGGGGAGGCTGAGAGAGAGAGGCGGAGAGAGGAGGGGAGGCAGATAGAGAGAGAGAGGAAGGGAGGCAGGGGGGGGAGGCAGAGGGGGGAGGCAGGGAGAGAGAGAGAGGGGGGAGGCAGAGAGAGAGGCGGAGGGGGGAGGCGCAGAGAGAGAGGGGGGAGGCAGAGAGAGGAGGGGAGGCAGAGAGAGAGAGGGGGAGGCTGAGAGAGAGAGAGAGAGGGGGGAGGCGGAGAGAGAGAGGGGGGAGGCAGAGAGAGGGGGAGGCAGAGAGAGAGGCGGAGGGGGGAGGCACAGAGAGAGGGGGGGAGGCAGAGGGGGGAGGCGGAGAGAGAGGGGGGAGGCAGAGGGGGGGAGGCAGAGAGAGAGGGGGAGGCGCAGAGAGAGAGGGGGAGGCGGGGGGAGGAGGTGCAGGGGGGAGCAGTGCAGAGGGGGAGTCGGAGAGAGAGGTTGGGGAGGCAGAGAGAGAGGGGGGAGGCGGAGAGAGAGGGGGGAGGCAGAGAGAGAGAGGGGAGGCGGAGAGAGAGAGAGGGGGAGGCGGAGAGAGAGAGAGAGGAAGGCGGAGGGGGGGAGAGAGAGTGGGGGAGGCGGAGAGAGGGGGGGGAGAGAGAGCGGGGGAGGCGGAGAGGGGGGAGAAAGAGAGAGAGGGGGCGGGGGAGAAAGAGAGAGAGGGGGCGGGGGAGAGAGAGGGGGAGGCGGAGAGAGAGGGGGGAGGGGGACGCGGAGAGAGAGAGGGGAGGTGGAGAGAGAGAGGGGAGGCGGGGAGAGAGAGCGGAGGGGAGACGGGGGAGAGAGAGGAGGGGAGACGGGGGAGAGAGAGCGGAGGGGAGACGGGGGAGAGAGAGGAAGGGAGATGAGGGGGAGAGAGGAGGAGAGATGTGGAGAGAGAGAGGAGGGGAGACGGGGGAGAGAGAGAGAGGGGGAGGCGGAGAGAGGGAGGCAGGGAGAGAGAGGGAGGCGGAGAGAGGCAGGGAGAGAGAGGGAGGCGGAGGGAGGGAGAGAGGGAGGTGGAGGGAGAGGGAGAGAGAAAAGCAGTGACTGAGGCGCCTTTCCTGTTTTTTTGTTTTGTATCACTGAATTAACTGCCCCTCTTTTGGTTCTTTCAGTATTTACAAAGTCCACCATTTTAAATGTGCACCAGTCTATTCATTTTTATTTATTTATTTTTAACTTCAAAAAACAACCTGCTCAAAATATATAGAACATGATTTTTATAAAACTGTTTGATGCCATGAGCTCAGGACAAAATTATTTGGTGTCAGAGAAAACGAATTCGGAAGCCTGTGTGTGTTTGAACATTCGGATTTCACTAAGGGGAACTTTATATTATTCCGAGGTGATGCAAAAGTTGTTAAAAATAATCCTCATTTTAGGAAACTGCATATGAATGCGCCTCCTGTTAGTCATGGATCCTGGAAGTGGAGCTTTGTGAAATAATAATAATAATAATAATAATAATTATTATTATTATTATTATTATTATTTCTAAAGCAAGGTTTATTTATGCAAAGCACCACAGAAGTATTGCAAGGTGATGCAAAAGTATTTTGAGGGAATACAAAAGTATTGTGATTTGATGCAAAAAGTATAGTGAGGGAATGCAAATGTATTGCGATTTAATGTAAAAGTGTTGCAAAGTAATGCAAAAGTATTGTGAGGGAATACAAAAGTATTGCGATTTGATGTAAAAGTATTGTGAAGTAATGCAAAAGTATTGTGAAAGTAATGAGAAAGTATTGTCATTTGATGCAAAAAGTATAGCAAGGGAATGCAAACATATTGCAATTTGATGTAAAAGTATTGCAGAATAATGCAAAAGTATTTTGAGAGAATACAAAAGTATTGTGATTTGTTGCAAAAGTATTGCAGAGTAATGCAAAAGTATTGTGAGGAAATACAAAAGTACTGCAATGCAAAAGTAAAGTGAGGGAATACAAAAGTATTGTGATTTGATGTAAAAGTATTGCGAAGTAATGCAAAAATATTGTGAAAGTAATGAGAAAGTATTGGGATTTGATGCAAAAAATTATAGGAAGGGAATGCAAACATCTCATCTCATTATCTCTAGCCGCTTTATCCTTCTACAGGGTCGCAGGCAAGCTGGAGCCTATCCCAGCTGACTACGGGCGAAAGGCGGGGTACACCCTGGACAAGTCGCCAGGTCATCACAGGGCTGACACATAGACACAGACAACCATTCACACTCACATTCACACCTACGCTCAATTTAGAGTCACCAGTTAACCTAACCTGCATGTCTTTGGACTGTGGGGGAAACCGGAGCACCCGGAGGAAACCCACGCAGACAGAACATGCAAACTCCACACAGAAAGGCCCTCGCCGGCCCCGGGGCTCGAACCCAGGACCTTCTTGCTGTGAGGCGACAGCGCTAACCACTACACCACCGTGCCACCAGAATGCAAACATATTGCAATTTGATGTAAAAGTATTGCAGGATAATGCAAAAGTCTTGAGAGAATACAAACGTATTGCGATCTGATGTAAAAGTATTGCGATTTGATGTCAAAGTAATGCAAAAGTATTGTGAGAAAATACAAAACTATTGCGATTTGATGCATAAGTAAAGTGAGGGAATGAAAATGTATTGCAATTTTACATAAAAGTATTGCAAGGTAATGCAAAAATATTGCGATTTGATCCAAAAGTATTGTGAGGTAATGCAAAAGTATTTCTAGGAAATGCCAAAGTATTGTGAGAGGATCCAAAAGTATTGCAAGGTAACTCAAAAGTATTATGATTTGATGTAAACGTATTGTGAGGTGATGCAAAAGTTTCATGATAGAACGCAAAAGTATTGCGAGGTAATGTGAATCCAGTTGGTCATTTTCATGGACACTTTACTCTCTGGGCCACCATAGATCCTGGGGGGTGGAGCTTATGAACATCCATCCATCCATTATCCATAACCGCTTTTCCTGTGCAGGGTCGCGGGCAAGCTGGAGCCTATCCCAGCTGACTATGAACAAGAGGTGGGGTACACCCTGGACAAGTCGCCAGGTCATACACATAGAGACAAACAACCATTCACACCTATGGTCAATTTAGAGCCAACAATTAACCTAAGCTGCATGTCTTTGGGGGAAACCGGAGCACCTGGAGGAAACCCATGCAGACACTGGGAGAACACGCAAACTCCACACAGAAAGACCCTCATCGGGCCCTGGGCTTGAACCTACTGTAGAAACTTCTTGCTGTGAGGCGACAGTGCTAACAACTACACCACCAGCTTGTGAACAAGTAATAAATAATAATAATAATAATAATAATAATTTAAATGTCTAAGCCACAGAGCCTACTTAACCGTTAGAGAGCTAATTTTGAAATAAGTTACAATAGTACAGCCTTAAATTAATTGTATATCAGGTAGGTAGTTTGGTGGTACAGTGATTCGCCCTGTTGCCTCACAGCAAGAAGGTTCTGGGTTCGAACATGGAGGCCGACAGCAGTCTTCTCGTGCAGAGTTTGTATGTTCTCCTTGTGCCTGCATGGGTGTCCTTCCACAGTCCCGAGACATGTGGAGTTGGTCACCTGGCTCCTTTAAATTGCCCAGGGGTGTGAATGTAAGTCTGAATGGTTGTTTGTGTCTGTGTTGGCCCTTGATGAGTCCAGGGTGAACCCAAAGTCTCACATGAAGTCAACTGGGATTGGCTCCAATTTCCCTCGTGATGTAGGGTGACACAGGAGGGTTTTATTTTTTATGTTATGTTCGGGAGATGAATTGCAATTGCAGAAGAAGAAGTGGACACGGAAGAAAGATGAAAATATTAAAAATTTTATTTTTCCCGCAAAGAACAACATTAATAAAATGTAAAAGAAACAAACAAAAAAAACAGTGTCGTTTATTTAAAAAAATATATACCAAACATTTTGTCTAAAATGAACACGAGAGGAAAATAGCAAATGAAAACCTAATTTAAAATTGGTAAATAATGAAGAGTACATACATAAGTATTTAAGATAAGTACATAAAATAACACTTTGTTTCAGTTGTATTAGAACAGTATTTATTATTATTATTATATTTTGTTATGAAGCCATCATTGATATTACAGGATTTCGTACTAAAATTCTGGTAAAAGTTAAATCATGTTATAAGAGTATTAATTTGTTCATTTGTTTGTTTTGTTTTAATTTATTATTATAAGATGCCAAAACGGCACGGTGGTGTAGTGGTTAGCGCTGTCGCCTCACAGCAAGAAGGTCCTGGGTTCAAGCCCCGGGGCCGGCGAGGGCCTTTCTGTGCGGAGTTTGCATGTTCTCCCCGTGTCCGCGTGGGTTTCCTCCGGGTGCTCCGGTTTCCCCCACAGTCCAAAGACATGCAGGTTAGGTTAACTGGTGACTCTAAATTGACCGTAGGTGTGAATGTGAGTGTGAATGATTGTCTGTGTCTATGTGTCAGCCCTGTGATGACCTGGCGACTTGTCCAGGGTGTACCCCGCCTTTCGCCCGTAGTCAGCTGGGATAGGCTCCAGCTTGCCTGCGACCCTGTAGAAGGATAAAGCGGCTAGAGATGATGAGATGAAGATGCCAAAATGGTTTGTTTTGCAGTCCATCTGTTTCAACTTCATTTAAAATTTTATTAAAATCATTGAATTGAATTGAATCTTTATTTTATTTTATAAAATGCCAAAATTCTATTTGCCAAAACTTCATCATGACGTCATACAATCTTTTATAATATTTTTAAAATATTCATTTGATTTTAATTTCATTTTAAGACCTCTTCTCTTTACCTGCCTTGTAACAACCTGTAATTTTAATCTTCTTAATCTCTTTCCGAACAAACCCTGTTCTAGGGTTGTACATAGATACTTTAAGGGTTCTAGATTTATACAGGTGTGCGACCATGTACGGTATTTTACCTTCCATAGTGGGATCAGTGAGGAGGAGCTTTCTCATAATAGTAGACATCGAGATTATTATTTATTTTATGTGCTATTCTGCCCTCTGGTGGTTGTTTTGTAGAATAGCTTTTATTAAGTGTAATTTTATATTTAACCACCAGATGGAGCCAAATACTCAGAAATAAGAATTGATTTTTTTTTTTTTTTACATGAAATTTCTCATCTCATCTCATTATCTCTAGCCGCTTTATCCTGTTCTACAGGGTCGCAGGCAAGCTGGAGCCTATCCCAGCTGACTACGGGCGAAAGGCGGGGTACACCCTGGACACGTCGCCAGGCCATCACAGGGCTGACACATAGACACACACAACCATTCACACTCACATTCACACCTACGGTCAATTTAGAGTCACCAGTTAACCTAACCTGCATGTCTTTGGACTGTGGGGAAAACCGGAGCACCCGGAGGAAACCCACGCGGAGAACATGCAAACTCTGCACAGAAAGGCCCTCGCCGGCCACGCGGCTCGAACCCGGACCTTCTTGTTGTGAGGCGACAGCGCTAATCATTACACCACCGTGCCGCCACATGAAATTTCATTTCTAGTTATATTTTCTAGACGTGTACACGGTGAGAAATTAATGTTTTCAGGGGTTTATGAGTATTATTATAATTAAAAACAAGTCACAATTAAAAAATGTTATAATAACAGGATTCAGAATAACAGTTGTATAATAATAATAATAATAATAATAATAATAATAATAATAATAATAATACACACTGTCAAGCTTTGATTTCTTTCTTTCTTTCAAGAAAAGGGTTATTCACAGAAGAAAACCTTATGAAAACTCCTTATTAAAACTCTGATATTGATTGATTGATTGATTGATTGATTGATTGATTGATTCCTTTCTTCATTCAGAGAAGATGATGAAGTGAAAGATGAACTATCCAGCATCCTGATAGAAAGTGTCTGATGAAAAGCCAATGTCAAAAGTGTTTTTTTGTCATCCCTGAATGCTCTGTCTACTCGAATCCATCCATTGAGTCGTTCTGGATCATCAATTATTCTATTCTGTCTGTTATCGTCACACATTTACTTCACATTCAGTGTGTGTCAATATTTACACATCAGTATCTACTTTGACATCACAGTAATGTGAAATAATTCTGTCACAAATGGTCGAATATTCATTTCAAGATGTGTCATAAATGCTGTTTTTTTAATCAAGTGATTTGCTTAAAAAGATTCAATTTTAATGCATTCTCTTTCAAAATATTATGTTCATCATGTATGTTTATCATGCCGTGTTTTTTCTTTTTGTTAGTTTGTTATAATGATAGTAATGATGTACAGCTCGATTTTCACTCCGTCAAACCTCTTTAATTACAGTGGCATGCAAAAGTTTGGGCACCCTTACTGAAAATGTCTGTTACTGTGAGTACCGTAGTTAAGTGAGCAGAAGATGAACTGATCACCAAAAGGCATAAAGGTAAAGACGACACATTTCTTTTCAGTGTTTTCTGCAAGATTTGTGTATTTATTTTTGTTTTGTACAATTGGAGAGTGAAAAAAGAAAAGGAACACCATGTGAAAGTTTGGCCACCCCAATACATTTGAGTTCTCAGGTAACTTTTACCGAGGTTCCAGACTTTAATTAGCTTATTGAGCTGTGTCTTGTTCAAATTCTTTGTTAGGAAAGGTCAGATGATGCAGATTTCAAAGCTGTATAAATTCTCTGACTCCTCAAACTTGTCCCTAAAATCAACAGCCATGGGCTCCTAATGAAGATAGCTTCATTGTCATTGTGTAAGATACACAATGAAATTCAGTGCACTGCTTACGAAACAGTCCTCAAGATATACATAAAAGAAATTTACATAAAAGCAGTGTTGTAGTTGAGTCACTAAACCTCGAGTCTGAGTCCAGTCTCGAGTCCCCAGTGTTCAAGTCTGAGTCAAGTCCAAGTCATTAAAAAAATTTTTCGAGTCGAGTCCGAGTCAAGTCCAAGACTCCAATCACACCATTTGATGGTGGGTGTTTCAATGCCATTAACATTAGTTTGTTCCTGAACATGACGTATGAACAGGTGAATGTGCATTCTCCTTATCAGGGAGTGTGAAGTATTCTGTCAGAGATAGTTGGTAGAGAGATGTAAGTGCAGAAGGTGTGTTTATTCATACAAGTGAAGACAGGTAAACAATCCAGAACGGCAGGCAAAATTGTAAAACAGTGAAACAGGCAACAGGTCAAGCGAGGCACAAACAGGCTATCATAGGCTCAGCAGAATCAGAGACTAGAAACAGGAAATCAGGGATCAGGAAACCAAACAAGGAAATCAGGCTCGGTAATATGTCAGCAATGCAACTCAATACTGTGCAAAGTAAGTATGTTTTCACAGTTTTTATATCGGCATGACGATTGTGCCTTAATCCTGTGCAGGTGCGAGTAGTTTACTGCGTGCGTGCTGTCCGGAGCGCGCCCGAGAGTCTATCTGATGCATGTGCCAAGGTGCGCAAGTGTGACACTCTTGTAAGAAATTAGTACAAAAACTAATGTAGATATAAATATCTTATGCCAAATTATTATAGCATGTTACAAAAAATAAAGAAAAAATCAGAGTCCTTGTCTCCAATTTACAAGTCCGAATGCAGTTAATGCACGAGTCCGAGTCCAAGACCGAGTGATCAGTGCTCGAATCTAAGTCGAGTCACGAGTCGTTAAAATTAGGGCATGAGTCAGACTCGAGTCCAAGTCCTGGACTCGAGTACTACAAGCCTGCATAAAAGCTACAAGATTTACAACCAAAAGATGTACAGACATAAGGGTTTACAAATTTACAAGATATGGACAAAAATGACAAACAAGAAAGATCTACAATGTACAGACATTCACATAACATACACTGAGCACTTGGTAATAGACATTATACTGGTAATAGAGGATAATGCACTTGACAACAGATAAATAACCATAAGAATAAATATTGCACAAGATGTGGATAGATTGACACATTACTGATTGTGGTGTGTGTGTGTGACTTCAGAGCAGAGTTCAGTGTGGTGATAGATTTGACATAAAAACTGTTTTTGAATCTTGCGGTGCGTGCTTTGATTGTTCTGTAACACTTGCCATTCGAGTCCTTTAGGATGCAGTGTGTTTTCTGCAGGCAGTGGGATGTGTATACGTCCTCAAGAGCAGGCAGCTGCTTGTTGATGATTTTTTCTGCAGTATTTATGACTCTTTGCAGTGCCTTCTTGTCTGCTGCAGAGCTGTTACCACACCATATCAAGATGCTGTGTGTGAGGACACTCTCAATGGTACAGCAGTAGAAGGACATCAGCAGCTGTTGGGACAGGTTGATTTTCCTGAGAGTGCTCAGGAAATATAGCCTTCGTTGTGCTTTTTTAATGAGGCAGTGTGTGTTGTATGTCCACTTCAGGTCCTCTGATATGTTTGCACTCAGGAACCTGAAACTAGAGACTCTCTCCATGTCTTCTCCATTTATGTTCAGTGGCAGATGAACATCCTGATGTCTTCTGAAATCAACTATCATCTCCTTGGGCTTTTTGGTATTCAGAGCCAAGTTGTTCTCAGCACACCAGTCTGTCAGCCTCTGAACATCCTCTCTGTAGGCAGACTCATCTCCTCCAGTGATCAGTCCCACCACTGTTGTGTCATCTGCGAACTTTAGGATAGTGTTTGTGCTGTGCAATAGTATGCAGTCATGCGTGTACAGAGAGTCCAGGAAAGGGCTCAAAATACAGCCCTGTGGGACTCCTGTGCTGAGTGAGAGAGTGGAGGAGCAGTGAGGGCCTATCCTGACTGATTGTGGCTGGTTACTTAAAAAGTCCAGTATCCACAGGCAGATGTTCTGATTGAGGCCTACATCAGACATTTTGTAGAACAGTCTGCTGGGGATAATTGTGTTAAATGCAGAGCTGTAATCTACAAACAACAATCATGCACATGCTCCTTGTTGTTCCAAGTGGTGTAGTACAGTGTGGCGGGCAGTGGAGATGGCGTCATCTGTTGATCTGTTGGTTCTGTATGTGAACTGATGAGGGTCCAGAGTAGGTGGGAGAGCATCCTTGCTATATTTGAGTACCAGTATCTCCATGCACTTCATGAGTATAGGTGTCAGACCTACTGGCCTGTAGTTGTTAAGGCAGGTTATTATGCACTGCTTGGGAATTGGCACTATGGTGGATGTCTTCAGACAGGTGGGGACAGTGCACTGTGATAGGGAAAGGTTGAAGATATTTGTAAATACCTCAGTTAATTCCATAGCACAGTCTCTGTGAGGACCTACCCTGGGATACCATCTGGGCCAGCTGCTTTCCATATGTTTATGTTAGAGTGTGCGTGTGACATCTGCAGACTGTATGATGAGGCAGCTAGTGTCTGTGGCTGGAGCAGTGGTCGTGATGGTCCTTGTGCTGTCCCTTTCATGATGACCAAAAAAGTGGTTGAGTTGCTCTGTCAGTGAAGCACTGCTGCTACTGGTGGTCATGTTGGTGGTAGTGTTTTGAGTTGTGATGTGATGTATACTGTACCTTGCCATACCCAATGGGGGTCCGAGTTATCAAAGTGGCCCTCAATCCTCCTTCTGTAGGCTGCTTTGGCATCTCTGATACCTATTCTCAGTTCTGACCTGGTAACACTGTACTGCTGTGTGTCCCCAGCCTTGAAAGCCCTGTTGCAGGCCTTTAGCAGTAGTCGGATGTCTTTTGTGATCCATGGCTTGTCATTGGGGAAGACACAGATTTGTTTTGTGGTAATCACAATATCCATGCAGCTTTTTATATAAAAGAGGACAGTGGAAGTGTAGGTGTTAATGTCATCATCCTCAAATATGGTCCAGTCAGTGCAACTGAAGCAGTCCAGAAACTCCAGTCGGCCACACTTTTATAACGTTAATCTTTTGGCCCTAAAAAGGTACACATAGTTACCTTGAGCTCCAGTAATGAGCCTGAGGCAGTCCATTAGTGTAGCTTGTACCATGGGGGACAGAAATGAACTCCTATTGTACCCCTATTTCTGATAGTGTATCATCAATATTTGCAAGGAAACAAGGCTGTGTTTCCAAAGTTTCTGTTCCTTCAGTGAAATGAGCTAGAACACAGCACTGTAATATCACAGCCTTTCTTTCAGAAACATTTTCTGATATTAGATCTGAAATTGTGTTGATTCAACCGGAGAGTGTCTTGAGAATAATGGCAGAAGGTATTTGTGGGTGACACTATAACCACAGTCTTAAGGAGGTCTTAAGCATACTGAAAGGTTAAATCATTTGCAGGACATGCTGTTGAATGACAGATTGGTGTCAAGTTATTGTGAAATTATCACTATAAAGTTGATTATTTTCCCATAAGAGCACGTTTTATAAATGTATGAATTCCTAAATTCATATACAGGGTGTAAAATTTATATCTGGAATCCATACAGTATATTTCCATAAAGCTGGTTTGTGACAATGTTGAAAGCGCCATAGAAATAAAATTTAATTGGACTGAACTGAATGAATCAAGGACTGACAAGAAACAGGTGAACACTATCAGATAACAAGCTAAGAACAGGACACTGGTGGAGAAAACCAAACATCCTCTGGTTTGTCGTCATGGGAAACTGTGACAATATAATATACTAGGAAATATTGACCGAATCTCAACAACAGACATGTTTCATTTACAAAATGTTGTTTAGATGCAAGAAATCATTGGAGATTTAAGCCTGTCGGTCAAATTTGTCATTTATCAAACACACACACACACACACACACACACACACTTTTTGCATATCTAACTTGTCTTTTGGTCACAATTCACATTGCTGCAATTTCTCTCAAGAGGAAAAGAGGTTAAAGCAAACATTTTCCTCTTATAAATAACACATCACTGTATAATGGGTAATTATGCATGAGTAGGTCAATAAAGGTAAGAATTATGACCTTTAACAACTAATAACACCATAATAATAACCATGAAAGAATACAAGCTTTCCATGTCTGACATCATTTACACAATAATTGCACACACCCATAATGCAGGCACCATGTTTGAAGAATGTTCCGTTTATATCTGTAATTTAAAAGATGACATTTATCCCGAGGGCACGGTGCACGCAAGGAAGAAAGCACATGCATTATTAATGGTGTTTGTTCCTATGTGAGCTGTCATGTCCTGTCACAAACAGTGTGTTTCAGCCACATGGTTCACTGTTACATGGGTGATAATTATACTGACGTCATTACGGCTGCTGTGAGCTCCATCAGCATGTTCCTGGGTTGTGTGTTGTGTAAAGAATGATGAGCAGTAATGTGGTGTTTAACAGTGTGTGTTGCAAAGTCACAGATATCACTAACAAGCGCAAAAAAAAAAAATCCAAGTGGGCGGAAAAAAGAGGAATTTTTACCAAAAAATAGTAACCAAAGTCTAGTGTGATGCTGTTTCATAATTAGGTACAAATACATTTTTTTAAAATGTATATACTGTATGTTTGTAGATAGATAGATAGATAGATAGATAGATAGATAGATAGATAGATAGATAGATAAGGAAATGGTGGAAATAGAAATATTAAGATAATAATTTTAGTTTACAGCCCTTCCTGTAAACTATATATGTATATAAACCATCCATGCATTCGTTCATCCATCCCTCTATAAATTCATCTGTCCATCCATCAATCCTAGACTCTACCTCTTCCTTCAAACATCCATCCATCCATCCAGCAATCCATCCATTGTGTCAATCCTTTCAATAAATATTAACTATATACTATTTAGCAATCCCTCTTTGCATAAATTCATCTGTGTCCATCCATCCATCCATCCCACCCTCTATCTATCCCTTCAAACATCCATCCAGCAATCCATTTATGTTCATCCATTAAACATTCTCATATGCCAAACCCTTCCTATAAACATCTAAGTATATAAACTATCCATCCATCCATCCATCCATCCATCGTGCCAGGTCTTTCAAGAAATCTGAACTATATACTATTTATCCATCCCTCTGTCCATAAGTTCGTCTGTGTCCGTCCATTGATCCTACCGTCTATCTCTCCCTTCAAACATCCATCCATCCATCCATCCATTTATGTTCATCCATTACACTTTCTCATGTGCCAACCCTTCTTATAAACATCTAAGTATATAAACTATCCATCCATCCATCCATCCATTGTGTCAGGCCTTTCTAAAAATCTTAACTATATACTATTCATCCATTATTCTGTCTAGAAACTCAGCTGTGTCCATCCATTGATCCTACCCTCTATCTCTCCCTTCAAACATCCATCCATCCATCCATTTATGTTCATCCATTACACTTTCTCATGTGCCAACCCTTCCTACAAACATCTAAGTATATAAACTATCCATCCATCCATTGTGTCAGGCCTTTCTAAAAATCTTAACTATATACTATTCATCCATTATTCTGTCTAGAAATTCATCTGTGTCCATCCATTGATCCTACGCTCTATCTATCCCTTCAAACATCCATCCATTTATCCATGTATTCTTGTCAAACCTCTCTATAAACCTTATAACAATATACTGTTCATCCATCCCTCCATCCCACCATTCATAAATTCAGCCATCTGTCCATCCATTGATCCCACCCTCCATGAAATCTCGCAACCATCTATTCATCCATTCTGCATACATTCCCATGTGCCACCCTTCCTATTAACCATAAAACTATATAAACTATCCATCCATCCATCCTTCCATCCATAAAAAAACACACAGAGACCATGTCAAAATTGTATCATGTTTATATCATACACTCACCGGCCACTTTAACAGGAACTTGTTCTTGATTCTAAGATCCCTGTTCTTGGCTGCAGGAGTGGAATCCAATGTGGCCTTCTGCTGTTGCATGCTGAGATGCTTTTCTGCTCATCATGGTTGTAAAGAGTGATTATACAAGTTACTATATCCTTCCTGGTAGCTCGAACCAATCTGGCCATTTTCCTCTGACCTCTCTTATCAATGAGGCATTTCCACCCACAGAACCAGTGTTGTAGTCGAGTCACTTAACCTCGAGTCCAAGTCAAGTCTTGAATCCCCAGTGTTCAAGTCCGAGTCAAGTCCGAGCCAACTGTCGATCACTTAGTGTTTTTTTGTTTTTTGCACCATTCTGTGTAAACTCTAGAGACTGTTGTGTGTGAAAACCCCAGGAGATCAGCAGTTTCCAAAATACTCAAAGCAGTCCATCTGGCACGAACCAACACCCATGCCACAGTGAAAGAAAGTCACACTTTGAGATCACAGTTTTTCCATTCTGATGTTTGAAGGGGTGGCATGGTGGTGTAGTGGTTAGCGCTGTCGCCTCACAGCAAGAAGGTCCTGGGTTCAAGCCCCGGGGCCGGCGAGGGCCTTTCTGTGCGGAGTTTGCATGTTCTCCGGGTGCTCCGGTTTCCCCCACAGTCCAAAGACATGCAGGTTAGGTTAACTGGTGACTCTAAATTGACTGTAGGTGTGAGTGTGAATGGTTGTCTGTGTCTATGTGTCAGCCCTGTGATGACCTGGCGACTTGTCCAGGGTGTACCCCGCCTTTCGCCCATAGTCAGCTGGGATAGGCTCCAGCTTGCCTGCGACCCTGTAGAAGGATAAAGCGGCTAGAGATAATGAGATGAGATGTTTGAAGGGAACTTTAGTGAGTGTATATAGAACTAAATGAAAGAAAATATTTGGAGTTTTTGTCACTTTATTTATTTGTTACCATTCATCTTTTTCATGCTTGTGGAACTTATTTATTTCCTTTTTTCTTGAATCCTGGTGCAATTTTTCACATACTTCGAAGAAGGTGTATTTTCTCACACACACTGCAAAAAATGGCCTTTCAAAAATAAGAAATACGAGAAATAATGTTCAAGATAAGAAATCTTGTAAAAGATAAAAACAAAGCATATTTGCTTGAATCAGATGAAAAAAATCTGCCAATGGAACTAGTCAAATTTGACTTGGTAAGATTTCTTAAAGTTAGATGAAAAATCTAACCTGTTTTTAGATGAAATAATTCCAAAATAAGATTGGGGAACTTATTATGCGAGATCTGATTAACTCAAAATAATCAAAATAGTTCTTATAACAAGATCGTACTTCTTACATTTAGCCATTCAAGTCATTTTTATTTATTTCATTTTAAGGGTATTTCACTTCAATTCATGACAAAGTCTTAGCAGTAAAAACTGAATTTAAGATAAATATACTAATATTAGGATTGTTAAATTCTACAACTAAGCATTGCTAGCTTAAAAGATTCTCCTTTTGTGACCTGTAATTAGTAAAATACTCTAGATATGAGACCAGAGACTATCTTGAATCAAGTTGACGACACGTGTAGCATTGCAACAAGTTTATTTTTTTCCCATATCAACATTCAAACATTAAAACATCTCTTAAGATTCCACTTCCCCAGGACCTCAGGCACCAAAAAAAAAAGTCTACGCATTTTGACTTACAGTGCTTACACAACGCCAAAGCAACAGTACATTTTGGGGGCACTGACTATTTATGTGTACGAGGGGTTTACAAGATCAGGCACAAAAAAAAAAATCCAAACAAACAAAAAAAACCCACTGAACTTAACTCACAGCATTCCAAAAAGACCTCACTAAAACACCCTCCACTTACTCATAAACTTTTTGAAGGCACTTGTCTGGTCTAGAGTCTGTACAGCATCTAGAAGGAGCTCACTCTGAATGACTGAGTAAACAGTTGCAGTAAACTAAAGATATGCAAGGTGACCAAACGTCTACGCGTTTTGACTTACAGTGCTTACACAACGCCAAAGCAACAATGCATTTTGGGGGCACTGACTATTTGTTTGTTTGTTTGGTGCCTGATCTTGTAAACCCCTCATACACAAACAAAAACCTCATGAATGGGTGGGAAAAAAAAAAACCACTGAACTTGTCCTCCACTCACTCATAGCCTTTTTGAAAGCACTTGTCTGGTCTAGAGTATGTACAGCATCTAGAAGGACCTCACTCTGAATGACTGAGAAAACAGCCGCAGTAAACTTAGGATATGTGAGCTGACAAAACATCTATGCATTTTGACTTACAGTGCTTACACAACGCCAAAGCAACAGTGCGTTTTGGGGGCACTGAACATTCATGTGTACGTGGGGTTTACAGTTTTGAAATGTATGAATTGTAATGAAAGATTCAAAGATTTCAGTAAAGTTCATTTATTCCCAAAACAAGCATACTTTTTTTTTCTTGAAACAAGATGAACCGCATTTGACAAATGTCCAAAATGTACTTACTTGTTTAAAAAAAAAAAACTTTTATTTTGAAAGGTGCTCCAAATAAGACTTTTTCAAGAAATTTTGTCTATACAAGATTTTCAAGATGGACTGTCTAAAAACTAGCCTTTCTAGCTAAATGAGGTTTTGCTTGTTGGGCAATTATGTCTTATAATAAGAGTGGCTAGATGTTTTGACTTGAAAATAGACAAATAAACTTCCTAAGATTTTTATTTTTTGCAGTGCAACCATTTCAAATCATATACTCGTGAACCAACTTGACATTTAAAATGAAGTATGCCTGCAGAGCATTATGGGTGAAATACGCAGTCTCTCAATCACAGAAACCACACTGCTGTAGTTTCTAATCGGCATCATTTGGACAGGCATCTGAGTGGACTTTGCTTTGGGGTACAAAAACAAAAAGGACACTTCACCCCTGAACAGTCATGTGTGTCATGCACTTTACATCCTAACACACTTGAACTGAACAGCTGCTCTTGTCAATGCTTCATTAAATACTCTCTCTCAAGTGCATTTGACTAATGAGTAAATTGGATGACTGGAAAGAAAAGAAACAAACACGCAAAAACACACAAGACACTGCGTTTACTTTCATGGCATCTCACTATAAAGCTTGTAAATACCCAGAGCTTTAAACAGCATGCCACTGCACCATTTCCTTCAGCACTGATCTCTTGAGGGGTCTCAAACAGACAGGCGACTGTTAATCACCCTGACCCCAGGACTATTTATTACAGCATGTTATGACAGAAGGTGACAAGTTCATATTCTCCTATAGACTATCATTCAGTTAGCTAGTGGAAAAAAATATGCACTCATCTCGAGGATCTATGACTCAGTAGTGATTTAAGTCTCATGCTGTATCTGGAAGCCAACATGGATCCATCCACTGATACTACAGACAAACAAAGAGCTAGATGTGGGCTTCAGGGGTGTATATTTACCCTGTGTTAATTGTAGAAAGTGAAAACGGTCGCCTTGACCGTGGTGCCGCAATTTTACCAACAAGTGACATTTGAACTCATTTCCTCAACTCTATTCAGTGGGCGGCATGGTGGTGTAGTGGTTAGCATAGTCGCCTCACAGCAAGAAGGTTCTGGGTTTGAACTCAGCAGCCGGCGAGGGCCTTTCCGTGTGGAGTTTGCATGTTCTCCCCGTGTCGGTGTGGGTTTCCTCCGGGTGCTCTGGTTTCCCCCACAATCCAAAGACATGCAGTTAGGTTGATGTGGGGTGGCCTTGGGCTGAGGTGCCCTTGAGCAAGGTTCCCGACTGCTCCCCGGGCGCTTTGGTGTGGCTGCCCACTGCTCTGATGGGTTAAATGCAGAGGATGAATTTCACTGTGCTTGAAGTGTGGATGTAACGAATAATAAAGGTTTTTTCTATGCAAAACATTAGTTTTGAGAAGTAATTCCTAAATTTACTTTGACTTGTATTTCATTGCAGAGAGTATGAACCCAAGATATTTCATATTTTATCTGGTCAACTTCACTTCATTTGTTAATATATATCCATTCCTGTGTTTCAGGCCTGCAACACATTCCAAAAAAAGTTGGGACGGAGGTAATTTAGGCCTAGTAATGAGGTAAAACAATTAAAGAATGGTGTGACATCAACAGGTGATTGTAATCATGATTTGTTCCAAAATCAGTATCCAGGAATGGCCTAGTTTTTGAGTAGCAAAGATGGGCTGAGGCTCTTTAGTTCGTCAACAAATGCATGAGAACATTATTGAAATGTTTAAAAACAGTGCCCCTCAAAGAAAGATAGGAAGGGGATCAGATATTTCACCCTCTATGGTGCATAATATCATTAAACTATACAAGGAATTTCAGTGTGCAAAGTGCAAGGGCTCAAGCCTAATCTAACACCCATGATGTTAGGGTTTTACTGGGATTCAAACCCAGGTCGCTGGTGTGATAATCCAACAAACCTCCACTAGGCCACCAGGGGGATGACTCAAGTGCAGAGGCGTGAGGCGTAGGTAGAGTATCAAAAAACATTTTATTTACAATATTTACCATCCAATAGAAAAAACCAAAAAGAAAATCCAAAAGCTCAGATGACCAAAAATAAAAATATCCAAAGGTTCAAAGTCCAAAAAACAAAAGGAAAGGCAAAAATGCTGAATGCTCAGAGGATCAAAAAATACAAAGTCCAAAGAAAGCAAAACCATCAAAAACACAAGGGTACAGGCAAGATACGTGGGACAGCAGAAACTAGCACTAGACAACATAGCATAAAGATTCCGTGACAAGGGAACAAACAGAGGGGTATTTATACACAAAACAATTAAGGAACAGGGCGGGGCAGGAAACAGACAATCAAGACAAACACAAAACACAGTGGCAGCCTCTAGAGGCCAAAACAAACATGACAAGATAAACATAACAGCGGCCTCTAGAGGCCAAAACAGTCCCAGTCCTGACACATGATCTCCGATCCCTCAGCATCAAGAACCGTTATTCATCTATAGCTGATATAACCACATGGGCTTGGGATTACTTCAGCAAACCTTTGTCAAGCTCAACAATATGGAGTCACAAATGTCAGATAAAACTTTACTGTGCAAAAAGGAAGCCTTATGTTAACTGTGTCCAGAAGCGCCATCAAGTTCTCTGGGTTTGGAGGCTTCTGGGATGGACCATCACACAGCAGAAACGTGTATTGTTGTCAGATGAATCAGTATTCCAGATCATTTTTGGAAGAATATACACCGTGTGCTCTGGACCAAAGACGAAAAAGGAACATACAGACTGTTACCAGCAACAAGTCCAAAAGCCAGGGTCTGTCATAGTATGGGGTTGTGTCAGTGCCCTTAACAAAGGTAACTTACACTTCTGTGATGGCAGCATTATGATTTTGGAGCAACATATGCTGCCTACAAGACAAAATCTTTTCTGGGGAGATTTCAACAAGACAATGCAACACCCCATTCTGCACACATTACAAAGGCATGGCTGTGGTAGAAGAGGGTGCCGCTCCACTCTGTCCCCAAAATAGAATATGTGGAGAATTTAGAAATGGAAAAATATGAAAGTGATGACCCCATACTGTTGCACACCTTAAGACCTGTTTGCAGAAAGAATGGGACAAAATAACACCTAAAACAATTCATCACTTGGTATCTTCAGTCTATGAACATCTCATCTCAACTCATTATCTCTAGCCGCTTTATCCTGTTTTACAGGGTCACAGGCAAGCTGGAGCCTATCCCAGCTGACTACGGGCGAAAGGCGGGGTACACCCTAGACAAGTCGCCAGGTCATCACAGGGCTGACACATAGACACAGACAACCATTTACACTCACATTCACACCTACGGTCAATTTAGAGTCACCAGTTAACCTAACCTCCATGTCTTTGGACTGTGGGGGAAACCGGAGCACCCGGAGGAAACCCATGTGGACATGGGGAGAACATGCAAACTCCACACAGAAAGGCCCCCATCAGCCACTGGGCTTGAACCCAGAACCTTCTTGCTGTGAGATGACAGTGCTAACCATTACACCACCATGCCACCTAAAACCAAAGATTTATAAACAATTTTTGGCCTGTATTGCACTCAAAAAATTCAACAGCACACTATTTGATGTTTTACCTCATGAATTTTATTGTTTTTTCCAAATAAAAATTTACATTTTGATTGTTGCAACTATTTCAAAAAAGTTGGGATGATAAAGCATTTACCACTTGATAATGTTACTATTCCTTCTCACAATACTTAAAAGATGTTCATGGATGGGCGGCACGGTGGTGTAGTGGTTAGCGCTATCGCCTCACAGCAAGAAGGTCTGGGTTCGAGCCCTGCGGCCGGCGAGGGCCTTTCTGTGCGGAGTTTGCATGTTCTCCCCGTGTCCACGTGGGTTTCGTCCAGGTGCTCCAGTTTCCCCCACAGTCCAAAGACATGCAGGTTAGGTTAACTGGTGACTCTAAATTGACTGTAGGTGTGAATGTGAGTGTGAATGGTTGTCTGTGTCTATGTGTCAGCCCTGTGATGACCTGGCGACTTGTCCAGGGTGTACCCCGCCTTTCTCCCGTAGTCAGCTGGGATAGGCTCCAGATTGCCTGCGACCCTGTAGAACAGGATAAACCGGCTAGGCTCTTCTTCCACAGCCATGCCTTTGTAATGTATGCAGAATGTGGTGTTGCATTGTCTTGTTGAAATCTCCCCAGAAAAGATTTTGTCTTGTAGGCAGCATATGTTGCTCCAAAATCATAATGCTGCCATCACAGAAGTGTAAGTTACCTTTGTTAAGGGCACTGACACAACCCCATACTATGACAGACCCTGGCTTTTGGACTTGTTGCTGGTAACAGTCTGTATGTTCCTTTTTCGTCTTTGGTCCAGAGCACACGGTGTATATTCTTCCAAAAATGATCTGGAATACTGACACAGACAACCATTTACACTCACATTCACACCTACGGTCAATTTAGAGTCACCAGTTAACCTAACCTGCATGTCTTTGGACTGTGGGGGAAACCGGAGCACCCGGAGGAAACCCACATGGACACAGGGAGAACATGCAAACTCCGCACAGAAAGGCCCTCGCCGGCTACGGGGCTTGAACCCAGACCTTTTTGCTGTGAGGCGATAGCGCTAACCACTACACCACCGTGCTGCCCGGCCATGAACATCTTTTAAGTATTGTGAGAAGGAATAGTAACATTATCAAGTGGTAAATGCTTTACCATCCCAACTTTTTTGAAATAGTTGCAACAATCAAAATGTAAATTTTTATTTGGAAAAAACAAAATTCATGAGGTAAAACATCAAATAGTGTGCTGTTGAATTTTTTGAGTGCAATACAGGTCAAAAATTGTTTACAAATCATTGTTTTTGGTTTTAGGTGGCACGGTGGTGTAATGGTTAGCACTGTCACCTCACAGCAAGAAGGTTCTGGGTTCAAGCCCAGTGGCTGACGGGGGCCTTTCTGTGTGGAGTTTGCATGTTCTCCCCATGTCTGCGTGTGTTTCCTCTGGGTGCTCTGGTTTCCCCTACAGTCCAAAGACATGCAGGTTAGGTTAATTGGTGGCTCTAAATTGACCGTAGGTGTGAATAGTTGTTTGTCTCTATGTGTCAGCCCTGCGATGACCTGGTGACTTGTCCAGAGTGTACCCCACATCTTGCCCATAGTCAGCTGGGATAGGCTCCAGCTTGCCTGCAACCCTGCACAGGATAAGTAGTTATGAATAATGGATGGATGGATGTTTTCAATGTTAATTTCAATATACTATCCCAACTTTTTCTGATTTGGGGTTGGACATGCCTGTTTGTTGATTTCAGATATAGACTGGTGTTCAGGTCAAGATTGTTAAAAGATTCTTAGTGCTTTACAACATAGATTGCAGGATGGCACAGTACCATCATAACATCTATGCTATAAATAAGCAAAATTTTCATGGTATAATTTGAGAGGTTTGGATAATGTTAACATGCTAGCTAAAACCCACACCAGAAGACAAAAATAGACATATTATACAAGAAGAATGAACTAGAAAACTAGAAGGGCACTCAAAGATCACAGACCTCCACCAAGGACAATAGTTGACTCTTGCATGATATGCAGATCTGCAACCGCAACCATTTTGTCTGTCTGGATATATTTTCAAATCTATTAGAATTATTTGCCTACATGTGTATCCCAGAGGATTCCTGGTACCTGTGAATGTGAATTGTGATGCTGAGTCATCGTATTTCTAGATTGGATTTGTTTTTTCACTATGAGGTGCGATCACAAAGTTCTGAGACCGTTCCTGTTGCAAACAAACGGATTGCGGCACAGTCATGAACACGGAGCATGAGTCAGCGGTAATTTTTGTGAGTCAATGTGTCATGTGACATCTCACTGTCAATATGGGGACCTGTGTTACACACATTTTTGTGACAACATGTATGTGCACCTTTGCAATTTTACTCTTTTTCTTTCATCTGCTCCCATTACAGGCCACCACAGCGGATCATCCTCCCCAATTTATGATCCGCATACAGGTAGTCGTCGACTTACGACCTATGCGACTTACAACCGATTGACTTTACGACCGTCTGGTTATGACTGGCAAGTGTTTCCCAGCTGAGCTAGCTGAGCATACGACAGTTTCCGCCCCAGCTCCCGGCAGCGCCTCTCGCCGCATACAACAGTTTCCGCCCCAGCTCCAGGCACATGCGCAGTCTCTCTCACACTCCCTCGCGCACTCCGTCATACAGTTTCCGCCCCAGCTCCAGGCACATGCGCAGTCTCTCTCACGCTCCCTCGCGCACTCCGTCATACAGTTTCTGCCCCAGCTCCAGGCACATGCGCAGTCTCTCTCGCGCTTCCTCGTGCACTCCATCATACAGTTTCCGCCCCAGCTCCTGGTTTATGAAACGAGCAAATCCTCCCACCAGCTGGAGCGCTGCAACAGCTGATGATGACGTAGACGACCCACAGCCAAGCACCAGTGATGCCAGCGGTCACTAAATTTTGTATTTTGCTATGTTTTACATTTGTATTTTGGTATGTTTCAAACTAAAATGTTTTCTATTTTTCACACCTGTATTTCGTATTTTTTGTTTTGCACATATTAAACGAAGGGGCGGCACGGTGGTGTAGTGGTTAGCGCTGTCGCCTCACAGCAAGAAGGTCCTGGGTTTGAGCCCCGGGGCTGGCGAGGGCCTTTCTGTGTGGAGTTTGCATGTTCTCCCCGTGTCCGTGTGGGTTTCCTCCGGGTGCTCCGGTTTCTCCCACAGTCCAAAGACATGCAGGTTAGGTTAACTGGTGACTCTAAATTGACCGTAGGTGTGAATGTGAGTGTGAATGGTTGTCTATGTGTCAGCCCTGTGATGACCTGGCGACTTGTCCAGGGTGTACCCCGCCTTTCGCCCATAGTCAGCTGGGATAGGCTCCAGCTTGCCTGCGACCCTGTAGAAGGATAAAGCGGCTAGAGATAATGAGATGAGAATGAGATATTAAACGAATTGTACTGTATGCAGTGTTTGACTTAAACCAAATAATGAGCCAAGGTAATGAAATAAGAAAATGTTGATAAAATAAGACTTTAAGATGATTACAATATCATTACACATCACAATATACTTACGTTCATTTAACACAGGCCGACTTACGACCAGATCAGTTTACGACCGGTCAGTCATAACCAAACGCAGTCGTAAGTCAACGACTACCTGTATTTGATTTGGCAAAGGTTTTTACACCGGATGCACTTCCTGACACAACCCTCCCCAATCTAGCTGGGCTTGGGACTGGCACTAAGTATGCACTGGCTTGTGCAATCTCAGTGGCTGGGTATTTTTCTGCATGTCTTTTGAAAGTGTGGGAGGAAACCGGTGCATCCGGAGGAAACCCACACAGACATGGGGAGAACATGCAAACACCACACAGAAAGGCCCCTGTCAGCTGTGAGGTTTTAACCCAGAACCTTTTTGCAATTTTACTATTGACCTCAAAGCAGAGAGCAATTATTAAAAATTAATTAAAATTAAGGAAAATGGCAGCTGAGGCCTTTGAAATGCTTTACAAGCACAACCATTGAAAATGTCCAAAAAATTGAGTTACAGGTGATGGTACATCAGGATCGTTGGATTGCCCTGATTTCTACTCCTCTTGAAGCATAAATGCCACTCAAAACATCTCACCTGGCTGATTACCGTTGCCTTGTTGAAGCATTTCAAGGGTCTCTGTTGCTGGTTTCTCATGTTTGACAGAAAATCTATTTTTTTTAAATCACACCTTATATTAGACTGTACTCTTCTGGATTGTACTGCAAGCTGACCAAGTTGTTAGCATGTCCATCTCTCGACCAGAAGATCGTAAGTTCTACTTGTGGTTGGATCATACCAAAGACCATCATAAAAATGGTACCGACTGCCATCTGGTGAGGCATGCCACAATACAGTAAGTAATATAATAATAATAATAATAATAATAATAATAATAATAATAATAATAATAATAATTTATTATTATTATATAAAGCAAGTAGGGAGTCAAACTCTTGCAGTTACCAGAGGACCAGCCCCCCACTCTAACCCCAGCTGTGTAATAGGCAAGAGGCCGAGGGCTATAGAAATGGAGATCGGCACTGCCCAGTGCGCTAGGTACCTGGTCAGTACTGGGACAGGAGACTGCCTGGGAAGATCAGGTCCTGGCCTGGATTGTAAGATCCAATACAGGAAAATCCTGTATCTGGCAACATTAGCAAAAGATCCACTCCAGAATTGAATGGGCTCTTCCTTGGTCCATGCTACACCCTTCCACCAAGTTTCATGGAAATCAGCCTGGTAGATTTGGTGCAATCCTACTTAAAAGCAGACA
The DNA here is from genome assembly GCF_027579695.1 of Neoarius graeffei. Classification (NCBI taxonomy): domain Eukaryota; kingdom Metazoa; phylum Chordata; class Actinopteri; order Siluriformes; family Ariidae; genus Neoarius; species Neoarius graeffei. The sequence goes on from NC_083570.1 coordinate 17,599,384, forward strand.
AACTGCACCAAAAACATGATCTCCTCGGTGGTGGTAATAACTCAGCTGAAGTCATTCATCTTGAACCAGCTTCTCACCAAATTGCAACAAATAAAAGCCTTATGTTTTCATGGTTTTCTTTTCTGCAGCTTTAAGCAATAACCTTAAACCTTCCTGAGAACATATTTGACAGATTTTTGATAGCTTATGTATTAGAATTGTTCTTGGTAGTGGACTCAGAGGGAGCACATGATTCACCTCACCTCACACTGTACAGCAGGATGAAAAGTGTCTAGCAGGGTCCAGCAGGCTGAATATTTCATGAGAGAATTTTTTTATTCACTGCATCTTGACTCCTTTTCTGGTCTTCATCTTTCACAACTCAACATCTGTTGAGATGTCCTTTTGTGTAAACATTGATGTAACATTTCAGCTTAAGTCAACAAATCTAAATGTGCCCTGAAGTCCAGCCCTTAAGGAACCACTGAAGAGTTATTTTGCCTTTACTCACTTAGAGCCCAATGACCTTCTGGGGTTTAGGAGCTATAAATGTGGTCACCTGATGGGCAAACTCATTTCCTAGGAAATGTTTACAACCCACAGTGGTATAGTGGTTAGCACTGTTGGCTCACAGCAAGAAGGTCCTGGGTTCGAGCCCAGTGGCCAACAGGGGCCTTTCTGTGTGGAGTTTGCATGTTTTCCCTGTGTTTGTGTGGGTTTCCTCCGGGTGCTCCGGTTTCCCCCACAGTCCAAAGACATGCAGGTTAGGTTAATTGGTGGCTCTAAATTGACCATAGATGTGAATGTGAGTGTGAATAGTGGTCTGTCTCTATGTGTCACCCCTGCAATGATCTGGTGACTTGTCCAGGGTGTACCCCGCCTCTCGCCTATAGTCAGCTGGGATAGACTCCAGCTTGCCCGCGATCCCTAAGCGGTTATGGATAATGGATGGATGTTTACTGCCCTCGAGCTTAATCAAAAACTTTCAGGGTGATTCAGAAGTTTTCATTGAATCAATAAACAGCCAAGAGGCAACATGAAAACTAGAAATTAAGAATACAAACAACACCATTGTCACAACCTTATAAGGAATTGTAATAGGTGCACTGTTGATATGGTGTTATAAGGCATTTAATCTCATCTCATCTCATTATCTCTACCCTGTTCTACAGGGTCGCAGGCAAGCCGGAGCCTATCCCAGCTGACTACGGGCGAAAGGCGGGGTACACCCTGGACAAGTCGCCAGGTCATCACAGGGCTGACACATAGACACAGACAACCATTCACACTCACATTTATGGTCAATTTAGAGTCACCAGTTAATCTAACCTGCATGTCTTTGGACTGTGGGGGGAACCGGAGCACCCGGAGGAAACCCACGCGGACACGGGGAGAACATGCAAACTCCACACAGAAAGGCCCTCGCCGGCCACAGGGCTCGAACCCGGACCTTCTTGCTGTGAGGCGACAGCGCTAACCACTACACCACCGTGTCGCCCAAGGCATTTAATATCGATCTATTTTTTAAAAAGAATATCACCATCAGTACTGTTGCCTTCTGTGACTCGGCACTTCATTTCATGTGGTTATAGCGCTATTATTTTTTACAATATGGTTTCAGTCCTAATTTAAAGTCACTTTGTTGACTCAGTGAAAAATCTATTCATTATTAAATTTCCACTACAGCAGAAGGGAGTTCAATCATGAACTCTGTGCTTCATGGTTACCTCTTACTGAGAGCCTGGATCAATACAGACTCAGTTAGCGTTAGGAGCAAAATTCAAGATTTGTAATGTAAATAAATGCTCTCATATGGATCACTCGTACCTTCTCTTATATTGATACTTCAGCAATGTAACATGGGCAAGAGTGTAGTTATATTGAATATTGGTATGACTCTGATTCGGCCGTGACGATATTCAGTATAGCCACGCAACTGCTGATGCTATATTGCGTTTATGCTATATTACAGCTAAATGTTTTGTTTATTTTTGCTAGTGGAAATAGATTCCGAAGAAGCCACACTCGCTTGATAGCCCATCGGCTAGCTGGCTAGCTAGCTAGCTAGCTTACAATGATTTGTACATTCTTGTTAAAGGTGCTTCCTTTCTTTCTTCACATCTTCATCTGACAAGCTTTCATACTTTAAGTCGAAAGTTATATTTTTGAAAAGTATAGTTCACCATGTCCACTGATGATGCAGTAACAGTTTTGAGCTAGGAAGTGGAATTTTATGTGGTGAAACACAGATGATTGGAGTGATACACACAGTGAAACGTTATCCAAACTTTATCCGGTTATCCAAAAGTGATCCAAAAATGTGCCATGGGATACATGGGAAAGATGGGATATATGATTGTGACAGTTCACACACAGAGATGTACACTGACTGGCCATTTTAATAGGAACTTGTTCTTGATTCTAAGATTCCTGTTCTTGGCTGGCAGGACTGGAACCCAGTGTGTTCTTCTGCTATTGCATGCGGAGATGCTTTTCTGCTCACCACGGATGTAAAGAGTGATTATATGAGTTACTATGTCCTTCCTGGCAAAAAAGCTCAAACCAATCTGGCCATTTTCCTCTGACCTCTCTTATCAACAAGGTGTTTGTTTCCACCCACAGAACTCAATGTTTTTTGTTTTTCACACCATTCTGTATAAACTCTAGAGACTGTTGTTTGTGTGTGAAAACCCCAGGGGATCAGCAGTTCCTGAAATACTCAAAGCAGTCCATCTGGCTCAAACCAACACCCATGCCACAGTGAAAGAAAGTCACACTTTGAGATCACAATTTTTCCCATTGTGATATTTGAATTGAACATTAATTAACTGAAGCTCTTGATTTGTATCTGCAGGATTTGATGCATTGTGCTGCTGTCAAGGGATTGGTTGATTAGAGAACTGCATCAAACAGCAGGTGGATGGATGTGCCTAATAAAGTGGCCGGCGAATGTATGTACCACATGTTATTTCCATCCATAATCTTACAGTGATTAGCCTATAGTACAAACCTAGATGTGTCTAGGCAGAGCACTATCTAAAATGTTTTCATTTTCCATTTCCCATAAACCATAGTGTCCTTTCTTTGTCCATCCCTGAACAGCAGCATTTCCATGAAATCTACATTCAGAAAAGAACATGAAGAAACCATATTATACCGTGCCAAATGCAATCAGTGAGATGAACAGAAAGGCTGATGAAGTCAGACAGCTCAATGACGTCCGTGTCCCCGTCCAGATTTCCAATGGAATCGAGATGAGTCTCAGACGTGAGAGAGCTACTGTAATGCCCTCGAGTATGAAGACTTTCAAAGCCGAACTGCTTAGCCATATGCTTGGGCTGGATTCAGCTACACTTAACACACTCTCTATATAAAAGCATCTGCCTAATGATTTTTTTTGGCAAGCTGCTGCATTTTTTTTTTTAAATCTTGGGCCACATCACCATCCCATGTGTGTGGACAATAACTATACAAGAGACAGAAGGAGGGAGGGATGAAATTAATCAAGTAAATAAGGATTGAAGGAGACAAGTTGGAAGGAAGGAAGAAGGAAAGAAAGACATAGAATTTAAGCATGTAAGTTGTAAGAAGGGTAAGCAGGAAGGAAGGTTGGAAATTGGAAGAAATGAAGAAACAATTTTAAAAATTAAGCAAGTAAGTAAGGATTGAAGGATGCAAGTTGTAAGAGAAAGAAGGAAGGAGGTAGTTAATAAGCATGCAAGTAAGTATCGAAAAAATAAGGAATGAAGAAAAAGAGGGACAGATAGAAGGAAGGAAGGATGCATGAAGAAGGTAAGTAGGAAGGAAGAAAGGAAGGAAGGATTGAAGAAGAAAATAGGATTAAATTAAGCAAGTAAGTAAATAAGGATTGAAGGAAGGAAAGAAAGAAAGACTCAAGAAAGGAAGGACAAGGAGATTGAAAGAAATTCAGAAATAATTTAAGAAATTAAGCAAGCAGGTAAGGATTGGAGGAAGCAAGTTTTAAGAAAGAAAGAAAGAAAGAAAGAAAGAAAGAAAGAAAGAATAAGCATGCAAGTAAGTATCGAAAAAATAAGGAATGAAGAAAAATAGAGACAGAAGGAAGGAAGGAAGGAAGGAAGGAAGGAAGGAAGGAAGGAAGGAAGGAAGGATTGAAAAAGGAAATAGGATTAAATTAAGCAAGTAAGTAAGGATTGAAGGAAGGAAAGAAACAAAGACTCAAGAAAGGAAGGACATGGAGAAAGGAAGAAATTCAGAAATAATTTAAGAAATGAAGCAAACAATAAGGATTGAAGGAAGCAAGTTGAAAGAAAGAAAGAAAGAAAGAAAGAAAGAAAGAAAGAAAGAAAGAAAGAAAGAAAGAAGAGCGATTATTAAGGAAAAAAGGAGGAAGGAAGGATGCACATAGAAGGTAAGTAGGAAGGAAGGAAGGAAGGAAGGAAGGAAGGAAGGAAGGAAGGAAATAGGATTAAATTAAGAAAGTAAGGATTGAAGGAAGCAAGTTGCAAGAAAGGATAGAATGAAAGAAGGAAGGAAGGAAGTAGAAAAAGTAAGCAAGTAAGTCTAGAAAAAATAAGTAAGATGGCAAAAGATGGATGGATAGCAGGAATGATTGAAGGAAGTGATTATTAAGGAAAGGAAGGAGAAAGGAAGGATGTAAGAAAGAAAGAAAGAAAGAAAGAAAGAAAGAAAGAAAGAAAGAAAGAAAGAAAGAAAGAAAGAAAGAAAGAAGCAGTAAATAAGCATACAAGTAAGTATTGAAAAATAAGGAATGAAGAAAAAGAGGGATGGATAGAAGGAATGATGGAAGGAAGGAAGGAAGGAAGGAAGGAAGGAAGGAAGGAAGGAAGGAAGGAAGGAAGGAAATAGGATTAAATTAAACAAGCAAGCAAGTAAGGATTGAAGGAGGGAAAGAAAGAAAGACTCAAGAAAGAAAGGACATGGAGATAGGAAGAAATTCAGAATAATTTAAGAAATTAAGTAAACAAGTCAAGATTGAAGAAAGAAAGAAAGAAAGAAAGAAAGAAAGAAAGAAAGAAGCAGTAAATAAGCATGCAAGTAAGTATTGAAAAATAAGGAATGAAGAAAAAGAGGGATGGATAGAAGGAATGATGGAAGGAAGGAAGGAAGGAAGGAAATAGGATTGAATTAAGGATTGAAGGAAGGAAAGAAAGGAAGACTCAAGAAAGAAAGGACATGGAAATTCAGAAATAATTTAAGAACTTAAGCAAACAAGTCAGGATTGAAGGAAGCAAGTTGCCAGAAAGAAAGAAAGAAAGAAAGAAAGAAAGAAAGAAAGAAAGAAAGAAAGAAAGAAAGAAAGAAGCAGTAAATAAGCATGCAAGTAAGTATTGAAAAATAAGGAATGAAGAAAAAGAGGGATGGATAGAAGGAATGATGGAAGGAAGGAAGGAAATAGGATTGAATTAAGGATTGAAGGAAGGAAAGAAAGGAAGACTCAAGAAAGAAAGGACATGGAAATTCAGAAATAATTTAAGAACTTAAGCAAACAAGTCAGGATTGAAGGAAGCAAGTTGCCAGAAAGAAAGAAAGAAAGAAAGAAAGAAAGAAAGAAAGAAAGAAAGAAAGAAAGAAAGAAAGAAAGAAAGAAAGAAGCAGTAAATAAGCATGCAAGTAAGTATTGAAAAATAAGGAATGAAGAAAAAGAGGGATGGATAGAAGGAATGATGGAAGGAAGGAAGGAAATAGGATTGAATTAAGGATTGAAGGAAGGAAAGAAAGGAAGACTCAAGAAAGAAAGGACATGGAAATTCAGAAATAATTTAAGAACTTAAGCAAACAAGTCAGGATTGAAGGAAGCAAGTTGCCAGAAAGAAAGAAAGAAAGAAAGAAAGAAAGAAAGAAAGAAAGAAAGAAAGAAAGAAAGAAAGAAGCAGTAAATAAGCATGCAAGTAAGTATTGAAAAATAAGGAATGAAGAAAAAGACGGATAGCAGGAATGATGGAAGGAAGGACAGAAGGATTGAAGAAGGAAAAGGATTAAATTAAGCAAGTAAGTAAGGCTTGAAGGAAGGAAAGAAAGAAGGACTCAAGAAAGGAAGGACATGGAGATAGGAAGAAATTCAGAAATTAAGCAAACAAGTCAAGATTGAAGGAAACAAGTTATCAGAAAAAGAAAGAAAGAAGTAAGGAAGGAAATTGGATTAAATTAAGTAAGTGAGGATTGAAGGAGCAAAGTTGAAAGAAAGAAAGAAAGAAAGAAAGAAAGAAAGAAAGAAAGAAAGAAAGAAAGAAAGAAAGAAAGAAAGAACATGGAGATAAGAAGAAATTCAGAAATAATTTAAGAAATTAAGCTAGCAGGTTAGGATTGAAGGAAGCAAGTTTTAAGAAAGAAAGAAGGAAGGAAGGAAGGAAGGATGTGAGTGATGACATTTAAACAGACATTAATTGACACTCTTGATTATTTCTTGATGAAATCTGGCGTATATAACGTTGAAGTAAATGATACTTCAGGACTGAATTATTTTCTTTGATCGCTGAGGAAATCCTGTTGTCTCAGTTAAGACTAGTGACAGCCGTGTTGACGTCTCGAGTTCAGATGGAATTAGGACATGGTGAAGGGTTTCGCTTTGGAGAGGATGGAGAGAAATGAAACATGGAGAAACACCAGTGAGTATACAGGATGTGTCCTTCACTTCCTGTCGTTTCTGGGTCAGTACTTAGCTTTCAGAGGACAGACGAACAATAAGAGCCTCATCAGGATATCAGGATTCTTCATCACATTCTGCCTTCATTTTCTTCTACATGGACGGATAAGTGGGCACAAACAAGGACACTCACTCACACACACACACACGCACACACACACACAGAAGAATTGTTCATATACAGGACAAGAAGATAAGTAAATATGTCCTCACTGATTAACAGGAAATCCCCCCCCCCCACACACACATGCAGCTCAATTAAAAAAAAAAAAACAGATAAAAAAAGGTATGAAATTTAAACTTCAGAAATAAATTTGCATGACTCATTCGACATTTCTAAAGCTCAAGTGTAATGATGTACAGGGCACAAAAAAGTCAGAATGATGCTTGCTATTCTGATGAGGATTGAAAAAAAAGACTGAAGAGGAAGAAAAGGAAGTGCTCAGGGAGCTCAAAGTGACCTGTGTTAACTCTGAGCGTGACTTGTGTTAACCCTGTGGCTGCTGAATCACAAAGTTGTGGATTAATAAAGATGAAAGAAAGGGTCTTGAATTTAAAAATGAAAAAAAGTCTTCAACCCTGAACGCTCAACTCCATGTATGGATTGAATCCAACCTTTAGAAACTCGATCCCGGGAAAATTCATAGTATTTCCACCATCATGTCTGGATATTTCTCTTGTTAAAAGCATGAGATAAAAATAAGATTCAATTCGATTCACGATACTGACTTGACGATTTTGATTCAAGTGGATTCTTGGAATATTTTGAACAAAATTTTAGTCATAAGCAATGCAAAACAAGCAATGTGCGTATCTCATCTCATCTCATTATCTCTAGCCGCTTTATCCTGTTCTACAGGGTCACAGGCAAGCTGGAGCCTATCCCAGCTGACTACGGGCGAAAGGCGGGGTACACCCTGGACAAGTCACCAGGTCATCACAGGGCTGACACATAGACACAGACAACCATTCACACTCACATTCACACCTACGGTCAATTTAGAGTCACCAGTTAACCTAACCTGCATGTCTTTGGACTGTGGGGGAAACCGGAGCACCCGGAGGAAACCCACGCGGACACGGGGAGAACATGCAAACTCCGCACAGAAAGGCCCTCGCTGGCCACAGGGCTCGAACCCGGACCTTCTTGCTGTGAGGCGACAGCGCTAACCACTACACCACCGTGCCACCCCTGACCCTTTGCTTAAAAAAAAAAAGTAGTCTCAGGTACAATGAGTGCAGTTTTGCTGAGCATCTTGTAGAACCAGCCACAGTTCTTCTGGACATTGACTGTCACACTTGCTTCTTAATTTTCCACCAAAACCCAGTAGCCTTCATTATGTTTTCTTTTTTAATCTGAAAAGTGCTCTCTTATGGAATATACAGATACAAAACATTTTTCTGTAATATTTCATTTTGTACTGGGAAAAAAAAGAACTTTTGGAACTCTAAAATGTTTTTGTAATGTTTTGACTCGATAATGTATGTAGAAGTCATAAAATAGAAATCTGTAACAAAGTTTGTATGGAAAAAAAACATAGGGGGGCTAAGACTTTTGCACAATACTGTATATTTTTTCAAAATGCAAATCATGGAGATGCAATATTTCACTGAAAATAGTACAAAGACAACATATCAATTGTTTTTTAAAAACAATATTGCCAACTTTTTTTTTGGAATTGGGGTTGTCCTACAGGGTCTCTCCAGACTTGCAGTACTCGAGTCCAACTCGTGCCCTAATTTTAAGGACTTGTGACTCGACTTGGACTTGAGCGCTGATGACTCGGACTCATGCATTAACTGCATTTGGACTTGTAAATTGGAGACCAGGACTCGGATATTTTCTTTATTTTTTTGTAGCATGCCATAATCATTTGGCATAAGATATTTATATTTATCTCTACATTAATTTTTATACTAACTTCGTGCAAGAGAATGCACATTCACCTGTTCATACAGTACGTCATGTTCAGGAACAAACTAATGTTAACGATGCTAAAATGCCTGGAGAGAAGCCCCTTGGATTGTCCACTTTCCTTATACAGACTTCTTGTGCAGTGGGAAAAAATGCATCGCTATGTGTTCCATATGTAGAAGAACTATCGAGGAGACGACAGGGACAACCTCGAACTTCAATCGCCATTTGGTAAGACTCCACCCAGAGAAGTAAGGGACACGCTATGCTCATTGCTCTGTTGATAGCAGGGCTTGCTTGCGGGGCGATAGACTAGCTAGTGTTAACCCTCTCTTATGTTATTTGCCCTGTTGATAGTGGGCGGGGCTTGCTGAGCAATGAACAAGCTTTTTACCTGTAGCCTATTAAATAAATGGGGCAGTCGAGCAGTAATGTTAGTCCAACACAGTAGCAGAGACGCTTTCACATAAAGGCAGCAACAGCCACCATCAAATGGTGAGGTTGGAGTCTTGTTCTCAGACTTGACTCAAAATTTTCTTTAATGACTCGGACTTGAACACTGGGGACTTGAGACTGGACTCGGATTCGAGGTTGAGTAACTGGTCTAAAACACTGGTTCCCTCTGTCTGAAATACAAATAAATACTGTAAATGTAGAAAAATTTTGATTGAATACACAAAGTGTCTGACTTGTGGGACTTTGAAAATGCTCGACTCAATCATAATGAGTGCCGTAGCAGAAACAGAGCTACAATGTTGGCCAAAATGTGTGATTTCTGTTGGCTTTGGTGTTGTTTAAAAGCAAATGGAAAGCTGTTTTTAACTGTTATAACATGACCGTGTGAGTATATCATGTAGAACAAATGCTGATGCAATCTGGAGCTATCAGGCTATCAGACTTGACAGGTGCAGATCTCTGAGGTTCTCCACCGTATATTCAGTATAGATTGTAACTCTATGGGTTGCACAGATTGGGACTTCTGGTGTTTAAACAATGCAACTGCATCACATGTATAATTAATAGATTGCTAGTTTGCATGAGGTGAATCACATGTGTCCACGATCGCGATGTATCATTATGCCCACAACATCTTAAAATATTTGAATATCATGAAAAAGTTCATTTTTTCTCATTTTACCTGGGCTAAGGAGAGAAAGAACCGGACTGTTGTTCAGTGATCTAAAGTCCTCTTTTCAGATGAAAGTAAATTTTGTATTTTATTTGGAAATCAAGGTCCTAGAATCTGGAGGAAGAGTGGAGAGGCACAGAATCCAAAGTCTTTAAAGTCCAATGTGAAGTTTCTGCAGTCTGTGATGATTTGGTGGGGCGCCATGTCATCTGCTGGTGTTGGTCCACTGTGTTTTGTCAAGCGACAATCCAGTTCTTTCTCTCCTTCACCCAGGTAAGACATTTCTGACATTGTTTCTGGTTCAAGAGGGGCTTGATGTTAGGAATATGACAGTTGTAGCCCCTTTCCTGAAGACGTCTGTGCTTGGTGGCTCTTGATGCACTGACACCAGCCTCAGTCCACTCCTTGTGAAGTTCTTCCAAGTTCTCGAATCAACTTTTCCTGACAATCCTGTCAAGGCTGCGGTCATCCCTGTTACTTGTGCACCTTTTCCAGCCAGCCTTTCCAGCAATGACCTTCTGTGGCTTTCCCTCCTTGTGGAGAGTGTTGATGATCATTTTTCTTCTGGACAACTGTGAAGTCAGCAGTTTTCGTCGTTGTCGGTGGTGGCTGTCCATCGCTAGCGATGATAACTGCTTCATTAGGATGCACAGAAACACAGATGGGCCGCGAGGCCCGCACCAGAGCGACAGAGTCGCCCTCAGCAGCGGCACTAATGGCCCAGCTGAGACGCCACAGAATGTCTGGCCTCGTGAGCTCTCGCATACTATTCTCCTCTCCTAATGAAGCACCTTGCACAATAAGGTAAGACAAATGATGCCGTGCCCCCATTGTGTTGTCTCTCTGGACCTCCAGACCTGATGCCAAGTGGTGCACAAAAGTGCCACAGACCTGACAGGTATGAAAGTTACCCCACAGTGACAACTGACTTGCCGAGTGATCCCATCAATTGGCCATTTGAGTGGCTCTTCTGTATGACATCTGATGGTGTGCCATTGACCCTGTTGGGTTCATCTGCTATGTTGCACCAAAAAGTGCCCTGCTGCCAGCGCCTTATTGGTGATGTACTATTGAACCCATAGTTGGAACCCAGGCAGGTGCTACCACTCCAGGTCAGAGCAGACCTGGGAGCAATGGTGATTAAGGGGTAACTCCACTTTCCCCAATACTCAAGTCCTCCTGGACCTGAGACTTACCACCGGTTGCAGTTTAAAGTCATACCCAGGACTAAGCAGTAGTCTTCAACATGACTGTGGTTGCATGATCTGAACTAGACCAAAAGATACATGGTATTTATACTGTTTTACTCAAACTTAAAATTAAATATTCTATTTTGAGATACTGGATTTTTGATTTTCATGGGCTGTAAGCCATAATCATCAAAAGTAAGACACAAAAAAAAGCCTTGAAATATTTCACTTTACATGTAATGAATATAGAATATATGAAAGTTTACCTTTTTGAATTAAATAATGAAAATAAATGAACTTTTTCACAATATTTTGAGATGCACTAGTATATACACACACAGATACTCCTATCGACAATTTTCATCCTGAGATCTGAAGGTCAAAGCGCTAGAGCCTTTATCAACGCTGTCCTTTTCCTTCTCTGGTGAAATGACAGATAATTGCAGAGCAGGTCTTATAGTCTGATGATAATTCCTGTCCAAGCATCTACAATTTGGCTTTGGGAACATGGAATACTGCTTCACTGGCAGGGAAGGAGCCCAAATTAGTATAAGAAATGGAAATGTATGGGCTACATGAATTCTATGTACTTCTGGGTTTACAGCCCTTCTTCCTTGTAAAGATGAACACAGTGCCAGAAGGATAGCTTCTAATCAACCTATGGATGCTCACATGTAAACACATCCTCACTGACTTCCCATAATGTGCATCATCACTTCAACGGGTGCTGAATGACTTCCATGTGGAGACTTTGTTAATAGCTGTTGTCAGTGTCTGGCAACTTAATAAATGGATGTGTGATTCAGTAGTGTTGCATTCTGATTGATGGGCCTTGGATCCTTACACAGTTCAGGCTCTGGTTCCTTCTTGATGAGAAGGTCTCAAGTCTCAAGAATGAAAACTCTGACTGTTGTTTGTGCTTATGTACCAAATACTAGTTAAGCATATTCAGCCTTCTTGGAGAAGATGGATCAAGTGCTGGAGATGGTACCTCCGACAGATTCCTACTGAGTACCAGGAGACGTTAATGCTCATGTTGGGAATGATGAAGATGGAGATTTGGAGGGGTGTGATTGCAAGGCAGGATTGAAAGTGTCAGCAAAGAGCTTGCAGAGATATAAACTGGAGGCTGCATGTTTGTTAGCTCATCAAATGTCCACAAAATCTTGGTTTGGGAAAAACTATCACTTTAAAGTTACAATTAGAGCATGTGTGTACTCAAACACTCATTTATTCTGGAAAAAAAGTTGTCTGTAAAAAGGGTCAGACTAAACGTACAAACAGCTTTATTTAAAAAGTCAGGGATGAGTGTGTAGGTGGTAAAGCACTTGAATATAACACACACACACACACACACCATCTGAGTACAAAGAAAATTGATTGAATTCACAGAACAATAACGGACATGCATATTTCTGGAAATGGAAAGCTTGAGTCTGTTTTTCTGCTGAAGAATCAAATAAACGTGGACGATTTTTGTTTTAGATGTAATCAAATTATAACACACAGTCAATATGTACAATACAATTTGACAGTCCAACACTAAAAAAAAAAAAACAGGTCATCATCTACAGTAGGTTTTAAGATTTGATTCAATTATATGCTATACGCCGAGTCAGCCTTTTTGTACTTACACCAAATAATACATCTTTAATTGTAACGCCACCACTAGCCGTCCTCACTCTATTATATATATATATATATATATATATATATATATATATATATATATATATATACACACACACACACACACACGGTCAGAAGTTTACATACTCGTACAGTAGGGCTGTGTACCTAAACGTAACATCAGGTACAGGGGTACCGGTACAGAGGTTTAGGTACAGGTCCGGACCTGTACCTGAACAATTTGACAAATTCTTCTGAACTTCTTTAATAAGGACAGAAACATTAATAAACTGTTGACAACTTGTCAGTATCTTTATTCAAAGAAAACCGAACATAACTAGGTTTCCTACCTCACTTCTCAGTCACCCTCTCAGTCTCACACTATAGTTAACTTGGGACAAAAAGTCATAAGTTGTCTCACAGCGAGAAGTGACTACACTAGAGTACTATAGACTACGCGCAGTCCACGGCCTTTAACTTACGCGGCAAAATTACACAAAGCAGCAAAGACTGCCAATGCCAGCAAAGGAAAAATGGCTGACCTGATTTTGAGTCTTTTTGACCAATCAGAACGCTGGACCAGCCAAGCTCTCGCAATGTCTCGTGAGACTGTGGCGAGAGGATCTCAAATCAAAGATGGCTCTGATTTCAAGTTTCAGTGCGGCATTTTACGTCTTTTCCAGTGCTAAATGTTCGTCTTTGTGGTAGGATTTACACATCTTCAGTCACAAAATAAGCAGATACTTGGTGTAAATTTATATCGGTACAGTACCGGTACTTCATGATTGGGTATTTTGGACCTGTACCGAATCGATTTTCACGGTACAGTACTGGTACACAGTACCGGTACGCAGCCCTACCGTACAGTGACATGAATGTCATCTTGGATATGAACGTCATGACAATATTCGGGCTTTCAGTGATTTCTTTGAACTGTTCTTTGTCTGTGACAGAATGATTGTACAGCATACATCTTTAATAAAAAAAAAAACCCACTAGAATTTGGTGCAAAAGTTTTAATTTTTGGAGGGTTCTCTGAAATCAACACACGGTCAAAATTATACATACAGAGTCAAAAAATATATATACAGCACACCTAATATTTGGGTAAAATGTCTCTTCACAAGAGTCACCTTGACCAAACATTTTTTGTTTACCATGAACAAGCTTCTGGCAGAATTCTGGTTGGATATTTCACAACTCTTCATGGTAGAATTGGGAGAGTTCAATTAACTTTGTTTTTTTTTCTTGCCATGGACTCGACTTATAAGCGCGGTCCATATACTTTCAAGAGGGTTGAAGTCAAGACTTGTTTTAAGCTTAATGTTAGCCTGCTTTATCCTCCACAACCAGCTCTGATGCGTGTTTGGGTTCATTGTCCTGTTGTAACTTCCAAGTCTCAAGTTGTGTTCAAGTTTCTGATGGTTTATGCTGAAGAATTCTGAGGTAGTCCTCCTTCTTCATTATTCAATCCACTTTGTGCAATGAACCAGTTCCACTGGCAGCAAAACAGCCCCTGAGCATGATGATCCTACCACCACCACCAGCTGGTACAGTGTCCCTCTGTACATGGTGGTCATTGTGGCCAAACAACTCAATCTTTGTCTCATCTGACCATACAGCTTTCCTCCAGAAGGCTTTTTCTTTGTCCATGTGATCAGCTTCAAATTTTAGTTAAGCTTGAAGGTGTCAATTTTGGAGCAGGGGGTTATTTCTTGGATAGCAGCCTCTTAGTCCATGGAGATCTGGACTGGAGACAGTGATCCATCAGCTTCCAGTTCATGGCAGGGATGTGCCATGGTGGTTCCCAGGTTGTTCCTGACCATTCAATCCAATTTCCTTTCAGCTGAGGGTGACAGTTTGGGGGGTTTTTTTTTGAAGCAAAATGGCTTGGCAAAGTGACTACACCTCACAATAACTTGGATACAATTGTTTGAATTGATCTTGGAATTTGCATTTGTTTAGAAATGGCTCCAAGAGACATTCTGGAGTTGTGAATATCTGCGATCCTCTTTCTCAGATCTGCACTGAGCTCCTTGGACTTTCCCATTTTACTGTGTGTTGATCAAGCCAATGAGTGCTGTAAACAAACCCTTTTTATGAAGGCACAGAGAAGCTACCAGCTGTAGTCAATCATCATCATTAACAGGAAGTTAAGAGACCTCGGCCTTGGCAAGATAAGAGACATTTTGGAAGTTCCAGCACCTCTGAATTAATAATCTAAGTGAGCGTATGTACATTTTTGACCCAGTATGCATAATTATGACCCTGTGTTGATTTCAGAAAACCCAAAGAAAATTAAAACTTGTGCACAAATTCTAGTGTTTTTTTTAAATTAAAGATGTATGCGGTACAATCATTCTGCCACAGAAAAAGAACAGTTCAAAGAAATTACTATAAGCCCAAATATTGCCCTGAGATTAATATCCAAAATGACATTCATGTCACCGTATGTAAACTTCTGAACACAACTCTGTGTGTATATATATATATATATATATATATATATATATATATATATATATATGGGCGGCACGGTGGTGTAGTGGTTAGCGCTGTCGCCTCACAGCAAGAAGGTCCGGGTTCGAGCCCCGTGGCTGGCGAGGGCCTTTCTGTGTGGAGTTTGCATGTTCTCCCTGTGTCCGCGTGGGTTTCCTCCGGGTGCTCCGGTTTCCCCCACAGTCCAAAGACATGCAGGTTAGGTTAACTGGTGACTCTAAATTGACTGTAGGTGTGAATGTGAGTGTGAATGGTTGTCTGTGTCTATGTGTCAGCCCTGTGATGACCTGGCGACTTGTCCAGGGTGTACTCCGCCTTTCGCCCGTAGTCAGCTGGGATAGGCTCCAGCTTGCCTGCGACCCTGTAGAACAGGATAAAGCGGCTAGAGATAATGAGATGAGATGAGACAGTTGTACCGTGTGACTATATAGGACACTGTTTTAGAGGCAAGTTGTTTATGATCACGTTGTCTGTTTTCACCAAGATGAGGATGGGTTCCCTTTTGAGTCTGGTTGCTCTTGAGGTTTCTTCCTCATGTCGTCTGAGGGAGTTTTTCCTTGCCACCGTCGTCACAGGCTTGCTCATTGGGGATAGATTCGGGATAAAATTAGCTCATGTCTAAAGTCTTTAATTTTTTGTAAAGCTGCTTTGCAACAATGTCTGTTGTTAAAAGCACTATAAAAATAAACTTGACTTGACTTAACTTGACTATAATCTCTTTGAAAGTCATGGGGAAGTCAAGGTGCCTGCAAGACTGGATAAACAGTATCTCTGATGAAGGTATGTCTGTATTTCAACTATTTCATCTCAACCCTTGTAGCTTGCAAAGTTATTATTATAATCTGTGACAATGGCCTGAGGAAACCGCTGCCTAAGCAGAGCATCATTCCTCACTCCTCACATGTGGTGCTGAAAAGACAACGGCACTTCAGAACCACTGTTTTGGACAGTCAAAAGCAGCATGGCTACAGGGCAGGGCCTGCTGATCACACATGGTTGGAGTGGCATAAACAGAGTTGGAGTGGCGTCATTCACCGTCCTCGAGCTGTGACTCACAGAGGTTAGTGAAGCTCATTCCGTGCATGTCGACTGACTCTCGCTTTCCTTCTCTGCTGAGGACGACACCAAAGTCTGCCTCATTTGCCTCTGGAAGATCATCAAAAGGCCCAGATGCAGCCATCCTCCACCTGCAACCTCACCACTGACAACTGGGGCCCTCCAGCGCTTGCGCTGATGGCCCCTTCCATTCACTTTGCACTTCCCTGACCCTATATTTAAATTGTCATGTATTTGTTCCACTGAAACCTGGGTTGTACGGTATGTCTGTACAGCTGCAAATGCCACACATCCAACTTTGAGTCCAAATACGGTTACCTAGCATGCATGCTAAACACATGAAGCCATCTAGGACTCTGTAATGATGTATCAAAATGTTGTGAATTAATTTATTTTGTTATCATTTGCGTCACAATCAATAGAATGACACAACTTAGTTTTCTTCTTCTCATGATCTTCAGGAAATTTGGTGCGATGATGCAACCCCTTGTTAAACATGATGTGGCTTGTGGAAGGTTCCAAAATATTTCATAAGTAGTCTGGTTTCATGAATGCTGTGAATCTAAAATGCATATTTTTCATAACTCAAGTTGTGGAAATGAATGCTTTGAGCACGAGATGAGAAATGGAAGCCATTTTCACCCATAGTTCTAATTAATCATACCTCGGCCACGAGGAAGAATAATCAACAAGAACTTCCCAATTTTAGATTAGTAGATTAGTCTTAAACGAACATCTTACAAGGTATGAGTTTGTAATTTTTTTAAATCATAAATATTAAACACATTTCAATAGCTAAGACTTAACATCCTGAGGGGAACACACTCATGCATACGCTCACGCTCACACTCTCTTGTGTGAAAACGCACTTGATGTCATAATTTTAAGAAATGACAACAATTGCCAGTGAGAGCAGAATGAACCATTATTCATGACTTTTTTTTCATGAGAGGTTCTGGAAGAAACCAGGTTCGAAGAGAAACATAAAATCATATATAGAGTAAAAATAGCTCTCAAACTCAATCATCTTTCATACATGTATCTGTTTTGAGAAGAATGGAAGAAATGTGGAGAACAGGCTCTTTCATGTGATAAATACCATAGTGGGTGTGGGTGTGTGAAAATAAAGCACACTATAGTTTGTGCAGAACATATTGCTATGTAGTAAGTCACTTTCTGTTACTGGGCAACCAGTGCCAGTGTGCATCAGCATGCAAATTACGGTACATATACTCTCTGTTTAGCTGAGCCCCCCCTTGTTTTTTTTTTGTTCCCCTGTTCTGCTTTTCTAACTGAAACCCTGCCAATCGACACAATCATTCAACATAATCACCTTGACGAAGAGAAGCAGTTTTGTTCCAGCGCTGCTGTTTGCGGCCAATGTTTCTGCCAGCGCCAGTGATTTTAATGTGAAATACTTTCATTAGACAAAGTTGGAAAGTCCGTGCTTTAGCGTGAATATGATAAACAAAACAAGATATGGCTTCGTTTATCATACTCAGGCACTGAATCACTAAATTCCTCAATAATGACTAATAATTTATATGCACACTGGGAAATTTGCACACAATTACTGGATATGTGTGAAGAAAAAAAAGTGCATTAATGACATCATGCAAAAAGGAAACAACAATTAAATGAGTTGTGTGTGTGTGAACGCTACTCTCAAAGAGGCTCCTAGAGTTAAAACCGCTTGTTGGCAATTAAAGGTGGTATAAAAGGATTTATAAAAGGTTTTATTAATCTAATATAAAGCTTTGGAGTCTGTTCTTATAATTTTGTCTTCAATAGTCAGAAACGGCTTTCACAAATTTAATACCTGCCCTTCAGTCAGACTAATTTGTGCACACAGTCATTCTTTCTGAGCTTTCAGGTCACAATAAATAACACTGTGGGTAGCAAATTTGTTGGAACAAATGCAGAACATCTCACTGTGTCTTTGATGGTAGCAGATGATCGCAAGCTACAGTACCTCACTAATGTTAGCTTACTAGCATAAAAACAAGGCTGTGTTAAAGGGTAAAGGTTTCTCTGGCTGCATCCGTATAGTCTGTCCTATGTACTTTCTTGTCCTCGAAGGAAAACTCAAAGGAGGATGTATGAAAAGATAAATGTGGTGCAAAAAGAATCAGACAGGACTTACAGTAAGTAGGCTATGAAATTATACAATGGTGTGTGTTACTAATGTGGATCTGCCGTGTGAACACTTTGTATTCTTATCAGGTTGGACAACACGAGGAAAATATATAATTGTGACCAATAACAGAGTCTACCTGTTACTAGCCATCAGTGTTGTAGTCGAGTCACTAAACCTCGAGTCCGAGTCCAGTATTAAGTCCCCAGTGTTCAAGTCCAAGTCATTAAAGAAAATTTCGAGTTGAGTCCGAGTCGAGTCCGAGAACAAGACTCCAACCGCACCATTTGACGGTGGCTGTTGCTGCCTTTATATGAAACTGTTTCTGCTACTGTGTTGGACTAACGTTACTGCTCGACTACCCCGTTTTAGTTAATAGGCTACAAATAAAAAGCTTGTTCATCGCTCAGCAAGCCCCGCCCACTATCAACAGGACAAATAACATGAGAGAGGGTTAACACTCGCTAGTCTATCGCCCAGCAAGCAAGCCCCGCTATCAACAAGGCAATGAACACAGCGTGTCCCTTACTTCTCTGGGTGTGGTCTTGCCAAATGACAATTGAAGTTCGAGGTTGTCCCCATCGTCTCCTCGATAGTTCTTCTACATATGGAACACATAGCAGTGCATTTTTCCCACTGCACGAGAAGTCTGTAGAAGTAAAGCGGACAATCCTAGGGGCTTCTCTCCAGGCATTTTAACGCCATTAACATTCGTTTGTTCCTGCACATGATGTATGAACAGGTGAATGTGAATTCTCTTGCACAAAATGTAGATATAAATATAAATGTCTTATGCCAAATTATTATGGCATATTACAACCCCGATTCCAAAAAAGTTGGGACAAAGTACAAATTGTAAAAATAAAAACGGAATGCAATAATTTACAAATCTCAAAAACTGATATTGTATTCACAATACAACATAGACAACATATCAAATGTTGAAAGTGAGACATTTTGAAATTTCATGCCAAATATTGGCTCATTTGAAATTTCATGACAGCAACACATCTCAAAAAAGTTGGGGCAGGGGCAATAAGAGGCTGGAAAAGTTAAAGATACAAAAAAGGAACAGCTGGAGGACCAAATTGCAACTCATTAGGTCAATTGGCAATAGGTCATTAACATGACTGGGTATAAAAAGAGCATCTTGGCGCGGCAGCGGCTCTCAGAAGAAAAGATGGGAAGAGGATCACCAATCCCCCTAATTCTGCACCAACAAATAGTGGAGCAATATCAGAAAGGAGTTCGACAGTGTAAAATTGCAAAGAGTTTGAACATATCATCATCTACAGTGCATAATATCATCAAAAGATTCAGAGAATCTGGAAGAATCTCTGTGCGTAAGGGTCAAGGCCGGAAAACCATACTGGGTGCCTGTGATCTTCAGGCCCTTAGACGGCACTGCATCACATACAGGCATGCTTCTGTATTGGAAATCACAAAATGGGCTCAGGAATATTTCCAGAGAACATTATCTGTGAACACAAGTCACCGTGCCATCCGTCGTTGCCAGCTAAAACGCTATAGTTCAAAGAAGAAGGCGTATCTAAACATGATCCAGAAGCGCAGACGTCTTCTCTGGGCCAAGGCTCATTTAAAATGGACTGTGGCAAAGTGGAAAACTGTTCTGTGGTCAGACGAATCAAAATTTGAAGTTCTTTATGGAAATCAGGGACGCTGTGTCATTCAGACTAAAGAGGAGAAGGACGACCCAAGTTGTTATCAGCGCTCAGTTCAGAAGCCTGCATCTCTGATGGTATGGGGTTGCATTACTGCATGTGGCATGGGCAGCTTACACATCTGGAAAGACACCATCAATGCTGAAAGGTATATCCAGGTTCTAGAGCAACATATGCTCCTATCCAGATGACGTCTCTTTCAGGGAAGACCTTGCATTTTCCAACATGACAATGCCAAACCACATACTGCATCAATTACAGCATCATGGCTGCGTAGAAGAAGGGTCCAGGTACTGAACTGGCCAGCCTGCAATCCAGCTCTTTCACCCATAGAAAACATTTGGCGCATCATAAAACGGAAGATACGACAAAAAAGACCTAAGACAGTTGAGCAACTAGAATCCTACATTAGACAAGAATGGGTTAACATTCCTATCCCTAAACTTGAGCAACTTGTCTCCTCAGTCCCCAGACGTTTACAGACTGTTGTAAAGAGAAAAGGGGATGTCTCACAGTGGTAAACATGGCCTTGTCCCAACTTTTTTGAGATGTGTTGTTGTCATGAAATTTAAAATCACCTAATTTTTCTCTTTAAATGATACATTTTCTCAGTTTAAACATTTGATATGTCATCTTTGTTCTATTCTGAATAAAATATGGAATTTTGAAACTTCCACATCATTGCATTCCGTTTTTATTTACAATTTGTACTTTGTCCCAACTTTTTTGGAATCGGGGTTGTACAAAAGAATAAAGAAAAAATCCAAGTCCTCGTCTCCAATTTACCAGTCCGAATGCAGTTAATGCGCAAGTCCGAGTCCAAGTCATCAGTGCTCCAAGTCAAGTTATGAGTCCTTAAAATTAGGGCATGAGTCAGACTTGAGTGCTACAAGCCTGCTAGCCATTCTTATTTGTGGATACTCATCTCATCTCATTATCTCTAGCCGCTTTATCCTTCTACAGGGTCGCAGGCAAGCTGGAGCCTATCCCAGCTGACTACGGGCGAAAGGCAGGGTACACCCTGGACAAGTCGCCAGGTCATCACAGGGCTGACACATAGACAACCATTCACACCTACGGTCAATTTAGAGTCACCAGTTAACCTAACCTGCATGTCTTTGGACTGTGGGGGAAACCGGCACACCCGGAGGAAACCCACACGGAGAACATGCAAACTCCACACAGAAAGGCCCTCGCCGGCCCCGGGGCTCGAACCCAGGACCTTCTTGCTGTGAGGCAACAGCGCTAACCACTACACCACCGTGCCGCCCAGCCTCAAATATTTGAAAGTTAATCAAATGTATCAATAATTCATTAACAGGCACTATTTAGAAGTCAATGTCCCTCTCCCGTGCCAGGATTTGGTCTTCCCAGGCAGTCTCCTGTCCCAGTACTAACCAGTTCTTGAAGCACATGGGTGTGGCGCTGATCTCCGTTTCTATAGCCTTCGGCCTCTTGCCTATTACATAGCTAGGGTTACAGTGGAGGGTTGGTCCTCTGGTAACGTGAGAGTTTGACTCCCTACTCACATCTGTATTGCGGTGTGCCTTACCAGACGGCAGTAGGTACCATTTTTATGATGATCTTTGGTATGACCTGACTGCAAGTAGAACTCACAATCTCCTGGTCGAGAGGTGGACACACTTACAACTAGGCTAGCTCGTGGTCTAGAAGTCATTATAGGTCTGTTTTAAGTGTACAACCTAACATCCATAAACTCTATCCCATCACAGTACCTAGCTATATGATTTGCTTTATCTTGTTTCTTTTTTCTTTTCAAATTATCCCCCTTTTTGGTGGTCTACATGGCAGTCATTTTGCCCACCAGCCCGTTTTCCTTCACCACCTGCATGTAGGTCAGAATTAATTATAACATTATAACATTATAACCAGTAAATGTACTTACTCCCAGCCTGAATTGGCTGCATTTCTCTTCCCATTGAAGATATAATCAAATTTTACTTGGTTTGGTTGCGTTTACTGATGGAGTGCAAATGGTGCATCACTTTAAATATTGCTGTTGCAAGGAATTGTGGAAAGGCATTATGTCCTTTCCTTTTGTAAGGGATGGTCCAGTGGTAAAGAAGATAGGAAAGGAAGCACTGAAGCACCTTTCTTTACCATTTACAGAATTTGAACAGCTCTTATCATGGCTGCCACTTAGATACCTGGACTTCTGGGTCATTTCACTCATACCTCTTTTTGACCAACAGGGAACAGATAAAAAACCAACAAGGAACAGGTAAGAACTGGTTCCATTCAGGATTCTTTGAACCTTGATGCCAGCTAGCAAACCAGCACACATTTCCATCGCACTATTCACAACAGGAGGAAACTGTCATAGCATGATGGCGGTGCACATTGATTACCTGTTAGCTTTTGTTCTGTTATTGCAGATATTTGTTTTCAGTCCATTTTTTTCCTGAAGATGTGTCCTTTTCCATTGTGTTCTCCATTGCTGTGCTACACTTCCTCTCCAAACTAATGACACACCCACTGATGCCATCAGTGTTTGTGCTGGAAAAACCAGCTATATTTTGGTTCCAGCCAGGAACCAACCTTTCAGGTTCTGAATCAATTTATTTTTTTGGTTAAAATGCTCCGAACGGTGCGCAAACAAGAACGGAACCTATTCCCTGTTGGTTGAAAAGGGGTAACAGTTAGGAAGCTTCCTAAGCAAAAAAGACTATTAGAATGCAGCCCCCTGTGTGAATAAGCTGCAGTGGAAATTTGAAGTGTCATGGCATAGGACATTTCTAGAGAGTAACTTTAATGAATGATTTTTGCTTTTTCCCTTTACTTGGCCTTTATTTCTTCTTGGATAACTACAGGTACAAGCCTCAATGCCAGGCATTGCCTGAATGCCCGATTTGCCCGACCAAGACGCTCGGGCAGAAATATTTTAACGAGTTAAGCCCATTCAGGCACACCTATGGGCGGCTTCTTTAAGCACAAAAATGATTTTCGAGTGAGTACATGACAAAAAAACCCAAGACGTATTAACCAGCATACTCGCCTCAAAAAATGTGGGTTTTTTATTTACTTTTGTCTAAATAACTCAATTATACCCCTAGAAAACATACAGTTGTTGTCAGAAGTTTACATACAGTGACATGAATGTCATCTTGGATATGAATGTCATGGCAATATTTGGGCTTTCAGTAATTTCTTTGAACTGTTCTTTTTCTGTGGCAGAATGATTGTACAGCATACAGCTTTAATAAAAAAAAACACTAGAATTTGGTGCACACATTTTAATTTTCTTTGGGTTTTCTGAAAATCAACTCAGGGCCAAAATTATACAGGCAGCATACCTAATATTTGGGTAAACCGTCTCTTTCCAAGATTCACCTTGACCAAACATTTTTGTTTACCATGAACAAGCTTCTGGCTGAATTCTGGTTGAATATTTCATGACTCTTCATGGTAGAATTAGTAGAGTTCAATTAATTTTTTTTTCTTGACATGGACTCAACTTATAAGCACACTCCAAATATTTTCAATAGGGTTGAAGTCAGGACTTGTTTTAAGCTTAATGTTAGCCTGCTTTATCCTCCACAACCAGCTCTGATGCGTGTTTGGGTTCATTGTCCTGTTGTAACTTCCAAGTCTCAAGTTGTGTTCAAGTTTCTGATGGTTTATGCTGAAGAATTCTGAGGTAGTCCTCCTTCTTCATTATTCAATCCACTTTGTGCAATGAACCAGTTCCACTGGCAGTAAAACAGCCCCAGAGCATGATGATCCTACCACCACCACCAGCTGGTACAGTGTCCCTCTGTACATGGTGGTCATTGTGGACAAACAACTCAATCTTTGTCTCATCTGATCATACAGCTTTCCTCCAGAAGGCTTTTTTCTTTGTCCGTGTGGTCAGCTTCAAACTTTAGTAAAGCTCGAAGGTGTCAATTTTGGAGCAGGGGGTTATTTCTTGGATAGCAGCCTCTTAGTCCATGGTGATATAAAACTCACTGAATTGTAGACAGTGATCCATCAGCTTCCAGTTCATGGCAAGGCTGTGCCATGGTGGTTCCCAAGTTGTTCCTGACCATCCAAAACCAATTTCCTTTCAGCTGAGGGTGACAGTTTGGGTTTCTTGAAGCAAAGTGACTACACCTCAAAATAACTTGGATACAATTGTTTGAACTGATCTTGGAATTTGCAGTTGTTTAGAAATGGCTCTAAGAGACATTCCAGAATTGTGTACATCTGCGATCCTCATTCTCAGATCTGCACTGAGCTCCTTGGACTTTCCCATTGTATTGTGTGTCAGTCAATCCAACGAGTGCTGTAAACAAACCCTTTTTATGAAGGCACAGAGAAGCTACCAGCTGTAGTCAATCATGATCACTAACAGGAAGTTAAGAGACCTCGGCTTTGCCAAAATAAAAGACATTTTGGAAGTTTTAGCACCTCTGAATTAATAATCTAAGTGAGCGTATGTATATTTTTGATCCTGTATGTATAATTTTGACCCTATGTTGATTTCAGAAAACCCAAAGAAAATTAAAACTTGTGCACCAAATTCTAGTGTTTTTTTTAATTAAAGATGTATTGCTGTACGATCATTCTGCCACAGAAAAAGAACAGTTCAAAGAAATTACTGAAAGTCCAAATATCCATATCCAAGATGACATTCACGTCACTGTATGTAAACTTCTGACCACAACTGTTTCAGTATTGCCTTGAACTGTGTACCTGAAAGCTTGTCAAAATACTGCAAAATTTTAGGGCAATAGGAAATTCAAGGGGGGGGGGGGGGGGGGGGGGGGCAAAAAATGTTGAGCCAATATAAGGTGTTAAAAGTTAACACTGAGGCCTGAGATATTATTTCCTTTCCGTTTGGTCCTCTTCTAGGTAATTCGCATGAGCTCATGATCACCAACGTCAGTATTTTTTGAGTGGGAGCCAATATTTACATCCATACGTAATCTATTCTCTACTTTAATCAGGACACAAAAGGCAGAAGACATAATGTGTTTGTTTTTTTTAGTTAAGTT
Source organism: Neoarius graeffei (assembly GCF_027579695.1). Lineage (NCBI taxonomy): Eukaryota > Metazoa > Chordata > Actinopteri > Siluriformes > Ariidae > Neoarius > Neoarius graeffei. Next base: position 17,624,240 of record NC_083570.1, read on the forward strand.
GGAATCAAAACATACTTCCCGGCTGAATGAACAGTGACTGGAAAACACAGGAAGTAGTTCCGAAAAATGTTGACATCTGCAGTAGAAGATGTTCATTTCCAAAGAATGAGATCCCAATGATGACGCATTCTGTCTGAGTTGAGACGTCTGTTAACAGAGCATGATGGGAAGCCGGAGCCTTGCAATCAGGTCAAATGTAAACAAGGCCTGAGGGACAGAAACTCAGAGACAGATGAAATATGTGACAAGGATATAAAAAAAATTAAAAGATTGGGGGAGACAGAAGAAGCAGAAAAGAGAAGAAAGACAGAACGGCAGAGAAGGAGATAAACAAGACATGAATGAGGAAATGGGGACAAAATGAGACAGGAAGACAAAAAGGACAAAAGAACTAGAGAAAGAGCTTAGGAGAAAGAATCAGGGAGTGGGAGAAAGAGAAATAAAAAAGAGAGATAGATGAGATGGCAAAGACAGTGATAGAGAGAGACAGAGACGGTGTGGCAGAGAGACAGATAAAATGGCAGAGAGAGACTCAGGATCAAATGAGATAGTGTGTGTGTGTGTGATGACTGAGTTGTGAGTTAAAGAAAAATGATCCAAAGGGACATACCAGATTCTCTCTCTGGTACACTCTGGTATACACACACACAGACACACACTACTATATCGATCTATAAAGCTACCTAATATTTCAAAGAACAAATCCACACCTGTTACTCTCAATCAAAATCAAAGAAACATTTTGGTAAGTCATACATGTCAACCCCTATGGATTTCCCGTATTCCCTACGGATTTTGGCATTTTAAAAATGGTACGGGCGTAGTGGTATTCAACTACGGATTTTTCTACATTTTCACCTTAAAATTATTTTGATTTATTACCATCAAAAAAATCGTCATGAAATACGAAAATGCATGGGAGCCGCCATTTTCTACATTTAGAATTACTCAACCGGTACTTCCGCTAGTACCAACAAGCCATTCCTAATGTCTGAGCATGCGCAATTGTGATTTTCCTGCACACCAAGCGGGAAATAACAGCACATGTAGCATAACAATAGACAGGTCAAGATGTCGGCACCACCGAAGAAAAAACTCAAAACATCTAAAACTGGAAGTCGCTTTCTTCCCGAATGGACAGAAACATTCAATGGAATAATTATCGCTTCCTGTTGGAGCCATATTTATATTCAACTTAGGTTTGTAAAACATGTTGTCATATAGTTATTCTCAATGCATTTTTATTTAGTTATATAACTTATTTTGTTAGTTATACTTATCTGGTTACCTGGACAAAAGGTTATACTTATCAGATGTATACTTGCCTACCTGAAACTTTAATTGATTTCTTGCCATATGACTGCGGACACGCCCCATAGACGTGCCGATGGCGCGAAACCTGATGTTTAATCAGTGCTTCCGGCTTGTGTTTGCTAGGATGGCAGTAGATAGGAAAAGTTTTCAGACCGCAGAAACGCAGAAACCCAGGAACTCAAGACGTAAGAACTGTTAGAAATACTTTATGTTCGTTTTACTTCCTTTGTTTGCAACTGGAAAGAGAACTGGACTGGATGAAATAAAAAACAACACCAACTTTACTTAATCTTTGCCGTGAGTGCTTAATTGACTGCGTGTCGGGAACCACTTGCTCCATCCTCACTTGGCGTTCTAAAAACGCCATATCACTTTCAAAATGGGTGCTGAGTATGTCAACTGCACAATTTGTTGTAGAGACATGAAAGTGTTTGCCTCTGGAATTTACGAAGTGAGGGAACACATGAAATCTCAAATGCATGTGAAGAATGCAAACCAGAAAAAGAGACAGCCGTCAATTAATTTCTTCACGCAAAAGCCAACAAAGGTTGTATCTGACACTATCTTAAAATCAGAAGTGGCATTTTGCAATTTCATTGCTCAACACAATGTCTCCCACACAGCAATGCTGATTGTGAGAGGGTGTTCTCCCAGGTGAGGAAGATCCACACTGACTGCAGAAAGAACATGAATGCAGATACTCTAACTGCACGCCTGCAGACCAAGATGAACAGTGACTTATGCTGCAAATTAGAGATAACCCATGAACATGTAAAGTTGGGTAGAAGTGCAATATGTTCATACAATCAGGAACATTGCTGAACAATATGCCAAGTGAACCCCAAATTATTGGATTATGTGAGAAAAGACACTAAATTTTGTTGAACTGATATAGACTGTTGTTTAATTGAGTGTTAACAGTACATATGGATGTACAGAAATAAACCAGTGCATATATTAGGTAAGATCTGATACATTTTTATTATGCATGAAATATTACTATGGATTTGGTATGGAAATTGAATTTCTTTACTAGGGAGTACAGGTGAGAGCCGTGAGGGATTGATATGTATGGTAAGTTATGAAGGAGTGAGAAAAATCAAGTCCATTCATCTTCAGTAATCTCTTTATCCAGGTCACAGATCCAGAACCTATCCGGGGAACGCTGGATTCCAGGCGAGAATTTACCCCAGACGAACCACGACACATAGTGCACACAAGCACACACATTCATCACATGCTCTGAAAGGCACACGATCTTACTTTTTTCTTTGCCGAGGATTTCCAAGAATCTCGTTTCAGCCTGAAAGGTTGATCAGGATGTTTGCCTTATCAGATTGTGTTATAGACCTGTGCAGTGTTCTGGTGTGTGTTTGGTTGTTCTGGCTCCTTTCAGGCTCGTGCCTGCAAGTTATTGGAGCTTGTCCTGCAGCAGCTGGCAGATAATAAGAACCAGGGCTGTGAGGTGAGTGTCTGTTCATCACAGAAGCCTGCGTCGTTCCAAGAAATTTGCTCTCATTTATACTGCCAAAAGGATGAGGTGTGTATCCAGGCATTCATCTCGAGTACTCATCAAGGACAGGGTCACTGAATTGGCACTGTCAGAGTCACATGGTACATCATTTAATGTTCATTCATTTTTTTTTAAATACAATTGTCATATTTGTATTGGGGTCATTCTGCGGAAAGACTTCGTTTACAGACCAAAAAAATCGCTAATTATTATTACATATTATTGTACTTAACCACTTATATATTCTTTTTTTTAAGAGCCACTGCCTGATGTGTAGGTCAGTCCACATCTCTTTCTTTTTTCATGATGAGATGACAAATAAATCAGACATGATCATGTTTACAGTCTCATATTTGGTGTATATACTAAATGAATGTTTGTTAGATTATGAAAACCTTAAAAGTGCAACATCCATACATGCATTACCACTTATCTTGTGATTACACACACACACACACACACACACACACACTTGTGGTCAGAAATTTACATACAGAGACCTGAATGTCATCTTGGATATGAATCTCATGGCAATATTTGGGCTTTCAGTAATTTCTTTGAACTGTTCTTTTTCTGTGGCAGAATGATTGTACAGCATACATCTTTAATTAAAAAAACCCCACTAGAATTTGGTGTACAAGTTTTAATTTTCTTTGGGTTTTCTGAAATCAACACAGGGTCAAAATTTACATACGCTCACTTAGATTATTAATTCAGAGGTGCTGAAACTTCCAAAATGTCTCTTATCTTGCCAAGGCCAAGGTCGCTTAAATTCCTGTTAGTGATCATGATTGACTACAGCTGGTAGCTTCTCTGTGCCTTCATAAAAAGGGTTTGTTTACAGCACTCATTGGATTGACCAACACACAATATAATGGGAAAGTCCAAGGAGCTCAGTGCAGATCTGAGAAAGAGGATCGCAGATATACACAACTCCGGAATGTCTCTTCGAGCCATTTCTAAACAACTGCAAATTCCAAGATCAGTTCAAACAATTGTATCCAAGTCATTGTGAGGTGTAGTCACTTTGCCAAGCCACTTTGCTTCAAGAAAACCCAAACTGTCACCCTCAGCTGAAAGGAAATTAGTTTGGATGGTCAGGAACAACCTGCGAACCACCATAGCACAGCCATGCCATGAACTGGAAGCTGATGGATCACTGTCTACAGTTCAGATCACCATGGACTAAGAGGTTGCTATCCAAGAAATAACCCCCTGCTCCAAAATTGACACCTTCAAGCTTAACTAAAGTTTGAAGCTGACCACATGGACAAAGAAAAAGCCTTCTGGAGGATAGCTGTGTGGTCAGATGAGACAAAGATTGAGTTGTTTGGCCACAATGACCACCATGTACAGAGGGACAACCAGCTGGTGGTGGTGGTAGGATCATCATGCTCTGGGGCTGTTTTGCTGCCAGTGGAACTGGTTCATTGCACAAGGTGGATGGAATAATGAAGAAGGAGGACTACCTCAGAATTCTTCAGCATAAACCATCAGAAACTTGAACACGACTTGGGACTTGGGAATTACAACAGGACAATGAACCCAAACACACATCAGAGCTGGTTGTGGAGGATAAAGCAGGCTAACATTAAGCTTAAAACAAGTCCTGACTTCAACCCTGTTGAAAATATCTGGACCATGCTTATAAGTCGAGTCCATGTCAAGAAAAAAAATTAACTGAACTCTACCAGTTCTACCATGAAGAGTCGTGAAATATCCAACCAGAATTCTGCCAGAAGCTTGTTCATGGTAAACAAAAATGTTTGGTCAAGGTGAATCTTATGAAGAGACATTTTACCCAAATATTAGGTGTGCTGTATGTATATTTTTGACTCCGTGTTGATTTCAGAAAACCCAAAGAAAATTAAAACTTGTACAACAAATTCTAGTGGTTTTTTTTAATTAAAGATGTATGCTGTACAATCATTCTGCCACAGAAAAAGGACAGTTCAAAGAAATTACTGAAAGCCCAAATATTGCCATGACATTCATATCCAGGATGACATTCATGTTACTGTATGTAAAGTTCTGAACACAACTGTACATACACAGTGAAAGAAACTCTTTGCAAATTAACAGACGATGCAGTCCTCTTTTCAAATCGCAATTGATTCGTTTTCCTGTAAACAGAACATCGTCAATGCGTCTGGTTGTGATGATCAGATCTGCTTGAAAGGTGGTTGAGTTCAGACAACATCATGCTGTGCAGCATAACGATGCATATTACATCATCTGCTCAGAAATGAGCATCAAAATTTTTTATCTATAATTAGCCTGGGTTTTGTTAACTAGACCCAGACCTTGACCCAAACCCAGAGTCCACCTGATTCCACACAAAATTCCGACAAATCCTCATGAGGTAGGATTAGAATTTGTTTGATTTCATTCGAAAGACTGTTCTTATCCACACACTTCTCTGCATCAAAAGATGGCTACAATCATGGATTGTCAGAAGGTCAGAGGTTATGGAACAGCTATCTGAGAACCCACATGTTTAAAAAACATTGGTTTTACCTCCTGGTAGATCATGCCATCCTGGAAAATAATACAGGAAAAAGAACATACTAATCTTCTATAGTATATTGAAAACATTCCTCTCCCCACACGCACACTCTCTTGGTAAAAGTACTGTAAATATACAGGCAATTTGTTCATTGTTCATTCCATGTTTATTTGTTTATTTTTTCCTTTCCTTGATGTCCTCTTCTGCTTTCATTTCAGGATGAAAACCCAAGTTCACGTCACTCTCAGCTTCTTCTAATTTGGTCATGGTCATTTCACTGACTTGCTAGTTCTTCCTGATTGCATGACAGCTAACATGGTGCTAACACAAAACTGCCCTCTTCTCTTCTTAGGTAATCTTATAAGATGAGTGTGAGAGAGAGAGAGAGAGAGAGAGAGAGAGAGAAATGTTGGGCATGGGTGACACATGACATGGGGTATTGCTAGGATTTGAACTTCAAAATGCAATAAACAAAATAAAAAATTAATTCATTAATTCATTAAAAATAAATATGCAACTAGAAGGGCAATTTAGAGAGTGCATATCTCTGCCAAGCCACATATTATCAACATTAAAATCAAATCACTTGAACCGAGGACAATACTAAAGGTGTCCACCAAATTTCACCCAAACCTGTTCATTACTTTTTGAGTTACTTTGGGGAAAAGACAAAAAAAATCCTGGATCCGTGTACATATCTGGATCCTGGATCTACATATATATCTGGAATTGGATCAAAATGTAATCAATTGTTCCCTGGCCTATGGCTCACTTTTTCTCCAAATTTCATCCAAATACGTTCACTAATTTTTAAGTTACATTGGCAAAAGTAAAAAAAAAAATCCTGGATCCACATACATATCTGAATCCTGGATCTACATAAATATCTGGAATTGGATCAAAATCTTATACATTTTTCCTTGGCCCATGGCTCACCTTTCCACCAAATTTCATCCAAACCTGTTCACTACATTTTGAGTTACATTGGGGGGAAAAAAAAGACTCCTGGATCCGCATACATAATTGGATCCTGGATCTACATATATATCTGGATTTTGGTCAAAATCTAACCACTTATTCCTTGGCCCATGGCTCACCTTTCCACCAATTTTCATCCAAATCCATTCAACTAGTTTTTGAGTTACGTTGGGAAAAGACAAAAAAAAAAATCCTGGATTTGCATATAAATATGGATCCTGGATCTACATACATATCTGGACTTGGATCAAAATCTAAGCAATTGTTCCTTGGCCCATGGCTCACCTTTCCACCAAATTTCATCCAAATCTGTTCACTAGTTTTTGAGTTACATTGGGAACCAGCAAACAAACAAACAAACAAGCACAAAAAAAAGGAGGCAAAAACATCTCCTCCAACAAAGTTAGTAGAGGTAAAATGTTTTTTTTTACAAAACCAAATAATGAAGTGTCTAAATAAATAAGTAAATAAAATGGTAGATAAGAATGTAAACAAACAAACATACAAACAAATAAATGAATAAAAATGTGAAAATGGTAGACAGGAAGGAAAATGGTAACTGTTGATGTACCTCACTAAACAAGCAAGCCAAAACAGTAGATAGGAAAGTAATAAACAACTTAAATAAATAAATAAATAAATAAATAGAATAAAGAACGGTTAATGACAAACACCAAGAACAAAATAAGGAAAAAGATTGATTGATAGATAAAAATCTATATTTTATAAAAATGCTTACAAACAAATAATCAGTAAATAAATAACGCTCCATGGCTAAGCTTGTCAACCCCCCGCCGCCGCTTTTTACAGTGTATGAGGATGCTGAACCTCTAGCACAAGCCGCTGCTTCTGCAGTCAATACTCACCAGTTACATAACCATGAATCTGATTTCTCATGAGCTGGGCAGAAGACTCCACATTACTTTGAACTGTAATGCCATTAAGAGATGTTTGCTGATTATTTCCAATCATTCCTGATCATAATTAGTTAAATTAGATTCTTAATCTAGTCTAATATTAGAAACCTCATGTTTTTGTTCATTAGCAATGACCAGGCAGTCAAAGAGTAACCTATGAATAGAAATGAAATGTTTTTGACCAGTAACAGGCCAAAATAAAATCATTATTATCTTCACCAGTGCCAGAGCTGTTGGCTCAAACAATGATGAAATTGAACTCCCCCTGAAAATTGCTTATAGATGCAAATCCTGTTATATTTTCCTCTATAAACATTATTTTCATGGAAGACAATGTTGGTCTGTTTATGGCCTTGAAACTTGATGGGCTTACTGATAAACTCAGAGCAAATGAAATCTTGAAAATGAAGAAATTGTTATTGCATTAGTCCCGATTCTCAAGCTTCTTGATGGTCAGTTCTTGATGGTCCAAAAAGCACCAAGCAACCCTTAATGCCTCAGATTAAGTAATGTCAGGGTTTTTCCATTTTTCATATATATTATTTCATAATGACACATTTATTTCATAATGATAGACACATCCATTTTACAATGAGACCTTTGTTTTATCATGACATTTATATCACTATGACACATCTATTTCACAATCACACAATTTTATAAGGGGCGGCACGGTGGTGTAGTGGTTAGCACTGTCGCCTCACAGCAAGAAGGTCCAGGTTCGAGCCCTGTGGCCGGCGAGGGCCTGTCTGTGCAGAGTTTGCATGTTCTCCCTGTGTCCATGTGGGTTTCCTCCGGGTGTTCCGGTTTCCCCCACAGTCCAAAGACATGCAGGTTAGGTTAACTGGTGACTCTAATGTGAATGGTTGTCTGTGTCCAGGGGCGCAGATAGGATTTTTGAACTGGGGGGGACTGAGCTGTCAGCAAATGATTCCATTTTGTGTAAATGCATTTTATATATATATATATATATATATATATAAAATGTGTGTGTGTACTGAAGCTTCAATATACATTCGAATTGTGAGTTTTCTAACTGAATGAACATTGGTAGACAAAGGCCTACCTGGTCAACATTGCTCGGTTTTTGAAAAAACGCTGTAATTGTTTTTTGTTTTTTCATTGTTGACCCCACCAGGGATTGCCTGCAGGCCAGGAGGACAATGTTAACATCTTAAATCTCATAATTTCAGTTAACAGTTGCTGCTTACTAAAATAACATACATAAAAATAACAACATTAAAAGATATTCACCTTCAGCCTAGAATGCTGTTATTTTACATTTAGCCTACTTCAGGTAAGTCCAAATTCCTTCTTATTATTATCAGACTAGCTACTCCACATTACAAAACAAGTATTTGTCACATCTGGGAAAGGCAACAGGCATAGGATATTTACATCTTTTGGTTCTTGAAACAAATGCTATGATTTTTTTTCCCCTCTTCTCTGGCTTAATGTGGCAGAAAGATCACCAGCTCAGTCATTAGACAGTTGTTTATGATCACTATGGTTACCGCAACAGGCAAAGTCCCCAGCTCCCCTTAGGACCCCGGGGTCGAGATGGCGCGTTACATTTACATTGGAAGTCAGAACTTGGAGCTCCGAGCAACATAACCTCAGAACTGAGCGCTTCCCAGTTTAAAAACTGGGACATCATGGAACATGGAATTTGAAAAAAATGGCCAGTTAATGAAATGAAACCCCCAACGTTTATGCTGGGAGATGCTGGATTTCAATGCTTTTCCGACTTCAAACTTCCAACTTACGAGTACAACTGAACGCACCATTAGTCGTAGCAGAAACACCGCTGCTATCAAATGGATGAGCTGTGCAGTGTTATTAACCGAGAATTACGTGGAAAATGAACACCTTGCTTTCCCAACTCTGCAAGGATCTGCTCCAGCCTTTCCCCTTCTTGAATCGGTGTAATGTGGATTGATCACTGACAAGGCTACTGCTGCTGCCATTTCAACTTTGTGCTGCAGTGTAAGTTAGCCTAACTAATGGAACATTAATCCTCACTTTTTCTACCTATGTGTGGCGCCTTATGTAGGGACGGTGGGTGGGGGGACAGATGGGGATCACTATAAATCTGGGGGGGACATGTCCCCCCCATCCCCTGTGCTATCTGTGCCCTTGTCTGTGTCTATGCGTCAGCCCTGTGATGACCTGGCGACTTGTCCAGGGTGTACCCCGCCTTTTGCCCGTAGTCAGCTGGGATAGGCTCCAGCTTGCCTGCGACCCTGTAGAAGGATAAAGCGGCTAGAGATAATGAGATGAGACACAATTTTATAATGACATCTATTTTATCATGACACATTAATTTCATAATGACATCTTTTTTCATCATGACAGTAATTTCATTATGACATTTTTTATAATGACACATTAATTTCCTAATGACATCTATTTTGTAATGACACATCAATTTCATAATCGCACATTAATTTCATAATGACATCTATTTTGTAATGACACATCAATTTCATAATTGGAAATTGGGAAGAGCTTTTCCCAACTCCAAGAAATTAATATGTCATGATGAATATTAATATGTCATCATGACATATTAATTTCTTGGAGTTACTTGGAGTCCCTGGGAGAGGTACTGAGGGGTGCTTAGACTGGGGACTCCATTGTGCTACTGGGGGACTTCAATGCTCACGTGGGCGATAACAGTGACACCTGGAGGGGCGTGGTTGGGAGGAACGGCCTCCTCGATCTGAACCCGAGTGGTGTTTTGTTATTGGACTTCTGTGCTAGTCACAGTTTGTCCATAACGAACACCATGTTCGAGCATAGGGGTGTCCATAAGTGCACGTGGCACCAGGACACCTTTGGTCGGAGGTCGATGATAGACTTTGTTGTCGTTTCATCTGATCTCCGGCCCTATGTCTTGGACACTCGGGTGAAGAGAGGGGCTGAGCTGTCAACTGATCACCACCTTGTGGTGAGTTGGATCTGCTGGCGGAGGAGGAAGCCAGACAGACCTGGCAGGCCCAAACGTATGGTGAGGGTCTGCTGGGAACGTCTGGCCGAGCACTCTGTCAGGGGGGCCTTTAACTCCCACCTCCGGGAGAGCTTTTCCCAGCTTCTGAGGGAGGCGGGGGACATTGAGTCTGAGTGGACCATGTTCTCTACCTCCATTGTAGACGCAGCTGTTCGGAGCTGTGGCCGCAAGGTCTCCGGTGCCTGTCGTGGCGGCAATCCCCGAACCCGGTGGTGGACACCGGAAGTAAGGGATGCCGTGAAGCTGAAGAAGGAGTCCTATCGGGTCATGTTGACCTCCGGGACTCCTGAGGCAGCTGACGGGTATCGGCAGGCCAGGCGTGCCACAGCTCGGGCAGTTGCGGAGGCAAAAACTCGGAACTGGGAGGAGTTCGGGGAGGCCATGGAGAAGGACTATCAGTCGGCCTCGAAGAAATTCTGGCAAACCGTCCAGCGCCTCAGGAGAGGGAAGCAGTACTCTGCCAACACTGCTTGCAGTGCGGGCGGGGAGCTGTTGACCTCGACTGGGGACATTGTCGGGCGGTGGAAGGAATACTTTGAGGATCTCCTCAATCCACGGGCGATTGCTCTAAGACAACGAGGGAGGCTCAGCCTCTTCTAAAAATGACGAACATCGTGTAGGATGAATTGCGCTAGGCTTATGTTATAGCTGACCTTATAACATTGCTATTTCAGATCCAGAATCATAGAAATATATGTGCTCAACCCAACTACAGTGCGAAATCATTCCGTTATAACTTTCCCCAGTTCACCTAATGTGTGCGTGAGTTTTTCCCCCTCGTGACAACGCGATGCAGCCCAGCCTCAGTGGACTTCAATGGCATTTGGGAGCTATGCGCTTTTCAATATCAAAATGCAAGATGATTATTGGAAAAATACTGCGAAAACGCCCGCCCATGGAGTCCCACGGACTCCCAGACTCAATGGACTTCAATGGCATTTGGGAGCTATGCGCTTTTCAATATCAAAATGCAAGACGGTTATTGGACAAATACTGCGAAAACGCCCGCCCCAAGGACTCCCAGCCTCACAGTGGGAGGGACATGGCGAAGCTTTCCGCGAGGAGACTGGTAATCGGTGAAAGCGGCCAGATATTTTCTTTGATTGACAGCTCGTTTCAAATATAGACAGGCAGCTGTGAATTTCAGTTCAGTCCCATGCGGATTCGCAAGTGCTGTGGTGTATTGTAAGAGATCAGCTTACATTTCGATTTCATTCATTACATACGGTTTCTACCAGCTTTTTTAATTTGTACATATTTTAATTGTAAATAAAGTGTAAATATAGTGTTGTCAAGTTTGCTATCTTAAGCTAGCCACACACTATGCTGATTTTCAGCGTACCGAGCCAACTGAAGTCGCGAGTCAGGCGTAAAGACTAGTTTTTGATGTTACCGACTCATCTCACAGCCGATTCGAAAAACTAATTGGGAGCCAGACTGATCGGCGAGAGTCGCTAGCAATAGCCAATCATATCTTTCGCATATAACACGTGATATTTCGTGATCATGTGACTTCTATCTTTTCGAAAAATGAACGGACTGACAATAATGTCAAACTGAACCGTTGATCAAGGGAGATCCGCGCCCCGACATGCGGTGTGCGCGCGCACTCGGCGCATGCTCAGTTGCGTGAATGTGTCATGCACTGAAAATAAGAGATTTACAAGCCAGGAACGCCTCATGATGCAATACGCAAGAAAAGAAAGAAGATTTACTTCCATTTTACTTTGTATTTGAGTAAAGTGAATAAATAAATGGTCTGTGGAAAATACACTTAACCCTGGGAACTGCGTGCACAGGAGTTTATTTTGTGTTTACTCCCCCCGGCTGGCTACTTATTTGTCATGGTTGGCTAGTATGAGCCTTATGGAAAGCCCTGGGAATGCGGAAATGTCAAGTTCAATTTTAGATTTACGAACCCGAAAAAAATGTCGAAAAACCGGCATTAAAAAAATTTCACCCGCACAAACGGCACTCACCCGGCCGGTGGACCGGAAACAGAACATTTTTTAATAATGGCCCAAGATATTAACCTCTGCTTTCTTTCAGTCATGAGTTAGTCGGGGATATGTGCGTGCCCTGTCGGGAGTCGGCTCTGAAATGGGTCGGTTCGGTACTGCGTGGATCGGCGTAGTGTGCGGCTAGCTTTAGTTCCAGAAATTTCGTTTATTTGAGTGACTGAACTTGAACTTGAGGGGGCTAGTCAGCTAGCAAGAAAGCTGCGCATGGATGCCGAGCATTGTTGATTTAATTTTGGTGAAGCCATTTGCCAGTCTTCCTTTCGAGGAAAAAATTAAAATTAAAGAGCAGGGTAGACCAACGCCTCAAATTGACTTGGTGAAAAAGGTAGGGAATAATACTCGTTCCTTTCAGCTCTCCTGGTACGAGAAAGTGAATTGGCTAACAGCAAGTGACCCACATCAACAACAGTAAATAGGCTACTTTAGTAATATGTCATGGATGGACCAAAAATATAGAATCTATTTAAAATGTTTATGCTGAGTATATTATATTGGAATATATATTTTTCTGGATATTAATTAAACACCGCTACAATTTGGAAAACATTTTTAAACAAAAACACAGCCGAGAACATTTCACACTACAGACCTGGATTAAAAGTGAAGGGTTATCAAAATTGTCAATAAAACATTTCTCAGTCAAAATAAGTAAAATATAGGGAAAGTGTCATTGAATGAAATGTGTGGCACCCAGCTCTATGTTTGGCTCCCCAAGGTCAGTGCTTGTGCCTATTCCAGAACACTCTGCTGTTACTGCTGAGGTTCCTGACAAAGAGCTGCTTTCAATAATGATCAATTTTTAAACAACATGCCACAATTTTAAAATATAAAATGTTAAAATATACCCCCCAACACCACCATCATGTATATTGGACAGTAAGCTAATGGGCCAAAAGAACCTGTTATTTCACAGTTTGTGACCCTGCCAACAATCAGCCAGATCAGAGGCAAGAGTATGGGCAAAATTGATGTGTTTTTTCTTTTTTCTTTTAAAATCTGGAAATATCGTAACCGACCAGCCTCCCCTGTTTGAAAGACTACCAGCCGCCACTGCCTCAATCCCACCATCACGTCTTCCATTGAGGAAGTGGAGGCTGATGACTCAGAGGTGGACTCGTCCATTACCCAAGCCGAAGTCACTGAGGTGGTTTGCAAGCTCCTCGGTGGCAAGGCACCGGGGGTGGATGAGATCCGCCCTGAGTATCTCAAGTCTCTGGATGTTGTGGGGCTGTCTTGGTTGACACGCCTCTGCAACATCGCGTGGTGGTCGGGGACAGTGCCTCTGGAGTGGCAGACTGAGGTGGTGGTCCCTCTTTTTAAGAAAGAGGACCGGAGAGTGTGCTCCAATTATAGGGGAATCACACTTCTCAGCCTCCCAGGGAAGGTTTACTCCAGGGTACTGGAGAGGAAAATTCGACCAATAGTCGAACCTCGGATCCAGGAGGAACAATGCGGTTTTCGTTCTGGTCGCAGAACACTGGACCAGCTCTATACCTTTCATAGGGTGCTCGAGGGTTCATGGGAGTTTGCCCAACCAGTCCACGTGTGCTTTGTGGATCTGGAGAAGGCATTTGACCGTGTCCCTCGTGGTATTCTGTGGGGGGTGCTTCGGGAGTATGGGGTTCGGGGCTCTTTGCTAAGGGCTGTCCGGTCCCTGTACGAACGGAGCAGGAGTCTGGTTTGCATTGCCGACAGTAAGTCAGACCTGTTCCCAATGCATGTTGGACTCCGGCAGGGCTGCCCTTTGTCACTGGTTCTGTTCATAATTTTTATGGACAGAATTTCTAGGCACAGCCAGGGGCCTGAAGGAATCCTGTTTGGGAACCACAGGATTTTATCTCTGCTTTTTGCGGATGATGTTGTCCTGTTGGCTTTTTCAAACCAGGACCTTCAGCATGCACTGGGGTGGTTTGCAGTCAAGTGTGAAGCGGCTGGGATGAGAATCAGCACCTCCATGTCCGAGGCCATGGTTCTCGACTGGAAAAGGGTGGCTTGCCCTCACCAGGTTGGTGGAGAAGTCCTGCCTCAAGTGGAGGAGTTTAAGTATCTCGGGATCTTGTTCACAAGTGAGGGAAGGATGGAGCGTGAGATCGACAGGCGGATCGGTGCAGCCTCCACAGTGATGCAGTCACTTTACCGTTCCATCATGGTGAAGAAGGAGCTGAGCCAAAAGGCGAAGCTCTCAATTTACCGGTCGATCTATGTTCCAACTCTCACCTATGGTCATGAGCTTTGGGTAATGGCCGAAAGAACAAGATCGCGGATACAAGCGGCCAAAATGAGTTTCTTTCGCAGGGTGGCTGGGCACTCCCTTAGAGATAGGATGAAAAGCACAGTCACTCGGGAGGAGCTCGGCGTAGAGCCTTTGCTCCTCCACATCGAGAGGAATCAGCTGAGGTGGCTCGGGCATCTTTTTCAGATGCCTCCTGGATGCCTCCCTAGGGAGGTGTTCCAGGCATGCCCCCCGGGGAGGAGGCCCCGGGCAAGACCCAGGACACACTGGAGGGATTATGTCTCTCGGCTGGCCTGGGAACGCCTCGGTGTTCTTCCCGAGGAGCTGGGCGAGGTGTCTGGGGAAAGGGAAGTTTGGGTTTCCATGTTCAGACTGCTGCCTCCGCGACCCGGCCCTGGATAAAGCGGAAAAAGACGAGACGAGGTATTAATTTCATAATATCTTTTTTCATAATGACACATTCATTTTATAATGACATCTATTTTGTAATGACACATCTATTTCAAAATGACATCTATTTTCTAATGACACATCTATTTCATCATGACACATTAATTTCATAATAACATCTATTTTGTAATGACACATCTATTTCATAATGACATCTGTTTCACAATTAGGCTTTTATCATGACATCTATTTCATAATGACATGTATTTCATAGGAGTTTGCATGTTCTCCCCATGTCCGCGTGGGTTTCCTCCGGGTGCTCCGGTTTCCCCCACAGTCCAAAGACATGCAGGTTAGGTTAACTGGTGACTCTAAATTGACCGTAGGTGTGAATGTGAGTGTGAATGGTTGTCTGTGTCTATGTGTCAGCCCTGTGATGACCTGGCGACTTGTCCAGGGTGTACCCCGCCTTTCTCCCATAGTCAGCTGGGATAGGCTCCAGCTTGCCTGCGACCCTGTAGAAGGATAAAGCGGCTAGAGATAATGAGATGAGATGAGATGTATTTCATAATGACATCTATTCCACAATGACACATCTGCTTCACAATGAGACTTGTTTTATGATGACATATATTTGACAATGACACATTTCTTTCATACTTATCATTTTAATAAATGTCACTATCTTACATCTTAGTCTACAATTGAAGTTCTATATTGAAAATTATTTCAAAATGCCATTTATTTCATGATGCCATTTATTTTATAATGAATGTGTTTCATTATAAAATACACATCCCCTTGACAATCAGCCTTTTGTTTTACAATGACATCTCATCTCATTATCTCTAGCCGCTTTATCCTTCTACAGGGTCGCAGGCAAGCTGGAGCCTATCCCAGCTGACTACGGGCGAAAGGCGGGGTACACCCTGGACAAATCGCCAGGTCATCACAGGGCTGACACATAGACAACCATTCACACTCACTTTAGAGTCACCAGTTAACCTAACCTGCATGTCTTTGGACTGTGGGGGAAACCAGAGCACACCCACACGGGGAGAACATGCAAACTCCACACAGAAAGGCCCTCGCCGGCCCCGGGGCTCGAACCCAGGACCTTCTTGCTGTGAGGCAACAGTGCTAACCACTACACCACCGTGCCGCCCACAATGACATCTATTTCATAATTATATTTATTTCAGAATGACACATTTATTTCATAATGACACATCTACTTCACAATGAGACTTTTGTTTTATGATGACATTTATTTCACAAATAACAGATCTATTTCATAATGACATCTATGTTGTAATGACATTTCATCATGACATCTATTTTGTAATTACACAGCTATTTCATAATGACACACCTACTTCACATTGGGACTTGTTTTATTATGACATTTATTTCAAAATTACATCTATTCCACAATGACACATCTGCTTCACAAGATGATGACAATCTATTTCATCATGACACATCTACTTCACAATGACACATTAATTTCATACTAATCATTTTAATAAATATCACTATCTTACTTCTTAGTCTACAGTCAAGGTTTTATATATATATATATATATATATATATATATATATATATATATATATATATATATATATATATATATATATAAAATTTCAAATGACATTATTTCAGAATGAATGTATTTCATTATAAAATACACATCTACTTCACAATGACACATTAATTTCATACTAATCATTTTAATAAATATCACTATCTTACTTCTTAGTCTACAGTCAAGGTTATTTATATATATATATATATATATATATATATATATATATATATATATATATATATATATATATATATATAAAATTTCAAAATGACATTTATTTCAGAATGAATGTATTTCATTATAAAATACACATCTACTTCACAATCAGACTTTTGTTTAGTGATGACATCTATTTCGTAATGACATCTATTTCATCACGGCATCTATTTCACAGCTAGGCTTTTATTTTATACTGATGTTTATTTCACAATGACATCTATTTCATAATGTTCATAATCACATATCTATTTCACAATGACACATTTATTTCATACTTACCATTTTAATAAATGTCATTATCTCACATCTTAGTCTACAATCAAAGTTCTGTCTCATTTCACCTGAACACAGGACAATGTTTTCTAACTTTTTGCTTCCCCTTTATGTTGTGTTCCAAATCCCAATTTCAGAATGACTTTGGTTTCTAATGGATTTCATGCATTAAAAAAGGGTTCCACAGGTTGGTGGTTCTCAAAGTTGTGTCCAGGAACCCACAAGGGTCATGGGATTTTGTGGGGTGGGGGGTGGGGGGACTATTTATAACTTAAAAAAATAATTACTGTTACAGTAAATTGGTCCTTGGTTATAAAAAGATTGAGAAACACTGCTCTAAGACTTTAGGGAAAACGACAGTGAAAAAGATACACTATGGTGTTCACTTTTACCCACATCTTTGCGCTAATGAGCATTCATGAATTATTGAATAAGAAAATACTTATATAGCAGTGTATAAATCATACGTCCAAGGTTCTCCTGCTCCTACATTGGTGTCAATGCAGTTCTTTTAATGCAATTCAGAATTATGCCGGTCAAGGGGGAATGTCCTTGCTTTGATCTTCGGCACTCCTACCTAATGCTGATTAACTTTGCTGTGCAGAGTGTATTGGATTGTTATTGAAATGAATGTGTTGTCAGCGAGGACTGTGGTTCAGGCTAGAACGAGCTCTCAACGGTATGCAAAACCATGAAAACATGTCTCTACCTCCTTCATGGACAAATTGAGAGAGCTTTTCACCTCAGAAACAATCAATCCTTCCATTCAATTAATTGCATAGCATCACTATACACTAACCAACCAAGCATCCAAGCAGCTCCAGTCATGGAGATACAAGTCAAGAGCTTCAGTTCACATTTACGTTCACATCAGACATCAGACGCAAGAAATCTCAGTGATCTCAGTGACTTTAATCATGGCATGGCTATTGGTGTCTGATTTGAGCTGAAGAAAATTCAAATGAATGAATGAACCCTTTATTATCACTGTTTCCAGTGAAATTGACCATCAACCTGTCCTTTCAGAGGGGGAACAGGACAGGAAGACAGGGATAAAAGAAAAAGAAACACAGTAGTAACATGAGGAAATATGAGGAAAAAAAGAACACCCCCCACTATGCTCCTATCAGGAGTACAGTGTGGGAGCATTTAAAAACCTCCGCACAAGCACACAATAACACAAGTACACTTTAAAACATGGGACTTGAGGGGGGGAAAGGAGGGGGCAATCAGGGGTGGGGGGAGGGGGTAAGAGGGTAAGAGGGGAGGGGAGGAGGTAGAGGTAACCCAGCGCAAGCAAGCAGCCATCCGCTCCTGCCGCCATGAGGGCGCTGGTCACGCACCCGCTTGTCACACTGGGGGTGAAAAACGGCGACCGTGGAAAATTGGGGAAGGAATGCAAAGAATGCGAGAGTGTCTCCCAGCAGTGACCTTCTGGGGAAAATGTTGCTCCAGCAACGGCCTTGATCTAGGCCGGTGCTGTTCAGGGAGCCAAATGTTGATAAGATAGAGATTGTTTGGTCTTTCGAACAGACGCAGTCTTTACACATCCACACCACTCATCCATATCTGTCCATTTCGTCCATTCTGTTCAATTCAATTCAATTTGGTCTCCGAAATACTTGTTCCTTGCAAAGCTGAAAGCGTCTCCAAGACGGCAACCATGTTGTGGTTCAAGTTCTGCCACAGTCTGAGTGTCGACAGCTTTGCCCACCACTTCAATCATATCGGGCAGCTTTGTGGGGCTTTGAACAGCTGTCACCATTGTCTGATTTCCTCGATATACCAGGGCAATGCTTAATCCAATCAGCAAAAGTCCGGTAATCATGGTTCCGAATAGGTAGATATCTTCAATGTCCTCCACAGATGTTCCGGCAGGACAGGTGGGTTCCCCCGAACCCAGGCTTCTCGTCGAGAAAACTGTGTCAATTTCGTTAGGAGACCAGTTTATCAAATCCATGCTTTTTTAGTTTAGAAACTAAATGCGGAGAGAGTCTCTCAAAAAAAAGTATAGGCAGACGAGACGAAACAAAGAGCACAAGCAGGAAAAAAGGAGAGGAGAGCAGTGAAATGCGACCGCCTTCCGTGAGAGCACGGAAATCACCACTCTTTACACCCATGATGAGCAGAAAAGCATTTCAGAATGCACATGCTGAATCTTGTAGCATTTTCAGTTATTGTCAAAACATAAACGTAGCTTTATGTCCCCTCTGACTGTGACAGTGCTGACACTGGAGACTCCTTTCCTAAATGCTATACAAGCATCTCTTTAAAGAAAACTTCACCATATAAACAATTACATACAGTATATATTAAAAAAATCTGTCAAATGGGGCGCATCCATCATACAAGTCCCTGTATAAATTGTTACTATATAAATGATATTATAATATATAAAAAGGAGCACATTAATATAAATATACAGCTTTGATTTGCAGCTGCACTACTGTCAGAGCTGCAGTTCATTATTTAAAGAAAATTCTGACCAATCAGGATTGAGTGATTGCTGCTGTATAAGGGTTTGTATTTACTGGGACATACGGGAAATGGCAACTTGTAGTGGTTTAGTAGTGTCAGTGGTGCTGAACTGTGGTGTGTGTGTGTGTGTGTGCACACATTATATTGTACATGGTATATGTGTACCATGCATCACATATATAATATTGCCTGGCGTTGAGTGGTCTATCAGATATATTCCATTCAGCTAGCATGATAGTGAATGATTTGAAGACGACTAGCTGAATGGAATACTGTATATCTGATATACAGTGGATATAAAAAGTGTACACACCCTGTTAAAATGATAGGTTTTTCTGATGTAAAAAAAAAATGAGACCACGTTAAATAATTTCAAAACT
This sequence comes from Neoarius graeffei, assembly GCF_027579695.1. Taxonomy (NCBI): domain Eukaryota; kingdom Metazoa; phylum Chordata; class Actinopteri; order Siluriformes; family Ariidae; genus Neoarius; species Neoarius graeffei. The sequence goes on from NC_083570.1 coordinate 17,644,061, forward strand.
TTTCCCACCTTTAATGTGACCAATGACCTGTACAATTCAATTGAAAAACAAAGAAATCTGTTTTGGGGGAAAAGCATAAAAAAATAAAAAAAGTACAATAAGCTAGTTGCATAAGTGTGCACACCCTTAAACTAATACTTTGTTGAAGCACCTTTTGATTTAATTACAGCATTCAGTCTTTTTGGGTTCACACCTGCCATCAATTAAAATGACTCTAATTAACCCCAAATAAAGTTCAGACATTTTCTCAGTTGCATCCTCCAGCAAAAGCCAGGGTTCACAGAGAGCTTACAAAGCATCAAAGGGATCTCATTGTTGAAAGGTATCAGTCAGGAGAAGGGTACAAAAAATTTCAATGGCATTAGATATACCATGGAGCACAGTGAAGACCGTCATCAAGAAGTGGAGAAAATATGGGACAACAGCAACATTACTGAGAACTGGACATCCCTCCAAAATTGATGAAAAGACAAGACGAAAACTGGTCAGGGAGGCTGCCAAGAGGCCTACAGCAACACTGAAGGAGCTGCAGGAATTTCTGGCAAGTACTGGTTGTGTATTTCATGTGACAACAATCTCCCGTATTCTCCATATGTTTGGACTATTGGGTAGGGTCAAAGAAAAACATTCAGGCCCGGCTAAATTTTGCAAAAATATACATCAACTCTCCCAAAAGCATGTGGGAAAATATGCTCTGGTCTGATGAAACCAAGGTTGAACTTTTTGGCCACAATTCCAAAAGGTATGTTTGGTGCAAAAACAACACTGCACATCACCAAAAGAACCCCATACCCACGGTGAAGCATGGTGGTGGCAGCATGATGTTGTGGGTGTTAGGACTTGGACTATCTGGGCCTCTAGGGGCCGCTATTATTTCCTTTTGTTGTCATGTTTGTTTTGACTGCTAGAGGCCGCTATTGTTTCTGTGTGTTGTGTTTTGTTTTGACAGCCATGTGCCTTTTGTTTTTCCATGTGCCTTGTGCCCCTCCTAGTCCTCATTATTGTCACCTGTGTTCTATTTAGTTTTGTGTATTTATACTCCCTCAGTTTAGCCTCTAGTCACGGAGTCTTTGTGCTGTGATGGTTATCATTAGCAACCTCTGTTCCGTGTTCCTTGCCTATGTCTTTGTGGTTTTTTGGTACTTTGCTTTCTTGTGGACTTTTTGGACTTTGTTTTTACCGGTTTGGATCTTCTGAGCGTTTGGTTTTTTGCCCCTTCTTTTTGATTTTTGGCTTTTGTTTTGGCTTTGAACTTTTTGGATTTTTATTTTTTTATTGTTTGCCCGTGTATCTTCTGAGCATTTGGATTATACTTTTGTTTTTGCCTTGGATTTTGAACATTGTAAATAAACTGTTTTTTCCACACTACTTTCACCTCACTCCTCTGTACTTGAGTCATTCCCCTGGTGGCCTAGTGGGGATTTGCTGGCTTACTACACCAGTGACCTGGGTTTGATTCCCAGCAAAACCCTAACAGTGGGGTTGTTTTTCTTCAGCTGGAACAGGGGCTTTAGTCAAGGTGGAGGGAATTATGAACAGTTCTAAATACCAGTCAATTTTGGTCCAAAACCTCCAGGTGTCTGCTAGAAAGCTGAAGATGAAGAATAATTTCATCTTTCAGCACGACAATGCTTTCACCCGTAGTCAGCTGGGATAGGTTCCAGCTTGCCTACAACCCTGTAGAACAGGATAAAGCGGCTAGAGATGATGAGATGAGATGAGCACGACAATGACCCCAAAAAAGTTTTGGACTGGCCCAGACAGAGCCCAGACCTAAATCCAATTGAAAATCTGTGGGGTGACCTGAAGAGGGCTGTACACAAGAGATGCCCTCACAATCTGACAGATTAGGAGCGCTTTTGCAAGGAAGAGTGGGCAAATATTGCGAAGTCTAGATGTGGCAGACTGATAGACTCCTACCCAAAAAGGCTGAATGCTGTAATTAAATCAAAAGGTGCTTCAACAAAGTATTAGTTTAAGGGTGTGCACATTTATGCAACCAGCTTATTGTATGCTTTTTTTAAAATGTTTTCCCACCTAACAGATTTGTTTGTTTTTCAATTGAATTGTACAGGTTATAGGTCACATTAAAGGTGGGAAAAGTTTTGAAATTATTTATCGTGGTCTCATTTTTTTACATCAGAAAAACCGATCATTTTAATGGGGTGTGTACACTTTTTATATCCACTGTACCACGAAAAAAGCCAGCCAATATTATTATTATTATACATACACATTCGATGGAACAATTATAGATTTTACAAAAAGTTAAGAACAGGGGGGTAACTTACCAATATTGAATGCTGATTCTGATCGAATGTAATTCAATGTTCTGTCAATCCACTGTACAAGTACTGTACAAAGCCAAAGTTCTAACAATAAAAATGGTAGAAGTCCAAAAAGTCTGAACAACAACCCAACTTATATACAAGCTATGTCCAGGTTGACAGTTCAAGTTCAAAGTTACTTTTGGTCATAGTTAATTGTTACATTGCAGTTGCTCAAAACAAAAGGGCTTTGCTGAGTGAAGTCCATGAGTGAAATCCTCTTGTAAAAGTCTCCGTCACTTTTCCTCACCTCCAAGTAGAACTTTGACAATAGTTCCGCTTTTGCTGTCTTTTCCAGTTTTTCGATGTCCGTTGGTATGCTATTCTCTTTTAAATATGCATGAAGAATATCCAGTGAAGTTTTGGTAGACTTTCGGGTGTTTAGCGTGTCTTTCTCTTTCAAAATGTATCTTCCGTTTTAAATCTTCCGCTTTTAATAGGGGTGTTCACACGGCAACTTTTACTCCGGTGTAGCACCGGGGCTGCCCCAGTAGAGCATTCACACGGTACAAAGTTATACCAGTGTAGCCCCTGAAAGCTGCTTAAACCGGTGCAAATCTAACCCTGCTCGGGAAGTGGTTGAAGAAATTTACTCCGGAGTAAATGCTAGTTTGCGGGGCAGCACTGATATAAAATGGGACGTCTGAACGCTACAGGGGTAGACTTGCTACGCGTGAGGAGAGTTGATTACATATGGGCATTGCATAATTTGAATCCTGGTATTTTATGCTTCCAAAATGGCGAATATCAACAACAACAGAACTGCGTGTCTTCCAGTGTTGCCAGATTGGGCGGTTTTAAGTGCATTTTGGCGGATTTGAACATATTTTGGGCTGGAAAATGTCAGCAGTATCTGGCAACACTGGTGTCTTCATCCACGTTGTTTTCCTGGCACTTGGTGATGCCATGACAACCGGGAAAAGGAAGTACATTTTCACGCATGCGCATATTTCATTTCCGCATTATTACTATCGTATAGCACAGTCGCAAAAACTGCCGTGTGAACGCAAGTGGGGCTGCACCGGTGCTAACACGCTTCTCTCTAGTAAGCAGGTTTGTGACATGTGAACGCTCCACAAAATTTACACTGGTGTAAGATATATCGCAACAAAATACATCGGTGCAGCATCGATGCAAATATGTGCCGTGTGAACACCCCTAATGAAGCAAATCTCGCAGCTATGTTTGTGTACAAACTGTTACAGTCACTCGTGAGTACGGAAGTTTTACATCTCCAATGTGTCTCTTTTCCAGTTTTTCGGTGTCCGTTGGTATGTTTTTCTCTTGTAAATATGTGTAAAGAATATATCATGAAGTTTTGGTTGGCTTTCAGGTGTTCAGCGCGTCTTTAGTTTCAGTTTTTAGTTTATTTATTTAGTGCTTAAACCTAGCACTGGATTAGCCTCGTCTTCTTTCTTTCCCGGCCAGCAAAGAAATGATTGTGCACATGTGCAGCAGAAAAGTTTTGTCATTGGATCTTCACATCAGCTCCGATGTGTGATGTCGTGTTGTCTTGACAATGTGCAATATTATAACAATATTACAGGCTCATTCTCCATTGGGGAGAGTGGCGTAATACATAGAGGATAATCGATATAACAATATTGCATGCCATCAATAAACCCACTAGAAGGGAATAGAATACATGTTTTTATTCCATGGAAAAAGTGTACTGTATGTATAATAATTACATTTATGGACAAAATTCCCAGCATGACAAGATGGAATCATGAATAGAGGGGAAAAAAGGAGAAAGGCATAAAAGAGTTTTTCCAGAAACACACAGTGATGCGAGTGAACTTATCCCTAAGACATGATGAAAAGAATGAGAACTGAGTGGGTGCAGACTTATTTGTATTATTGTGAGATGAGATAAAATATCCTTGCATTTTGGCAGAGACTGTTTGCTCTGAGGCTGAATAAAATGTCCTGTTTCTCACATCACTTGCTGTGAAATAAGTGTGAGACAGAAGGAACCCAGAATAGCGTGTATGTATGTGTATGTGTGTAGTGGCTGTTTGTGTGTGGCCAGGTTGAAAGGGAAAACGCACAGCAGCTGCTGCATATGACAGTAAAAGACCTCATGTGTGTGTGTGTGCGTGTTTTGGACAGCTGGCACACCGCCTTAAATTTACCTCCCGGTTACACCCACACACAAACCACCATGTGACTACACCATAAGTCATAGGTTTATTTACACAATGGCTTCTGCTGAATTCTCGATTCTGATTGGTCAGAATGTGCTGATCAAATTTTCTTCTGACAATATAGTGGTTGCAATGTGCTCATTCAAATATGCTATCGTTTCTACTGTGAAAACAAACACTACACTGTAAAAAAAATCCGTTGTTTTTATGGAAAAATACTGGCAGCTGTGGTTGCCAGAATAATCCTGTTAAAAATACAGTGAAATGTAAACAACATTACAGAATAACTTGTACATTTCACTGGGATTCCATGTACAATTAATGATAACTAAATGGTATTCAATGTACAATACAATACAATACAATACAATACAATACAATAATGATAACAAACAGGTATTCAATGTACAATAATCAATACATAACTGTTAATTTTACAGATATTTATTGTACAATTAAAAAGCATCTAGGAATGAATTGCAAGTGTTCTCGATTATTGGTTTTTGTGGCTCCAAAATGATGGTTACAAGCAATGATCTACTAGACAGATATTTTATTTGTTTTAGAGTTTTACAAAATGTGCCGGAGAGCCTCTACTGACATTTTTTTTAATTTTTTTAATAGGGCAATGATGTAATTTTAACTATCACATTCTGTTTTAGTATTACAGTTTGTCTGTGTTTTAAACTACAACAATTTGTAAATTCTACAAAAATCAATTCAACATATTCTTACTGTTAAATTAACAGTGGTATTTGGTTAGGAGTTTTACAGTATATTGATGTAAATTACACACTGCTTCATTGTTTTTGCATTTACAGTTTTTTCATGTCATAATTTTACATAAATTCACTGTTAATTCTACGGACATTTTTTATAGTGTGGAGTCTTTCTCTTTTTTTAATTTTCTCTTCGCACAACCACTCAATTGATGTCTGTCCATTTTTCATTTCTACCGCGGTTTTTTAAAAATTGATACATTTCACCGTAGGTGGACTGACTCAACTGACAGGTTGAGGAAAGGGGGGTTAATGGTCACATAGGCTACTCTTGCTCAGAATTATGATTATTGTTGTTCTTATGAAATTAGTGTTCATAATGAATTATATATGACTATTTAACAATGTCAAGTGTATAACCATTTTAAGTGTACAAACATTCATGAAAAATATTTTTAAAGTTTCTGTCATGTGGTGCCCCCCCCACTGGCTGTGAGTGGTTAGTGCCCCTGGGCACTGTGCCGCAGGCCCATATAGTTAATCCGGCCTTGTCTATGGCTACATCCACACGGCAACGAGAATTTTTTTTTTTAAATATCCCGTCCACATGGGCAATGGATCAGTAAAATTTCAGGTACATATGACAACGCAACGCTTGCTGAAAATGATGCAATACACATGCCACACCACTACTTGCGCTGTAAGACGGTCCCATCGGAGACACCAGAAAATAGAAGAAGTAGACACATGCATAAACCCCTTCTTCTGTAGCATTAGCCACATACAGTTTTGATTATTAATCAGTAGCGCAAAACGAAAGACGCGGAAAGAGGAATGAATGGGGATAGACGGAAGCCGGTACGCCAACATTCTGATATCCTCCAGAATTCTTTAATGGTCCGGAATAAATTGAATGCTACATGTTGATGGATTACTTTGTTCTTCTACGCCCTTTTTGAGGAATGTATTGTCGGACTTAAACCAACATCTGAAGAGGTGAGATCGCTCCTTTTTTTTCCCTATGTTTACTGGCGGGATTGTTTTTGTTTTTGTAAAGTGCACGGGCGGTGCGCGGTTTGGTACTGCTTCCGCAGTGTTTGGACTAAATACTCTGCCCTAAGGGCTATTCTCTCTCTCTCCCTCTCTCTCTCTCTCTCTCTCTCTCTCTCTCTCTAACTTTGCACCATTACACAATAAATATTCACAGTGAAAATATTTTGTAAGCGTGTTTCATGAACCAAGTTATAGGATTTGTTGACAACTCGCATCGAGTTTGTTACACTTCTACCGGGCGTGAAGCACTGACAGTCATGTGGTTGTGACGTCATCATAAACAAATCTGTTCTACTCATCCAGACGACTTCGTAACGGCGCCGTTGCCAGATTTTTTCACTCTGGAACCCGTTCTCAAAAGATTTCATTTTGGGGCACCCAAATCGCCGGTGCCGTGTGGACGCCAGGCCGAAATGATAAACAATTTTATCAGATTCGCCTGAATCTGTTGCCGTGTGGACAGGGCCTGTGTGTCAGCCCTGTGATGACCTGGCGACTTGTCCAGGGTGTACCCTGCCTTTCGCCCGTAGTCAGCTGGGATAGGCTCCAGCTTGCCTGCGACCCTGTAGAACAGGATAAAGCAGCTAGAGATAATGAGATTGTTAGGACTGGGACTGTTTTGGCCTCTAGAGGCCACTGTTATTTCCATCTTGTCATGTTTGTTTTGGCCTCTAGAGGCCGCCACTGTGTTTTTGTGTTTGTCTTCATTGCCTGTTTCCTGCCCCGCCCTGTTCCTTAATTAGTGTGTGTATAAATACCCCTCTGTTTGTTCCCTTGTCACGGAGTCTTTTTCCTATGCTATGCCTGTTAGTGCTAGTTCCCTCTGTTCCATGTTCCTTGCCTGTGTCTTTGTGGTTTTTGTACTTTGCTTTTTTTTTGGACCTTTTTGAATTTTGTTTTTACCATTTTTGAGATCTTCTGAGCATTCAGCATTTTGCCTTTCCTTTTGTTTTTGGACTTTGCGCCTTTGGATATTTTTATTTTTGTTATCTTCTGAGCTTTTGGATTTTCTTTTTGTTTTTTTCCATCGGATTGTAAATATTGTACATAGTGTAAATAAACTGTTTTTTGATACTCTACTTTCGCCTCATGCCTCTGCACTTGAGTCATCCCCCTGGTGGCCTAGTGGGGGTTTGCTGGATTATCTCACCAGTGACCCGGGTTCGAATCCCAGCAAAACCCTAACAGAAAGACTCCGTCATGACCGACTCAGCAGAGGCTTCTTCATCTGTCTACCTGGCCAACCTTCAGGGAATGATGGCTGCGTTAACATGCCTCGGATCCACCATGGACACTCATGGACGGACTCTCGCAAGCCAACGTGAGACCCTTGCTTGCCACGAGGTACTGCTTCAGCAGATTGGGAAAACTCTGGCACAGCTGACTTCTCTGCCCCCATCTCCTCTGCCTGATTCTGCTCCAGTGCCTCCTGCCATGCTGCCTTCTTCACCTCGTGAACCCAGCCTTCCTGCACCACAGAGGTATGACGGCAAGCATAGTGAGTGTCGAGAGTTCCTTACCCAGTGCCAACTCACCTTTGAGCTTCAGCCTACCACCTACGCTACAGATCGCCGCAAGATTGCCTTTGTGATAACCTTGTTAGCTGGTAAGGCACGGGCCTGGGCCACTGCTATCTGGCAGAGACAGGGACCCGAGTGCTCTGATTTCCAGCTGTTTACTGAGGAGATGCTTTGTGTCTTTAATCAAGCAGACATCAGTAAAGACGCAGCCAGAAAGCTCATGTCCATCCGGCAAGGGGGAAGCGTTGCAGACTATGCCATCTCGTTCCGGACGCTCGCAGCAGTAAGTGGATGGAACGAGACTGCCCTGGTGTCAGCCTTCCACCATGGTCTGTCTGACCCCATCAAAGATGGTCTGGCTTCTATCGGATGCCGTAGTGACCTCAAAACACTGATCTCACATTTTACTCGTCTGGACAACAGGATGAGAGAACGCCGCCAAGTCCTGAGCCTCCCCGGCCTCCCTGCCTCTACCTGGAGCCCGTCTACCTCCTCCAGTGACTGTCCAGAACCCATGCAAGTGGGTCGTACTCGCCTCTCTGCATCTGAGAGGGAGCGCAGAAGGAGGGACAAGTGCTGCATCTACTGTGGCAAGCCTGGTCACTTCCGAGCATCATGTCCCGAACTCTCGGGAAAAGGACCGCCCCGTCCAGCCGAGGGAGGGTTGTGACGGGGCCTACCCTCTCTCCTGAACTTCCTGGCCAAGGAGTTTACATCCCGGTCTCCATCTCCTGGGGTGAGTCCGTCCACTCTTGTCAAGCCTTATTAGACTCCGGGGCGGCTGGAAACTTTATGGATGTTCACTTCGCCCAAAGTATCAATGTCCCGACTGCACCTCTTGAAGTCCCACTGTCTGTGTCTGCCCTGGATGGCCAAGCCTTAGGTGACGGAAGAGTCACCCAAGTAACTTCTCCAGTCTTCCTCCAGTCTCAAGGTCACAAGGAAGAAATATCCCTGCACCTGATTCCTTCACCAGAGTTCCCAGTGATTCTAGGCCTTCCTTGGCTTACCCGCCACAACCCTCGCATAGACTGGGTAACAAGCCAGGTTGTGGAATGGGGCCCTGCATGCCATGCCTCTTGTCTGCTCTCTAGCTCTCCTGTGTCTCCTGCCGAGCCCCCTGATCTCACCGAGCTATCTCAAGTTCCCACAGAGTACTGGGATTTGAAGGAGGTATTCAACAAAAGCAGGGCCGCCGTTCTTCCTCCGCACCGGGCCTACGACTGTGCCATCGACTTGCTCCCTGGGACTACCCCTCCTCGTGGCAGACTGTTTTCCCTCTCTCAGCCAGAATGCAAGGCCATGGAGGAATACCTCAAAGACGCCCTGGTCTCTGGGTTCATTCCACCCGCCACCTCACCTGCTGGTGCCGGCTTCTTCTTTGTCGGCAAGAAGGATGGGGGGCTCCGACCATGTATTGACTACAGGGGCCTGAACAAGATCACTGTGCGCAACCGATATCCCCTTCCGCTGATGTCCACAGCATTCGACCTGCTCCAAGGGGCCACCGTCTTCACCAAGTTGGACCTACGGAACGCATACCACCTCATCTGTATCTGACAGGGAGACGAGTGGAAGACTGCCTTTAACACCCCGTCTGGGCACTACGAATACCAGGTGATGCCCTTCGGACTCACCAATGCACCAGCTGTTTTTCAGGCCCTAATCAACGACGTCTTGAGGGACATGATTAACCTGTATGTTTTTGTCTACCTCGACGACATCCTTATCTTTTCCAAGACCGTGCAGGAGCACCGCCACCATGTCCGCCAGGTTCTCCAGAAGCTGCTACAGAACAATCTGTTTGCCAAGGCCCAGAAATGCGAATTTCATGTTCCCGAGGTCTCCTTTCTGGGTTTTATTGTATGGACAGGCCAACTCCAAATGGACCCAGCCAAGACCCTGGCTGTCCGGGACTGGCCCACTCCCAAGTCCGTCAAAGAGGTTCAGCGGTTCTTAGGATTTGCTAACTTCTACCGCAAGTTTATCAGGAACTTTAGTTCTGTAGCAGCACCCATGTCGGACCTCACCAAAGGGACAGGTGGATCTTATGTCTGGTCTCCTCAGGTGGAAAAGGCGTTCAAAGACCTCAAGCACCGCTTCTGCACAGCACCCATTCTGGTCCTCCCGGACACCTCCCAACCATTCATCGTGGAGGTGGACACCTCGGACAGTGGTGTCGGCGCGGTGCTCTCTCAACGTTCGGAAGGAAAGCTGCACCCCTGCGCATACTTCTCCCACCGCCTGAGTCCTGCGGAGTCCTGGTACGATGTGGTGGATCGAGAACTGCTAGCGGTCAAACTGGTCCTTGAGGAGTGGAGGCACTGGCTGGAGGGAGCGCAACATCCATTCCTGGTTTAGACGGACCACAAGAACCTGGAGTACCTCCAGCAAGCCAAGAGACTGAACCCATGACAGGCTAGGTGGGCCCTGTTTTTCAGTTGGTTTGACTTCACCCTATCGTACCGCCCCAGCTCCAAGAACACCAAACCTGATGCACTGTCCAGGCTGTTCTCTGCCACTAACAGGGAGAGTGAAGTCGGGCCTATTATCCCTGTGTCCTGGATTGTGGCCCCTGTCCGCTGGGGTATTGAGGAGGCCGTCCGACGAGCCCAACGCCAGGACCCCGGTCCTGGGACGGGGCCACCGGGCCTCTTGTACGTCCCACATCAAGCCCGGGCCAAGGTTCTCCAGTGGGGTCACTCGTCCCCTCTCACCGCCCACCCAGGAGCTTGAAGGACCCTGGACTTTTTGAGAAGGCACTTCTGGTGGCCTAGCATGGAGAAGGAAGTGAGGTCATTCGTCCTTTCCTGCGAAGTGTGCACCAGAAGCAAGAACCCACGACAGCACCCCCAGGGTCTCCTGCATCCTCTGACCATTCCCCGGCGTCCCTGGCCCCACGTGGCAGTCGACTTCATCACGGGTCTCCCTGAGTCACAAGGTAACACTGTCATATTGGTCATAGTTGACAGATTCTCCAAGGCCTGCTGCTTTTTACCACTGTGCAAGCTCCCTTCTGCTCTTGAAACTGCTAAACTATTATTCACTCATGTCTTCTGAGTCTTTGGTATCCCGCAGGACATCGTCTCAGACTGAGGGCCCCAGTTCTCCTCCCGAGTGTGGCACGGGTTCTGCAAGGTCATCGGAGCCACTGCCAGCCTCTCCTCTGGGTTTCACCCACAGTCCAATGGCCAGACGGAGAGGCTCAACCAGGACCTGGAAACCACCCTGCGAGGCCTGGCTATGGATAACCCGACATCGTGGAGCACCTGGCTGCCATGGGCAGAGTACGCCCACAACACCCTGCAGTCATCGGCCACCAAGCTGTAGCCATTCCAGTGCCAATTCAGGTTCCAGCTACCTCTGTTCCCAGACCAGGAGGAGGACGCGGGGGTGCCCTCGGTCAACCAATATGTGAGATGGTGTCACAAGACCTGGAGCAAGGTCAGGAAGACCCTCATCCAGACCTCTAGAACCAACCAGACTCAGGCCAACCGCCATAGAAGACCTGCCCACGCTTTCCGCCCTGGGCAGCAGGTTTGGCTGTCCACTAAGGACCTTCCGCTGTGGGTGGAGAACCGCAAGCTTGCTCCTCGCTACATTGGCCCCTTCAAGGTGGTGCGCAGGGTGAACCCTGTCGCCTACCGGCTCCAGTTGCCCCGGACTCTGAGGATCAACCCCACAGTCCATGTTTCCCTGTTGCAGCCCGTACTGACATCCATGTATGCCCCTGCCCCAGGAACCCCCCCCCACATCTTCCAGGGTCAGACTGTGTTCACCGTGCATTGCCTGCTTGACTCCCGCCGGGTCCGTGGCGGGCTTCAATATCTAGTAGATTGGGAGGGCTATGGCCCTGAGGAACGCTGTTGGGTCCCCGCCCAGGACATTCTAGATAAAGGACTATGCCGGGACTTCCATTCGGCCCATCCGGATCGCCCTGGGAACGTCAGGAGACGCTCCTGGGGGGGGGGGTCCTGTTAGGACTGGGACTGTTTTGGCCTCTAGAGGCCGCTGTTATTTCCATCTTGTCATGTTTGTTTTGGCCTCTAGAGGCCGCCACTGTGTTTTTGTGTTTGTCTTCATTGCCTGTTTCCTGCCTCGCCCTGTTCCTTAATTAGTGTGTGTATAAATACCCCTCTGTTTGTTCCCTTGTCACGGAGTCTTTTTCCTATGCTATGCCTGTTAGTGCTAGTTCCCTCTGTTCCATGTTCCTTGCCTGTGTCTTTGTGGTTTTTGTACTTTGCTTTTTTTTTGGACCTTTTTGAATTTTGTTTTTACCATTTTTGAGATCTTCTGAGCATTCAGCATTTTGCCTTTCCTTTTGTTTTTGGACTTTGCACCTTTGGATATTTTTATTTTTGTTATCTTCTGAGCTTTTGGATTTTCTTTTTGTTTTTTTCCATCGGATTGTAAATATTGTACATAGTGTAAATAAACTGTTTTTTGATACTTTACTTTCGCCTCACGCCTCTGCACTTGAGTCATCCCCCTGGTGGCCTAGTGGGGGTTTGCTGGATTATTACACCAGCGACCCAGGTTCGGATCCCAGCAAAACCCTAACAGAGATGAGATACAAATGTGTTGTAATGATCACAGCCATGATTGGGGATGTTCTCGAATCTTCTTTTGGCTGCTCCAGATTAGGGGTCGCCACAGCAGATCTTTCGTCTCTTCTGCATCCTTCTCTACCACTTTCATGTCCTCTCTCACCATCTCCTCTTTAGCTTTCCTCGTTTTCGTTTGCCTGGCCAGACACGCAGCTTGTGAACAGGCAAGGCAGGCAACTGCTTGGGGCCCCCTGGCCCAGAGGCCCCCCGAGAGTTGGGGCCTGAGGGGTTATTTATTTTGTTTTTTATTGTTCTTTACCATTATATTTTCACATTTGGAGTTTAAAAAACTTTGGTTTCATACATTTTTCGTTGGTGTCAGATTATTTATAACATATTGGTGATGAACACTGGTCAGAAGGGCCCCCTGGAAATGTTTGCTTGGAGCTACAACAGACTCTAGAATCATCTCTGTGCCTGGCAGCTCCATCCTCAACATTCTCCTTCCAACATCTCTTCTCAGGATGTGCCCATACCATCTCAGTCTTATCTCTCTTAGCTTAATTCTCAAGCTCTCCACATGTGCTGTCCCTCTGATGTGCTTGTTCCTTATCCTGTCCAACCTCCCATCGCAAACCTTAACATCCTCAACTCCACCACCTCCAACTTTGCCTCCTGTCTCTTCGTTAAGGGTACGGTCTCCAATTCATACATCACAGCTGGTCATTGGGGATGTTCTAGAATATTCTTCTTAAACTTTTCGTAGCCCCCTACAGGAACACACCTTCCTCTAAGGCCCTGGTCACACTGGGTTTAATTTGCGATGAAAAACTGATCGTGTGATACATGTTGAATGTTCTCTGAGCTTCATGAGTTGTTTTTTTGGTGCATCTTTGCCTTATCCCATACAGGGTCACAAGCTATCCCAGCTGACCATGAGCAAGAGGCAGGGTACACCCTGGACAAGTCGCCAGCTCATCACAGGGCTGACACACACATAGAGACACAAACAACCATTCACACTCACGGTCAATTTAGAGCCACCAATTAACCTAATTGGTGCATATCTTTGGGCTGTAGGAGGAAACCCACACAGACACAACATGCAAAATCCACAGAGAAAGGCCCTCGTTGGCCACTGGGTTCAATACCAGAACCGTCTTGTTGTGAGGTAACAGTGCTAACCACTACACCACCATGCCGCCCAAGACCAAAAGCAATGATTTGTAAACAATCTTTGACCTGTATTGCACTCAAAAAATTCAACAGCACACTATTTGATGTTTTACCTCATGAATTTTATTGTTTTTTCAAAATAAACATTTAAATTTGGATTGTTGCAGCTATTTCAAAAAAGTTGGGATGGTAAAGCATTTACCACTTGATAATGTTACCATTCCTTCTCACAATACTTAAAAGATGCTCATGGACTGAAGATACCAAGTGATGAAGTGTTTTAGGTGTTATTTTGTCCCATTCTTTCTGCAAACAGGTCTTAAGGTGTGCAACAGTATGGGGTCATCACTGTCATATTTTTCCATTTCTAAATTCTCCACATATTCTCTATTGGGGACAGAGTGGAGCAGCACCCTCTTCTTCCACAGCCATGCCTTTGTAATGTGTGCGGAATTTGGTGTTGCACTGTCTTGTTGAAATCTCCCCAGAAAAGATTTTGTCTTATAGGCAGCATATTGCAGACACAGGGAGAACATACAAACTCCACACAGAAAGACCCTCATCAGCCACTGGGTCCGAACCCAGAACCTTCTTACTGTGAGGCGATAGTGCTAACCACTATACCACCATGCCACCCTTCACCTTGTGAGTGGCCAAAAACATTGCATGTGTTGAAATTTGGTGGCGATGTTTTCAAACTAAGCAGCGAATACTCACAGATGGATTTGGGAAGACTTCCCAAGGCTCAAGAACCTTCTTCACGCTTCTTGAGATGTATGTGTCTTGAATCCATGTCTTGTGAGAGCCTCATCAACACAATGGCTCAGCATAGCCTAACCTTTGCCGAGGCTTAAAAAGTGCATTTACGTTCGGGGATCCTTTGGAGCACATTGTGCGCATGCTTGGGATGCAGTCATTACGGGAAACACCTGATGCTGATTCGAAAGCAATCAGCACACACATATAAGGATGCTGTTTTCATAGAGACTTTGCGAAGTATTCTGTCAGGTATGTGGTGGTAGATGGATGTAAATGCAGAAAAAGGGTTTATTAGCAGGTGAGATACTTACAAAAACAAAATGTGAGGCAAGGTCAGAGCAGGCTTGTAGTACTCGAGTCCAGGACTTGGACTCATGCCCTAATTTTAAGGACTCGTGACTCGACTTGGACTCGAGCACTGATGACTCGGACTTGGATTCAGACTCGTAAATTGGAGACGAGGACTCTGTTTTTTTCTTTATTTTTTGCAACATGCCATTATAATTTGGCATAAGGTTTTATATCTACATTTATTTTTTTTACTAACTTCATGCAAGAGTGTCACATCTGCACACCTTGGCGTGTACATCAGATAGACTCTTGGGTGTGTTCCGCACAGCACACGTGCCAAGCGGACTCTTGCACAGGTGCCATAAATGACTCGCACCTGCACAGGATTAAGGCGCAATCAGCGCATCTATATAAAAACTGTGAAAACACACTTACTTTGCGAAGTATTGAGTTGCATTGTTGATACATTACTGAGCCTTATTTCCTTGTTTGGTTTCCTGATTCCTAATTTCCTGTTTCTCGTCTTTGATTCTGCCGAGTCTACGATAGCCTATTTGTGCCTCGCTCAACCTATTGCCTGTTTTACGATTTTGCCTGCCGTTCTGGATTGTCTTCACTTGTATTAATAAATGCACCTTCTGCACTTACATTCGTCTCCCAACCATCTCTGATGGAATGCTTCACACTCCCTGACAAAGAGAACGCGCATTCACCTGTTCATACATCATGTTCAGGACCAAATTAATGTTAATGGTGCTAAAACAGCCACCATCAAATGGTGCGGTTGGAGTCTTGTTCTTGGACTTGATTCGGATCAATAGTGGACTCAACTCAGACTCGATTGAATTTTTTTTTAATGACTTGGACTTGACTCGGACTTGAACACTGGGGACTTGAGACTGGACTCGGACTAGAGGTTTAGTTACTCAACTTCAACACTGGGTCAGAGTAACAAAACACAAAGGAAAGCAAAGCAGAAAGCAGAGGATTTAACCAGCATCATAAACATGGCCAGAAACAAATGTGATAGCGATAACAATAATACTTTGCAAAGTCTCTGTGAAAACAGCGTCCTTATTTGCGCA
The DNA here is from genome assembly GCF_027579695.1 of Neoarius graeffei. Classification (NCBI taxonomy): domain Eukaryota; kingdom Metazoa; phylum Chordata; class Actinopteri; order Siluriformes; family Ariidae; genus Neoarius; species Neoarius graeffei. The sequence goes on from NC_083570.1 coordinate 17,659,685, forward strand.
TACTGATTGAGCTCAAATGGGCATCGCGTGTTTCCCATAATGACTGGGTGACCAGCACGCATACAACATGCTCTGTGAGTGGGCGTGGCTGCTCGAGCTGCGCTAGATTCAAGTGCGCGAAGCCATGACAGTCAAGTATTTGCCTGCTGTGTGATCACAACTATTAGCTCACCTTTATATTACCAAGCATCGCTGCCAAAATGCTTCCTTTTCATCGATAACCCATCGCAAAGCATCACGAGCTGTAGCATAGCTTCAACAAACAAATAAACATAACCTAAATATTGCATAGCATTGCTGCTTCACAGCCCCAGAGTTCAATCCTGAGCCTGGATTTCTCTCTATTACCCCTTTTTCCACCAACAGGGAAGTTGTTTGAAGTGTTCGGAGCATTTTGACTAAAAATAAATTGCTTCGGAACCTGAAAAGTTGGCTCCAAAATACAGCTGTTTTTCAGCGTCAGTGGATGTGTCATTAATTTGTAGAGGAAGCAGAACACAGCAATAGAGAATGCAATGGAAAATCTTCAATCTTGTGACTACTGTTTACTCCTGTTGTGAATTGTGCAACGCCCTCCGTTCATGTCGCATCTTTGATTACAATGGTCCCACTCAAAACTGGTGAAAACGTGGGCTGGTTTGCTAGCTGGCACCAAGCTTTAAAGAATCCTGAATGGAACTGGTTCAAGAACCAGTTGAAAAGGGGTACGTGTGGAGTTTCGTGCATTCTCCCTGTGTCTTCCTCAGGGTTCTCAGGTTTCCTTCCACCTCGCAAAAACAGGATTTTACTTGGATTGGCTTTGCTAATTTGGTCATCGGTGTGAAAATGTATGTATGTATCGTATCCTGTGATTGATTTGATTGGCGTTCCATACAGGGTGTGTTCCCAAAATCCACCATGACCCTGAACAAGCGCTTACTGAAGATAAATGAATAATTGGCTACACATTTCAACCACAACGTGGAAGACAAGACAGCGTCGGTGATACACAATAGCCCAATGGGAATTGAATAACATTTTGAACTCTTGGAGCTACTTTGCCACTGTATCTAAGTAAAAATATATAATCAATGATCATATAATCACCCTGAAAATAATGTTTTCTAGAGAGTCGTCTTATTCCCTAGCAATCCACAACGAATTCCATTCTTCATGCTTTTTATCCACTTCATGTTGTGGAACATCCACGAAACAACTGAGTTCTTGTTCTCACTTCCACTCACCAACCACTTTAACAGGAGCTTGTTCTTGATTCTAAGATCCCTGTTCTTGGCTGCAGGAGTGGAACCCAATGTGATCTTCTGCTGTTGCATGCTGAGATGCTTTTCTGCTCATCAAGGATGTAAAGAGTGATTATATGAGTTACTATATCCTTCCTGGCAGCTCAAACTGCTCAATCTGGCCATTTTCCTCTGACCTCTGTTATCAACCAGGCGTTTGTTTCCACCCACAGAACTGTCGCTCACTCAACTCAATGTTTGTTTGTTTGTTTGTTTGTTTGTTTTTTCGCACCATTCTATGGAAATTCTAGAGACTGCTGTGTGTGAAAACCCCAAGAGATCAGCAGTTTCTGAAATACTCAAACCAGTCCATCTGGCTCAAACCAACACCCATGCCACAGTGAAAGAAAGTCACACTTTGAGATCACAATTTTTCCCATTCTGATGTTTCAGTTTCATAAAATCGGTGAAATTTAGTTCCCTCTGAAATTCAGTCGTTTTCATAGAAGAATTTCTGTAATATCTCAGAAGTTATTTCATTTGAAGAAATTAAAGCAAATAATGTGCATGAATTGCTTGCTTCACGCAGTTCAAGCAGACAGAGGAAGTCTGTGTGCATATGCGCAAGTTTAACTTCTTTTTCTTCTTCTTTTGGGTTTTATGGCAGCTGGCATCCACAGCGTTGCATTACTGCCATCTACAGGTTTACCTTTGGCCATGCACTGACAGTTACATCATTCTGTCACTAAACGAACAGCTAATCACACCGAGGTGTTCGCTGACTGTCGATATTTATTAGTTTGGTCCTGCATTTCCTTTCCTTTGCAAAATAACATCTATTCTTCTTGCTTTCCGTTACTGTAGTCAGTCTTTCACAGTTCGTTCTCACACTCACGTCCTCCATTGTTCTCTCCTGTTTCAAATTTGTATCCCACAATGCCTTGCACGAACGGAGAAAGCCCACCACGTGATACATGACGTAGTATCTTGTTTTGCATCATGGTGAAGCAGGAAAAAATAGCGGAGAATTTAGGGCCATGTGGCCCTAAATTAATTAATTATTCTATTTTTAAAAAAAAACTAATAAAATTGGAAGTCTGTGATTCGAATTCAGTAGCTTTCGGTCCACCAAACAAAAATAATTGGGTGTCAGGGAAAATTCTTTTTACGACCTACACTTGAAAAATCTGAAAGTCAGTACAGCTTTAACTGAAGCTTTTGATTTGTATCTGCATGATTTTATGCATTGTGCTGCTGTCAAAGGATTGGCTGATTAGATAAATGCATAAAACAGCAGGTGTATTGGTAAGGTCTACCTAATAAAGTGGCTTGTGAGTGTATGTTATAGCAGCTATAAACAGCAGTTCCCTTGCCAGCCTCTCTTTTTTCCCTCTTTCTTGAAGTTAATAAGATAAAAATACACACTTAAAAAAAAAAGAAATAGGACACTCCTCTGTCCTGAAGTCCTGACTGTTACAAAGTGCTAACACTGGATACTCCTTCTTTATTAACCTCCTAGGGCTTAGTGGTCACATGCGTGGACAGCACTTTTTAGAAATTCGGAACAAGAATCCACATATGTGGACATACTTTTTCTCTAAAAGTACATCTTATCAAAAGATGATGCTTAGTTTTTATTCTAATCAGGTTCTAATAAGCCCAAATAGCAAAGAGAAATAAAAAATGCATGTAAAAAACCAGCTTGGGCCTTAGGAGTTTAAATGTGAAATAAAAGCATGAATATGACAATGATTCGTAAATAATGTTTTTCAAATCATCGTCTTCACCGGGTGGCACGGTGGTGTAGTGGTTAGCACTGTCGCCTCACAACAAGAAGGTCCGGGTTTGAGCCCTGTGGCCGGCGAGGGCCTTTCTGTGCGGAGTTTGCATGTTGTCCGCGTGGGTTTCCTCCGGGTGCTCTGGTTTCCCCCACAGTCCAAAGACATGCAGGTTAGGTTAACTGGTGACTCTAAATTGACCATGAGTGTGAATGGTTGTCTATGTGTCAGCCCTGTGCTGACCTGGCGACTTGTCCAGGGTGTACCCTGCCTTTTGCCCGTAGTCAGCTGGGATAGGCTTCAGCTTGCCTGCGACCCTGTAGAACAGGATAAAGCGGCTACAGATAATGAGATGAGATGAGATCTTCTTCACCTTAGGTTATGTATAGCATCCATCACACAAGTCCTACACTGTAAAAAATGTCTGTAGAATTAACAGTGAATTTATGTAAAATCATGACATAAAAAACTGTAAATACAAAAACAATGAAGCAGTGTGTAATTTACATCAATATACTGTAAAACTCCTAACCAAATACCACTGTTAATTTAACAGTAAGAATATGTTGAATTGATCATATTTTTTTGTAGAATTTACAAATTGTTGTAGTTTAAACACAGACAAACTGTAATACTAAAACAGAATGTGATAGTTAAAATTACATCATTGCCCTGTTAAAAAAAAATTAAAAAAATGTCAGTAGAGGCTCTCTGTCAGTCAACTAAGGTGCCATACCATGAATCTGGGGACCTGGGTTCGATTACAACCCGAGGTCATTTTCTGATCCCTCTCTCCAGCTCATTTCCTGTCTCTACACTGTCCTATCTAATAAAGGTGAAAAAAGTCTAAAAAAAAAAAATCTGTCTAGTAGCTCATTGCTTGTAACCATCATTGTTTATTGTACAATGAATATCTGTAAAATGAACAGTTATGTATTGATTATTGTACATTGAATACCTGTAAAATTTACATTTAGTTATCATTAATTGTACATGGAATCCCAGTGAAATGTACAAGTTATTCTGTAATGTTGTTTACATTTCACTGTATTTTTAACAGGATTATTCTGGCAACCACAGCTGCCAGTATTTTTCCGTAAAAACAACGGATTTTTTTTTACAGTGTAAATTGACCGTAGATGTGAATGGTTGTCTGTGTCTATGGCCAGTGCCGTATTAAGCCAATGCGGTGCCCCTGGGCACTATACCTCAAGTACCCCCCCCAACCACCCTCACCCTGCGTGCACGCGTTCAGTAACCTCCTGCACACACTCACAAACCTTGCCCTTTGCTGTCAAAAATAGTAGCATATACATAAACAATAGTACACATAAACAAGGTCATTCTTCCTCATTGAAAATTTATTAAGTAGGCTACATCAGCCCATAAAATTCAGTAGAGAGGTGTTCTACTGGCGTCGGCTGCGCTGGGTTGACATCCATAACACCCTCGTCTTCCTTCTCGTCACCATGGTGTGAACTGATCTCTACCTGGCTTAAAGTGGCTTCGCACATATCCTCCTCCCCGGGGTCTCCCTTGCTCCCATCTTCCTCAAGGGGATCCTCGTCGTCGCCGACCCCTCGGCTAACACTGGCTGTGGTTGTAGCATCTCTCCGGCTAGTGCTAGCAGGGCCATCTCCCTCACTAGCATCGCTGATTTCACTAGCTTCGGCTTCAGCGCTGGTAGTGACAGCAGTTGTTGATGTTTTTATAAAAAAACGATCTAACACCGGAACATTTTTAATTGCAGCTACACCAGTTAACCTAACCTGCATGTCTTTGGGGGAAACCCACACGGACAGAACATGCAAACTCCGCACAGAAAGGCCCTCATCGGCAGACGTGCAGCTTGTGAACAGGCAAGGCAGGCAACTGCTTGGGGCCCCCTGGCCCAGGGGGCCCCCGAGAGTCGGGGCCCGAGGGCTTATCTCATCTCATCTCATTATCTCTAGCCGCTTTATCTTTCTACAGGGTCGCAGGCAAGCTGGAGCCTATCCCAGCTGACTACGGGCGAAAGGCGGGGTACACCCTGGACAAATCGCCAGGTCATCACAGGGCTGACACATAGACACAGAGAACCTACAGAGAACCTACAGAACCTACAGAGAACCTACAGTTCTCACCCATCCACCTTAAGGTTGTGCATTCTGAGATGCTTTTCTGCTTCCCATGGCTGTAAAGTGTCTTCTGAATAAGCATAAAGCTTTGTCATTACTATGGTTATTACCTGCTTTAGATGATAAAATGCCAGATTTTGCACTTTGTACAAAATCTTTAATATCAGTTAAACCTTTGGGTTCAGAATTAAATTTATTGCTCAATAACCCAGCACTGGATTCACTTTCATAAAGATCCACCTCACATTAGGACCACACTTTGGGGAAAAATCATCACCAGAACATCTCATCTCATCATCTCTAGCCGCTTTATCCTGTTCTACAGGGTCGCAGGCAAGCTGGAGCCTATCCCAGCTGACTACGGGCGAAAGGCGGGGTACACCCTGGACAAGTCACCAGGTCATCACATAGACAACCATTCACACTCACAGTCAATTTAGAGTCACCAGTTAACCTAACCTGCATGTCTTTGGACTGTGGGGGAAACCGGAGCACCCAGAGGAAACCCACGCGGACACAGGGAGAACATGCAAACTCCGCACAGAAAGGCCCTCGCCGGCCCCGGGGCTCGAACCCAGGACCTTCTTGCTGTGAGGCGACACCACCGTGCCGCCCGAGGGCTTATTTATTTTGTTTTTTTATTGTTCTTTACCATTGTATTTTCACATTTGGAATTTAAAAAACTTTGGTTTCATACATTTTTCGTTGGTGTCAGATTATTTATAACATATTGGTGATAAACACTGGTCAAAAGGGCCCCCTGGAAATTTTTGCCTGGGGCCACAACAGACTCTAGAATCGCCTCTGCTCATCGGCCACGGGGCTCGAACCCGGACCTTCTTGCTGTGAGGTGACAGCGTTAACCACTTACGCCACCCTCTCTCGATGGAATTTTCACACAAAATTAATTGTGTGCCTTTTGGGTAACATGAAGGCTAAGGGGGAACGTGGACGCGTGCGTGCGTACGTGCGTTCGCACGAGCGCCTCCTCCCTTGGCCTCGCGCGTCTGTTCCGAATCAGTTCTGCACCTTCACTACTTCAGATAGCCGAAGCGCTCGCGTGCCACAACAGCAACAAGAGCCGGTCCTTATCCGGTTGGCACGAGATGCCCGGAACACGACCTGGTGCGCGTCTTTAACAGAAGAAGAAGAAGGAGGAGGAGGAGGAGGGGATGTGTTTTCTCCTGGACACTGGGTTCTGGGTAATAACGGTTCAGAGAGAACAGAAACCAGCGCGCGCTTCAGACAGACCGGATTCAGAAGACGGCGCGTGCGACAGTCACGAGCTGAACGGAAATAGAACCGGAAAAGGGAGAAGTGGTCCTCTGAGCGTCGCAAACACCGCACTGGAAAGTCTGCTGATGAAGGAAAGCAAACGTCTGGGACTGGGAATTAAAGAAGTAAGCAGCTATAGTAGAATTTATTTGTTTGTTTTTGTTTGTTTGTTTGGTGTTAATTCTGAGGTTTGTTTGTTTTTTAAAGAGAGAGAGAGAGATTTAAAAGGAACCATTTTAGTCAGAATCACCTCACAGTTCCATCCATGATGTGGATATTATGTAATAATTTGAAAAATGTAGATATATTTAAAAAAAAAATTATTTATTTTTCCACCATGATGTAATTTTCAATTTGAATCATTATAGACTGAAAATGAGGGAGTCATTATTCCTGTACAGGACTAACAAGCTCCAGCCAAAAGTAACAGGTTACTGTAGATATAGATATAGATATAGATGTATTTATTTATTTATTTATTTATTAAATCTGTAGGCTGTGTGCAAAATAATGATTTGATGTTAATTTCATGCTGGACAGCGAGAGAGAGAGAGAGAGAGAGATTGTATACTGTATTCTTCACCAGTGTTCCTCTGTGTCTGAAACTGAAAATGAACCATTAAAGGTTCTTCTGTTCCCCATGTCTGAAAAAAAAAAAAGCCTTAAAGAAACCTGGAAAAGATCATTTTCCAATATGAGCTCAAAGTAAACCATTCAAAGAAGGTAAGAACAACCCAGATTTTTTTTTTTTTCAAAAACATTTCTGCCTAAATTTGGGATCTCAATCCTACAGGATTTACCGGTACAAACGGTGTCATGACAGCAACGCAATCTTTTCTTTTGTTTAACCGTATCAGTCGAACTATGAAAGCACATTTTTCTGTGCTGATATTATTGAGCATTCTTGATGAGAAGATGGGCGGCACGGTGGTGTAGTGGTTAGCGCTGTCGCCTCACAGCAAGAAGGTTCGGGTTCGAGCATTTTCCAGGTGCTCCGGTTTCCCCCACAGTCCAACGACATGCAGGTTAGATTAACTGGTGACTCTAAATTGACCGTGAGTGTGAATGGTTGTCTATGTCTATGTGTCAGCCCTGTGATGACCTGGCGACTTGTCCAGGGTGTACCCCGCCTTTCGCCCATAGTCAGCTGGGATAGGCTCCAGCTTGCCTGCGACCCTGTAGAACAGGATAAAGCGGCTAGAGATAATGAGATGAGATGAGAAAAACTACCACCTTGCACCACTAATATTAGCATTGCTGCATTTAATACTTCGTACAACCTCCTTTGCCATGAAACAGCACTGAGTATCTCCGAAACATTTTATAAGGTTGGAGATCTAGAGCAGGGCATCTGAGACCGTTCCTCTTTACACAATCTTTCCAGATCATCCAGGGTCCTCCGTCCTCTCTTGCGGTCTCTACTCTTCAGGTTTTCACAGGGGACTGACATGGTCAGGGCAGAAGCTTGATTCTGTGCTCAGTGAACCATTTTTGTGTTGATTTGGACATCGGATCATTGTCCTGCTGGAAGATCCAATGATGACCCAGTTTTAGTTTCCTGGCAGAAGCAGCCAGATTCTGATTTAAAATGTCCTGGGATTTCATGGAGTCCATCCATGATGCCATGGACCCGAACAAGGTTTCCAGGGTCTTTAGAGGAAAAACAGCCCCAAAACAAACATCACAGAACTTCCACCATATTTTTACACTTGGGATTGAGCTCTTTTCGTTATAGCCATCCTTCTTTTTTTTTTTTACACCAGACCGATCGCGAGTGTTTATTGCCAAAAAGCTTGGTTTTTGTTCCATCAGACCATAGAACATGGTGCTTACGTTTGTATTTAACTGACAGAAAAGGCTTTTTTTCTGGCAAACCTTGCAAATAATCTGTTGGCATGGAGGTGGCATCTGATGGTGGTTTTGGAGACTTGGAAACACCAAGATTTTACTTTTTCTTGTAATTCACCAACACTGATCCTTTTGCCTTTCTTACCCTCCTCCTGACTGTACATGGGGGCAAAATAAACTTGGCTCCTCTTCCAGGTGAGTTTATACCAGTTCCAGTTGGTGTCCACCTTTTTTTAAAATTATTATTGCCCTAACAGTAGAAATGGACATTTTCATTTGAGTAGCTTTTTTTTTTTTTATAATCGTTCCCATGTTGATGTTGAGGGAATTTAGCCTCTGTGTCAAATCATATTTGTTCCCCAGTTAATCCAGGAAGCCATGGATCAAAAGTTACAGCTTGAAAGTTCCTACACACTCAAAAAGATGTACAATTTAAACGTCCATCTTCAGTTACCGTACATTGTGTTCACTCCAATTTCCAGGGGTGCCAATAACAGTGGCACATGTGTTTTTGTTATTATACTTGGTCATTTATTTATTGAGGAAAATGATCCAATATTACATATCTGTGGGTGGCAAAAGTATGTGAACCTTTGCTTTCAGTATCTGGTGTGACCCCCTTGTGCAGCACTAACTGCAACTAAACGTTTGTGGTAACTGTTGATCAGTCCTGCACACCGGCTTGGAGGAATTTTAGTCTATTCATCTGTACAGAACAGCTTCAACTCTGGGATGTTGGTGGGTTTCCTCACATGAACTGCTCGCTTCAGGTCCTTCCACAACATTTTGATTGGATTAAGGTCAGGCTTTGACTTGGCCATTCTAAAACATTAACTTTATTCTTCTATAACCATCCTTTGGTCAAACAATTTGTGTGCTTAGGGTCGTTGTCTTGCTGCATGACCCACCTTCTCTTGATATTGAGTTCATGGACAGATGTCCTGACATTTTCCGTTAGAATTTGCTGGTATAATTCAGAATTCATTGTTCCATCAATGATGGCAAGCTGTCCTGGCCCAGATGCAGCAAAACAGGCCCAAACCATGATACTACCACCACCATGTTTCACAGATGGGATAAGGTTCTTATGCTGGAACGCAGTGTTTTCCTTTCTCCAAACATAACGCTTCTCATTTAAATCAAAAAGTTCTATTTTGGTCTCATCCGTCCACAAAACATTTTTCCAATAGCCTTCTGGCTTGTCCATGTGACCTTTAGCAAACTGCAGATGAGCAGCAATGTTCTTTTTGGAGAGCAGTGGCTTTTGCCTTGCAACCCTGCCATGCACACCATTGTTGTTCAGTGTTCTCCTGATGGTGGACTCATGAACATTAGCCAATGTGAGAGAGGCCTTCAGTTGCTTAGAAGTTACCCTGGGGTCCTTTGTGACCTCGCTGACTATTACACGCCTTGCTCTTGGAGTGATCTTTGTTGGTCGACCACTCCTGGGGAGGGTAACAATGGTCTTGAATTTCCTCCATTTGTACACAATCTGTCTGACTGTGGATTGGTGGAGTCCAAACTCTTTAGAGATGGTTTTGTAACCTTTTCCAGCCTGATGAGCATCAACAATGCTTTTTCTGAGGTCCTCAGAAATCTCCTTTGTTCGTGCCATGATACACTTCCACAAACATGTGTTGTGAAGATCAGACTTTGATAGATCCCTGTTCTTTAAATAAAACAGGGTGCCCACTCACACCTGATTGGCATCCCATTGATTGAAAACACCTGACTCTAATTTCTGAACTGCTAATCCTAGACGTTCACATACTTTTGCCACTCACAGATATGTAATATTGGATCATTTTCCTCAATAAATAAATGACCAAGTATAATATTTTTGTCTCATTTGTTTAACTGGGTTCTCTTTATCTACTTTTAGGACTTGTGTGAAAATCTGATGATGTTTCAGGTCATATTTATGCAGAAACATAGAAAATTCTAAAGGGTTCACAAACTTTCAAGCACCACTGTATGTTTAATCTGTTTTATCGGATTACAGAGATATTTTGGCAGTGCATAGTTTGTATTCTGTTTCGTTTGACAGTATTTACCATCATCATTTGAGAAATAAGTGCAGATTATTTCATTTCACAGGTGCAACAGTGTACACGAGGATAACATTGCATAAGATCACTTGGCATCACACATTAGTATCAGAGTGTTTTTTTAATCTTTATGAATACTGGTATGCATCCCGAGTGAAAACAGTGGCGTCGTGTTGTGCTGAATGTACATTTCAAATTATTTGTCGTGAAAGCACCTAATTTGAATAATAATTTGATGAATCAAAGATGTGTTTTGCGCCAGCATCCAGAGCAGAAATGCCACAAGGAAAAAAGAATCACAATATTACCAGACTTTTTTCCCCCCAACTAATATTTCAAAGAAAGCTAAAACTAATGACACTGATACTAAGGCTAACAATATGCGTGCACACAAGCAACAGAGCCTTTATCTTGCACAATAAAAATTAATGACATTATCATAATTGCATTCACTTGGCAGCCTCAACCATTTAAACATCTGTACATGAGCCTGTAAAAAAAAAAAATCTGTCCTGAAATGCTCTCACAGTCTCAGAGGAGTTCAGCACTGCAGAATTTAACTTTCTACTTCATTTAACACCACTTCAGCTCAGTGTGTCAGAATAGGTATAACACTCGTCTTTATTATAGGGCTGGATTCGGACTAAATGACCTGGTTTGTGCTGTAAACAGTGAAATTGGCTCAGCATCTTAATTCCTATCAGGGTTCATGAACGTACGGATATTTGGCTTGACATGGCGTGTCATGGAAACATTTTTGGAAAGAGTCAGCAGTTTTACACCAGTGTAGGAGTTTATACTTTGTCATTTCTCAGTAACACTGAGAAACAATAACGTAAGTATTGTTAATGCTACAGGAACTAAGTAGCTATCAATGGATAAAAAGCACAATGCCTCATTTATTCATTATTTTCCTATAACAGCATCTCCCAGAATGCTTCATTCCTTACTTAAGAGTGGAAGAAACTATTCACAGATTTATTACCTCGCCCGGGACTGAGTCAGCGGGGTGACGTATTTTAATCAGTGCCGTTTGTGTGTGTGTCTGTTAACAATCTAGTGTCTAGATGGCCACACTGATTGACTTCAAATTTTCAGGGTAGGCGGGCAATGCTCCGTAGATTACCTGATTAAATTTTGGAGGTAATCGGGTCAAGGTCACCCGAAAGGTCAACCTTTCGGTCAAAACAACACATTTTCCATTATAACTCAAAAATGGTTGCCGATAGACAGATGTTGACTATTATGAGCATATAGGAACTCCCATATGGCCTTTCATTTGGCACCATGATCTTTGACCTTGAGTGACCCTGAAAGGTCAAACTCAAGGTCATGGATTTTCAGAGGGCTGTAGCCTGAAAACGGTTGATGGTAGACAGATATTTACCATTATCAACTTATAAGAAGTGCTATATGGGCTTTCATTTGGCACCATGATCTTTGACCTTGAGTGACTGTGAAAGGTCTAGGGCTGTCACGATTACCGGTGTACACGGTTACTGCGCTAAAATATGTTGACGGTGACCATAACCTTCTGAGTGTCAAAACCGCGATAGCTTCCATTTTCGCGAGACTTTGAACTTTCGTGCGAGTTTTCCCGCCGACGCCACTCAAGTTCACTCACTCACTGTCCGAAGTTCAAGCATGGCGGAAGGAGGAGACTGTGGTGGTCATCAAGATGAAGACATCTATCCGCCTTCCAAGCGGATAAAATCGGAAGTGTGGAAATATTTTGGATATTTCAAAAATTCGGAGGGACAACTTGTTGATGACGGTGCTCCTGCATGTAGAGTGTGCAGAAAAAAGGTGTCAGCGAAAGGCAGCAATACATCAAATCTAATGACTCATCTGCGAGACCATCATCAGCATCTGTACAGCAAGTGCAAGGTAGGTTAACGTGTATGTTTTAGCTGAAATGCGCAAAGTAACTTTTGACTTTTGACGAGGGAAGATGAAACAATTATTTCCAACTGTCAATAATGTTAGACCTTGATGATAATCTTTATTGTCGAAAGACGGCCACTGCTAGCAGTTTTAAAATGCATCTAGCACTAGCTGTGGTTAGCGTTATTCTGAGGTAAACATCACCATTCTAAGCTAAGTTACACAGCTAAACTTTCATTCGCCACAAGACGGTGAAAATGGATCAGTGAAACACACAAAGTAACGTATGACTTCGGGTCGAGGGAAAATACAACAGTTGTATCCGACTGTCAATAATGTTAAACTTTGATAATGATCTTTATTGCGAAGTGCGCCCACTGCTAGCATTTTAAAATGTGACTAGCTGTGGTGTTTTGCGCTATTCTGAGGTAAACTCCATTCTAACCTAAGTTAAACAGCTAAACTGTCATTCACCACAAGACGGTAGAAATGGGTCAGTGAAACACACGAAGTAGCTTCCAGGTCAGGATCCACTTGTCCACAGTCCAAACTTGAAAACCTGAACCACGCCCACTCAACCTGAGCCACGCCCACTCAAATAACCGTGATAATACCGTACACCGCGATAATTTTGGTCACAATAACCGTCATGTTAAATTTTCATACCGTGACACCCCTAGAAAGGTCAAACTGAAGGCCATGGGTTTTAAGAGGGCTATAACTTTAAACTGGTTCATGATAGCCAGATGTTTACTGTTATCAACATATAAGAAGTCCCATATGGGCTTTCAGTTGCCACCATGATCTTTGACCTTGAATGACTTTGAAAGATTAAACTCAAGGTCATGGATTTTCAGAGGGCTGTAGCCTGAAAACGGTTGATGGTAGACAGATATTTACCATTATCAACTTGTAGGAAGTGCCATATGGGCTTTCATTTGGCACCATGATCTTTGACCTTGAAAGGTTCAAGGGGCTATAACTTTAAAATGGTTCATGATAGCCAGATGTTTACCATTATCAACATATAAGAAATCCCATATGGGCTTTCAGTTGCCACCATGACCTTTGACCTTGAATGACTTTGAAAGGTCAAACTCAAGGTCATGGATTTTCATAGGGCTATAACCTGACAGCTGACGATTGAGAAATATTACCATTATCAACATATAGGTATAAAATAAGTGCTGCCGGGCGAGGTTTGTTTTGCCTGGCAACACTTGTTTAAAGCTCTTATGGAAAGATGAATCCATCCAATCATCCATTCACTTCTGCCTTTCTTTCAAAATCAGTGGCCGCTCCTGACCTTCTGGACCCCAAAGCTGCTGCCCACAACTCCAAGCCCCGCCTGTCTTTCTCGGCCAAGCCGGTGGTGTTGAACACTCAGGATGACTTCGAGCCACGCGTCAGTGTCATGCGCTGGAAAACTGTGCTGACTGTCTTCCTGCTGGTCGTCCTCTACCTTATCATGGGCGCCACAGTGTTCAAGGCTCTGGAGCAGCCGAACGAGAACTTGCAGAAACTCGCCATCCTAAACCAGAAGCTTCAGTTTCTCATCGATCACCCCTGCGTCAACTCCACTGAGCTGGAAGACTTAGTGAAGGTGAGGAAAGCAACTCACACTTCACACAATGCAAATGTAGCCATGATTATTACTATCAGTGTGCTTTGGAGCGTCCCAGGGAATAAAATCTTCACACACACACACATTCACACACAGATGTAGTCTGCCTGTGGTGTAATCATACTGTTTTATCTATCTATATATTTTTTCTCATTAACTGAAAAATCAAGGTCAAACACTGGAGAAAGCAAAAGTGTTCGAATCTTCAGGTCGATTTCAGGACCATGGACAGCAGCCAGGCCAGTTTTTGAAGGAAACTAGTTGTCAAGTTGTGCTCGCTGTGTGTTTTCGACCTGATATTAACATTTTAATCAGGAATCAGGATTATTTTTCCCTTACAGCTTATGGTTTCCATTGTGTTGACATCTGTTCCTGTCTGTCTTCCTCTATTGGCTTCCTCCAAGTTGCTTGATTAGTTGAACAACATCGATTTATGTGGGGATGAGAATTTCCAATCTGAAAATGACTCCAATTAAAATGCAGTTTTGGCTGGAAAATAGCCATAACAAGTGTACATATACTGTAAGTGTCATATCTGTCAGGTCATTCCTCGGATTCATAGACACTCCTTCTCTTGTCATAGTTGTTTCCTGTTCACAGCCTGTATAAAGGTGAGTGTTGTCAGTGCAAAGCCTTATTTATTTCTGTATATGCCTCATTGTGTTTCTGACCTTTGCTTAGTTTGGGCTATTCTTTGGATTTTCTCTGTTGGTTTTGATGTTTTTGTTTATGTCCTTGGTTTGAATTGTTTGACTTTTGATTCTGGATTGTGAACTAATCTCCAGGACATGGACTCTCACATAATCGCCAAGTCTGGTAGGTCTGGTAGGTTAACATTTATGGAATATTGTGTTTAATTACAGTATATACACCATATCGATGGTGGATGTTATGTTGGCGCCATGGGGTGTCTTGATACGTCATCTCTTTTTTTCCACCTGGGTTTACTTCTGAGTCTCTGTTTTTCTCCAACCTCTCAAAAACATATTGGTAAGTTGATCGATTATGCTAAATTGCCGAATAAGCGTGTATGATTGGACTGATTGGTGTCCAATCCATGGTGTATTCCTGCTTTGCCCCCAGATCCACCACATTCCTGAGGATAAAACACCATCAGCTAGCCTACAACTCTACTTTCTTTGCATTTTTCCTCTTTATCTTTTCTCTTTCTCTGTCTGAAGGACATATATGCTAACTCCAACCCTTTATCTATCATGGGCAGCCAGTCCATTTCTAATTAGAGATTAATGTTGATCATTGCCTTCAGCTCTGTCAGAGGCTATTATTGACTCCTCATGTGTTCTTCAGTCCCCAGAGCATCCATCTGTCAAGGTTTGAGATTAAATCTTGGTGTCTCAATGCTGTCCACTTACATAAGAAAAACCTTGCTGTCAAACATACAATAAAAATATCAGAGTTCATTTCCAAGGTGCTTTCCAGGCATCTTCTGGAAACAAAGAACCACACACCACCATTTGTGAATACTTTCATTCAGCATTAAAAAGACATAAAGATGAAAAGAATACGCAGCAAATCTCTCATCCTCTGATTGCTTTATTTTGACTTCCTCTCGAGCCAGGCTTTTCAGCACCACACTGTGACACAAAGGGGAATAAAAAGGGCAGAGTTAGCAGGGGACAAGAATGAGCAATGACTCACTTTACATCACAGTCATATTATGTTCCTCTAAAAACACATGCGCTATATTAGAGACAAAAATTACCTCATTTAAAGTTTTCATGTGAAGCAAACACAAGCGAGGCTGCAGTGTTGGATACTCAGGTGAATGTACAGGTGTCACAAAAGGCTTGTTTGTTTGTTTTTTCAGAAGGATTAAGCTTAGACTGAAATTACTCAGGCTTTTCTTTGAAGAATCAAAGCTAATATTCACACATATGAACACATCAACATATGAGATGATATTGCTTTCAAAAAAGAAAAAAAAACCTTAACAGCTCCAGGGTTGAGGTTATACTACAACCCCGATTCCAAAAAAGTTGGGACAAAGTACAAATTGTAAATAAAAACGGAATGCAATAATTTACAAATCTCAAAAACTGATATTGTATTCACAATAGAACATAGACAGCATATCAAATGTCGAAAGTGAGACATTTTGAAATTTCATGCCAAATATTGGCTCATTTGAAATTTCATGACAGCAACACATCTCAAAAAAGTTGGGACAGGGGCAATAAGAGGCTGGAAAAGTTAAAGGTACAAAAAAGGAACAGCTGGAGGACCAAATTGCAACTCATTAGGTCAATTGGCAATAGGTCATTAACATGACTGGGTATAAAAAGAGCATCTTGGAGTGGCAGCAGCTCTCAGAAGTAAAGCTGGGAAGAGGATCACCAATCCCCCTAATTCTGTGCCGACAAATAGTGGAGCAATATCAGAAAGGAGTTCGACAGTGTAAAATTGCAAAGAGTTTAAACGTATCATCATCTACAGTGCATAATATCATCAAAAGATTCAGAGAATCTGGAAGAATCTCTGTGCGTAAGGGTCAAGGCCGGAAAACCATACTGGGTGCCCGTGATCTTCGGGCCCTTAGACGGCACTGCATCACATACAGGCATGCTTCTGTATTGGAAATCACAAAATGGGCTCAGGAATATTTCCAGAGAACATTATCTGTGAACACAATTCACCGTGCATCTGCCGTTGCCAGCTAAAACTCTATAGTTCAAAGAAGAAGCCGTATCTAAACATGATCCAGAAGCGCAAACGTCTTCTCTGGGCCAAGGCTCATTTAAAATGAACTGTGGCAAAGTGGAAAACTGTTCTGTGGTCAGACAAATCAAAATTTGAAGTTCTTTATGGAAATCAGGGACGCCGTGTCATTCAGACTAAAGAGGAGAAGGACGACCCAAGTTGTTATCAGCGCTCAGTTCAGAAGCCTGCATCTCTGATGGTATGGGGTTGCATTAGTGCGTGTGGCATGGGCAGCTTACACATCTGGAAAGACACCATCAATGCTGAAAGGTATATCCAGGTTCTAGAGCAACATATGTTCCCATCCAGACGACGTCTCTTTCAGTGAAGACCTTGCATTTTCCAACATGACAATGCCAAACCACATACTGCATCAATTACAGCATCATGGCTGCGTAGACGAAGGGTCCGGGTACTGAACTGGCCAGTCTGCAGTCCAGATCTTTCATCCATAGAAAACATTTGGCGCATCATAAAACGGAAGATACGACAAAAAAGACCTAAGACAGTTGAGCAACTAGAATCCTACATTAGACAAGAATGGGTTAACATTCCTATCCCTAAACTTGAGCAACTTGTCTCCTCAGTCCCCAGACGTTTACAGACTGTTGTAAAGAGAAAAGGGGATGTCTCACAGTGGTAAACATAGCCTTGTCCCAACTTTTTTGAGATGTGTTGTTGTCATGAAATTTAAAATCACCTAATTTTTCTCTTTAAATGATACATTTTCTCAGTTTGAACATTTGATATGTCATCTATGTTCTATTCTGAATAAAATATGGAATTTTGAAACTTCCACATCATTGCATTCCGTTTTTATTTACAATTTGTACTTTGTCCCAACTTTTTTGGAATCAGGGTTGTACAACTAAGATTCATCTATGATGAGCACAAAAGAATTCATTAATATAGACCCTGATTGATGTGCTGATGGCCATGATAATTGCATCATGGAGCATTAAATCAACTTTTTTTTTCTTTTTTTTTACGCATCATTGACAATTTTATGTTATGAAGTCCGCTCAGCCATCACAACCACAGACTGCGAAAAAGCCGACCTCTGGCTACATGTTCGGAGGAGGTTATGGAGGTTATGTACACACTCTAATTAAATTATTTCTGGAAACAGGCTTTAAGATCTACACTCACTCTTCACTTGACTAGAAGCCCCTGCTCATGTGAGATGATGCAATTGCACAGGCTCACCCAAACTGCTCAGTTGAAACTTGGAAAAATGTCTCCAGGTCTCATCCTTCACAGTTGTCCAATTTTGGTGTCCACTACAGCCTCAGATTCTTGTTCTTGGCTGAAATGAGTGGAACCCAATGTGGTCTTCTATTGTTCTCACGCATCCACCTTAAGGTTGTGCATTCTGAGATGCTTTTCTGCTTCCCATGGCTGTAAAGTGTCTTCTGAATAAGCATAAAGCTTTGTCATTACTATGGTTATTACCTGCTTTAGATGATAAAATGCCAGATTTTGCACTTTGTACAAAATCTTTAATATCAGTTAAACCTTTGGGTTCAGAATTAAATTTATTGCTCAATAACCCAGCACTGGATTCACTTTCATAAAGATCCACCTCACATTAGGACCACACTTTGGGGAAAAATCATCACCAGAACATCTCATCTCATCTCATTATCTCTAGCCGCTTTATCCTGTTCTACAGGGTCGCAGGCAAGCTGGAGCCTATCCCAGCTGACTATGGGCGAAAGGCGGGGTACACCCTGGACAAGTCGCCAGGTCATCACAGGGCCGACACATAGACACAGACAACCATTCACACTCATATTCACACCTACAGTCAATTTAGAGTCACCAGTTAACCTAACCTGCATGTCTTTGGACTGTGGGGGAAACCGGAGCACCCAGAGGAAACCCACACGGACACGGGGAGAACATGCAAACTCCCCACAAAAAGACCCTCGCCGGCCACAGGGCTCGAACCCGGACCTTCTTGCTGTGAGGCGACAACGCTAACCACTACACCACCGTGCCGCCCCTCACCAGAACATTCTGATGAATTATTAATGATATTAGAGACCTCAAATAATATCCGCCACTCACATAGTCCCACATGTCCATACAATATGTACAGTATAGTATTTGCGGGTCTTGGCATGTTCACAGACACGTTCAGAACTGGCCTGAGTAAACTTCATTTAATTTCATTCCATTCAAATTTACCTGTATAGCGCTTTTAGTAATATTGTCACAAACCACTAAGCATGGGTTCTGGGCTATAAACTGTTTTTGTTGGGGAGTGAAAATATTTAGGGTCCATAGTGAAGATGCATGATCCAAGCAGAAAGTTTTTAAATAGGTGGCTGTCATGCGGATAAAGAAAAGACGTGATATCAAGTATCATCTTGAAATCCCATGGGAATCATGCCTACAATTATCTTGTCTTTCCCATGGTAGTGCTCCTTTTCGAAGAAAAATGGCTGTGCTGTTTTTGCACGGTGGGAGTAATTAAAATTGCAGAGATGGTGAAGAAAGCGCAAGCCCTGCTGCAATGGAACAGTAATCTTCCTCCAGCACTGAGAGAGAGAGAGAGAGAGAGAGAGAGAGAGAGATATTGTATATTAATTTACTAATCTTTATTTTCTTCAGCTTGGTTAACCTAGTGCTGTAGCCTTGAGGAGAGTGAAAGAAAGACAGAGAGAATCAGAATGTTAATTTATTAATATTTGGCAGAGATCAGCATCATATCTGACTGAATGTTGCACATTTTATGAGGAATTATGTATGAAGGAATGGGGAAATGCGAGGGGGAAAAAAGTCAGCAAATTTAATCAGAATCAAATCAAACAAAACAATGAATTAAATACGAACATAGCATCCAAAGCCTCAAGCAAACTCTCAAAGTAAAATGAATAATATCCGAAGCCAGTCTTCACCTTTAAAGTAAATTCCTCAGACCAAGTTCTCTCTCCAGTTTATTTCAGGTCATATTGACACTCTAGTCTTGTCTCCTCCCTCGTCCTGTCTTTGGTCTGTTACCTAATGGGGACACCTGTTCTTGTTTAGTTTATCTCTTTGCAAAGTCTTGCCATCTGTTCTTGCTTGTTCATGTCTGCCTGTGATTTGACCAATGCTATGGAGTGTCAGACACCATGAGTTGACCTAGTGCTTAGTGTGTCCACCTCTTGACCGGGAGATTGCAAGTTCTACTCATGGTCAGGTCATATCCAAGACCATCATAAAAATGGTACCTATTGCCATCTGGCAAAGCATGCTGCCATACAGATGCAAGTAGGGAAGTCAAACTCTCACGGTTAACAGAGGACTAGCCCCCCACTGTAACCCTAGCTGTATCGGCGAGAGGCTGAAGGCTATGGAAACGGAGATCGACGCCGCACCCATATACCTCAAAGAACTGGTTAGTACTGGGACCGGAGACTGCCTGGGAAGACCAGATCCTGGCGTGGAAGGGACTTTGACTTAACTTGATGGAATGTCAAGCCAAGTTTCAAGTCAAGTTTATTTGTATAGCGCTTTTAACAATGGACATTGTCGCAAAGCAGCTTTACAGAAAATTAAAGGCTTTAAACATGAGCTAATTTTATTCCTGATTTATCCCCGATGATCAAGCCTGTGGCAATGGTGGCAAGGAAAAACTCCCTCAGGAAGAAACCTTGAGAGGAACCAGACTCAAAAGGGAACCCATCCTCATTTGGGTGATAATAGATAGCGTGATTATAAATAACTCGCTTCTATAACTGTATCCTATAGAGTCACAAAGTATAACTGTGAAACCAGGAAAATCATTATAGTTTTAACATGAAGTCTGTTTTGTTAAAGTTATAAACTGTTCATTGATGGAAACTTGAGTGCAAAACTGACAACTGCAGTCCTAAAGTTAGCAAGTCAACTGCAGTCCTCAGACATACAGTAAATGTATTACTGTAAGTGTCCAGAGCCATCTTCCAAGTGCAACTTTTGGCTGTCCATATGGGGCCATCCTCCACAGGGGCAATGTGATGAGACTCCAGCGAGCAGTAGGGCATCAGGCAGGTCCGAGGAGCAGAAGAGGTCAGCATCACTGGTGTATCAGGATCGACATGTAACTCAGAGAGGGACAGATGGAAGAGATGGGGGACCCAGGTTGTTATGTATTCCCGTTGTCACCTTATGGTTAAGAACAGTATACATTTTACACGGAGTGCAATCAGGGACCCCGGCAAGACTAAATACAACAACATAACTAAAAGGGAGAGCCAGAAGGTAACCCAGACATGAGGGAGCCCTGGGACATAAAGCAGCCAGCCACTACACTGTCAACAAACCTGAGTGAGTGAGTGACAGTGGGGGACAACAGCATCCGTACATCCCAGTTTACCAAAATACTCTATGCCTGAGGACCCTCCAGATCTATTCCTTTGTCAAATAAAAACTATTAACAAAAGGCTCAACTAAACAGATGTTTTCAGCCTAGACTTAAACACTGAGACTGTGTCTGAGTCCTGAACACTATTTGGAAGGCTGTTCCACAACTGTGAGTGTGATGATGATTCTTGGCTTCTTGCACATAATCCAAGAATAAGAAAAATCTGAACTTGCATGTTCAAGTCTTGCCCATGTCAAATGCACATTAAAATGATCTATAGGGCTATTCATTTTTGGATTAGTTCGGATTAAATCTATTCAATTCAACTGACCAATAACTATGAGACTGCAGTACTAATAATGGTAGGCTGTGATTTCCAAAACTGCAATGAAATTTGTTTCCTGCAACTTCATTATTTACCAAGTTCCACTCACTAGCTTGCTCCACCCTATCACATCACAGCTACCAACGATTGTATCAGGGATGGCGAAGACTAGCACGTTTCCTCTGAGACACATGATGCATCTTTTCGATACGCTGTTCATACTACTGTCAGCGCTGTCTATCTTCTTTCACATCCATGAGCTCAGAGATACCCATGATTGGTTAATCACTCTGATTGACAGGGGACAGAGTAATACCATCCCTCCCACTCACCCATCTTGAACTCCTGGGAATCCATGTGCACGTAAAAACATGACTTTTCCATTATTATAGTAATACTGTACATCCATAAGCTGTTGTATTATTGTAATTTATTATGATAATTTTCATTGTTTTTGTATTTTGGTTTTCATTTTTATTTTAAGCATCTTCAGACTTTCCAATGGGTATACTGTATATGTCAAATTTGTTAAGTGTTTTAAATTTCGCTGCCGAGGATCAGCACGCCTAGGCTACTGCCTTTGCCTGCCACTCGGCTCACAATGCACCTGACCCCAATGCCTGTCCTTGTGGGTGGTGAGCCCACATGGCAGTGGCTCCATGTAATTTCTTCAGGCTGCACCAGGCCGGGCTTCATGGGCCAAGGCCCGGCCACCAGACGCTTGCCGGCGAGCTCCCTTCCCAGGTCTGGCTCCAGGATATCATCTGGCCTGGGAGCACCTTGGGATCCCCAAGGAGGAACTGGAAAGCATTGCTGAGGAGAAGGACACCTGGAATACCCTGCTTAGCCTGCTGCCACTGTGACCCAACTTCGGATAAGTGGAAGAAAATGGATGGATGGATGGATGGATGGATGTTTTAAGTTTAAAGTAAAAAATTTTACTCTAATTCTGTTCTAAGAGTCTAATACACCAATCAGCCATAAAATTAAAACTCCTGACAGGTGAAGTGAATAACATTGATTATCTCATTACAGTGGCACCTGTCAAGGGGTGGGATATATTAGGCAGCAAGAAAATGGTTAGTTCTTGAAGTTGATATGTTGGAAGCAGGAAAAATGGACAAGCATAAGGACCTGAGCGACTTTGACAAGGGCCAAATTGTGATGGCTAGATGACTAGGTCTGAGCATCTCCAAAACGGCACATCTTGTGGGGTGTTCCTGGTGTGCAGTGGTCAGTGCCTACCAAAAGCGGTCCAAGGAAGGACAACTGGTGAACCGGCAACAAGGTCACAGGTGTCAAAGGCTCATCAACATGGAGTGAAGGCTAACCCGTCTGGTCCAATCTCACAGAATAGCTACTGCAGAACAAATTGCTGAAAAAAGGTCTGATGAATCACATTTTCTTTTATGTCATATGGATGGCTGGGTGTGTGCATCACTTACCTTGGGAAGAGTAAGACCTGGCACCAGGATGTACTATGGGAAGGCGGCAAGCTGGCAGAGGCAGTGTGCTGCTCTGGGCACTGTTCTGCAGGGAAACCTTGGGTCCTGGCATTCATCTGGATGTTCCTTTGACACGTACCACCTACCTACCTAAACACTGTTGCAGACCAAGTGCACCTCTTCATGGGAACAGTATTCCATAATTGCGGTGGCTTCTTCCACCAGGGTAATGCCCCTGACACACTGCGAAAATTGTTCAGGAATGGTTTGAGGAACATGCCAAAGAGTTCAAGGTGTTGACTTGACCTCCAAATTCCACAGATCTTAATCTGATCAAGCATCTGTGGGATGTGCTGGACAAACAAGTCTGATCTATGGAGGCCCCATCTCGCAACTTACAGGACTTCAAGGAGCTGTTGATAACATCTTGGTGCCAGATACCAGAGCACACCTTCAGAGGTCTTGTGGAGTCCATGCTTGATGGGTCAGAGCTGTTTTAGTGGCACAAGAGGGACTGACACAATATTAGACAGGTGGTTTTAAATATTATGGCTGATCGGTGTACATATTGTATAATAAAATTAGATACTGTAGTAATAATTTAAAAAAATGGACAGCAGAGAGAGAGAGAGAAAGAGAGAGAGATTGATTAAAAAATGAAGGGTGTGTGTAAGCAAGGGCATATTTTGAAATGCAGAGGTCATATCAATATAAGGATTTTTTTTTAAAAAAGTATGAAATCAGCCATGCAGAGAAAATCAATATTGCTCTCTTTTTTTTCTTTCTCTCCGCTCTCCTTCCATGTTTTTTCAGTCTCATTCACCATGATGTCATAGAATGCACTGGCTATAACCCTGACACTTACATGCTATTGATTGTACGTCTGTGTGTGTTATAGGTCAGTAAAAAAAAAAACCCGAGGCTATACATGGCACTCACCTTCACAGGTTATGGTGTTTTCTAAGCATGTACCAGTATGGGACTAGGGACTGGAGGTGGGGACCCTGAGCAGATCGGCAGTCTATCGCAGGGCAGTTTTATTCTTATTAGCTCATCCAGCCGACAGGCGATAAGCTTCCCATCATGTGCTGTCTGTCGTCTGTCCGTCATTGTCCACATTTTATGAAAATCACTTCTTCTGTCTCAATTCTTCACCGATTTTTATTCTTTTTGGCAGGAAGGTAGGTCTGCCTGGGGTGCATATAGCTTCTACCCAAATTTGCTTAATTGCAATTAATAAGGAAGATATGGAGCAATTAATCAATCCCTAATGAGGAGGTTCCACACAAATTGCTTCTTCTCCCTCAATTCTTCACCGATTTTGATTCTTTCTGGCATGAATGTAGGGGTACCTAGGGTGCATATAACTTCTACACAGATTTGCTTAATTGCAATTATTAATGAAGTTATGGACTTAATGAGCAGTTCAACAAAAATCGCTTCTTCCCGGCCAATTCCTTGCCGTTTTGGATTCTTTCTGGCAAATAGGTAGGTATTCCTAGGGTGTATATAGCTTGTATATAGTGTATATAGCTCGCAACATTTATTGCTCAAGGTGGCCCACTTTAGATTGTTTCTTCTGGACTAGACAGGGCCGGAGTGAGCTACGCCATCATCGATGATCTCGTTGTATTATTCCACCCTTATAGTAAATGAAATTAAATAAAAGTGCTTGGAAAAAGGATGATAATAACTCAGTGGACACTGATACTGCTGAGAAAAATGGAAACGCCTTCTGTACAGATTCTCATAATGCAGTTACTTAGCTTAATTAAATTTAACTTACTAAACCTAATTAAAGTAAATTATATTGACATATATACATCATGGAATAACAGCTCACTGGACAATGAAATATATGGCTGGCTTTTCTTCACCAAGGAAAGAATTCTGCGATCATCTACTTGAATTAACCTCCATGGTCTTCCAGGCCTTTTGGTGTTGCTGGACCAAATTGTTGATTTGGCCATTCCTAATGTTTCAGCCATGTCTCTGATTGGCCGGTTTTGTTTTTTGTGGACTGCATATTGGGTAAATCCACCTCAAATTACAAAATTTTAGAAAATGTTCCTGACTGACCACCTCTGATTTGTTTCATACTTTCACAAACTAATGTTATTATTCCTCGTAAACACTGTACAAAATTTCAGCCTTATATCTTTATTAGTTTTTGAGATATTGGGGCTTTAAAAAATGGGGCGTGACACTGATTTTACTGTAAAAATGAGTGGTATGGAAAAAGATGCTAAGTTCAACAAGTCATTACTTTTGAACTATTCATGCTAGATGCATGAAATTTTCAGGAGTTGTTCTTAGGTACTAGATGTCTTTAACTACTATAAAAGAAGATCCACGGTTGCATATTTGTCAGTTTATAGCTTGCTGAAAACTGTAAAAAAAAAATCAATTGTGCTTTGGAGCAGTTTTGGCCCTCTGTATTTCCACATTGTAGCAAATCAGATCTTTCAAATTTTGGTATTTATTTCTCATGTTGTAGTACTATTTTGCTGACTAAGTATTTTTCTAGAAGAATTAAAATTTTCTGATTTATGAGTCATTAAAAATGAAAAAAATCATGTCATGCCTATATTTCAAATGCATATTGCTCATGTATGACAAGGTCTACCATAAAAAAGAATTATACCACTGGAAAGAGCATGTCTTCTTTAATATATTCACAAAATATGAAGTTGGTATCTTGAATCAAACTATATTTATTAAGGTATCAAATACACCATGTTTCACCACAAAGAGAAATGTAAAATATAGAGCCACTGGACTTAAAATACAATCGCAAAATTGTATCAGAGAACTAATATTTGTATTTTATGTCTAAATATTCAGCTTATCTTTATTCTGCAGGTTTTACCATACCCAGTTCTACAATTTAAACAAACTACAGTGTCAGTAGAAGCAAAACTTCAAACAAATCCTGTCTACTTGAACAGTTCAAACAATGTATTGATTTGCTTTTCAACATCAGATGGAAGTTTATATTGCCTGCCAGTTGATGTAAGTGGAGCATCAATAATCTTCAAGATATGTACAAGAAGGACCCAACAGATATCCTCCCTTCTGGGCCAACTCTAAGTCTTCGAGGGACCATGAGGATGCATGAATATTACTTGCACATCTTGTTCCACCATTGTTGGTCATAAAAACACACAACATATTTACCAGGAACTGTATCTGCAAGAGAGACTGTTGATTTCACAGACATTTGATTCATTACTTGTGGACAATTCCTGCTAATAATAGCCTAATATTGAAAATCTATATGAATTTTTCAATTTCCAGGTTTTATGTATTACTTGGAGCATATATCATATGCCTTGAAATGGCGTTTCCATCTGTAGCAAAACATGGTGTATTTGATACCTTAATAAATATAGTTTGGTTCAAGATACCAACTTCTTATTTTGTGAATATTTTTAAAGAAGACATGCTCTTTCTAGTAGTATAATTCTTTTTTTATGGTAGACCTTGTCATATATGAGAAATATGCATCTGAAACATAGGCGAGAAATGATTTTTTTTTTCATTTTGAATGCCTCATAAATCAGAAAATGTAATTTCTTTTAGAAAAATACTTAGTCACCAAAATAGTACTACAACATGAGATATAAATACCAAAATTTGAAGGATCTGATATGCTTAAGTGTGGAAATACAGAGGGCCAAAACTGCTCCAAAGCACAAACAATTGTTTGTTTGTTTGTTTGTTTGTTTGTTTGTTTGTTTGTTTGTTTGTTTTTTACAGTCTTCAGCAAGCTATAAACTGACAAATATGCAACCGTGGATCTTCTTTTATAGTAGTTAAAGACATCTTGTACCTAAGAACAACTCCTGAAAATTTCATGTATCTAGCATGAACAGTTCAAAAGTAATGACTTGTTGAACTTGGCATCTTTTTCCATACCACTCATTTTTACAGTAAAATCAGTGTCACACCCCATTTTTTAAAGCCCCAATATCTCAAAAACTAATAAAGATATAAGGCTGAAATTTTGTATGGTGTTTACTGGGAATAATAACATTAGTTTGTGAAAGTATGGAACAAATCGGAGATGGTCAGTCATGAGGCCTCCTGACCTTATTGAGAGTTCCCATGAACAGTGACCAAATAGAAATTCAGCACTTGGAAGCAACTCTGGACCAAAAAGGAAATGGGCCTGCTCAAAATGGTTTCTCAAGCAGTTGGACAAATTACTTTTGAGGCTGTGAAAATGCAGGGATATATGAAAAAATGGCCAGAATTCCTTTTCTTTTAAAAGTCTTGAATAAAGGCTGAAAGTCTACACTTCAATTACATCTCGATGCCTTCATTTCAAATCCACTGAAACAAAGAAAATGGTGTGTGAGTGTGTTTACCATGCTTTTCTGCCTGGCGGCGATCAATGTGTTCCCTTACGAAAAGATCCATTTTTCTAGGACAAATTATCCAAAGCTTGCGTGTGCATGAGGTTTATGTGTGTGTAGCAAGTCCATACCCAGGCTCTGCAGTTCTAGGAAATATTCATGAAAGAACGAGAAAGTACCAGAAAACTGGAGAGAGATGATTGTTCCCTGTAATCATTTATAATAACGCAAAATATATAAATGTAGCTCATGGAGACACAAACACACTGAGTTATTAATGAACATCTGTTGTGGGAAAATGAAGCAGGCTGGACTTTCCATTCCACCTCCAAAACAAGATAAGATATGTGTGTGTTGGTGATGGTGGTGGTGGTGGTGTGTGTGTGTGTATAATATAATTGTCACGGAGTAATTTCCTGATAATGTCCATGATAGGCAGGTGAAATGATTCTTGGTTAAATATACAGTATGTTATGGGTAAGCTGTCAGGCTTGGCAAAAAAAAAAAAAAAAACGGTAAGTGAAATTGATCAATAAGGTGCAAAACTCTAACAAAAAACAACAACTTGGTAGGAGTTAGCGTTTTTTACCTTACCCGTAATGGAGTCAATGGGGCGAGGTATTATAATCAGTTTGTTTGTTTGTTTGTGTGTCTGTCTGTTAACAATCTAGCATCTACGTGGTTGTACTGATTCACTTCCGATTTTCAGGGTACGTCGGCAATAGTCCGGGGATTACCTGATTAAATTTTGGGGGTGATCGGGTAAAGGTCACCTGAAAGATCAAAATCTTTTTTTCGATAACTTTCTTCAAATTCATTATTTTGACTTCAAACCAAAATGTGCATCTTTTAATTCTGCTTCAAACCACATGCTGCATGATGGGGTAGCTTGGACAGTCTCCATAGCTGTTGGGGGTTAAAGGTCGTGGGGGGTCAAGGTCATCGGTCAAAATAACATTTTCCATTAGAACTCAAAAACAGTTGCCGATAGACAGATGTTTACTATTATGAGCGTATAGGAACTCCCATATGGCCTTTCATGGATTTTCAAATGGCTATAACTTTAAAATGGTTCATGATAGCCAGATGTTTACCATTATCCACAAATAAGAAGTCGCATATGGGCTTTCAGTTGCCACCATGACCTTTGACCTTGAATGACTTTGAAAGGTCAAACTCAAGGTCATGGATTTTCATAGGGCTATAACCTGACAGCTGACGGATTCGACAGATTTGACATCCTGAATCTTCCGTCAACTATCACACCACTCCATAATACAACATTTATACAAAAATATTCAGAAAACACCCCTTAGACCCAAGCATGTCCTGGCAGATTTATGGTGAGAGGAATTTTCTATAAAAGTGTCACTTTTCCCCAGATCATTCTGAATATACAGTATATATGAAGACCGTCTGTTGTTTGTTGTCTGTTGTTTGCAGCAAGTGATGTCAGCCATCCGCACGGGTGTGAACCCTTCTGGAAATTCGTCCAATGTGACAAGTTTATGGGATCTGAGCAGCTCCTTCTTCTTTGCCGGGACTGTTATCACCACTATAGGTATTACACACACTGCCACACTATCGATGATACATTAGCAAGTCTTCCTTTGAATACTTCCTTTTCTGAGAATATAAAGGCAGGTTCATTGAAACATTTGTACTATGGGTGTGGCCATTTTGAGTGGGTGAGCTATTAAGAACATAGAAACAAATTAACCCGGGCACATCTTTCCTAATTAACTCACGCATCACTCCATATTAAGGGCGGCACGGTGGTGTAGTGGTTAGCGCTGTCGCCTCACAGCAAGAAGGTCCTGGGTTCGAGCCCCGGGGCCGGCGAGGGCCTTTCTGTGCGGAGTTTGCATGTTCTCCCCGTGTCCGCGTGGGTTTCCTCCGGGTGCTCCGGTTTCCCCCACAGTCCAAAGACATGCAGGTTAGGTTAACTGGTGACTCTAAATTGACCGTAGGTGTGAATGTGAGTGTGAATGGTTGTCTGTGTCTATGTGTCAGCCCTGTGATGACCTGGCGACTTGTCCAGGGTGTACCCCGCCTTTCGCCCGTAGTCAGCTGGGATAGGCTCCAGCTTGCCTGCGACCCTGTAGAAGGATAAAGCGGCTAGAGATAATGAGATGAGATCACTCCATATTAAGCCTAGTTACCTCCGCCAACTTTGTTTGCACCTTCATTTGTTTGTTTGTTCCCAACATAACTCAAAAAGTAGTGAACGGATTTGGATGATATTTGGTGGACAGTTTTAGTATTATCCTCGGTTTAAGTGATTTTGATTTTGATGTTGATACCATGTGGCTTGGTGGAGATATGCACTCGACCATGCACCGTTCTAGATTTTCTCGATAAACAAATGGAGCAAGTTGTAGCCTCTCAACTTCATACTTTCCTTGCTCGTAATGATTTCTATGAACCCTTTCAGTCAGGCTTTCGCAATCTGCATAGCACTGAATCTGCTTTCTTAAGAGTTGTTAATGACCTCCTGCTCTCCACTGATGTTGGTCATCTCAATGTCCTTGTTCCCTTGGACCTCACGGCTGCCTTTGACACTGTACATCATGAGATACTCATTTCCAGACTATCTTCTTTTGGTATTACTGGCTTAGCTTTAGCCTGGTTTCAGTCATATCTAGCAAACAGGCAACAGCTCATCTCTATTGATGTTCATAAATCATCCACTGTTACTGTTGCTCAAGGTGTGCCTCAGGGTTCTGTCCTTGGTCCCCTTCTTATATATTTCTCTTATAGACCAGATTATTCGTAACCATGGCCTTAACTTTCATTGTTATGCTGATGACATTCAAATCTACATCACTAGCACCCCTTCCATAGCCTCTGTTCAGCTGCTGAGGACTTGCATCACTGACCTTAAGCAATGGTTGTATAAGGACTGCCTTAAACTTAATGCTAGCAAAACGGAGGTTCTATTAGTAGGTAACAAAAGACAGGTTCTGAACTTCTCCAGTTTCACTATTGATGTTGATGGTGTGTCTATTAATCCTTCCCAAGTTATAAAAACCTTGGAGTTCTCTTTGACTCCACCCTTACGTTTGAACCCAATTTTAAACTAGTTACTAAGAATGCGTTTATTTTTTCTCGTCTTGACTATTGCAATTCTCTCTTTTATGGTCTCCCTGCCACATTGCTCAATTGCCTGCAGTACATCCAAAACTCAGCAGCTAGAGTCCTCACACTCACCAAGCACACTGCTCACATTACTCCTGTTTTACAGCAACTGCATTGGTTGCCAGTTATTTCTTGGATTAAATACAAAATCTTGCTTTTAACCTATAAAGCTCTTCATGGTTTCGCCCCTTCCTATCTCTGTGAGCTAATTCATTTGTACTGTCCCTCCCGCTCCCTCAGATCTTCTGTCTGTGGACTTCTGACTGTCCCACATTTTAAACTGGCATCTATGGGTGGGCCCTGCGATGACCTGGCGACTTGTCCAGGGTGTACCCCGCCTTTTACCCATAGTCAGCTGGGATAGGTTCCAGCTTGCCTGCCACCCTGTAGAACAGGATAAAGCAGCTAGAGATAATGAGACGAGATGAGATCTATGGGTGGCAGATCATTCAGTGTTGCTGCTCCTAAACTTTGGAACTCGTTACCACAATCGCTTCGTGACTGTTCCACTCTCTCTTCCTTCAAAGCTAATTTGAAAACTTTTCTCTTTACCTCACACTACTCTTCCTAGTGTGGCTTTTGTTTCCATATCCATGGTACCTGGTATGCAGTTGCTTTCTGTCTCAACTGGACTATCCATTTTTTTTATCCTCCATATCCATGGTACCTGGTTGCAGTTGCTTTCTGTCTCGACTGGACTATAATATGTCTGTTTTTTTAGTATTATAAAAAAATGATTAAAAATTATTTTAAAAAATTCCATTCATCATTGGACTCTGCAGGTTTAATCTACCGCGTCCAGTGCTATTCTATTTAATCTTTACTGCAAGAAACACATGGGGCCATGCTGTTTTAGAAAAGCAATCAACAATGGGCGGTGTGACGTAGCTCAATGTGAAGCAGAGTTACAATTTCTCCTCCAAAGTTGATTATTTTCTTACAACTGCATGTCCTAAAGTGTGTTTTACTCCTTTTATACAGCCCCGTTTCCAGAAAAGTTGAGATGTTTTCCAGAATGCAATAAAAACAAGTATTGCCAGGCAAAACAAACCTCTCCTGGCAGCACTTATTTTATACCTATATGTTGATAATGGTAATATTTATCAATCATCAGCTGTCAGATTATAGTCCTGTGAAAGTCCATGACCTTGAGTTTGACCTTTCAAGGTCACTCAAGGTCAAAGATCGTGGTGCCAAATGAAAGCCCATATGGCACTTCCTATAAGTTGATAATGGTAAATATCTGTCTACCATCAACTGTTTTCAAGTTACAGCCCTCTGAAAATCTGTGACCTTGAGTTTGACCGTTCAAGGTCACTCAAGGTCAAAGATCATGGTGCCAAATGAAAGGCCATATGAGAGTTCCTATATGCTCATAATAGTAAACATCTGTCTATTGGCAACCGTTTTTGAGTTGGAATGAAAAATGTTATTTTGACCAAAAGGTTGACCTTCCCGGTGACCTTGACCTTCACCTTGAGCCAATTACCACCAAAATTTAATCAGGTAATCTACAGACGATTGCCAACCTACCCTGAAAATTTGAAGTCAATCGGTGCAACAGTCTAGACGCTAGATTGTTAACAGACAGACACACAAACAAACAGACAAACAAACCACACTGATTACAACACCTTGTCCCACTGACTCCATCGTGGGCGAGGTAACAAAAATATCTCATCTCATCTCATTATCTCTAGCCGCTTTATCCTGTTCTACAGGGTTGCAGGCAAGCTGGAGCCTATCCCAGCTGACTACGGGCGAAAGGCGGGGTACACCCTGGACAAGTCGCCAGGCCATCACAGGGCTGACACATAGACACAGACAACCATTCACACTCACATTCACACCTACGGTCAATTTAGAGTCACCAGTTAACCTAACCTGCATGTCTTTGGACTGTGGGGGAAACCGGAGCAAACCCACACAGACACGGGGAGAACATGCAAACTCCGCACAGAAAGGCCCTCGCCGGCCATGGGGCTCGAACCCGGACATTCTTGCTGTGAGGCGACAGTGCTAACCACTACACCACCGTGCCGCCGTAACAAAAATATGTGATTTATTAATTCATGTGAATCTTTATTTAACTGACCAAAGTACAAAGAAAAGATGTTCAATAGTTTGACTGGCCAACTTAATTGCATTTTGTAAATATAAACTAAGTTAAAATTTGATGCCTGCAACACACTCAAAAAAAAAAGCTGGGACAGAGGCAAAATAAGAGTGAAAAGTTCATTAGATATTCAAGTAACACCATTGTCGAAGATTCCACAACAAGCAGGTTAATTGGTAACATGATTGGGTCTAAAAGGAGCATGCACCAAAAGCTCAGTCTTTGCAAGCAAGGATGGGGTGTGGCTCACCCCTTTGAGCCAAAATTTATGACAGAATTGTTTGTCAATTCAAAAAGAAAATTTTTCAATGCAAGACATCCATCCATCCATTATCTGTAGCTGCTTATCCTGTCTTACAGAGTCGCAGGCAAGCTGAAGCCTATCCCATCTGACTAGGGGCGGGAGGCGGGGTACACCCTGGACAAGTCGCCAGGTCATCACAGGGCTAACACATAGACAACCATTCACGCTCACATTCACACCTACAGTCAATTTAGAGCCACCAATTAGCCTAACCTGCATGCCTTTGGACTGTGGGGGAAACCGGAGCACCCGGAGGAAACCCACGCAGACAGCATGCAAACTCCACACAGAAAGGCCCTCGCCAGCTGCTGGGCTCAAACCCAGGACCTTCTTGCTGTGAGGCAACAGTGCTAACCACTACACCACCGTGCCGCCCAATGCAAGATTTGAGGTCTTTCAAAATCTACAGAACATAATATTGTGAAAAGATTCAGGGAATTCGGAGACATCTCAGTGCGCAAAGGGCGAGGTCGGAAACCACTGTTGAATGTGCGTGATCTTCGAGCCCTCAGGCGGCACCACCTGATGCTAATGTGACAAATATAGCCACATGGGCTTGGGAGTACTTCGGAAAACCGTTGTCACTTAACGCAGTCCGCTGCTGCATCCAGAAATACAACCTGGAACTGTATTACACAAGGAGGAAGCCATTCATCAATTCTATGCAGAAGCACCGCCGATTTCTCTGGGCCTGAAATCATCTCAGATGGACCGAAAGACAGCGGAAATGTGTGCTGTGGTCATATAAGTCCACATTTCAGCTTGTTTTTGGGAAAACCACATGTTGAGTTCTCAGTGCCAAAGGTGACCGCGATGGTATGGGGGGCATCAGTGCCCACGGCACGGGTGAGTTGCACGTGTGAAGATACCATTGATATATTGGGGCATATACTGGGATTTTAGAGAGACATATGTTGCCATCAAGGCGATGTCTCTTCCCGGGAAGTCCATACTTATTTGAGCAGGACAATGCCAAGCCTCATTCTGCACAGGCTACAATAGTGTGGCTTTGCAGACACAGAGTGCATGTGCTTGACTGGCCTGCTGCCAGTCCAGATCTGTCTCCTATTGAGAATGTATCGTGCATCATGAAGAGGAGAATCAGAGAACGGCAACCACGGACTGTTGAGCAGCTAAAGTCTTGTATCAAGCAAGAATGGACAAAAATTTCAATTGCCAAACTGCAACAATTCATATCCTCAGATCCCAGATGATTAAAAAGTGTCATTAAAAGGAAAGGTGATGTAACACAGTGGTAATAATGCTTCTGTCCCAACTTTTTTTGAGCGTGTTGCAGGCATCAAATTCGAACTTCATTTATATTTACAAAAAAAAAACAATTAAGTTGGTCAGTAAAACTATTGGAAATCTTTTGTTTATACTTTTATCAGTTAAATAAAGGTTCACGTGAATTAACAAATCACATCGTTTTTGTTTTTATTGCGCATTGAAAAAATCCCAACTTTTCTAGAAATGCGTTTGTATCACAGCAGCTTGCAAACAATGAAATGTTTTTTTGTGAATTAAAGAACATCATTATGAGAGTTTGCTTCACAAATGTACGAGGTGTTACGTAGATTTGTCTCACGACTGCGACTTTTTATCTTAATATTGCTCAGCTGCAGCTAAACAGTCATCACGAAAGCATGCTATAAACTCACAGTTTGATCAATAAATCTGGGCACAGTCTCACACATGGCGAAAGCATGCTACACAAGTTGTCGCCTAGTTACATTACATATTGTTGAATGTTCATGAAACAAGTTCGCTCCTTACATTAGAGCAGCTATAAACAGTCATTCCGTCACAAGACCTTTCTATGCTTTCTTTCTCTTGAAGTTAACAAAACAAAAATTATTTTATTAGTAAAATGTTACGAACGTGAACGAAGGGCATGTCAGAAAACGTACTGATTGTTACAAAGTTCTGACTCGGGAGAATCGTTCCATAAATGTGAAATAAACGTTTACCATATCAAAGATTATATGTTTTTTTTTTTGTTGTTGTTAAATAGCACATATTATTATTATTATTATTATTATTATTATTATTATTATTATTATTGTTAATAGGATATAATCAACACCTTGTGACCAATCAGAATCCAGACTGGTATCAAAGAAGCGAAAACTGATCAGTGTCAGAAATATGAATAATATTCCAGTCATTTTTTGTTTGTTTGTTTTTTCACCGAGTGTCCTTAAATAGATCTGTTATCAGTCAGAATGAGGACGAGTAGGAAAATTGGGAAGCAATTATTCACTTACTGAGAGATAAGATAGGCCTGTAAATCATTGCGACAAACAACGAGACGGATCCAAACACAAGACGGATAGAATCTGTGCGAGTGTGAGTGAGAGCAAGAGAAATATTTGCATATGCCAAAGACAGCTGTTCTGTGAGCTGCAGAGTTTTATCCCACGATCCTCCATCATTCTCTCTTACATTCGGTTAATTTGGACGATGCGTACAGTGTGACTAATTTTCTTCAGACTTGTTACTTTTGCTTCAGAGAGACACGGTAATTGCAATCAGCCGATCGGTACAGAGACGAGTGAATGCTCGAGTTAAGTGGTGGAGAGGGAAGTTGAAGGCGTAGTGATTGGTGCACATGAAATGCTAATTGGAAGCAAGCTGTCTCGAAGTCAGTGAAATCTGCTCCGTTCAAGGAACTAAACAGAGCGAGACACAGATGGAGAGACATAACGGACCTCGAGATTCATTCCTTCATTAAATTGTGTTTTTTTCCTCCCATTTCTACTCTTCTCGATCCTAAGTGTGAATGATACAAACCTTATATGTTATTACAGTATGAAATATGTACACTGGAGAAAACAATACTCAGTCAATTTTCTCGTAACATTTATGACAACATTATTATATATTGACTCAACTGAACCGATATTGTACATACATACACTCACCGGAGACTTTAAAAGGAACTTGTTCTTGGTTCTAAGATTCCTGTTCTTGGCTGCAGGACTGGAACCCAGTGTGGTCCACTGTCTGCTGTTGCATGCTGAGATGCTTTTCTGCTCACCACGGTTGTAAAGAGTGATTATATGAGTTACTATATCCTTTGTAGCAGCTCAAACTGCTCAATCTGTCCATTTTCCTCTGACCTCTCTTATCAACAAGGCGTTTGTTTCCACCCACAGAACCAGTGTTGTAGTCGAGTCACTAAACTTCGAGTCCGCAGTGTTCAAGTCTGAGTCATTGAAGAAAATTTCGAGTCTAGTCTGAGTCGAGTCCACTACTGATCAGAGTTGAGGCCAATACAAGCCCCGCCCACTATCAACAGGGCAAATAACATGACAGAGGGTTAACACTAGCTAGTTCTTTGGTCATCAAGCAAGCCCCGCTATCAACAGAGCAATGAACATAGTGTGTCACTTCCTTCTCTGAGTGGAGTCTTACCAAATGACGATTGAAGTTTGAGGTCGTCCCCGTCGTCTCCTCAATAGTTCTTTTACATTATGGAACACATACTGTCAAGTCAAGTCAAGTTTATTTGTATAGCGCTTTTAACAATAAACATTGTCGCAAAGCAGCTTTGCAGAATTTGAACAACTTAAAACATGAGCTAATTTTATCCCTAATCTATCCCCAATGAGCAAGCCTGTGGCAACGGTGGCAAGGAAAAACTCCCTCAGACGACATGAGGAAGAAACCTCGAGAGGAACCAGACTCAAAAGGGAACCCATCCTCATTTGGGCAACAACAGACAGCCTGACTATAATATTAACAGTTTTAACATGAGGACAGTTTCGTTGATGTTATAACTCTTCACTGATGGAAACTTGAGTGCAAAACTGATTCATGATAACTGCAGTCCTAAAGTTAGCAAGACAACTGTAGTCCTCAGCCATAAAAGCATTACTGTAAGAGTCAAGAGCATCCTCCAGGTATAACCCTCAACTATCCTCATGGGGCTGTCCTTCACAGGAGCGATGCGATAAAACTCCGACCAGACACAGGGCACCATGATGGATCAAGCAGGTCCGAGGGGCAGAAAAGGCCAGCATCTCAATCCCAGGACCAACATGTAACTCAGAGGGACAGATTGGGGGGGGAAGAGAGAGAGAAAGAAAACACATGTTGTTAGGTATGCCCTAAAAATGACAAGTATTAAATCTGTGTGGTAGGCTCGCAGAGACGAGAGTCTTGACATCAGGCATAACACACAACAATGGCATGTTAATATGGTAAAAGATATATCATGACCTGCTCTGGCTGGATGCTTGATTGGGTGATGGGAGCACACTCCTCAGCAATGATGAGATGCAGATGGGACCCTTAGGGCTGGCCAAGACAATTCAGTTACATTTCACCGGGTCTGGGACATGCGACAGAAGTCTGACGGCCGATTCCCTGCAGGCTACGATAGCCAGTCGAGGTCTCCACCAAAAGATTTCCTGTTGACTCCATGTAACTCAGAGGGACAGATTTGGGGTGGGGGAGGGGGGAGGGAAAGAAAACCCAGGTTGTTAGGTATGCCCAATGTCACCTGAATAAGTAGGAGCAGTATACATATTGCACCGAGTACAAGCAGGGACTCCGGCAACTAACTAAGACAGCATAACTAAAAGGAGAGAGCCAGAAGGTAACACAGGCATGAGGGAGCCCCGGGACATAAAGCAGCCAGCCACTACACCGTCAACAAACTCGAGTGAGCAAGTGAGTGGGGACTGACAGCATCCATACATCCCAGTTTATCAAAACACTCTATGTCTGAGGACCCTCTAGATCTACACCTTTACCTCATAAACACCATTAACAAAAGGCTTGACTAAACAGATATGTTTTCAGCCTAGACTTAAACACTGAGACTGTGTCTGATTCCCGAACATTACTTGGAAGGCTGTTCCATAACTGTGGGGCTTTGTAAGAAAAGGCTCTGCCCCCTGATGTAGCCTTCACTATACGAGGTACCAGCAGATAGCCTGCACCTTTTGATCTAAGTAGGCGTGGCGGGTCATAGAGGAGCAGAAGTTCACCCAGGTACTGTGGTGCGAGACCATTTAGTGCTTTAAAGGTCAATAGTAGTATTTTATAATCAATACGAAATTTGATTGGGAGCCAATGCAGTGTGGATAAGACAGGCGTGATGTGGTCATATTTTCTAGTTCTAGTAAGGACTCTTGCTGCTGCATTTTGAACTAACTGGAGCTTATTTATGCACTTATTGGAACATCCAGACAGTAAGGCATTACAATAATCCAACCTGGAGGTAACGAAAGCATGGACTAGTTTTTCTGCGTCATGCAATGACATTAAATTTCTTATCTTTGCAATATTTCTGAGATGAAAGAAAGCTATCCGGGTGATGTTATCAATGTGAGTTTTGAATGAAAGACTGGGGTCAATAATCACTCCGAGGTCTTTTACTGCTGCACGTGAAGAAACAGAAAGGCCATCCAGAGGCACTGTGTAATCAGAAAACTTACTTCTAGCTGTATGTGGTCCTAGCACAAGTACTTCAGTCTTGTCAGAGTTAAGCAGAAGGAAATTAATAAGCATCCAGTGTCTAATGTCCTTAACACATTCCTCAATTCTATTAAGCTGGTGTCTCTCATCAGGTTTTGCAGAGACATACAACTGTGTGTCATCAGCATAACAGTGGAAACTAATACAATGTTTACGAATAATATCGCCCAGAGGTAACATATATAGAGAAAAAAGCAGTGGACCCAAGACAGAACCTTGTGGAACACCAAACTTTTCCTCGGTACGTCTAGAAATATCACCATTTATATCAACATACTCAGGGGTGATAGTGTTCCGGCGCGCTGCGCCGGATTTCCGGCGCGCCGTGGCTGGGGAAAAAAAAAAATCTAGTTCGCCCATTGTCCTGTGTCATTCTGAGATGCGCAGATAGACAGTAAAGGGAATTCTCCCTTTACTGTCTATCTGCGCATCTCAGAATGACACAGGACAATGGGCGAACTAGATTTTTTTTTTTTTCCCCCAGCCACGGCGCGCCGGAAATCCGGCGCGGCGCGCCGGAACGCTATCACCCCTGCATACTGATAACGATCAGTTAGATAAGACCTGAGCCAGGAGAGGGCCAGTCCCTTAACTCCCACAACATTTTCTAGTCTATCCAGAAGAATGGAATGATCAATGGTATCAAATGCAGCACTAAGGTCAAGCAACACAAGTAGCAAGACACAGCCCTGATCAGACGCCAACAGTAGGTCGTTTACTACTTTAACCACTGCTGTCTCTGTGCTATGATGAGGTCTAAATCCTGACTGATACATTTCATGGATGTTATTCCTATGTAAATATGAGCATAACTGCTGTGCCACAGCTTTTTCAAGGATCTTGGAGATAAAGGGGAGGTTTGATATTGGCCGATAATTGGACAGCTGACAGGGATCAAGGTCAGGTTTTTTAATCAGGGGTTTGATAACTGCTAGTTTAAAGGATTTGGGTACATAGCCAATCATAAGAAAATAATTTATTATTTTTAGAAGCGGTTCAGTTACTCCAGGTATTATCTGTTTGAATAGACGTGTAGGTAAGGGATCTAGTACGCAAGTTGAGGCTTTTGATGTAGAGATTAATGAAAGTAATTCAGTTTCTTTTAGGGGAGTAAAACATTCTAACTGATGACCTTAAATTAGTAGTTTGAATTTTTTGTCGGATATTCTCAATTTTGTCATTAAAAAAATTCATGAAGTCGTTGCTACTACATACTGCAGGTGTGCATGTGTCGATAGTGGACTTATTCCTGGTTAATTTTGCTACAGTATTAAATAGGAATCTAGGATTATTTTTGTTATCTTCTATTAGGGAGGAGAGATATGTTGATCTCGCAGCACTAAGAGCTTTTCTGTACTTCAGGAAGCTCTCCTTCCAAGCTAATTTGAACACTACCAATTTTGTTTGACGCCATTTACGTTCCAATTTTCGAGTGGTCTGTTTTAATGTGCGAGTGTCATCATTATACCAGGGTGCTAATTTTTTGTCTCTGACCATTTTCCTTTTTAGAGGAGCTACATTATCTAAAGTATGGCGGAATGTTGACTCTAAGCATTCAGTTGCCTGATCAAGTTCTGCAGGGGCTGACAGTGACCCAATCAAAGTTGACAGCTCTGGGAGATCATTTATAAAGCTCTGTGCAGTAGTTGACGTGAAAGTACGTTTAATACAGTAGCGTGGTGAGGTGCATATATTATTACTCAGACATAGTTTGAATGAGATGAGATAATGATCTGAGATAACTTCAGACTGTGGAAGTATGACTATATTGTCTATGTTTAATCTGAATGTTAGTATTAGATCAAGGGTGTGACCACCATTATGGGTCGGTCCTATGACATTCTGCTTAATCCCGACTGAATCTAAGATGGACACAAATGCTATTTTTAAAGGGTCTTCTGGGTTATCGAAGTGAATATTAAAATCTCTGACAACTAAAGCTTTGTCTAAGGAAATAACCAGATCTGAGATAAAATCTGCAAATTCAGAAAGAAACTCAGAATATGGCCCCGGGGGCCTGTAAATAATAAGCAATGGAATTAACTGGGTAGACTTATTTTTCAAGGCTACATACATTATATGAGTATGAAGAACTTCAAATGTATTAAATTTATAACCAGGTTTGTGTGTTACACCTAGATAATCGTTATAAATAACCGCGACGCCTCCTCCTCTGCCAGTTAGACGAGGCTGGTGTATATAACTGTATCCAGGAGGACTCGCTTCATTTAATGCTATATATTCATTTGGTTTAATCCATGTTTCAGTTAAACAAAGTACATTAAACTCCTGATCAGTAATGAGTTCATTAACCATTAGCGCTTTAGATGTAAGAGATCTAATATTTAATAGCCCCACCTTTAGATCAAAGGTGCTGGCAGCAGCTGTACAGTCAGTATGATCTAATTTTATATTGATTAGGTTACTGGAACAAACTCTCTGAAAATTTCTACCTTTTTGTTGAGCTCAGGGAACAGACACAGTCTCGATGTAGTGGACCCTGAGTGACGACTCTGTGCAGCTAGCAGACAGTCAGTTTAGCCTGTTCGTCTGCTCCCTGGCCTTGGCTCTGGATTGTCAGAAATTAACTAGGCCTGTTCTGAGACTATGACCTATGCTGCAGGAAATGAGAGCAGCACCTTCCCGAGTGGGATGGATACCGTCCTGCCCTAACAGGCCAGCAGTGCCCTCAAAATTAGCCCAATTATCTATAAAGCCCACACTGTTTTCAGAGCACCACCTGGACAGCCAGCAGTTCAGCGACCATAACCTGCTGTAAGCTACATCGCCACACCACATTGGGATGGGGCCAGAGCATGCTACAGCATCGGGCATCGCCTTTGCTAATTTAAACACCTCTACAAAGTTACTCTTAGTAACCTCAGACTGACGAAGGCGTATATCATTAGCTCCTGCATGGATAACTATCTTTGAGAACCTGTGCTTGCCTAGGACCCTAAGATTACCTGCTATGTCCGGCACCCTGGCTCCCGGTATACACCTGACTAAAGCTGCTGGTGCCCCTAAAGGCTGAGCTAATTTCACGTGCCATATGATAGAGTCCCCTATAACCAGAGCTCTTTCAGGTTTCTCAGTGGGTGCATCACTAAGGAGAGCAAACCTGTTCGGCACGTGATGCGGAGAGGAGTGGTGCTCCCGTGGGCGAGCCTCAGCGGTAGCTTTGGCTCTACGCTTATGCCGCCGAGTCGTCACCCATTCGCTCCGCTGTAAGGGCTCTAATGCCGGAGTTGGGGGATTACTAACTCCACCTAGGGCATCCAGACTTTCCCCTGCAGAAACTACACTGTTCTCACGCTAACCTGCTCTAAAGCCTGGACACGCGCTTCTAGCACTGTATTCTTCTCCGTCAGAGAGCTAACTAATCTGCACTTATCACAAATAAAGCTAATAAAGCTATTGCTAGTGACGGAGGAAGCATGACTAAACATCCTGCACTGAGCACACTGAACAGGCTGAAGGTGTGCCATGATGAAAAGATTCACGTACCTTAAACGAAGATCTGTTGATATTAAAGCAGATCTGATGTGGATGGCCTCCGCTTGTGGTCTTTACACAGGAGGAGAGAAAAAGAAAGCTTCCGGTCTCTGCGTTCTTCCGAAAAAAGAAAGAGAAAAACCGGAAAAAGGAAAGCGAAAGTGAAAAGTATAAAAATGAAGAGGATACTGGAAATTTATTTGTAGAAAAAAAAGTTAAAAAAGGATTAGTAATTAACGCCGGCACTCGCGGGAAAAAAGGACTCGGCGCGAACAACTCAGGAAGCAGGTTGTACTGTAGCAGTGCATTTTTTCCCACTGCACGAGAAGTCTGTATAAGCAAAGCGGACAATCCTAGCGGCGTTCTCTCCAGGCATTTTAGCGCCGTTAACGTTCGTTTGTTCCTGAACATGACGTATGAACAGGTGAATGTGCATTCTCTTGCACGAAATGAGTATAAAAATTAATCTAAGTATCTTATGCCAAATTATTATGGCATGTTACAAAAAATAACGAAAAAATCAGAGTCCTCGAGTCCAAATGCAGTTAATGCACGAGTCATCAGTGCTCAAGTCCAAGTCGAGTCACAAGTCCTTAAAATGAGGGCACGAGTCGGACTCAAGTACTACAAGCCTGCGCAGAACTGTCGCTCACTCTCTCGATGTTTTTTTGTTTTTAGCACCATTCTGTGTAGAGACTCTTGTGTGTGAAAGCCCCAAGGAGATCAGCAGTTTCTGAAATACTCAAACCAGTCCATCTGGCTCATGCCACAGTGAAAGAAAGTCACACTTCACTGTGAGATCACAATTTTTCCCATTCTGATGTTTGAACATTGTAAACATTAACCGAAGCTCGTGATTTGACTCATCGTGCTGCTGTCAAGGGATCGGCTGATTTTTTTCCCATTCTGATGTTTGAACACTGGCGGCTCGTTAATAGGGGCAATTTGGGCGACGCACTCCCAAACAGGGAGGGAGATTTTTTTTTTTATCTACTCCTACTACCACGGCAACAGTAATGTCATTGTCCAATCAGGCTAAGGTCGCGCCTGGTGTAGCCACGCCCTTTTGGGGCGATTTCTGTCAGGTTCAGATTTGCCCCAAAATCTCCCATTGACACT
The DNA here is from genome assembly GCF_027579695.1 of Neoarius graeffei. Taxonomy (NCBI): domain Eukaryota; kingdom Metazoa; phylum Chordata; class Actinopteri; order Siluriformes; family Ariidae; genus Neoarius; species Neoarius graeffei. Next base: position 17,702,317 of record NC_083570.1, read on the forward strand.
AATGGTACGTACGTTTTTTTTTCGAAAATCATGCTCCCAATGCATTTTCTATTAGGTTTTATGTGCTCGCACAAGCAGCGTGCTTACGTCATATGCCTGTTGCGCCGCGCAAGTGTTGCCAGATTGGGCGGTTTTAAGTGCTTTTTGGCGGGCTTTGAACATAATTTTGGGCTGGAAAATGCAACTTGCGCGGGAAATGTGTGAACATTCTATGAAGAAGATGGTGAGTGTTGAGTGCAACAATACGGTAGCGTCTCTGAAAGAAGTTCCCTTTAGTCGTCGTACCAATGAGGAGAAAACGGCAATCAAACAGCTAGGACCTCCTAGACCAAATTTAAACATCAAGCAAGTGTCTACGAAGGGGGAGAAGACCTACTCAAGAGGTTTTAACAAGAACTGGTACCACCGGAAAACTTGGCTAGCTGGCTGTGATGTAGTCAATGCTCTTTTTTGCTACCCTTGCATTCTCTTCCACCCTGGAAGTAGCACAGCAGACGGTACAGTGATATCTGATATTTGAATTTACTAGGCAAAAGGTTTTGTGTGTGTGTGTGTGTGTGTGTGTGTGTGTGTGTGTTACCAATGGCAGTTGTTTTACCAATGGCAGTTTAACATTGCCATGTTTTTGTTTTACCAATGGCAGTTTAACATTGCCATGCTTGGAATATTTCAGTAGCCTCAAGTTCTCTCTGACTTGGTGTAAATTAAGCATATTTTCAGTTTTTATATATTGTACAGTATATGTGTTCATTGGAGCCAGCAGCACCTTACCTTTTTTCCAACTTGTTAAGCCAAGTTGCACTGACTACAAAACCTTGTGTAACCTTGTGTGTATATAGCTAAATAACTAAAGCCTTTTGTGTTCATTGACATGCTTGTAATACTTTAAATTTCCTTTTAAGGCATGGCTTTCTGGAGGAATTCTTGGGAAAAAAAACTGCAGAATTTATTTAGAATTATTATTTGTTGTTAAAATGGTGCAATTCCATATAAAAAAACACATAATTAAGCTGCACATGTTTGTTTGATGGTTATGCTTTTCTTCATCTTTTTCAAAACTTAAATAAACACTTGTTTTGGATTTATATCCTGCCACTTTAATTGCATTCTTTAGAATGAAGAAATTAGAATATGTTTATAATTAAGAATTTGTGTCTACTTATTATAGAATACTGGAAAAATATGAGAAAATAAATGAGTAATGTAATATTAATTGATTGTGATGCCAAATGTTTTGCTTTGAAGGCTTCACAATGAATCTTCCTTAGTTTTAGCCTGGCAAGCCAGACTAAATGTGAATATTTGCCACTCGTAGGCAAAAATATTTTTGGCCGCTAGGCGGGTGGGTCTAGTTTACTAGGCTACCTTAGTTTGCCACCTTTAACTTGTTCAGTGTTGCCACCTAGTGGAGAGAAGAGATATTGTCTATATTGATATCTGAATTTACCAGGCAAAAACAAGTTCGGCCAATTGATTTGCTACCTAGGTCAATTTACTTCAGTCCTGTGGACATTTATGGTCCATGTAGACATAACGGGGGAAAATTGCCCCCCCTGAAAAAAAATTCAGGAGCTGCCACTGTGTTTGAACATTGTAAACATTAACCGAAGCTCGTGATTTGACGCATCGTGCTGCTGTCAAGGGATCGGCTGATTAGAAAACCGCATCAAACAGCAAGTGCAGGTATGGGTGTTCCTAATAAAGTGGCCAGTGTGTGTGTGTGTGAAGAATTAAAATAGCAACATGGTATAAAACTCCTTAAGAACATTGAAAAAGCTTTATCTTACTTCGTCTTTCCCATTTGCTCAGCAGGGACAGATTGTAATACGAATGTACTCCTGAAGGACTGTAGTGAAACTGTTCACATGGACTTCTCGAACAGTGTCCCTTCACTGAAAAAAATGATATCTTAGTGTAAGACTTTGAGTGGATGGGTGGAGCACAGAAGTATGGCAGGCTAGAACTGAGTTGCAAAATCTCTATATTGTGACGCTTTTCAGTCGAACACAACCTCCCAGACACGCACGCACACACATCAGTCATCTGGTTGGGGACAGAGCTCCCTTCCTCTGCTCTGTCTCTCCTTATATAGGGCGCAGTCACTGGGGAAGACACACAAACACAGGTTAACTGACATCAGGTGCAGTGATTCTGCCACTTACTTTCCCTGACTCCGCTCTCCGGTCACAGACCGACGCTTGACCATGCCCCCGCTGCCACATACCCCCACCGCCCGACTCAGACCGGGCGCCCGTCCGGCCCGCGGCCGACTCCCCCCCACCCTTGAAGGGAGAGGAAGTCCGCTACGACCATCTGTGCCCCCGGCCTGTGGATCACCTTGAAGTTAAAGGGCTGGAGTGCCAGATACCAACGGGTGATCTGCGTGTTGGCATCCTTCATGCGGTGGAGCCACTGGAGGGGCGCGTGGTCCGAACAGAGGGTGAAAGGGCGTCCCAGCAGGTAGTAGCGGAGGGCAAGGACCGCCCACTTGATGACTAGGCACTCTATCGTGCTGTAGTGCCCCTCACGCACCGACAGCTTTCTGCTGATGTACAGCACGGGGCGATCCTCCCTCTCCACCTCCTGGGACAGATCAGCCCCCAGCCCTCTGTCCGACACGTCTGTCTGCAACATAAAGGGGAGAGAAAAGTCAGGGGAGTGTAACAGTGGCCCCCCACACAGTGCAGCCTTCACCTCAGAGAAAGCCCACTGGCATTGCTCCGTCCACTGGACCAGATCTGGTGCCCCCTTTTTAGTGAGATCAGTCAGCGGGCTGGTGACATCCGAATAATTAGGTATAAACCTACGATAGTAGCCAGCCAGCCCCAGGAACTGTCTCACCCCCTTTTTGGTCTTGGGCCTCGGACAGGCCACAATCGCTGCTGTCTTATTAATTTGGGGACACACCTGCCCATTGCCCAAGTGGAAGCCCAGATACTGTACTTCCACCCGCCCAATCGCACACTTCTTCAGGTTGGCTGTGAGACCCGCTTGACTCAGCGACCCAAGGACGGCCCTCAGGTGTTGCAGATGCCACGGCCAGTCATTACTATAGATTATGAGGTCATCTAAGTATGCAGCCGCATAGGTGGCGTGGGGGCGGAGGACCCTGTCCATAAGCCGCTGGAATGTAGCGGGCACCCCAAACAGCCCAAAAGGAAGTGTGACAAATTGGTGTAAGCCAAACGGTGTGGAAAAGGCCGTTTTTTCTCGGGATAGTGGAGTCAAGGGGATCTGTCAATAACCCTTTGTCAAATCCAGTGTCGAATAAAAGCGAGCCATGCCTAGTCGATCCAGCAACTCATCAATACGAGGCATTGGGTACGCATCGAATTTAGACACCGCGTTGACTTTTCTATAGTCGACACAGAACCGGACCGACCCGTCGGCCTTGGGAACCAAGACCACCGGGCTGCTCCAGTCACTGTGGGACTCCTCGACGATGCCCATTTCGAGCATGGCCTCGAGTTCTTCCTGAACCACCTTTTTCTTGTGTTCAGGTAGCCTGTAAGGGCGGCTGCGCACTACCACCCCTGGGGGCGTCTCAATGTGGTGTTCTGTGAGGCGGGTGCAGCCAGGCAGAGGCGAGAACATGTCCAAAAATTCGGTCTGCAACTGGGCAACCTCCGTGAGTTGGGTGAGGGAGAGGTGGTCTCCACAGGTGACCGGAGAGGTAAGCGATGTCAATGTTCCCTTTTGAACCTCCGGCCCCAGCTCCGCCTTCTCCGGAACCAATGACACCAATGCCACGGGGACCTCCTCGTTCCAGAGTTTGAGCAGATTGAGGTGGTAAATCTGTAGCGCCCCACCCCTGTCCATTCGCCTCACCTCATAGTCAGCATCCCCGACTCGCCGTGTGACCTCAAAGGGTCCTTGCCACTTGGCGATCAATTTGGAGCTCGACGTGGGCAACAGTACGAGTACTTTATCTCCCAGTGCGAACTCCCTAAGGAGTGTACTCCTGTCGTACAGGCAGATTTGCCGTTCTTGGGCCTGCCGCAAATTCTCCTGGGTTAGGTGTGTGAGTGTGTGGAGTTTTGCGCGCAGGTCGATAACATATTGAATTTCATTTTTGCTTGGTGAAGGTCCCTCCTCCCAATTTTCCCGCAGTACATCTAGGATGCCGCGCGGCTTACGCCCATATAATAATTCAAACGGCGAGAACCCTGTGGAGGCTTGTGGGACCTCTCGCACTGCGAATAACAGGGGTTCGAGCCATTTATCCCAATTGCGTGCATCCTCGCGTACAGACTTTTTGATTATATTCTTGAGGGTGCGATTGAACCGTTCGACTAAACCATCGGTTTGTGGGTGATAAACGCTGGTGCAGATCAGCTTAATTCCCAGTAACCGATACAGTTCGTGCAGTGTGCGTGACATAAACGAAGTGCCTTGATCAGTCAGAATCTCTTTGGGGATTCCGACTCAGGAGATGACGTGGAAGAATGCTTCCGCAATACTACGTGCTGAGATATTACAAAGAGGCACTGCTTCCGGGTATCGCGTTGCATAGTCCACCAGAACTAAAATAAAGCAATATCCTCGTGTTGACCGATCTAATGGCCCGACGAGATCCATCCCAATTCTTTTGAACGGGGTCTCGATTAATGGCAGAGGGCGCAAAGGCACTTTTGGAATGGCCGCTGGATTTACTAACTGGCATTCGCGGCATGCCGTACACCACTTACGGACATCGCTGCGAATCCCTGGCCAGTAGAACCGGGCCATTATTCGGGCTAGTGTCTTATCCTGCCCCAAGTGTCCAGCCATGGGATTAAAGTGAGCTGCCTGGAATACCAATTCCCGGTGGGCTCTTTTGGATCAAAAGTTGTGTAATCAGCTCCTTAGTCTGAGTGTCCTGTGTCACTCGGTATAATCTATCCTTCATAATGGAAAAATAGGGGAAGGATGGGGTGGCGTTTGGCTGGAGCGTTTGACCATCAATTACTCTCACTTGGTCAAATGCATGCCGCAGAGTCTTGTCTCGCAACTGCTCTAATGGGAAATCCGTGAGGGATTCCCCGAGAGAGGGAGGAGGAGCCTGCTGCTCCTCACTCTGACGCGGAGATGGCGTAGACGGCTCTGTGACAGCTGCTCCCGCCAATGCCGCACCGGGACCTCCCCCCGCTAAACTATGGCAGGCCCCACTCTTCACTAAATGAATCATTAATTCCCAAAATCCCAGCCAATCAGTCCCCAAAATTAGCGAGTGGGTAAGGCAAGGATTAACCGCTGCCTTTACACTAAATTTTTCCCCTCGAAATAGAATGTGGACCGACACTAAAGGGTAGTTGTGAACATCCCTGTGCACACACACACACACACACACACACACACACACACACACACACCTTCACCAATTGTGCTCCCCCATGCCTCCTCTTGCACCAGGCTTTGGTGGATTGAGGTCTGATTACAGCCGGAGTCCACCAAAGCCTGATATGTATCCCCTTGGACACTCACCGGTATGCGATACGCTCCGGCCCGATCGAGGGCGGTTTTTGGCACGTCGGGGATCCGGACCACCGCGTCCATTTCCATTGCCAAGCACTGATGTTGGAGGTGCCCCGGCTCCCTGCAGCACTAGCAAACCCGCCCGGGCTCTCTCTCTGCACTGGGGCTCACTCACCTGAGGGGGGGGGGGGGGAGACAGACACGGAAGCAGGAAATGGGAGGGCACTGCGGGTGCGGCGGGCCAGCTGGGGTGGAGCCGGCCCCTGCCTCTGCGGTGGGGGAACGGGGTGAGGACGAGACACAGAAGGGGAGAGAGAGAGAGAGGAGAAGAGGAGATCTGCAATCCTGCCGTGGGAACAGCTGCCAAATGATCCTCCGCCAACTCGATTGCCTGATCCAGTGACACCGAGCAATGGCACTGGACCCACTCCGCGGTCCCTTTGGGAAGTCGGGCGATGAACTGCTCCAGTGCCACCAGATCGACCAGGGCTCGAAATTCATATTTTTTTTTACCAGCCAGTCGGACTAGTTACCTTCCAAAGTAACTAGCCAAACAGAAAATCAACTCGCCAAAATTTGTTCATGTATGAATTTTACTTCTGTCAAAAATAACACAAAAGAGAGTAGTTACCATTGTTCATGATTAATGTGCATTTATTTCAAGACCCGAGTATTTTGATTTTTTTTTTGCATACTTTACAAACTGGCATTTGCTGTTCCATGTCCTCCTCACGATATCCAAAAAAATGCCAGATGACTGACCCCTTACTAGTTCTTTTAGGAACCAAATCATCCGCTTCCATTTTTAATTTGTCGCTGAAATTGACAGAGCTTACACGGTAGCCTCTGCAGCACCAGCGATTGCACGAACTGAGTCAGCGCTGTAAATCAGAAATAGGAAATCTTCCCGCAAGCAGTGTTGCCAGATGCTGCTGACATTTTCCAGACCAAAATATGTTCAAAACCCGCCAAAATGCACATAAAACCTCCCAATTGGGAGGGAAACCGCCCAATCTGGCAACACTGCCCGGAAGTTCCTTTCAGCACCGAGATGTCGCCCGGGATTGGTTGGTGAGTGTGTGACGTTATTGTTTTTTTTACCCTTAGGCAGCCTCTCACGTTACTGCCTGAGGGACAGGGAGAAAACCACCGAAAAAGGTTTTAAACAAACACGAAACAAACACAAGTCAGCAGATGACCATAAAATACTCGATAGTTACGATATAATAATTTTATGTATCTCACACAATTTTTGGAGATATATCGTACAGCCCTAGTCTGAATCTTTGCTTCATATATATTTTTTATTTTCAACTATCCAGCCGGGCTGCCTAGTGACAGGAATTACCCGCCAAATGACAAATTAAGTTGCCTCGGGCAACCAGACCACCGCGAATTTCGAGCCCTGTTGACATTTCCCTTGGCGTCGTAGTTGTCAGCCCTCAGCCACCGCCGGCAGGCGTCCCGGAGTTGCTGGCCAAACGCGAACGGGCGGCTGACCTCCTCTAGGCGTAGAGCGCGGAAGCGCTGGCGTTGTTGTTCTGGGGTGCACCCCACACGCTGGAGGATGGCCCGGTGCAGGTCCATGTAGACCAGCCGGCTGTCGGCAGGGAGCTGTAGTGCGGCCAGCTGCGCTTTGCCTGTTAACAGGGGGAGGAGGCGCACCGCGATCTGTTCCACCGGCCAGCCCCAGGCCTCTGCTGCTTGCTCGAAGAGCGCTAGGAAGGCCTCGGGGTCGTCATGTGGGCCCATCTTCGTTAGGGTGAGGTGGGGAGGGCCCGCGGCGGTGGGGGTGGTGGATCCTGCCGACGTGAGGAGGTGCCGGAACGCCTGACGATCTTCCTGTTGTGCCAGCACCAGGGCCTCGAACCTTTGCACTTGCTCCTTTCGGAGGGCAACCAGCGCCTGGTGCTGGCTCTGTTGGGGCGTGGATCAGGTCCGCGAAGGGGGAGGACTCCATGGGGCTGTTCTCCTCTGTGCTCCTTCCCGGGTTTCAGCACCACTGTAAGACTTTGAGCGGGTGGGTGGAGCACAGAAGTACGGCAGGCCAGAACTGAGTTGCAAAAACTCTTTACTGTGACACTTTTCAGTCGACCACAACCTCCCAGACACACACATCAGTCGTCTGGTTGGGGAGAGAGGTCCCTTCCTCTGCTTTCTCTCTCCTTATATAGGGCGCAGTCACTGGGAAAGACACACAAACACAGATTAACTGACATCAGGTGCAGTGATTCTGCCACTTACCTTCCCTGACTCCGCCCTCCGTTCACAGACCGACGCTTGACCACGCCCCCGCTGCCACACTTATCAAGTGAAAATATCTTGAAAATAGTTGAAACAATCTAGCATTTCTTATTAGAAGAAAACAAGACACCAATTTTGAGATTATTAAACCTAGTTCTAGATTGCAACCAACTTATTCTAAGATGTCTTACCAAGTGTAATTATCTTACTGCACTGGCAGATTATTTCACTTGATTATAGTCTAAATGTTCTCAAATTTATTATGTTTTTCCTTATTAGGATGGGTTTTTGCAGTGTTCATTTGGTGCCTATTCTCAGCTCTGTTATCTGAAAAAGGCTCTTCTCGACTCTCCCAGGCTATTAGTCCTGACATCTTACCCACACACATCTTTCCACTCCTCACCCCATCTCACATTTGATCTGATCCGGCTTTCATTTCTGCTCCATTAGCTGTGCTTTTTTTTCTTCCCCCTGTCATCCATTCAAATTTTCTCAGATTTCTCCTTTCATGCTTTATCAGCCTGTCTTACTCATTACTCACCCACTTAACCTCACCAATCGACAATTGAGCATTTTGAAAAAAAAAAAAGATAGGTGAGGACATGTATTAATACAGCACTTACTTTTTTCTTTTTAAATCTTTCCTGAATGATAGTCAGTCTTAATCCCATAACGCAATAATAGTGACGAAAATTATGTTCAGTTCGCTGTCTGTGAAATGTATCGAGAAGAAAAAGTAGGGGATATGAAGTTCTGGGTATTCGGATCTATGCTTCACGGGTGCTTAAGATGAATTCAGATCGCCTAGTGCTTTCTTTCTTTGGCAGGAGTGCTGAAATATATAGAAACACATACACACACACTATCCATATGCTTTAACATTAATACTGATTATAAACCGTCATGTCCTGCATCTTCTACCTTTAATTAATCCAAGACAAGATTTCAAATCTCATTATGGTTTTTATGGTGTTTTTGAAAATGATGTTTATGACAGGCTTAAAGAAACTACTCTATCCCGCATGCTTTAAATGACACACAGTATATGTACTGGCACTTGGATTTTGCACTCTGTTTCAGCATCCTGTTTCTCCCGCAGGATTCGGGAACATTTCCCCTCAAACGGAAGGAGGCCGGATATTCTGCATAGTGTATGCTCTGCTTGGAATCCCTCTGTTCGGATTCCTGCTCGCAGGAGTGGGCGACCAGCTGGGGACCATATTCGGAAAGGGCATCGCTAAAGTGGAGAAGATGATTGTGGTGAGTGAATAATAAAAAAAGAGAGAGTTAAAAAAAAACAAGAGTATTGCGAGATCCATCCATCCAATATATTCCATCTACACTCACTGGTCACTTGAACAGGAACCTGTTCTTGATTCTAAGATTCCTGTTCTTGGCTGTAGGACTGGAACCCAATGTGTTCTTCTGCTGTTGCATGCTGAGATGCTTTTCTGCTCACCATGGCTGTAAAGAGTGATTATACAAGTTACTATATCCTTCCTGGCAACTCGAACTGCTCAATCTGGCCATTTTCCTCTGACCTCTCTTCTCAACAAGGCGTTTGTTCCACTCACAGAACCAGCATTGTAGTCAAGTCACTAAACCTCAAGTCTGAGTCCAGTCTCGAGTCCCCAGTGTTCAAGTCCAAGTCATTAAAGAAAATTTTGACTCGAGTCCACTACTGATCCGAGTCAAGTCCAACACAAGCCCTGCTATCAACAGAGCAATGAACATAGCGCATCACTTCCTTCTCTGGGTAGAGTTTCGCCAAACGACGATTGAAGTTCGAGGTCGTCCCCGTTGTCTCCTCGATAGTTCTTCTACATTATGGAACACATACTGTAGCAGTGCATTTTTTCCCACTGCACAAGAAGTCTGTATAAGCAAAGCGGACAATCCTAGCGGCGTTCTCTCCAGGCATTTTAGCGCCATTAACGTTCGTTTGTTCCTGAACATGACGTACGAACAGGTGGATGTGCATTCTCTTGGACAAAATTAGTATAAAAATTAATGTAAATATAAATATCTTATGGCAAATTATTATGGCATGTTACAAAAAAATAAAGAAAAAATCCAAGTCCTCGTCTCCAGTCCGAATGCAGTTAATACGCAAGTCCGAGTCATCAGTGCTCAAGTTCAAGTCAAGTCACGAGTCCTTAAAATTAGGGCACGAGTCAGACTCAAGTACTACAAGTCTGGCGAGAACCTGTAGTACAACCCCAATTCCAAAAAAGTTGGAATTATTGTTTTGAAAAAAAAAAAACAACTGATATGTTGTCTTTGTACTATTTTCAGTAAAATATTGCATCTCCATGATTTGCATTTTTTAAAATATACAGTATTGTACAAAAGTCTTCGGCACCCTATGGGGTTTTTTTCATACAAACTTTGCTACAGATTTTTATTTTATGACGTCAAAACATTACAAAAACATTTTAGAGTTCCAAACGTTTGTTTTTTTTTCTCCAGCACAAAATTAAATGTTACAGAAAAAAGAAAATGTTCATATCTGAGCAGCATATTACATAAGAGAACACTTTTCAGACTAAAAAAGAAAGCATAATGAAGGCTACTAGGTTTTGGTGCAAAATTAAGAAGCAAGTGTGACAGTCAAAGTGTCCTCTGACCTCTCTTATCAACTGAGCGTTTGTTTCTACCCACAGAAGTGTCGCTCACTCGTTCGATGTTTTTTGTTTTTCGTACCATTGCGTGTAAACTCTAGAGACTGTTGTGTGTGAAAACCCCAGGAGATCAGCAGTTTCTGAAATTGCTGGGTTTCAGTCATGTGACTTTTCTTAGTGGAAGGTTTTACTGGACGTGAAATAGCTGGTGGTCTAATCGGCTGCCGTAGTGCAAACAACTAGCAATAACTTATCAGAGTACACTCGTAATCTAGAAGCCACTGCTCACTTTAGATATATTCAGAAGATTGCTATGTGCAATGGAATACAGTCTGGGAAAGAAGGATTTGTCATACGATCTCGAAAACTACCCTTCAGTCGAGTTCCCCGACTCGAATCTCGAATTACCTGGTGTTGCAGACATCCTTCTACACCGCAAAACACATGAAAGCATGGAAGAGTATGGAGGCTTACAACTTTTTTCTACGCGGCTGGGTAAAGGACCTCGCTATCAAGTCACTGCCGAATGAATCCTATATTGCTTTTGCCGTTCGTTTGCCTTAAGCTTTTCGTTCGCGTCTTTCTAACGAAGCGCTGCAAGTTGAAGTGCAACAACAAGTTGAAGAACAAACAACAGTCAGCTTGATTCTCACTTGTGTTGGCTCTTATCTCTCAGGTAAATCATTCACAAAGATCATCAGAAACCCCTTTCAAGACCTGGATCTTAGTTAAACAAATCGGAGAAGTGATCACGGCGCATTGCAACTGTATGACTGGGGAAGAATTTTGTCACGACCTTCATGCATATGAACTTTATGAGGAGTGAGGAGGAAACAAAGAAACAGCTGGGGACTTTAGCACTTCGTGACTAAAAAAATATACCGTAAAATAATGACACATAGCAAGAAAAGTACTTGGAAAACACTAAGGACATAGCTGAGAGGGATATACAAACCTTTCACCAGGTGATCACTGCAAACTCGAGCATGCTTCGATTTCAGTGAGAGGTTCAAAAGCCACCTTTCTCGACGTCTTTTTGTGAAATCCTGTGTTCGTTCACCCTTTTTTTATTAGTTCACGGGAAACCCTGAAGAAACTTTTATCAGTTTCATGGTTTGATCAATTCGAACAACCTAAAACAGCACAATCCATTTTTCATGCGAGCAATGCACCTTCTCCGTACAAACGTTTCGTCAACTGAGCTTTGGTAGACCACCAGCTAAAGTTTTGAATAACTAATGAGGCGGATGTGACATCACATGAAGCCCAGCGATACTCAAACCAGTCCATCTGGCTCAAACCAACACCCATGCCACAGTGAAAGAAAGTCATACTTTGAGATCACAATTTTTCCCATTCTGATGTTTGAACATTGTGAACATTAAGTGAACCTCTTGATCTGTATCTGTGTGATTGTATGTGTTGTGATGTTGTCAAGGGATCAGCTGATTAGATAACTGCATAAAACAGCAAGTGGATGGATGGTTGTTCGTAATAAAGTGGCCAGCAAGTGTAGTGTACTGTACTGGACTATTAGCTGTTTAGAAGCATAACACTCACTAAATTCAATCTGTGTTCAGGAATCTGAAAAAAGGTTTAAAGTAAAAATAAAATAAATACACGTGACACACTGGGTGCATTATGTGATAATGTGCTTTGGGTTATTGCGATTAATTTATTAGTCTTGGGCCAGTTCACACATTCAACACACAGAGAATCGAGCTCCACTTTGCTGACTCACAGTTTCTCTGACAAGCCATTTCACCCACTGTGTATATGTATTGCTTTTTTTTTCCTCTGAAATTTGGCATCATTACTGTGGCCTGAAATGTCGAGTCAGCTGCTTGTAGGCTGTGTTGGATCATTTGTCCTGAGAGAAGTGCTCACTTTCAGACATAATTCATGCTGTACTTTCGCTGACTATCCTCACAGGACCATCAAATAGCATTGTGTTCACTTTATCACAGCTCTGTTTATGTGCGTCACGGCTTGATCTGGGAATTTTGCCTCGACATCTGCTCCCTCTGAATTGACATTAGAGCAGCTTGCAAATATTATACGCTTTTCTTTGTGGAGTTTCTCGCAGTGGGAAGGGTGGAAAAAAGCAGCGAGTGAGTGAAAGATGTGAAGAGCAGGTGGATGGTGCACCTCTTTGTGAGGTGCTGCCAATGTTGGATGCCATTTTGGTGTGGCCCAGAGATCTTCCGGGGGGATGCCAGGATGGTAGATCTCGGCCAGTATGAGGGAGTCCGTCATTGTGAAAGTCCTTTGGGGGCCAGAAAACAGGCAGGCAGCAACAAACCAGGATGATCCGTACTCAGAAACATGGAAACAATCAAACCAGAAAAAATACAACATATAAAATATAACCGCAAGTGGCGATGAAGGGCCCGAGCATCTCCGGTATACTAAATCTGGCATGAATCCAACAAACTGCCAAGGAGGAGAAGATCAAAATGTAGCACGTACCAAAATGCACAAAACCCAAAATAACTCACTTCCTGTTGAACATTACAATTTTGTTTGTCTTTTGTTACCCCACACACCTACCAAATTTGACACGGATAGGTGAAAATATATACTGGACAAAGCCTCAATGACATATGGAGGTGCTATGGAATTCCTCGGACACACCCGGGGCCAAGCTTCTATCCCTGAGTAGCAGTGGCCAGGACTGATGTGTGTACCAAATTTCATGAGTTTTCCACCCATGAGAACCACCTGAAAAATGGCCAAGTCTTGAAGAAAAGAATAAGAAGAGGAATCCTTAGGAAAACAATAGGGCCTTGCACCTGGGTCCAGCGCCCTCTGGTGGACACCGGAGGCCACACACCTTCAGTGCTCAGTCCCTAATAAACACATCAGTCAAGATCTATGTTGAGAACACATGGACATACATCAATGGCAGGGGCGGAGACAAGACTAGAATCGAAACAAAATCACATGACGTGAACTTAAAACACAAATGCCACCTTGTCATGCTTGGAAATGCAGCATACGCCAAGGAAAGGAATTCCTGACGAGGGCTTTCTGTAAGGAGATATTGATTTAAAATTGATGGAAGGAGTCTCCAGTAACACTCAAAAGTTTTTTGGCATGGGAAAGTTTTCAGGAATTTTCAGGATTTTTTTATTTACTTCGAAGCACATTTTTAAAGTCAGTGAAAGTCTGACATCTCTAAAAGTAGATGGTAGATGGTTATAGATGATAAAGCCAAGCTAACATTCTTACCATATGTAATATTTATATCCTTGTCTTTTTGGCTCACTCCCTGGAATAAGAATTTGCCAGAAGACCTTCAACAAGCTTTGACTTGTTTCATCACTATATAAAAGTACCTAAGGCTCATGGAATAGAGAAAACACTCTGCAATATTAATGCATATCAAGCCAAAAAGAAATACACCAGTTGATAAAAAAACATGTTCTAGAAAGATGCTTGGAAAGTTGGGTTATACCAAAAGATGAAAAAGAGGGGACAGGGCAGTATGAATCATCCATCCATTATCTGTAGCCACTTATCCTGTCCTACAGGGTCGCAGGCAAGCTGGAGCCTATCCCAGCTGACTATGGGCGAAAGGCGGGGTACAGCCTGGACAAGTCACCAGGTCATCACAGGGCTGACACATAGACACAGACAACCATTCACACTCACATTCACACCTACGGTCAATTTAGAGTCACCAGTTAACCTAACCTGCATGTCTTTGGACTGTGGGGGAAACCGGAGCACCCAGAGGAAACCCACGCGGACATGGGGAGAACATGCAAACTCCGCACAGAAAGGCCCTCGTCGGCCACTGGGCTCGAACCCGGAACCTTCTTGCTGTGAGGCGATAGTGCTAACCACTACACCACTGCACCGCCCCCAGTATGAATCAATCAGTGTATTTTTGTATCCATAGACTATCTACAGTCATGGCCAAAAGTTTTGTGACTGACCCAAATTTTGGTTTTCACAAAGTTTGCTGCTTCGGTGTTTTTAGATCTTTGTAGGACTTTGAGCGTGTGGGTGGAGCACAGAAGTACGGCAGGCCAGAACTGAGTTGCAAAAACTCTTTATTGTGACACATTTCAGTTGAACACAACCTCCCAGCCACACAGACACACGCACACACACATCAGTCATCTGGTTGGGGAGAGAGCTCCCTTCCTCTGCTCTCTCTCTCTCCTTATATAGGGCGCGGTCACTGGGGAAGACACAAACACAGGTTAACTGACATCAGGTGCAGGGATTCTGCCACTTACCTTCCCTGATTCCGCCCTCCGATCACAGACCGACACTTGACCATGCCCCCGCTGCCACAATCTTCTTTTTCAAATGTTTCTATGGTATACTGAAGTACAATTCTAAGCATTTCATAAGTTTCAAAGGCTTTTATTGACAAATACATAAAGTTTATGCAGAGTCAATATTTACAGCGTTGACCCTTCTTTTTCAAGACTCGTGCAATTCATCCTGGCATGCTGGATTCTTCTCCAGAAAATCATTTTTCCAGACGTCCCAAACAGTCCAAAGGGGGCTTCATCAGAGAAAATAACTTTACCCCAGTCCTCTGCAGTCTGCAAAAAGTCCTGCAAAAAGTTATTTTCTCTGATGAAGCCCCCTTCAGACTGTTTGGGACATCTGGAAAAATGACTGTCCAGAGAAGAAAAGGTGAGCGCTACCACAAGTCTTGTATCATGCCAACAGTAAAGCATCCTGAGACTATTCATTTGTGGGGTTACTTCTCATCATAGGGAGTGAGCTCACTCACAATTTTGCCTAAGAACACTGCCATGAACAAAGAATGGTATCAAAACATCCTCCAAGAGCAACTTCTCCCAACGATCCAGGAGCAATGTATATTTATATGTGACATGGTGCGCCATCATGCTGGAAAGAGCATTCCCATGTACCAAACCTTCCTATAATATATATATATATATATATATATATATATATATATATATATATATATATATATATATATATATAAAACCATCCATCCATCCATCCATGGATTCATTCAATCCATCCCGCCATCTATGCATTATACACTGTCAAACCTCACTATAGACATTAACTATATATTATTCATCCATCCCTCCATAAATTCATGTGTCCATCCATCAGTCTGACACTCTATCTCTCCCTTCAAACATCCATCCATCCATTTATCCATTGTGTCAATCCTTTCAATAAATCTTAACTATATATTATTTATCCATCCCTCTGTCCATAACTCATGTGTCCATCCATCCATCCCACCCTCTGTCTATCCCTTCAAACATCTATCCATCCAGAAGTCCATTTCTGTTCATCCATTATACATTCTCATGTGCCAACCCTTCAGATAAACATCTACACTACTGTTCAAAAGTTTGGGACACTTTGAAATTTCCTTATTTTTGAAAGAAAAGCACTGTTCTTTTCAATGAAGATCACTTTAAACTAATCAGAAATCCACTCTATACATTGCTAATGTGGTAAATGACTATTCTAGCTGCAAATGTCTGGTTTTTGGTGCAATATCTACATAGGTGTATAGAGGCCCATTTCCAGCAACTCTCACTCCAGTGTTCTAATGGTACAATGTGTTTGCTCATTGCCTCAGAAGGCTAATGGAGGATTAGAAAACCCTTGTACAATCATGTTAGCACAGCTGAAAACAGTTGAGCTCTTTAGAGAAGCTATAAAACTGACCTTCCTTTGAGCAGATTGAGTTTCTGGAGCATCACATTTGTGGGGTCGATTAAATGCTCAAAATGGCCAGAAAAATGTCTTGACTATATTTTCTATTAATTTTACAACTTATGGTGGTAAATAAAGTTGTGACTTTTCATGGAAAACACAAAATTGTCTGGGTGACCCCAAACTTTTGAACGGTAGTGTAAGTACATATCTGTGAAGGTTCTCAGTCATCCAGGTCATCGTAACCCGTAGGTGCTAAAGAAGGCAACTGGACTTGATTGAAATCCTTGAAGATGTTTCACCTCTCATCTGAAAGGCTTCTTCAGTTCTCTCTGACTAGCGGGGAGTTCCAGATATTTCTCCTCTAGTGGACCAAAAGCAACCCTAAAGAGAATCATTGAGGTCACATGGGTCGTTGACCCTCTCAGTCATCCTGTAGGTGTTAGGGTCACTGGAGGCCGGGTGTGAACAGCAGCCTAGAGAGTCATTAGGGTGATCTGTGGGTCATTGGTTCTCTCTGCCATCATGTGAGTCACTGAAGTCAGCTGAGTTTTGGTGTGGATGTGTATTCAGTTTCCTGGGAAGTGTGCCAAGGACTGCATTGTAGGTGGCTGATAAGTGGTGTCTCAGACCACCTCCTCTGTTCAGTGATGGTCGATCCAGGTTGATGAAGATGGCTTCTTTTACTCCTCTTTCAAACCACTGGTCTTCTCTGGCTAAAATGCATACATTGCAGTCCTGAAACGAGTGTCCTTTGTTATGGAGATGAAGATAGACTGCAGTGTTCTGGCCTGAGGAACTGGCTCTCCTGTGTTCAGCTATGTGCTTGTGAAGCAGTTGTTTCGTTTCCCCAATATACAGGTCTATGCATTCCTCACTGCATTGAACTGCATACACTACATTGTCCTGTTTGTGTCTGGGTATTCTGTCCTTAGGGTGGACCAATTTCTGCCTCAGAGTGTTACTGTGTCTGAAGTATACAGGGATGTTGTGTTTGTAGAAGATCCTCCTGAATTTCTCAGATAGTCCAGAAATGTAAGGAATGACAATGTTCTTGCATTTGTTACGGTTTTCTTCCCTGTCCGTTATGTTTCTTTTTCCAGTCTTGCTGAAAGCCCAGTTGGGATGCCCACTTTTCTGAAGTACTTCCTTGATGCGTTTTTGCTCCTTCTCTTTTTCCTCTACCACTGTAGGAATGTTCTGAGCCCTGTGATGTAAGGTCCTAATGACCCCCAATTTGTGTTCCAGTGGGTGGTGAGAGTCAAACAGTAGGTACTGGTCTGTGTGTGGGGGTTTCCAGTAGTCCTCGATGCTAAGGCTTCTGTCTCGTTTGATGTGTACACTGCAGTCCAAAAAGGCTAGGTTGTTTCCTCTGACAGGGTCACAAGCCTGCGACCCTGTAGAAGAATAAAGTGGCTAGAGATAATGAGATGAGATGAGATGTTTCCCCTGACATCTTCCCAAGTGAGGAATACAATATACATCAAGATGTGCTGTTATTGGAAAAGTTTCCACTTCTGGGTGGTAACAGTAACTCCGCTTCGTGTCAGGCCATGCCACACCATTCCGTCAGGGATTTTTTTTCCCTCCCCCTTAACACCAGGCCCTGTCCTCTTTTATTCCTCAATATTATTTCCTGTAATAAAAATAAGTCAGGCTTTACAGATAAGATAAAGTGAATTTAATTAAACAGAACTGTCTGTTTTCTGGAAAGCCTTCTACGGTAGATAAAAATACTTCTTGAATTTCCATTATTCAGCACTGAAGAGAATTCAATCTTTCAGTCAATTAAGTGGATCCTCTATCTTCTGAACCTAATAAACATTCAAACACACAATAAAGCAAAGCACAAAGGACTGGAATCCATTTGAGGGAGCTGACTTTCACTGTGATCTCAGACCATCGATTTTACACACCAGACTCAGCTAATGGAATGCAGGTTAATTATCATATTTCTCCCTCACTACAGAAGTGGAATGTGAGTCAGACGAAGATCCGTGTGATCTCTACGGTGCTCTTCATCCTCTTTGGCTGCCTCCTTTTCGTCACGTTGCCAGCCATCATCTTCAAGCACATTGAAGGCTGGAGCGCCCTAGAGGCCATTTACTTCGTCGTCATCACCTTGACTACCATCGGCTTTGGCGATTTCGTTGCAGGGGAGGGCGAACGCCGTCACCACCAGGACAGCAATGGTAAATAACAACACATTTATTACTTTATATATTACATTTTTCATTTACTAGGAGACTGAAAATAGTCAATAAACATTGTGGCCATGCAGAAACCGGGGAGTTCAGTGAGTATTTATATAGCACATTGTTGATCATTATAGGTTGTTTTCAGTCACATGACTTTTGCTTGCAAGTTTATAAATGGCCCTTTTCCACTACCCTTTTTCAGCTCACTTCAGCTCGCTTCAGCTCACTTCAGCCCGACACGGCTCGCGTTTCGACTACCAAAAAACAGCACGACTCAGCTCGCTTCAGCCCTGCTTAGCCCCTAAAACTCGCACCGTTTTGGAGTGGGGCTGAAGCGAGCCAAAGCAAGCCGAGTGAGGCTGGGGGCGTGAGCAGACACTCCCCTGTGCACTGATCGGTGAGGAGGAGTGTCCTCACATGCCCACACACGCCCCGCGAGCACGCTGGGATCTGTAAACACCGTAAACCCGGAAGAAGGAGAATTACGAATTACGAGAATTTCTGAAGCCTTATGCGCCTCGCCTCATCTATACGCTCTTGCCAGTATCTGTTGGCGTTGTCGGTGACAACAAGCCACAGAACCAAGACCAGCAACACTAACGACTCCATGTCCTCCATGTTTATTGTTTACTATTCGGGTTGTGAGACTACCGCTTAAAAGATCACTGATGTCACTGTTTGCGCTGCTTAATGACATCACGTGACGTCCACCCACTTTCGCTAACTCCACCCAATGTGTCCACCCACTTCCAGCCAGCACGGTTCAGCACGGTTGTAGTCGAAATGCAACTCCAATAGCCTCACTCAGCTCGACTCAGCACGGCACGGCTCAGCCCGACTCACCCGCGTTTGTAGTGGAAAAGCGGCATTACAGTGAATGAAGTGGTGGTCAGGCAAACCAATTTCTGCAAAGAGCTAGCGAAACCGTCTCCAACAACCCCGATTCCAAAAAAGTTGGGACAAAGTACAAATTATAAATAAAAACGGAAAGCAATAATTTTCAAATCTCAAAAACTCATATTGTATTCACAATAGAACATAGACAACATATCAAATGTCGAAAGTGAGACATTTTGAAATTTCATGCCAAATATTGGCTCATTTGAAATTTCATGACAGCAACACATCTCAAAAAAGTTGGGACAGGGGCAATAAGAAGCTGGAAAAGTTAAAGGTACAGAAAAGGAACAGCTGGAGGACCAAACTGCAACTCATTAGGTCAATTGGCAATAGGTCATTAACATGACTGGGTATAAAAAGAGCATCTTGGAGTGTCAGCGGCTCTCAGAAGAAAAGATGGGAAGAGGATCACCAATCCCCCTAATTCTGCGCCGACAAATAGTGGAGCAATATCAGAAAGGAGTTCGACAGTGTAAAATTGCAAAGAGTTTGAACATATCATCATCTACAGTGCATAATATCATCAAAAGATTCAGAGAATCTGGAAGAATCTCTGTGCGTAAGGGTCAAGGCCGGAAAACCATACTGGGTGCCCGTGATCTTCGGGCCCTTAGACGGCGCTGCATCACATACAGGCATGCTTCTGTATTGGAAATCACAAAATGGGCTCAGGAATATTTCCAGAGAACATTATCTGTGAACACAATTCACCGTGCCATCCACCGTTGCCAGCTAAAACTCTATAGTTCAAAGAAGAAGCCGTATCTAAACAAGATCCAGAAGCGCAGACATCTTCTCTGGGCCAAGGCTCATTTACAATGGACTGCGGCAAAGTGGAAAACTGTTCTGTGGTCAGACGAATCAAAATTTGAAGTTCTTTATGGAAATCAGGGACGCCGTGTCATTCGGACTAAAGAGGAGAAGGACGACCCAAGTTGTTATCAGCGCTCAGTTCAGAAGCCTGCATCTCTGATGGTATGGGGTTGCATTAGTGCGTGTGGCATGGGCAGCTTACACATCTGGAAAGACACCATCAATGCTGAAAGGTATATCCAGGTTCTAGAGCAACATATGCTCCCATCCAGACGACGTCTCTTTCAGGGAAGAACTTGCCTTTTCCAACATGACAATGCCAAACCACATACTGCATCAATTACAACATCATGGATGCATAGAAGAAGGGTCCGGGTACTGAACTGGCCAGCCTGCAGTCCAGATCTTTCACCCATAGAAAACATTTGGCGCATCATAAAACGGAAGATACGACAAAAAAAACCTAAGACAGTTGAGCAACTAGAATCCTACATTAGACAAGAATGGGTTAACATTCCTATCCCTAAACTTGAGCAACTTGTCTCCTCAGTCCCCAAACGTTTACAGACTGTTGTAAAGAGAAAAGGGGATGTCTCACAGTGGTAAACATGGCCTTGTCCCAACTTTTTTGAGATGTGTTGTGGTCATGAAATTTAAAAATCACCTAATTTTTCTCTTTAAATGATACATTTTCTCAGTTTAAACATTTGATATGTCATCTATGTTCTATTCTGAATAAAATATGGAATTTTGAAACTTCCGCATCATTGCATTCCGTTTTTATTTACAATTTGTACTTTGTCCCAACTTTTTTCGAATCAGGGTTGTATTTTTGCAGTTTAGAGGCCAATGCACAGTTTAAGATACCTTCAGAAAGTTGCTCTTTGCAATGGGATAGATCCTGACACATTATCAAAGAAGGATTTTTCCTACAAGTTGGAAAATTATCCATCCATTGAGTTCCCAACATGTCAGACTACCTGGTGCTGCAGACATCATTCTACATGGACAAACAGATGAAAACCTGGAAGAGCATTGAGACTTTTTTTTTTTAAATATGTGGCTGGGTTAAAGATATAGACACTACAAAATAAATCCTATATTACAGGGGTTCTCAGCCTTTTCTACTTTAAGGCCCACCTATTTATACTTGTAACGAGTCAGGGCCTATTATAAAAGATCCCCAATTATTTTGGCTCATCTATTCTATTAGAATCTAATAATCTATTGTAAAGTGTATTAATGGAAGACAACATCACTCCCTGTTACAGATGGGAGCCCAGGAATTAAATAAATGTGATAAAAACAAATTGTTTTTAATTGCAGGTATTGTATTTAAAACTGTATGGATGTGCCAGAAGGCAAACCATGCATGCAGGGCATTCTCAGTCAAAAGCGATTAATGATCCAAAAGTGGAGTCTGGTCCATTAACACAAGAACTTATTACCATGTTTGTGTTCAGCAAACAAGCAAGTTATTAAGACCAAGAAGTATACTTAAAGTAGTTCTAGAATTTTAGAACCCACTATTGATGAAAATGTAGTATAAGGGTATATATTCAATGTATGCAAATTAAAAATAAAAAATTTCCCCATCAAAGGGGTGTATTTGAGCGACAAAACCGAGCTTTTGGGAAGCATTTCCTGGAAATCCCAGTCGGGAGTCACGTGACCGATGACGTAGTAAATTGACCAGGATGGCAGCATCCAGTATAAACACAAGCGAAATGAGTGAATCAGACAGCGATTATTCAGACGAAATTGCATCTGAAGACAAAAGTGAATCATGTTCCAGTCGAGGTGAGTCAATGCACATTTTTTTCTACTAAATCAGAGGTCTGGGCCGAAATGTGCGTCGTGATCGGCAGTATATTTGGGGCGAACCGATGGCGTTCAAGTGGCCTTTCCAACAACACGGAAATGACTGCAGCTGTCAAAGTCTGCTTTGTGTGCGTTCGGAGCTTGGGGAGAAGAAAAATGCGGGCCTGAATGGGGACAGTCATGGCTGTATCGTAGAAGTGCAAAGCAGGAACTCGTCCAGGGATCGTCTAGTTCTTGTTTAGTTAAAGAACCCTTTAATTGTCCTAAAGGTTCGGGAAGCTCGTTCATAGCACGCCTCAAGATTCTCCCATGGACTATAAAAACCACTTTTCCTTTTACACTCACCAGCATAAATATGTGCACTAGCCTTCAACTAGTACCAGTCTGCCCTCGTCCGCTTTACTTGCCGGTTCCACTCAGCGAGATCGTATCCATTATTCTTATCAGGATCAGGGAACTGATGCAGAGATACTCCGTCTTTGTTGGTTTTAGAACAGCTGTACGCGACACACTTTTTTACCATTCTTTAAATTCGTTTCTTAAGACAAGGATTTTTTAAGATGTTACCTGGCCAGCGGGAGTTTTCCCGGTGGGCCGGTGGTTCAGTGTGGGCCGGTGGAGAAAAAAAAAAAGCAGTTTTTCTTTAAGAAACTGTTAACATTGCTTATCATATTAAAGGCCAGCGCGCAACTGTAATAAGCAATGTTAACTGTAATAAGCAATGTTAACAGTTTCTTAAAGAAACTGTTAACATTGCTTATCATATTAAAGGCCAGCGCGCAACTGTAATAAGCAATGTTAACAGTTTCTTAAAGAAACTGTTAACATTGCTTATCATATTAAAGGCCAGCGCGCAACTGTTTTTTTTTTTTCTCCGCCGGCCCACACTGAACCACCGGCCCACCGGGAAAACTCCCGCTACTCCCGATGGCCAGTCCGTGTGTGCCTTGACAGTTTCGGCGATAAACTTCCGCCTTCTTCAAAACAGTCACCAGATGTCGAGTGGTGACGTGCCTTATCAGCTGATGTTACTCTAAGGAGGCGTGAACGTCCCGCCCAATTTGACAGGTAGTTCACGCCTCCTGCTGGAGGAGTGAACTACCTGTCAAATTGGGCGGGACGTTCACGCCTCCTTAGAGTAACATCAGCTGATAAGGCACGTCACCACTCGACATCTGGTGACTGTTTTGAAGAAGGCGGAAGTTTATCGCCGAAACTGTCAAGGTAACATCTTTAAAAAATCCTTGTCTTAAGAAACGAATTTAAAGAATAGTTTCAATAGGTAGACATAATGAACTTTCACTACACACTTTTTTACCATCGTATACAGTGGAAATAATCCGTAGATCCGCGAATTGTCACTCACAGTCACAGTACGTACAGGCAGTGAGCTGTCTAGCTTGTCAATTTACTACGTCATCGGTCACGTGATCGCGGCACGATGTTTTGCTCGTGGGCTATCGCAGAAAATCCTCTATAAAATCATAACGGATAAACATTTTTTAGTGATTTTTTTTTTGTAATATACTACAAATATTAGTATTCATCGTTACATGCAAAGGCGATTTTCAAATTCTAGAACTACTTTAAAAGAAGTGGATATAGAAACCACTCAACGGGATTAGATCCTTACACACTAACAAAGAAGGATTTTTCCTCATCTCATTCATCTCATTATCTCTAGCCGCTTTATCCTGTTCAACAGGGTCGCAGGCAAGCTGGCGCCTATCCCAGCTGACTACGGGCGAAAGGCGGGGTACACCCTGGACAAGTCGCCAGGTCATCACAGGGCTGACACATGGACACAGACAACCATTCACACTCACATTCACACCTACGGTCAATTTAGAGTCACCAGTTAACCTAACCTGCATGTCTTTGGACTGTGGGGGAAACCGGAGCACCCGGAGGAAACCCACGCGGACACGGGGAGAACATGCAAACTCCACACAGAAAGGCCCTCGCCGGCCACGGGGCTCGAACCCGGACCTTCTTGCTGTGAGGTGACAGCGCTAACCACTACACTACCGTGCCGCCCCTAGGATTTTTCCTACGAAAGAAAAATTTGCCACCTAAATTTGATATTAGTAGAATAAATTTTGTTCCTATTGTAGCTGCAACTAAATACAAAGACAATAGCTGTGCGTCGTATTAATTAACTTAATGTGAAGATAATTAACAGATAATCAACAGATTTAAGGGTTTTTGTAAGGTTGTGTTTTAGTCTTTTGTATTTGTAATTATTTGTATCTGTACATGCATGACCCCACCAGCTCTACTGATCAACTTATTGTGTTTAAATAAAGTCATTCATTCAGTATGAGTTGGAAAATTATCCATCCGTTGATTTCCCCGACGTCTCAAACTACTACTGCTGCTGCAGCCATCGTTCTACATGGACACACAGATAAAAACCTGGAAGAGCATGGAGGAGTGCAACTTTTTATATGTGGCTAGGTTAAAGATCTGGGGATCAGGACACTACAGGATAAATCCTGTATCGTAAACAAACCACAGCTGCTCGATTCTCAATCCTCCCTGCTCTTCTCTTCCAGCAGGCATCACAGATCCATATAATTTACCCACAAACGTATTTATTTATTTATTTATTTATTTATTCAGCCCACTGCTCTCTCTCTCTCTCTCTCTCTCACACACACACACAGGTGAAATGTAGAGGAGGAATGTGACAAAATAAAGGCTTGTTCTTCTTAATTTACTCACAAATGTATTTAGTCCACTTGAAAAGTGTTCGGCAAGACAGCTACCAGATTTGGGACCCTACGACATCCTGAACTACTTAGTATTTGGCTTCAAACTTGAAAAAGTAATTGCGGCCCACTAGATGGCGCTTCACGGCCAATGGCCCAGTGGTTGAGAAATACTGCTGTATCATTTATCTCCGGGTCAGTAGGCATTTTTGTGCTTTTTGTACATGTCTTTGTGATGGTTGCTAGCACACAAGTTTTTTCAAATGACTCCTGGCTTAGTGCTGTGTCCATTGCCTTCGATCTCAGCTCATACAGCTCACTATTCAGTCTCTTGAACTCCTCTTCCATACATGTGAGAATGTTGTTTGTAAGATCTGTCTCACATGTTCCATCATGCCCTGCACTGTCAGACTCCTCCTGGATTCCTTGTAGTTCTGGCATTTCGATTCTCATTAGTTTATGAAACTCAAGCACAGCCTCAGCACCCTCAGAACGTTTGCGCTTTTCTTTCTCATGATTTTGCTCATCTTTGCGTTCTTTCCTCTCCTCTGATTGCTCTTTCACTTTATCATGTCCCAAGTTTAGCGTAGGAGCCCAATCTCCCTCATCATTATCATCATCATCATCGTCCTTGTAAAGATTGCTAGGACATCCTGATAAATAAAGTGAAAAGATACATGTTAGTTTACAATATGGCGACCATTATCCAAAAGTAAACAAAAACACATCTGAGGACTTTAAATATCTCCTGAACTTCAAAATATCGCAAAATAATGGAAAATGGTGAGAAAAGTGATTTGTGAAGTGATAACTTTCACGAAGTGATAACTGCAAACTGGAGCGTTCTTCGACTCGGCTCCCTTTGATCACAGCGAAAGGTTCAAAAGCCACCTTTCTCATCATCTTTTGGTAAAATCCTTTGCTGTTTCACCCTTTATCACTTCACAGGGAACCCGGAAGAAACTTTTATCAGTTTCGCAATTTGTTCGATTCGAACAGCCGAAAACGATGCGTTTTAATGACTAGCAAGGCACTCCAGCGATAGTAACACTTTGTGAACAGTGAACTTGGCTGAGCACCACTTCATGTCTTGCATGTGTTGTAGTCAAGTCACTAAACCTCGAGTTCGAGTCCAGTCTTGAGTCCCCAGTGTTCAAGGCCGAGTCAAGTCAAAGTCATTAAAGAAAATTTCGAGTTAAGTCCGAATCTAGTCCACTACTGATCCGAGTTGAGTCCAACATGGCAAATAACATGAGAGAGGGTTAACACTAGCTAGTTCATCACTCAGCAAGCAAGCCCTGCTATCAACAGAGCAATGAACATAGCATGTCACTTCCTTCTCTGGGTGGAGTCTTACCAAATGGTGATGGAAGTTCGAGGTTGTCCCCGTCGTCTCCTCGATAGTTCTTCTACATATGGAACACATAGCAGTGCATTTTTTCCCACTGCACGAGAAGTCTGTATAAGCAAAGCGGACAATCCTAGGGGCGTTCTCTCCAGGCATTTTAGCGCCATTAACGTTAGTTTGTTCCTGAACATGACGTATGAGCAGGTGAATGTGCATTCTCTTGCATAAAATTAGTACAAAAATTAATGTAGATATAAATATAAATATCTTATGCCAAGTTTTTATGGCATGCTACAAAAATAAAGAAAAAATCCGAGTCCTCGTCTCCAATTTACGAGTCCTAATGCAGTTAGTCATCAGCGCTCAAGTCTTAGTCAAGTCATGAGTCCTTAAAATGAGGGCACGAGTCCTGGACTCGAGTACTACAAGCCTGGGTGGATGTGACATCACGTGCAACCCAGCAATAGGATCAACTGGTCTCTACAAAAAGCCCCAGTACTGATTTTCATTATACCACAGCGCTGTTGAATGGTTAAATCTGATTGGCGAGAAAGTGTTGATTAATTTTCTTTTAAACAGCAGCTATGATTGTAGTTCTGTAATTCATCTTTTGTCTTATTAACTTCCAGAAAAATATATTTAGCACTGCTATAATGGAAATCATAAGTCTTGCAGACATTTTATGACGATAAGTGGATAAAAAGTGTGCTGTTTCATACTTGATATAATAAAAAAATTTAATCCTTTGAAGGTTGCCATGGTTTAAGACCATATTACAATATGAAATTGACTTATTGAAAGAAAATTTTTATTTCCTTTTTTAGTACCCTTCTGTAAACACTGTGCATATCCATCTACAGCTGCGCACTCTGCCATCCCCTCTCAATACTGATCTACAGTAAATTCAGTGACTTGATCCAAATCAGAGTATGGATGAAGGCAAAATCCTGCACCTTTAATAAACTGCAAGCTTGCTCTGTCTATTTCTTCCTGTTTCTGTCCTGTTCAGGCGGCTCTGAGATGGAGTACCTGGACTATTATAAGCCGGTGGTATGGTTTTGGATTCTGGTGGGACTGGCGTACTTTGCCGCGGTGCTCAGCATGATCGGAGACTGGTTCCGGGCCATCTCAAAGAAAACGAAAGAGGAGGTAAAGCTCAGTGGAAACAGTAAAAGTAAACTGAAAGAAGTATGAATTGAATAAAAGAGTCATAGGCAGTGTGAATCAAATTCATGAGTCACTGACAGGTTTCCTCCGGGTGCTCCGGTTTCCTCCCACAGTTCAAAGATATATAGATTAGGTCAACTGGCTACTCTAAATTACCCGTAGATGTGAATGTGAGTGTAAATGGTTGTTCATTAATCTCTGTGTTACTCCTATGATAGATCGGTGACCTGCCCAGTGTGATACCTGTCTCTCGCCCAAAATCAGCTGGGTTTAGCTCCAGCTTCCCAGTGACCCTGAAGGATGAGCAGTATAGATATTGGATGGATGGATGCACATTGCAGTGTGAATTGAATAAATAAGTCACAGATAATGTGAACCAAATAAATTAGTCATGAACAGAGAGTGAGAATCAAATAAATGAGTTGCAGGCAGTGTGAATAGAATATGAGTCATGGGTGGTGTGAGTTATATAAAGGAGGCACAGGCAATATAAATCAAATTAAACAGTCATGGAGAGTGTGAATTAAATAATTGAGTCACAGGAGGTGTGTATTGAATTAATGAGTTGCAAGATAATGTGACTTAAATAAGTGAGTTGCAGGCAGTATGATTCAAATAAGTGAGTCGGAGTGATGTGAATCAAATAAATGAGTCACAGAAAATGTGAATCAACGAAATGAGTCACGGGCAGTGTAAATTGAATAAATGTGTCACGGGTTGTGTGAATCAAATAAATGTGTCATGGGCAGTGTAAATTGAATAAATGAGTCACCGGCTGCGTGAATCAAATAAATGAGTCACGGGCACTGTGAATTGAATAAATGACTCACGAGTTGTGTGAATCAAATAAAAGTCACGGGCAATGTGAATTGAACAAATGAGTCACAGGCAGTGTGAGTCAAATAAATTGAGTCATGGGCAGTGTGAATCGAATAAATGAGTCACTGGCTGTGTGAATCAAATAAATGAGTCACGGGCTGTGTGAAACAAATAAATGAGTCACAGGCTGCGTGAATCGAATAAATGAGTCACGGGCTGCTTGAATCGAATAAATGAGTCACAGGCTGTGTGAATCAAACAAATAAGTCACGGGCTGCGTGAATTGAATAAATGAGTCATGGGCTGTGGGAATTGAATAAATGAGTCACAGGCTGCATGAATCGAATAAATGAGTCACCGGCAGTGTGAATCAAATAAATGAGTCATGAGCTGTGTGACTCAAATAAGTGAGTAAAGGGTAGTGTGAATTGAATAAACAAGTCACAGTCTATGTGAATCAAATAAATGAGTCAAGGGCAGTGTGCATTGAATAAATGAGTCACGGGCAGTGTGACTTGAATAAATGAGTCACAGGCAGTCTGAATCAAATAAATGAGTCACCAGCAGTGTGAATCGAATAAATGAGTCACGGGTAGTGTAAATTTAATAAATGAGTCACGAGCTGTGTGAATCCAATAAACGAGTCACCGGCAGTATGACTCAAATAAATGTGCCATGAGCTGTGTGACTCAGATAAATGAGTAAAGGGCAGTGTGAACTGAATAAATGAGTCACAGGCTATGTGAATTGAATAAATGAGTCACAGGCTGTGTGAATTGAATAAATGAGTCACGGGCAGTGTGAATCAAATAAATTAGTCACGGGCAGTGTGAATTGAATAAATTAGTCATGGCCAGTGTACACTCAATAAATGAGTCACAAGCTGTGTGAATCCAATAAATGAGTCACCGGCAGTATGAATCAAATAATTGAGTCATGAGCTGTGTGAATCAAATAAATGAGTGAAGGGCAGTGTGAATTGAATAAATGAGTCACAGGCTGTGTGAATCAAATAAATTAGTCACGGGCAGTGTGAATTGAATAAATTAGTCATGGGCAGTGTACATTGAATAAATGAGTCACGAGCTGTGTGAATCCAATAAACAAGTCACCGGCAGTGTGAATCAAATAATTGAGTCATGAGCTGTGTGAATCAAATAAATGAATGAAGGGCAGTGTGAATTGAATAAATGAGTCACACGCTGTGTGAATCAAATAAATGAGTCACTGGCAGTGTACATTGAATAAATGAGTCACGAGCTGTGTGAATCCAATAAACGAGTCACCGGCAGTGTGAATCAAATAATTGAGTCATGAGCTGTGTGAATCAAATAAATGAGTGAAGGGCAGTGTGAATTGAATAAATGAGTCACATGCTGTGTGAATCAAATAAATGAGTCACTGGCAGTGTGAATTGAATAAATGAGTCACGGGCAGTGTGAATCGAATAAATGAGTCATGAGCTGTGTGAATTGAATAAATGAGTCACAGGCAGTGTGAATCGAATAAATGAGTCACAGGCAGTGTGAATCCAATAAACGAGTCACCGGCAGTGTGAATCAAATAATTGAGTCATGAGCTGTGTGAATCAAATAAATGAGTGAAGGGCAGTGTGAATTGAATAAATTAGTCACTGGCAGTGTGAATCGAATAAGTGAGTCAGGAGCTGTGTGAATTGAATAAGTGAGTCACTGGCAGTGTGAATCGAATAAATGAGTCACGGGCAGTGTGAATCTAATAAATGAGTCACGAGCTGTGTGAATCGAATAAATGAGTCATGAACTGTATGAATTGAATAAGTGAGTCAAGGGCAGTGTGAATTGAATAAATGAGTCATAAGCAGTGTGAATTATTTAAATGATTAATGCACAATGTGAGTAGAAAAGCCTAAAATGCACAATGCATAAAGATTATGTCTCTACTTAGAAAATAACTGATTTTTGACATTTTTGTAAAATGTGTTTGAAGGAGTCTTCCACAACACTCAATGCCAAATGTACACTGCTTCTGGGTTCTGCGTGAAGCATGAAGGTAAATGAAGTAAACCGATGAAAACCAATGTCACGGCTTTCAAATGTCCTTCAAGCAGTGTTACAGTGCAGATTAAAAAAAAATGTTTTCTGTTATATGAGATATGGAGAAATAGTGTCTGATTCCATTGTGTCCGAAACAAAAAGTCACGTGTTATTAGGGGTTAAATTTTTAATTGATCATGTTGCCAAGGTACCAGGTCATATCATAGGAAGTGCAGATCAACAAAATATGATTCTGATGTAGGAGGTGTGGAGTAATAAAAGTTTAAAAAAAAAACAGAAGCTAGCCAGTCGTGATGGATCATTTGGGATTAAAGCTGTTAGCTGCTCAAATAGCCAAGTAACCCCCAGTTGTCATCACACCTGTTGTTGGTTTCCTAGCAACCACCTTTTCCTCTTGTTTTTTAAAGATTTATTATATGCGATAAGAGAGTGAGACTCACGTGGACTGTCGAGAAGGTAGACCACATGGTCATGCACATAGACATGCACACACATGGCAGACATAAGTAGAGCTCTTTTCAGTTTCACATTATTATCATTCATTGTGGCTTAAGTATTTTAAATTGTGCACACTTGTGTAGTCTGAGGTGGAAAGAAAGAAAGAAAGAAAGAAAGAAAGAAAGAAAGAAAGAAAGAAAGAAAGAAAGAAAGATTTGTGATCCCACTTCATTAGTGCAGAAAGCATCGAAAGTATTCACTTCATGTACGAGTCCAAAGCTTCCTTTTATTTATTTATACTGATTATATTCTGTAGTCTCAAGCCCACACGATCAGTTCACTTCAAAAGGGTTGTATTTCTGTACTTAACCTTTTCCTTTAACTTTCTGTCTCTCTCCAGTTTTAGTGCGTGTCCATCCTTTTTTTTTGTCCACTTAATGCCATTGCAGTTGTCTGCTTTTAGCATTTATTCACTCACTCATTAATTTGTTCCCTGTGATTTGGTACTGTGCGCAGTCCATTATAACAGACTGTTATAGTAATCAGTGAAAGTGTAATGATGCAAATCAGTTACCGAATTCCTACTCATATTTACCACTGTTGAATTCTCAAATCTGAGTGGTCAGAAGGTGGTGATTAATCTTCTGTAACTGCATCAGTTCCAGGTGTAGTTCAGTTCACAGGTTTAGATTAATGCACTCGTTCTAATACTTTGTTTCTATAGTAACCACTTAACAGCACAGGGACTTGTATGGTG
Source organism: Neoarius graeffei (assembly GCF_027579695.1). Taxonomy (NCBI): domain Eukaryota; kingdom Metazoa; phylum Chordata; class Actinopteri; order Siluriformes; family Ariidae; genus Neoarius; species Neoarius graeffei. The sequence goes on from NC_083570.1 coordinate 17,733,317, forward strand.
GATGGTATATGGTATCTTGCAAAAGTATTCATCCCCCTTAGTGTTTGTCCTGTTTTGTCACATTACAAGCTGGAATTAAAATGGATTTTTGGGTTGTTAGCACCATTTGATTTACACAACATGCCTACCACTTTAAAGGTGCACATTGTTGTTTTATTATGACACAAACAATAATTGAGATGAAAAAACAGAAATCTGAAGTGTGCATAGGTATTCACCCCCCAAAGTCAATACTTTGTTGAGTCACCTTTTGCTACAATTACAGCTGCAAGTCTCTTGGGGTATGTCTTTATTAGCTTAGCATGTCTAACCACTGGGATTTTTGCCCATTCCTCAAGGCAAAACTCTTCCAACTCCTTCAAGTTAGATGGATTGCGTTGGTGTACAGCAATCTTCAAGTTATGCCACAGATGCTCAGGTGGATTGAGGTCTGGGCTTTGATAAGACCATTCCAAGACATTTAAATGTTTCCCTTTAAACCACTCCAGTGTAGCTTTAGCAGTATGTTTAGGGTCATTGTCCTGCTGGAATGTGAACCTTCATCCCAATCTCAAACCTCTGGCTGACTCAACCAGGTTTTCCTCCAGAATTACCCTGTATTTAGTGCCATCCATATTTCTTCAGTCCTGACCAGCTTTTCTGTCCCTGCAGGTGAAAAATATCCCCACAGCATGATGCTGCCACCACCATGCTTCACTGTAGGAATGGTGTTCTCAGGGTGTTGGGTTTGTACCACACATGGCATTTCCCATGATGGCCAGAAAGATCAATTTTAGTCTCATTTGACCAGAGAATCTTCTTCCATGTGTTTAGGGAGTCTGCCACATGCTGTTGGGCAAACTCCCAACATGTTTTCTTCAGCAATTACTTTTTTCTAGCCACTCTTCCATAAAACCCCGCTCTATGGCGTGTATGGACAGATACTCCCATCTCCACTGTGGATCTTTACAGCTCCTTCAGTATTATCTATGGTGTCTTTGTTGCATCTCTGATTAATGCCCTCCTTGTCCGGTCTATGAGTTTTGGTGGGCGTGGCCTTCTCTTGTCAGGTTTGTAGAGGTGCCATATTCTTTCCATTTTGCTATAATGGATTTAATGGTGCTCCGTAGGATATTCAAAGTTTGGGATATTTATTATAACACAACCCTGATCCATACTTCTTCACAACTTTGTCTCTGACCTGTTTGGAGGCTCCTTGGTTTTCATGTTGCTTGCTTAGTAGTGTTGCAGAGTCAGGGTCCTTCCAGAACAGGCTGATTTATACAGACATCATGTGACACTTTGATTGCACAGAGGTGGATCTTAATCAACTAATTATGTGAATTATGAAGTGAATTGGTTGAATCAGCTCTTATTTAGGGGTTTCATACAAAAGGGGGTGAATACCTATGCACACTCCAGATTTCTGTTTTTTCATCTTAATTATTGTCCGTGTCACAATAAAACAACAATTTGCACCTTTAAAGTGGTAGGCATGTTGTGTAAATCAAATGGTGCTAACCCTCCAAAAATCCATTTTAACTCCAGCTTGTAATGCGACAAGACAGGACAAACACCAAGGGGGATGAATACTTTTGCAAGACCCTACATAATCAAAGGATAATAATAATAATAATAATAATAATAATAATAGGAGGGTCATTCCATGCCAAATCAACAAATATCTGACAAATTTATGCTCGACCATCTCAGATTTCAATGAAATTCGGAGGGCTCAGAGATACTATTAAAAGAAGTTAAGCCCCAAAATTTGAGCTTCCTATCTCCAACGGTTTCAGAGATACAGGCATTTGAATTTTTCGATTTTTTTGCATTTTGCTCAAAACATACATATTTCAAAGTGTAATATAATCTGAAATTTGCTCCAAACTATACTGAGAGAGTGTATTTAACTTACAATTTCTGTTGTATGTTAGTTTATGGCAGTCAGAATCTTTCTTTAGTCCAATTCCTATAGAACAGGGAGGAAGTTCAGCCATTTCTAGATGTCTAAGAACAAACTCATTTATACTGATCTCAAATTGAAAGCAACTACAATTAAATTCCCTAGTCAACTATTCAAAATATCCAATCCTTGCAAAGAAACACATTCAGTTAATAACATTGGTAAATTTCCTCAGTGCTCTGTATTACAATGTATTTAATATAATCCAAGCAATATAATGTTATCTGAACAAGTATGCAGTTTACAGACTCTAAAACTATAAGATATGAGCCACCTGTTCTGGTATCAAAGGTCACCTATTGTGCTGTGTTGATATTGATAAGGCTGGCTGTTGACTGGTACACAATAGCTGGTCATTGATTGCTAATGTTACACAGTCTTCGATTAAAATCAATTTACAAATAATTAATACTGAGCATTAATTGAAATTTTATTTAAAATTGAGGAAGAAACATGTCTCCTAACCTACTTGAGCCTTATTGAAGCATTTATTAACCCTCAAATATCAGTTATATGAAAATATATCAAAAATTTGAATTTGGTGAAAATGGATTTTTTAAACCCCTGTAGTTTAAAAATACTTGAGAGACACAGAACAAAAATTTGGAAATATAAAATATGGGTCTTGGGGATTACTGAAAAAAATTTACAAGTTCCTAACTGCTATCCCACATTGGATTTCTTGCTACTGAAAATGGCATGTTTTAGAAATCGGCGAATTTCAAAACCCTATTACAGACAAACTAGGAATAGTGGAGACTTGGTAAAACTGAAATTGGTAGATATTTCTGTGTAGATTTGAATAACATTCTTAGTTTAAGCATTACTGCCACAGGCAAGCTTCCAGAATGAGTTAAAAATGCAAAAAATGCAAATTTGTCTTTTTAATTTCCTTGTTAAAATCACCATCTAATATACAATGACCATTGAAATTCTGAGTTGAAGCTTGTAGTACAAGACACTGAGTCTCTCTGTGCAAAATTTTAGGTTTCTATCTTGCATAATAAAGATTATATTACACTTTGAAATATGCATGTTTTGAGCAAAAAACAAAAAAATCGAAAAATTCAAATGCCTGTATCTCTGAAACCGTTGGTGATTGGAAGCTCAAGTTTTAGGGATTAACTTCTTTTAATAGTATCTCTGAGCCCTCCAAATTTCATTGAAATCTGAGATGGTCGAGCATAACCTCTTGTTGATTTGGCATGGAATGACCCAGGAGTCTCCAGGCTCTCAGCAAGTTTTCCGACATGGGGAAATCTTCAGGAGTTGACACTTTGCATTTTCTTGGTAATATGAGAAGCTGCATTTCTTTGTCTGATTAACTTCAAAGAGACTGTTGAGGAGATTAGTGTTTACAGCTACGATACAGTAACGGATTCTAGAAACTTATTCCACAGTGTAACTAGAAATGGTTAAAAAGCAAACTTATGTTATTCCTTACAAATGAAATACATGACTACTTCATGAAATATTGTTCATGCTTTCCTGGCTAGATATAAATATTTCTGTCTCTCACTCAGGTGGGCGAGTTTCGAGCACACGCCGCCGAGTGGACGGCCAACGTTTCAGCCGAATTCAAAGAGACCCGTCGCCGCCTCAGCGTTGACATTTACGACAAGTTCCAGCGTGCTGCTTCCATCAAGCGCAAACTCTCGGCTGAGCTTGGCCTTAACAATGCGCCAATCGGCCAGGAGATGACACCAGGCAAGCGGGCACTCTCTGTCAACTTGGGAGATGACAGAGAGACGTATCCAGCCTTCACACTAGCACGCAATGGTAGCCTGTTCCTCAACGGCCTCAGCCCAGAGTACGCCGACCGGCGTGACATCGCCGTAATAGAACATCTGAAATGAGAACTGGGGGAGAGAGAAAGACAGATGGAAAGAACTATAAAAGGGGAATGGAGGAAAAGCTGAGAGACCCGAGTGAAGAAGGAAAGGAGTGAGGGTGCCATGTTTCACAGGATTACAGGATAAGAACTTCTGCACTCTTACCTGATCGATATATCTTCATCCCTGACTTTTTGCTAATGCAGAAACTGATGCTTGACTGTTCACAGGATTAATCCTCCTGCACATGTACCCTTGACTCCAGCCCTCTGTATGAGGAGCTCACCAACGAGCACACAAGCCTCCGACCAATGAAGATGTTCTTCACTACACCACTGTGTATCATCAGCGATGAACTAGCTGTGTCTTTTCTACTCACTCCTGTTAAAAAAGTAGACTTTTTATATTCTTTCTTCAAAAAAAACTGATGAGAAAACTTTCTGGAATGTGTCTCCATGGTTCTCAAAGACCAAACTGGTTTTTGTTAATGCCGCGAGCTGTTTTAGCCATTTCAAGCAAAGAATGTCCATGTCCAACGTCTTTTAGCACTGCAGTTCATTTTAGTGCCTTAATGACTACAGAACTCTTCAAAACTGCATGTGTTGATCTGTTTCTGGAATCTGCTGGAACCTAAAAGCAACCCACATGGGGTTTGAGACCTGAACAGGTAGGCAACCCGAGGGCTGCTGAGGTCTGCTGTTGCTATGGTGATCTGGGAAGAGGACACGAGCCTTTTGGCAAAAAAAAAAAAAAAAGACACACAAGGATTACCATGGTTACTGCAGCCAAGTGTAGTCTGACTCGCACACACTTCCCACTTCTTCACACAGACTACAATTACAAATCAGAGACGTGACTCGAGAGCAACACAGCAGCATTTCTGATGCAGATTGCTGTCGCCATCCCTCGCTACAGCTCATACACTTGAAAACATGTAATGAAATGAACACGGTGTTACATTTGCACATTTTAAAAAATCCCCACAATTCAAGTGGTATGAAGAAGGTTTGAGCGAAAGGTGACATTTGTGTAAAATGAATTACAAGCCCTATACACTAAAATATAAGCCTGGTCATATCAATGTGTGTGATAGTAAGAGCAATATTTATTTCCTGTCCATGGTCTTCGCTCTTGCAATTAGCTTGCTATCTATTACTTTTTCTGGCTAAACCAACAAAATTTGCTTCGACACAAAACAATCCTCAGCTAATTATCTCACCGAGAAGCTCAAATCGTCAGAAAAGTAATGGCTAAGAAAGAAAATGAGATGCAAGCTCTTAAAAACAGGGGCGGACAAGTGATTAGGTAGCCCACTGGGAAATTAAAATCTGTTCAGTCCGATGTTTTACTCAGTGGAAAAACACAAAACCTAAACCAAACAATGGTGAGTGGAATATAATAATGTATAACAAGCTTGCTCACTAGCTAAGTGTATTAGCATCCCATTCCTAAGGGAAACAAACAAAACTAGAACAGCACTCAGTAGAGTGCATAAATGCACCAAGCCATATATCCGGATTTGCGTCAAAATCGAATCAATTGCTCCTTGGCCCATGGCTCACCGTTCCTCCAAATTTCACCCAAATCCATTCAATACTTTTTGAGTTACATTGGGAACAGACAAAAAAAATGCTGAATCCGTATACATATTTGGATCCTGGATCCACATACATATCCGGATTTGTGTCAAAATCTATTCAATTGTTCCTTGACCCATGGCTCACCTTTCCACCAAATTTCATCAAAATCCATCCACTAATTTTTGAGTTACACTGGGAAAAGTTAATAAAAATCCTGGATCCACATACATATCCGGAGTTGCATCAAAATCGAATGAATTGTTCCTTGGCCCATGACTCACCTTTCCTCCAAATTTCATCTAAATCTGTTCACAACTTTTTGAGTTACGTTGGGAACAGACAAAAAAAAAAATGGTGGATCCACATACATATTTCGATCCTGGAGCCACATACAGTGGTATGCAAAAGTCTGGGCACCCCTAGTCAAAATTGCTGTTTCTGTGAACAGTTAAGCACGTTGAAGATGAAATGATCTCCAAAAGGCATAAAGTTAAAGATGATTCATTCCCTTTATATTTTAAGCAAAAACAATTTTTTATTTTCATCTTTTACATTTTCAAAATGACAAAAAAGGAAAAGGGCCCGAAGCAAAAGTTTGGCACCCTGCATGGTTAGTACCTAGTAACACCCCCTTTGGCAAGTATCACAGCTTGTAAACACTTTTTGTAGCCAGCTAATAATCTTTCAGTTCTTACCTGGGGGATTTTTACACATTCGTCCTTGCAAAAGTCTTCCAGTTCTACAAGTTTCCTGGGCTGTCTTGCATGCACTGCTCTTTTGAGATCTATCCACAGATTTTCAATGATCTTTAGGTCAGAGGACTGTGAGGGCCAGGGCAAAACCTTCAGCTTGTGCCTCTTGAGGTATTCCATTGTAGATTTTGAAGTGTGTTTTGGATCATTGTCTTATTGTAGGACCCAACTTTTTTACAGATGGTGTGATGTTTGCTTTCAGAATTTCCTGGTATTTATTCGAATCCATGCTTCCCTTGACCAATGAAATGTGCCCTGTGCCACTGGTTGCAACACAACCCCAAAGCATGATCGATCCACACCCATGCTTCAGAGTTGGAGAGGTATTCTTTTCCTGGAATTTGGCACCGTTTTTTCTCCAAACATACCTTTGCACATTGTGGCCAAAAAGTTCTATTTGATTTCATCAGTCCACAGGACTTGTTTCCAAAATGCATCAGGCTTATTTAGATGTTCATTTGCAAACTTCAGACGCTGAATTTTGTGGCTAGGATGCAGGAAAGGTTTTCTTCTGATGACTCTTCCATGAAGGCCATATTTGTTCAGGTGTTGCTGCATAGTAGAACAGTGCACCATCACTCCAGGGTCTGCTCAATCTTTCTGAAGGTCTTTTGCAGTCAAACAGGATTTTTTATTTGCCTTTCTAGCAGTCCAACAAGCAGTTCTTTCAGAAAGTTTTCTTCATCTTCCAGACCTCACCTTGATCTCTACTGTTTCTGTTAACTGCCATTTCTTAATAACATTACAATCTGAGGAAACAGCTACCTGAAAACACTTTGCTATGTTCTTGTAGCCTTCTCCTGCTTTGTGAGTATCAATTATTTTATTATTCAGAATGCGAGGGAGTTGCTTAGAGGAGCCCATGGCTGTTGATTTTAGGGACAAGTTTGAGGAGTCAGAGAATTTATACAGCTTTGAAATCTGCATCATCTGACCTTTCCTAACGAAGAATTTGAACAAGCCACAGCTCAAGAAGCTAATTAAGGTCTGGAACCTTGGTAAAAGTTACCTGAGAACTCAAATGTATTGGGGTGGCCAAACTTTCGCATGGTGTTCCTTTTCTTTTTTCACTCTCCAATTGTACAAAACAAAAATAAATACACACATCTTGCAGAAAATGCTGAAAAGAAATGTGTCGTCTTTACCTTTATGCCTTTTGGTGATCAGTTCATCTTCTGCTCACTTAACTATTCACAGTAACAGACATTTTCAGTAAGGGTGCCCAAACTTTTGCATGCCAATGTACATATCCGGATTTGTGTTAAAATCTACTCAATTGTTCGTTAGCCCATGGCTCAGCTTTCCACCAAATTTCATCAAACTCCATTCACTACTTTTTGAGTTACATTGGGAAAAATACAAATAAGCGGGGGTGAAAAACACAACCTCCTCCAACAAAGTTGGCAGAGGTAATTATGACTGTGTAACCATAGTTTATGACTTGAATAAAAAGTAAACCAGTGACTTTTTTATGGAAGTCACAGATTATGGATACACAGTCATCTAATTTGGGGGAGGGGTCTTATTTGAATCTAGCTAACACCATTGTAGTCTTATGCTAGTTGGACAGTTTGCAGCAACAATGAATTTAAAAAAAAAAAAAGAGCAACCTGGACATGAAATGTGCTTGTTCGAGGCACCCGGGCTTCTGATTTGTCCACCCCTGCTTAAACATATTCACTTTTAATTCAAAGACAGACCTAATAATGTTGAATGGTTATGAACACATGGTATGTACACGTCCTAAACTGTATTTGATGCATGTTATCTGAAGCGGCATGTTTTAAGGTAAAAAAAAAAAAGCCAAACATATGCAACATAAAGGGCAAGCAGCAATAGAGATGGTATTGTATTTTACTTGAAGTATCTTATCTTTTTTTTTCTAATCAGCATTAGCATCAGCACCAATGAGTGGAATGTCCAGTGCATAGAAGTGCATGAGCATCAAGAAATTGGAGTTGGAATATTCGAAATGATATTTTAGGGTGGTTTCGTTTACCAATTCAAAATCAGCTAGATATCAGTGGTAGTTTCTGGGCATTACATTTCAAAAGAAACCTTGAAAAATACTCAAGTAGTTTTGATCTAGAATGATTCAAATCCAGCCTCTTTTTATTTTTTAAAGGAAATATCACATACAGTTCAAATGATTCAATCACTTACTTTTCTATGCTGGAGATTAAACAGTTTTATGAATGGTAGAGTTTGGGATTAGTTTAAGGCTTGTTTTTTTAAGTAATAGTTTTCTTTTTTTCTCAGTTTACTTTTAACGTCTTCATTATTTTGCATTATTTTCAGACAGTATATGGTTTTTAAATGTTGAAAATCAGGTGAAACAGTGAGATGTTTCTGAAGTGGTGCAACATATAGATTAAATATCTGTCATATAATATATGTTATTCTATCCACATTCACTGGATATGAGCAATCGTGCACTCTGATTGGCTACTCTACTCTACTACTAGGATATCAGCTCATATACCGTGAGTAGAGAAAAACAAAATGGTGGCACGTGTCGCTGAACCAACCGAGGATGAAATAAAAACTTGACTCGAAAACAAAACCCCAGAAGAAGAAGACCCCAAAAGACCGTAAGACCGTACCTTTTTTTAAAAAAGAATTATTATTATAGCATTTTTCACAAATTGCTCCTGTCATTTCGCCAGTTTGTTTGCATTCTAAGCGGAAATTATTTTGTCGGACGTTTTGTATAAAGTTTTTCTTTATCGAATTTGCCAAAAATAAAAATGCAAATGCTCCATTTCTCGAAATCCAGTGAATGTGGATAGAATAAAACAGTTATTCCACTCAATCTTGTCGTACACGGCTTATAGGTCATTCACGACTCGACTTCATGGAATAACCATTAAATATATAAACCTGAGTCGGGACAGAACTCAAATCAGTATGAGGCAGTTCAAGAAAAATGGTGCACATTTAACTTTATGGATGTAAGGGATCAATTCAGCGAAACCGCATTAAGCATATCCTGAATGCACAGAGCATGCATCCTGACTCACAGAATTTACACTGCTGCTCATGGGAAAATCACTCATCTGCGTTTGAAGTGATGGTTTTGACAACAACCTCTCAGGTCACGGAGACGAAACGGAGTAAAAGCAAAGAGAGCGATGCTGCAGCCTAGATAAGACCTTCTGTTATATAACATCTGCTGCCTGCAGGGGATTGAGGGCGTGTATGAAAAATTCAGCTTCTGCTCACAGAGACCGGTCTGGAAGTGTGGTTCAGTCTACAGCTTTAACATGATCAGTTCTGCCTTCTGATTGGTTCGAAGGCGTTGATGAATTCAGCTCACAGTTTTCTATTAATATTAATGTTATCGTTTGACAGATGACACACGAACAGATTTTTGTGTTTTCATTGGTGTAAATGTATTATTTATGCTCATGTTTCAGCGCTTTGTAACAGCTTTAACGTTACCCTTTTCCCTCATGGGAAAGTCTGCAGGACAGAGGCGCTTTTATTATCAAGAGAGAAAACAGATAGACTGATCAAGGAACGACTGTGATAACAAGAACCTGCCTTGTTGACGTTCTACAACACCAAGCATAACTATATACGGATGTCGTTCTTTAATAACTGATAATGGTAATATTTGGCAAATTGCTTTGGTATAAAAGGAACAGGTTGGGAATAGTAACTCTGCTTCATCACCCCACCCGGTCATTGATTCTTGGACGGCAAAGGATTTCTCAAGACTTATTGCATGGTGCAGTGGTTAGCACTGTCGCCTCACAGCAAGAAGGTTCTGGTGTTGAATCTCACGGCTCATGGGGGACTTTCTGTGTGGAGTTTGCATGTTGTCTGCGTGGGTTTCCTTCGACAGTTCAATAGACATGCAGACAGTGCTGTGTTCAAGTCATTAAAAAAAATTTCGAGTCGAGTCCACTATTGATCTGAGTCGAGTCCGAGAACAAGACTCCACCCGTACCATTTGACGGTGGCTGTTTCAGCACCGTTAACATTAGTTTGTTCCTGAATATGATGTATGAACAGGTGAATGTGCATTCTCTTTGTCAGGGAGTGCGAAGTATTCTGTCACAGATGGTTGGGAGATGGATGTAAGTGCAGAAGGTGTGTTTATTAATGCAAGTGAAGATGGTAAACAATCCAGAACGGCAGGCAAAATCGTAAAACGGTGAAACAGGCAGTAGGTCGAGCGAGGCACAAACAGGCTATCGTAGACTCGGCAGAATCAAAGACGAGAAACAGGAAATCAGGGATCAGGAAATCAAACAAGGAAATAAGGCTTGGTAATGTGTCAGCAATGCAGCTCAATACTTCGCAAAGTAAGTGCATTTTCACACCCTGTGTCTGAAATCGCTCACTCGTTCATTAATCTCTATCTTACTCCTTATATAGGGAATTACTATATAGAGGACTATATACAACCCCGATTCCAAAAAAGTTGGGACAAAGTACAAATTGTAAATAAAAACGGAATGCAATGATGTGGAAGTTTCAAAATTCCATATTTTATTCAGAATAGAACATAGACGACATATCAAATGTTTAAACTGAGAAAATGTATCATTTAAAGAGAAAAATTAGGTGATTTTAAATTTCATGACAACAACACATCTCAAAAAAGTTGGGACAAGGCCATGTTTACCACTGTGAGACATCCCCTTTTCTCTTTACAACAGTCTGTAAACGTCTGGGGACTGAGGAGACAAGTTGCTCAAGTTTAGGGATAGGAATGTTAACCCATTCTTGTCTAATGTAGGATTCCAGTTGCTCAACTGTCTTAGGTCTTTTTTGTCATATCTTCTGTTTTATGATGCGCCAAATGTTTTCTATGGATGAAAGATCTGGACTGCAGGCTGGCCAGTTCAGTACCCGGACCCTTCTTCTACGCAGCCATGATGCTGTAATTGATGCAGTATGTGGTTTGGCATTGTCGTGTTGGAAAATGCAAGGTCTTCCCTGTAAGAGATGTCATCTGGATGGGAGCATATGTTGCTCTAGAACCTGGATATACCTTTCAGCATTGATGGTGTCTTTCCAGGTGTGTAAGCTGCCCATGCCACACGCACTAATGCAACCCCATACCATCAGAGATGCAGGCTTCTGAACTGAGCGCTGATAACAACTTGGGTCGTCCTTCTCCTCTTTAGTCCGAATGACACGGCGTCCTTGATTTCCATAAAGAACTTCAAATTTTGAGTCGTCTAACCACAGAACAGTTTTCCACTTTGCCACAGTCCATTTTAAATGAGCCTTGGCCTAGAGAATACGTCTGCGCTTCTGGATCATGTTTAGATACGCCTTCTTCTTTGAACTATAGAGTTTTAGCTGGCAACGGCAGATGCACGGTGAATTGTGTTCACAGATAATGTTCTCTGGAAATATTCCTGAGCCCATTTTGTGATTTCCAATACAGAAGCATGCCTGTATGTGATGCAGTGCCGTCTAAGGGCCCGAAGATCACGGGCACCCAGTATGGTTTTCCGGCCTTGACCCTTACGCACAGAGATTCTTCCAGATTCTCTGAATCTTTTGATGATATTATGCACTGTAGATGATGATACGTTTAAACTCTTTGCAATTTTACACTGTCGAACTCCTTTCTGATATTGCTCCACTATTTGTTGGCGCAGAATTAGGGGGATTGGTGATCCTCTTCCCATCTTTACTTCTGAGAGCCGCTGCCACTCCAAGATGCTCTTTTTATACCCAGTCATGTTAATGACTTATTGCCAGTTGACCTAATGAGTTGCAATTTGATCCTCCAGCTGTTCCTTTTTTGTACCTTTAACTTTTCCAGCCTCTTATTGCCCCATCCCAACTTTGAGATGTGTTGCTGTCATGAAATTTCAAATGAGCCAATATTTGGCATGAAATTTCGAAATGTCTCACTTTCGACATTTGATATGTTGTCTATGTTCTATTGTGAATACAATATCAGTTTTTGAGATTTGTAAATTATTGCATTCCATTTTTATTTACAATTTGTACTTTGTCCCAACTTTTTTGGAATCGGGGTTGTAGTAAGCTCATTGGTAAAATGAAAAAACGCTTTCAGACACTAGTCCGTCACGCTGGCATTTACGTCATTGCTGTCGCACAATTAAAACGTGCCAGATCAGCCGGCTGGTGGGTTTTCAAAATAATAAATACAAGCATGTATTTTTGTGATAAATACGTGGGAGCATATTTCCCACATTAATAAATACAAAGTACCTGCATCTTTCATTTTTTTTAATCAAGACTGAATACTTTCTTCTTTGCTGCTGCCTTTTATCAAATCAAATATGAGATTTTTAATTTGATTTCTTTCAGTGCGACCGCATGATGGGATATATTGCTTTGGTTAGTGACCATCGTTGTACACTACTTTTCATCATGCATTGTGGGATACTTTGAGTGCACTATATATGGTGTAAATAATCCTCACTAAGGTTTCGGACAGCACTACAAAATGGTGTCCTCACTATATAGTGAGTAGGGCGCGATTTCGGACACTGGGACAGTTTTTATATAGGTGCACTGATTGCACCCTTAATCCTGTGCAGGTGCAAGTCGTTTATGGCGCACATGCGAGTGTCTATCTGATGCACGCGCCAAGGCACGCAGGTGTGACACTCTTGCACGAAATTAGTACAGAAATTAAACGTTGATATTTATATCTTATGCCAAATTATTATGGCATGTTATGAAAAATAAAGAAAAAATCCAAGCCCTCGTCTCCAATTTACGAGTCCGAATGCAGTTAATGCACAAGTCCGAGTCATCAGCACTCAAGTCCAAGTCAAGTCACGAGTCCTTAAAATTAGGGCACGAGTCAGACTCGAGTACTACAAGCCTGCATGCAAGTTGGGTAAAAATACCCAGCCACTGAAGTTGCACAAGCAAGTACAAGGGATGGGTAGGGATCAGCTCGAGAAAGGCCAAGGATTTGCATAAAAGCACCCAGATAGCTTTAAATAGTGCTGAGGCTGAGTTACTGCTTTAATTACAAATCTTTTTCATCTTTCCAATAAGAAACTTGTCATTTGTCACATTTCCTTCACATTACTGGGAAAACTGAATTGTTCAGGTCTTGTCCCATCCTTTTGAGTGATATCGTCATTATTAGTCCCAGAAGCTTTACTTGACTTGTCAAGACATTGTGGGTATGTTCGTATCCATACCCTTGTTTTGCCAATCTATTATAATGAATGTACGTCAAGTTTTGGGGATCATTCACGCATGGCACGTATTGTCTTTTTTTTTTTTTAAATGCTAAAACACTCACTTCTGGCAGATTTTTCTCTGTGTGGAGTTTCTTTATATTGGAGATCAGTGAAGTAATGAAGTCAAGCTGCATGTTTAATGTCTATTGACAGTGTCTGCAGATCAAATTTCTTTATATGATTCACCTCGAACAGAGAAACAGAACTCAAATGGACTCAATGAACTCAGCTTGTACTTCAAACTCACACACAACCTTTTTCCAATTACCTGACACAATCAATAAAGATTTTATATATATATATTAAATTGTTTGTGCTTTATTTAATCGGTGCTGTTCTGCACCACTCTGGATCTTTTCCAAGATACAGGACATAACTGCTGCACTTAAAGGAGAGATATTTAATGTATTTCGGTATCCAGTCATGTTGACTTCATGCTCTTTGATTTGTCCAACAATCTATTTATTTTCAATGACACAAATTGAAAGAAACAAAAAGGAGTCCAGTTAAATAATAATGGCTGGCGTTGAGTGGTCTATCAGATATATTCGATTCAGCTAGCATGATATTGAATGAGTTGAAGATGAGTAGCTGAATGGAATATAACTGATAGACCACGAAAAAGCTAGCTAGCTTACCCGCGACTCGGCACTGTTAGTAGTGTTAGCAAATGCTAATAAAGCAGTCAAGCCAGTGCTATCGAGAGCAAGTAGCACAGACTAATGACCGAGAAACTAAGATTTCTGTTTTCAGACTCTTCTTTCACGCTGCACGCTCGCTACATTATTTTTCACTCAGACTTAAGTATTCATTTCTCTGTGTACTTTACTCAGTTACTTTTAAAATCAACAGAATGGCAGCCAACATTCTCTCAAAATCTTCCATATTTAACGAAGCAAACCTGGCGGCCATGCTTGTTTGCAAATTCTCACTCACTAGCGTGGAAGTTTTATGTCTCCGACGTGTCTCTTTTCCAGTATTTTTTATGTCTGTTGATGTGTTTTTCTCTTGTAAATATGCGAGAAGAATATCTAATGAAGTTTTGGTTGCCTTTCAGGTGTTCAATGCGTCTTTCTCTTTCCCAGCAAACAAATATATGGTTCTGCGCCTGCGCAGCTGAAAACTCTCATTGAATATTCATGTGTGACATCATGTTGTCTTGACAACCATGCAATATCGTAAACTATATCCAACGCTCATTCTCCATTGGATAGAGTGATGTAATGCATGTAGGATAAGCAATATGCTAACAATATTGCATGCTACAGTATCGAACCAAATGAATGAAACCCACTAGAAGGGAATCGAACACGTTTTGTTAGAATTCCATGGAAAAAAGTGTCCTGTATGTATAATAATAAATGATATGAAACAAATAAGAAATGAAAGACTAAACACGTAGCGACTAAAAAGAAACAAAAGACAGAAGACACTAATCAGTAGAAACATAAAGCAGGTGCGCGTGATAACGAAGGCATGTGGCAGGGTCATATGATTCGCTGTACTCTGTGAGGGCTGATTGGAAATGATGAATAGTTTTCCGAGCTGGAATTAAATTATGGTTTGATTTTGCAATATGGCTTCCACACCCTCATTATTAGATCATAAAATAGCACTTGATCCAGCACAATCCTCATATTTTGTATATTTATTATATTGCACACAACTTCATGAAGCCATATTAAATTGAGGTCATGAAATAGTAATGTGTGTACAGGATATACAACCCCAATTCCAAAAAAGTTGGGACAAAGTACATATTGTAAATAAAAACAGAATGCAATAATTTACAAATCTCAAAAACTGATATTGTATTCACAATAGAACATAGACAACATATCAAATGTCGAAAGTGAGACATTTTGAAATTTCATGCCAAATATTGGCTCATTTGAAATTTCATGACAGCAACACATCTCAAAAAAGTTGGGACAGGGGCAATAAGAGGCTGGAAAAGTTAAAGGTACAAAAAAGGAACAGCTGGAGGACCAAATTGCAACTCATTAGGTCAATTGGCAATAGGTCATTAACATGACTGGGTATAAAAAGAGCATCTTGGAGTGGCAGCGGCTCACAGAAGTAAAGATGGGAAGAGGATCACCAATCCCCCTAATTCTGCGCCGACAAATAGTGGAGCAATATCAGAAAGGAGTTTGACAGTGTAAAATTGCAAAGAGTTTGAACATATCATCATCTACAGTGCATAATATCATCAAAAGATTCAGAGAATCTGGAAGAATCTCTGTGCATAAGGGTCAAGGCCGGAAAACCATACTGGGTGCCCGTGATCTTCGGGCCCTTAGACGGCACTGCATCACATACAGGCATGCTTCTGTATTGGAAATCACAAAATGGGCTCAGGAATATTTCCAGAGAACATTATCTGTGAACACAATTCACCGTGCCATCCGCCGTTGCCAGCTAAAACTCTATAGTTCAAAGAAGAAGCCGTATCTAAACATGATCCAGAAGCGCAGACGTCTTCTCTGGGCCAAGGCTCATTTAAAATGTACTGTGGCAAAGTGGAAAACTGTTCTGTGGTCAGACGAATCAAAACTTGAAGTTCTTTATGGAAATCAGGGACGCCGTGTCATTTGGACTAAAGAGGAGAAGGACGACCCAAGTTGTTATCAGTGCTCAGTTCAGAAGCCTGCATCTCTGATGGTATGGGGTTGCATTAGTGCGTGTGGCATGGGCAGCTTACACATCTGGAAAGACACCATCAATGCTGAAAGGTATATCCAGGTTTTGGAGCAACATATGCTCCCATCCAGACGACGTCTCTTTCAGGGAAGACCTTGCATTTTCCAACATGACAATGCCAAACCACATACTGCATCAATTACAGCATCATGGCTGTGTAGAAGAAGGGTCCGGGTACTGAACTGGCCAGCCTGCAGTCCAGATCTTTCACCCATAGAAAACATTTGGCACATCATAAAATGGAAGATACGACAAAAAGACCTAAGACAGTTGAGCAACTAGAATCCTACATTAGACAAGAATGGGTTAACATTCCTGTCCCTAAACTTGAGCAACTTGTCTCCTCAGTCCCCAGACGTTTACAGACTGTTGTAAAGAGAAAAGGGGATGTCTCACAGTGGTAAACATGGCCTTGTCCCAACCTTTTTGAGATGTGTTCTTGTCATGTAATTTAAAATCACCTAATTTTTCTCTTTAAATGATACATTTTCTCAGTTTAAACATTTGATATGTCATATATGTTCTATTCTGAATAAAATATGGAATTTTGAAACTTCCACATCGTTGCATTCCGTTTTTATTTACAATTTGTACTTTGTCCCAACTTTTTTGGAATCGGGGTTGTAGTTTTTTTTTTCCTTTCCTCACCACGTGCACACCTAACAACTCGAAACACCATCCATTACGTGCAAGCATGTTGGCACACACACCAGCGTGAACGTCTGCTCATGAAGCCCGCACGTGATCACAGATCAGAAGATGGTGAAGTATGGACAACACTATACAAATGTATCATTGTTCCAGCACACGTTTTACCTAAAGGTTGTTCTGAATACTAACAACAACGTCTAGCTGTGTGAAACCATTTTTCAGTTTCATCTCCCTCTCTCACGCACCAGTGCTGAAATGATTCATTACACACAGCTTTTCACACTGCAAGATAGCAAAGTGAACATGTGAGTTATTAAACTGTGCATGTGACACCTGTGTGCTCCACACAGCATGTGCATGTCATTGACTCAAACCAGATCTGACGGCTCATTTAGTGTGTGAAAAGAAAAGGGCAGTCTCAGAAAAGGCCCTGTCTGATCCACGACACGTGAACCTTAATCACCATCTGTGGTCTTTTTGTCCAAGAGTCAAACTCGCAGTCAATTAAAAATCAGCAATTACTTTTGAAATTACACTACGCTTGGTAACAGATGAGCTGTGTATCATGGAAAGTCACTGGTATAGCCTTTTCATGCATGGCACAATTTATTCCACAAGATACAAAAACATATTTAAAAGCCATGCGATGACAGGATTTAACAAAGAATAAATGCAGAACTGTTCAAATGTGTCATTTCCTGGGAGGATACATTTATTTAAATATTTATGGAATGAGTGTCAGCACTTTGTAACATTCAGAAGTAAATAAAATGTAGTTTTCTACTATGGAATATTATGAATTAATTTTTAGTACATATAAATTTTGCTAAATATTATATGCTGAACTGGTCAAAGAAATTATCAATTGGCTAATGCGTAGTTTCTGTACTTTTGTACTGGAGATACAGTGAAGATTACTCTGACCTTTTTTTGACATCTAAGATATAAAAATATAAGACCTGGACAGAAATAATTTAGCTAAATATATAGAAGGGCACTTGGTAGAGTGCATACCTCTGCCAAACCATATATTAGAATATCCACAAAAAAAAAATTCCTGGCTCAACATCCAGATCCGGATTTGCGTCAAAACCTAATCAATTGTTCCTTGACCCATGGCTCACATTTTCTCCAAATTTCTTCAAAATCTGTTCACTACTTTTTGAGTTACGTTGGGAACAGACAAAAAAATCCTGGATCTTCATACATATTTGGATCCTTGATCTACATACATATCCAGATTTGCATCAAAGTCTAAAGAATTATTCCTTGACTGATGGCTCACCTTTCTCCAAATTTCATCAAAATCCCTTCACTACTTTTTGAGTTACATTGGAAAAATAGAAAGCAATCATGGATCCACACACATCTGGATCCTGGAGCCCAAACATATCTGGATCTGTGTCAAAATCTAAGTAGTTGTTTATTAGCTCATCGTACAACTTTCCTCCAACTTTCATCAAAATCTGTTCACTACTTTTTGAGTTACATTGGAAAAAAGCAAAAAAAAAAATTCCTGGATCCAAAAACATATCTGGATCCTGGACCCACATACATATCCTGATTTTCATCAAAATCTAATCAATTATTCTTTGACCCATGGCTCACCTTTCCACCAAATTACATCAAAATCAATTCACTACTTTTTGAGTTACACTGGAAATATAGAAAACAATCCTGGATCCACACACATATCCAGATCTGCGTCAAAATCTAATAAGTTGTTTCTTGGCCCATTGCTTACCTTTCCATTAACTTCCATCAAAATCCGTTCAGGAGTTTTTATGTTGGCAAAAGACAAAAAAAAAAAATCCTGGATCGGCAAACATATCTGGATTCTGCATACACATATATCCAGATTTATGTCAAAATCTAAGCAATTCTTCCTTGACCAATGGCTCACCATGCCACCAAATTTAATCAAAATCTGTTCACTACTTTTTGAGTTACACTGGAAAAAAAGCAAAAAAATTATTGGATCCACAAATATATCAGGAGACCTGAATCCACATACACAACTAAATTTGTGTTAAAATCTAATCAATTATTCCTTGACCCATGGCTCACCTTTCCACCAAATTTCATCAAAATCTGTTTACTACTTTTTGAGTTACATTGAAAAAATAGAAAACAATCTTGGATCCACACATATATCTGGATCATGGATCCACACACATTACCTTTCCATTAACTTCCATCAAAATCCGTTCAGGAATTTTTATGTTGGCAAAAGACAAAAAAAAAAAATCCTGGATCGGCAAACATATCTGGATTCTGCATACACACATATCCAGATTTATGTCAAAATCTAAGCAATTCTTGAGTTACATTGAAAAAATAGAAAACAATCTTGGATCCACACATATATCTGGATCATGGATCCACACACATTACCTTTCCATTAACTTATCCGGATCTGCATATCCGGATCTGCATCAAAATCTACTTACTTGTTCCTTGGCTGATTGCTCACCTTTCCACGAACTTTCATTAAAATCCATTCACGAGTTTTTGAGTTACGTTGGAAACAGCAAAAAAAAAAACCCTGGATCCGCACACATACTGTACCTGGATCCTGCATAAATACACATCCGAATTTGCGTCAAAATCTAATCAATTCTTCCTTGACCCATGGCTCACCATTCCTCCAAATTTCATCAAAAGCCATTCACAACTTTTCGAGTTACGTTGGAAAAAGGCCAACAAATCCTGGATCCGAGTATGTATCTGGATCCTAGATCTACATACATTTTTGGATCTGCATCAAAATCTAAGTCATTGTTCCTTGGCCTGGGTTTCACCTTTCCTTCAAATTTCATCAAAATCTGTTCACTACTTTTTGAGTTACATTGGAAAAAAAACAAAAAGGTTTTTTTGGTTAGCACCATTTTGTTTTACACAACATGCCTACAACTTTAAATGTGAAAATTGTTGCTTTATTGTGACACAAACAGTAATTAAGATGAAAAAACAGAAATCTGGAGTGTGCATAGGTATTGACCCCCCAAGTCAATACTTTGTCAAGCCACCTTTTGCTGGAATTACAGCTGCAAGTCTCTTGGGGTATGTCTGTATTAGCTTAGCACATCTAGCCACTGGGATTTTTACCCATTCCTCAAGGCAAAACTCTTCCAACTCCTTCAAGTTAGATGGGTTGCGTTGGTGTACGGCAGTCTTCAAGTTATGCCACAGATGCTCAAGTGGATTGAGGTCTGGGCTTTGATTAGGCCATTCCAAGACATTTAAGTGTTTCCCTTTAAACCACTCCAATGTAGCTTTAGCGGGATGTTTAGGGTCATTGTCCTGCTGGAACATGAACCTTCATCCCAATCTCAAACCTCTGGCTGGCTCAACCAGATTTTCCTCCAGAATTGCCCTGTATTTAGTGCCATCCATCTTTTCTTCAGTCCTGACCAGCTTTCCTGTCCCTGCAGATGAAAAATATCCCCACAGCATGATGCTGTCACCACCATGCTTCACTGTAGGAATGGTGTTCTCAGGGCATTGTGTTTGTGCCACACATGGCGTTTCCCATGATGGCCAAAAAGATCAATTTTAGTCTCATTTGACCAGAGAATCTTCTTCCATGTGTTTGGGGAGTCTGCCACATGCTGTTGGGCAAACTCCAAACATGTTTTCTTAAGCAGTGGCTTTTTTCTGGCCACTCTTCTGTAAAGTCCCATTCTTTGGAGTGTATGGCTTAAAGTGGTCCTATGGACAGATACTCCCATCTCCATTGTGGATCCTTGCAGCTCCTTCAGTGTTATCTTTGGTGTCTTTGTTGCATCTCTGATTAATGCCCTCCATGCCCAGTCTGTAAGTTTTGGTGGGCGGCCTTCGCTTGTCAGGTCTGCAGTGATGCCATATTCTTTCCATTTTGCTATAATGGATTTAATGGTGCTCCCAGGGATATTCAAAGATTGGGATATTTTTTGTAACCCAACCCTGATCTATACTTCTCCACAACTTTGTCTTTGACCTGTTTGGAGGCTCCTTGGTTTTCATGTTGCTTGCTTAGTAGTGTTGCAGAGTCAGGGTCCTTCCAGAACAGGTTGATTTATACAGACATCGTGTGACAGATCATGTGACACTTTGATTGCACACAGGTGGATCTTAATCAACTAATTATGTGACTTATGAAGTGAATTAATTGGACCAGCTCTTATTCGGGGGTTGCATATGAAAGGGGGTGAATACCTATGCACGCTCTAGATTTCTGTTTTTTCATCTTAATTATTGTTTGTGTCAGAATAAGACAACTATTTTCACCTTTAAAATGGTAGGCATGTTGTGTAAATCAAATGGTGCTAACCCCCAAAAATGCATTTTAATTTCATCTTGTAATGCAACAAAACAGGACAAACACCAAGGGGGATGAATACTTTTGCAAGGCACTGTACATTAGCCTACGAGCACAAGTGCAAGACTAGAGAAGCAAAACTTGGCCAGTTTGAGCAACTCAAGAAAACCTTTTCAGATAACCTCATAAAATGATCTCATGTTGTGTGTAAGGTGTGCTTGTGTGTTCTGTTATGCAAAATAATTATGCTAAATCATTAACAGCTTTTAGTTTAGCCTCCATTCACTTTCTGATAAACACCTGCTCTCTGTGTTATTTGTCTGAGATCCATCATACACTGATTTCTATGAAGCACAATTGTTCAAGTCATTACATGTCTCCCAAACAAGCCGAGTGACTGATTTCTCTGACTGTAGGCAAAAATTAATGACGCTAAGAAGTCACGCTAATGTGGTTCGTTAACTGCAAAGCATTTCGTTTTGCATATCGGGGTAATTAGTGGATTTTATAGACAGCGACTGAATTACAGCCAACAGACATTTATTACTGAACTTAGCAGATGTAAATGGACTTGCGTGTCATGGCTTGTGAGTTTCTGAAACCATTCGAAATGCAGTTTTAAGGGACAGTCTGTAAGTAATAAATGTTAAGTCTTCAGACTTTATCTGGTTGAAAGCTTCAGAAAGTGGTAACGAAGAACTATTAATCAGAGGTCTATTAGTAAGGTTTGGAAAATACAGGCTGTAGCGCGGATAATGTGTGGGTGGAGCACAGAGGACGGCAGGACAACGTTTAGATGCAGAGACGGCTTATTTATTTTCCCAAACTTTTCAGTCTAAGCCAAAACACACACACACAAACACACTCTGCATCCGCTCCCAGGTTGCGCTCCTTCTGCTCTCTCTCAGCCTCCTTAAATAGGGAGCGGTTTACTAGGAAAACACACACAAAACACAGGTTAATTACCGTCAGGTGTAGCGATTCTGCCACTCACCTTCCCTGGCTCCACCCTCCTGTCACAGACCGGCGCTTGACCACGCCCCCGCTGACACATACCCCCACCGCCCGACTCAGACCGGGCGCCCGTCCGGCCCGCAGCCGACTCCCCCCCCCCTTGACGGGAGAGGAAGTCCGCCACGACCATCTGCGCCCCCAGCCTGTGGACCACCTTGAAGTTGAAGGGTTGGAGTGCCAGATACCAACAGGTGATCCGCGCGTTGGCATCCTTCATGCAGTGGAGCCACTGGAGGGGCGCGTGGTCCGAACAGAGGGTGAAAGAGCGCCCCAGCAGGTAGTAACGGAGGGCGAGGACCGCCCACTTGATCGCCTGGCACTCTTTCTCAATTGTGCTGTAGCGCCCCTCACGCACTGACAGCTTCCGGCTGATGTATAGGACCGGGCGGTCCTCCCCCTCCACCCGCTGGGACAAAACGGCCCCCAGCCCTCTGTCCGACGCATCCGTCTGTAACAAAAAAGGGAGAGAGAAGTCAGGGGAGTGTAAAAGTGGCCCCCCACACAGTGCAGCCTTTACCTCAGAGAAAGCCCGCTGGCACTGCTCCGTCCACTGGACCGGATCTGGCGCCCCCTTTTTAGTGAGGTCAGTCAGCGGGCTGGTGACGTCCGAATAATTAGGTATAAACCTATGATAGTAGCCAGCCAGCCCCAGGAACTGTCTCACTCCCTTTTTGGTCTTGGGCCTCGGGCAGGCCGCAATCGCTGCTGTCTTATTAATTTGGGGACGCACCTGCCCGTTGCCCAAGTGGAAGCCCAGATACCGTACTTCCACCCGCCCAATCGCACACTTCTTCGGGTTGGCAGTGAGTCCCGCCTGCCTCAGCGACCTAAGGACGGCCCTCAGGTGTTGCAGGTGCCGCTGCCAGTCATTACTATAAATGATGATGTCGTCTAGGTAAGCGGCCGCATAGGTGCCGTGCGGCCGGAGGACCCGGTCCATCAGCCGCTGAAACATAGCGGGCGCCCCAAACAGCCCAAACAGAAGTGTGACGAACTGGTGTAAGCCGAACGGTGTGGAAAAGGCCATTTTCTCTCGGGATAATGGAGTCAAGGGGATCTGCCAATATCCCTTCGTCAAATCCAGTGTCGAGTAAAAGTGAGCCGTGCCTAGTCGATCGAGCAGCTCATCAATACGAGGCATTGGGTACGCGTCGAATTTAGACACCGCGTTGACTTTTCTATAGTCCACACAGAACCGGACCGAGCCGTCGGCCTTGGGAACTAAGACCACCGGGCTGCTCCAGTCACTGTGGGACTCCTCGACGATGCCCATTTCGAGCATGGCCTGAAGTTCTTCCCGAACCACCTTTTTTTTGTGTTTGGGTAATCTATAAGGACGGCTACGCACTACCACCCCCGGGGGCGTCTCTATGTGGTGTTCTATGAGGTTAGTGCGACCGGGCAGGGGCGAGAACACATCCGAAAACTCGGCCTGCAACTGGGCGACCTCCGTGAGTTGGGTCGGGGAGAGGTGGTCTCCACAGGGGACCGGAGAGGTACGTGATGCCAATGACCCTTTTTGGACCTCCGGCCCCAGCTCCGCCTTCTCTGGAACTACCAACACCAACGCCACGGGGACCTCCTCGTTCCAGAGTTTCAGCAGATTGAGGTGGTAGATCTGTAGTGCCCCCTCCCTGTCCGTTCGCCTAACCTCATAGTCGACGTCCCCAACTCGCCGTGTGACCTCAAAGGGTCCTTGCCACTTGGCGATTAATTTGGAGCTCGACATGGGCAACAGGACGAGTACCTTATCTCCTGGAGTGAACTCTCTAAGGCGCGTGCCCTTGTTGTACAGGCGGGCTTGCCGTTCCTGGGCCTGCCGCAAATTCTCCTGAGTTAGGTGGGTGAGCGTGTGGAGTTTTGCGTGCAGATCCATAACGTACTGAATTTCTTTTTTGCTCTGTGAAGGTCCCTCCTCCCAATTTTCCCGCAGTACATCTAAGATGCCGCGCGGCTTACGCCCATATAATAATTCAAACGGGGAGAACCCCGTGGAGGCTTGGGGGACCTCTCGCACTGCAAACAACAAGGGTTCGAGCCACTTATCCCAGTTACGTGCGTCCTCACTTACGAATTTTTTGATAATATTCTTGAGGGTGCGATTGAACCGTTCAACTAAACCGTCCGTCTGTGGGTGATAAACGCTGGTGCGGATCGGCTTAATACCCAGTAGCCCATACAGTTCGCTCAGTGTTCGTGACATAAACGAGGTGCCTTGGTCAGTCAGAATCTCTTTCGGGATTCCAACCCGGGAGATGACGTGGAAGAGGGCCTCTGCAATACTGCGTGCTGAGATATTGCGAAGAGGCACCGCTTCCGGGTATCGCCTTGCATAGTCCACCAGAACCAATATAAAGCGGTACCCTCGTGTTGACCGATCTAATGGCCCAACGAGATCCATCCCAATTCTTTCGAACGGGGTCTCAATTAATGGTAGGGGGCGCAAGGGCGCTTTTGGAATGGCCGCTGGATTTACTAACTGGCATTCGCAGCACGCCGTACACCACTTACGGACGTTGCCGCGAATCCCCGGCCAATAGAATCGGGCCATTATCCGGGCGAGTGTCTTATCCTGCCCGAGGTGTCCAGCCATGGGATTAAAGTGAGCCGCCTGGAATACCAATTCCCGGCGGCTCTTTGGAATTAACAACTGGGTGACTCGCTCTTTCGTCTGAGTGTCCTGCGTCCTTCAAAATGGAAAAATACCTATCCTTCAAAATGGAAAAATAGGGGAAGGATGGGGTGGCGTTCGGCTGGAGCGTTTGACCATCGATTACTCTCACTTGGTCAAACGCGTGTCGCAGAGTCTCGTCTCGCGATTGTTCCAGTGGGAAATCCGCGAGGGATTCCCCAATAGAAAGAGGAGGGGCCGGCGGCTCCTCACTCTGTCACGGAGATGACGTAGACGGCTCTGCGACCGCAGCTCCAGCCAAAGCGACACCGGGACCTTCCCTTGTCAACCGGCAGGACCCACTCTTTACTAGGCGTGCCATTAAACCCCGAAATCCCGGCCAATCAGTCCCCATGATCAAAGAGTGGGTAAGGCGAGGATTAACCGCCGCCTTCACTATCGATTTTTCCCCTCTGAAATATATGTGGACCGACACCAACGGGTAGCTGTGAATATCCCTGTGCACACACAACACCTTCACCCCTTGTGCTCCCCCCAATGCCTCGTCTTGCACCAGGCTTTGGCTGATCGAGGTCTGATTACAACCTGAATCCACCAACGCCTGATATGTAGCCCCTTGTACACTTACCGGTATGCGATACGCTCCGGCCCGATCGAGGGCAGCCTCTGGCGCGTCAGGGATCCGCACCACCGCTCCCACCTCCATCGCTGCACACTGTTGCTGCAGGTGGCCCGGTTCCCCGCAGCGCCAGCAAACCGGCCCGGGCCTTCCCTCTGCAGCTGTGTTCTGGGGCTCACTCACCTGAGGGGGGGAGAGACAGACACAGAAGGGAGAAACGGGAGGGCACCACGGGTGCGGCGGGCTGGCTGGGGTGGAGCCGGCCCCCGCCTCCGTGGTGGGGGAATGGGACGAGGACGGGACATGGGGGGGGAGAAAGAGAGAGAGAAGAGGAGAGAGAAGACGATGTCGTCAGTTGTCCTGCCGCCGGAACAGCCGCCAAATGATCCTCCGCCAGTCCTATGGCCTGATCCAGCGACGCCGGGCGGTGGCACTGGACCCACTCCGCGGTTCCGGCTGGTAAGCGGGCGATGAACTGTTCCAGCGCCACCTGGTCGATGATTCCCTCGGCGTCGCGATCTTCGGCCCTCAACCACCGCCAGCAGGCATCCCGGAGCTGCTGGCCGAACGCGAACGGGCTGCTGACTTCCTCCATCCGCAGCGCGTGGAAGCGCTGGCACTGCTGCTCCGGCGTGCACCCCACGCGCTGGAGGACAGCCCGGCGAAGGTCGGCGTAGGCCAGCCGGCGGTCGGCGGGGAGCTGTAGTGCGGCCAGCTGCGCCTCTCCCGTCAGGAGGGGGAGGAGGCGCGCCGCGCGCTGCTCCATCGGCCATCCCGAGGCTTCGGCGACCTGCTCGAACCAGATGATGAAAGCCTCGGGGTCGTCCTGCGGGCCCATCTTGGTCAAGGTGAGGGGAGACGGGCCCGCGGCCGGGGCGCTGGTGGACCGCGCCGACGTGAGGAGACGCCGGAACGCCTCTCGATCTTCCTGCTGGGCCAGCACCAGGGCTTCAAAGCGGCGATCCTGCTCCTTTCGGAGCGTGACGAGTGCCTGGTGCTGGCTCTGCTGAGCCGTGGCGAGGGCGTGGACCAAGTCCACGAACGGGGAGGATTCCATGGGGCTGCAGGACTGGTGCTCCACCTTCCTGGGTTTCGGCACCACTGTAGCGTGGATAATGTGTGGGTGGAGCATAGAGGACGGTAGGACAATGTTTAGATGCAGAGATGGCTTATTTATTTTCCCAAACTTTTCAGTCTAAGCCAAAACACACACACACAAACACACTCTGCATCCGCTCCCGGGTTGTGCTCCTTCTGCTCTCTCTCAGCCTCCTTAAATAGGGAGCGGTTTACTAGGAAAACACACACAAAACACAGGTTAATTACCGTCAGGTGTAGCGATTCTGCCACTCACCTTCCCTGGCTCCACCCTCCTGTCACTTGACCACGCCCCCACTGCCACACAGGCATTTTGTTTTTTATAGCTCAAAAATTAAGCCAATGTACAGACACCGTTGATATTTGTCAAAATAAAATTTGTCACACTTTATTTGAAGGTTGCCTGCATTGCAAATACAGATTTTTTTTTAATCATAGTACAATACTTAATGATTTTCCTTCATTTTCTAATTTACATTAAAAGGTCTTTTCTAATGGCTGCCCTGCAAAGCCTTGAGCGAAGAATAAACCGACTTTTTTATTCTCCCTGTTGCTAAATGTAGCCACTAAGCATGTGGCAGTTCTCCCGTCGTGCTATCTATCCACAGGATGAAAGCCAGTGTGACCTTTATCATTTATCATACACAATCTCTCATGCTGCCCAGGCACTTGACATCTGCACATCCAGTCACTCACTAAGAGAGAGACAGAAGCACACAAGTGCATGTTGGGCTTCAGTCCAACTGCTCCGCAAGATCCATGGTATGATAATGGAACTACACGTGATATTAGCATATAGAGATCAGGATACGAGAGGATTTGCAGTTAGGAGTTGTCGGGTTTATTTGATTTTACATTTCATTCATAGGAAATCCAACAAAAGGAGGAAAATCCTACTTTTTTTTTGCACTCGAGTCAGATTAGTCCTGCTCGTGCAAAGTAGAGAGAACAGGAAGCTTTCATTCACCCTTTGCAAAACAAGCAAAGTGCTAATTATAGCAATATATCTCCCCACTCACGTAGAAAGACCCGGTCATTAGTGAGTTCCTCCAAGTACACCGAGCTGCTTAAAAAAGCAGCGTGGGTGTCTGTTAATTATCGACTGCCTCCTTGAGAATTCACACAAGAGCATTTGTGTGAAGCGTTATAAACTGATGAGGTCAAAGGATTACGGTGGTGTTGGGACTTTTAGCATTTCTTAAAATAAATTCAGATTAAATCCAAATGACCTGCTGTAGGTGAAGGATGTTTGGAAGTTTTGGAAGGCGTTTGTTTGACTCACAGGCTCATGACATAGTCACAGCTCTCTGTCTGTATTGCAGTCATTCACCCTATGGAAAAGTACAAAACTTTTCCATTAAATCTGTATCTAACTTTGGATCTGACTATGGGAATAATTGTGATTCTGATTGTGGGTCTGATCGTGAGTCTGATGGCAGGTCTGACTGCTGGTCTGATTATGGAGCTAATTGTGAGTCTCACAGTGGTTCTGATTGTGAGTCTGACTGTGGGTCTGACTGTGGGTCTAATTGTGGGTCTGGTTTTGAGTATCCCAGTAGGTCTGATTGTAGGTTGAATTACGGGTCTAATTATGGGTCTCACAGTGGGACTGACTGTGGGTCTTAATGTAGGTCTGACTTTGGGTCTAATTGTGGGTCTGGTTGTGAGTCTCTTAGTGGGTCTGATTGTGGATCTAATTGTGGGTCTGACTGGGTCTGATTGTGAGTCTCACAGTGGGTCTAACTGTGGGTCGAATTGTAGGTCTAACTGTGGGTCTGATTGGGAGTTTCACAGTGGGTCTATCTGTGGGTCTAATTGTAGGTCTGATTGGGAGTCTCACAGTGGGTCTATCTGTAGGTCTGACTGTAGGTCTGATTGGGAGTTTCACAGTGGGACTATCTGTGGTTCTAATTGTAGGTCTGATTGTGGGTCTGATTGGGAATTTCACAGTGGGACTATCTGTGGGTCTGATTGTGGGTGTGACTGGGTCTGATTGGGAGTCTCACAGTGGGTCTATCTGTGGGTCTAATTATGGGTCTGACTGTGGGTCTCATAGTAGTTCTGACTGTGGGTCTAATTATGGGTCTCACAGTGGGGCTGACTGTGGGGCTGACTTTGGGTCTAATTGTGGGTCTGGTTGTGGATCTAATTGTGGGTCTGACTGGGTCTGATTGTGAGTCTCACAGTGGGTCTATCTGTGGGTCTAATTGTAGGTCTGACTGTGGGTCTGATTGGGAGTTTCACATTGGGTCTATCTGTGGGTCTAATTGTAGGTCTGATTGTGAGTCTCACAGTGGGTGTATCTGTGGGTCTAAGTGTGGGTCTGACTGTGGGTCTGATTGTGAGTCTCACAGTGGGTCTATTTGTCGGTCTAATTGTAGGTCTGACTGTGGGTCTGATTGGGAGTTTCACAGTGGGTCTATCTGTGGGTCTAATTGTAGGTCTGGCTGTGAGTCTCACAGTGGGTCTATCTGTGGGTCTAACTGTGGTCTCACAGTGGGTCTATTTGTGGGTCTAATTGGGAGTTTCACAGTGGGTCTATCTGTGGGTCTAACTGAAGGTCTGACTGTGGGTCTGATTGTGAGTCTCACATACACCTTTTCAACCAACAGGGAATGGGTTCTTAAACTGGTTCTGTTCAGGATTCTTTGAACCCTGGTGCTATCTAGCGAACCAGCCCACATTTTACTAGTTTTGAGCAGAACCATTGTAATCAAGGATATGTCATGAACGGAAGGCATTGCACAATTCACAACAGAAATAAACAGTAGTAGCAAGATGGCAGTGCGCATTGATTACCTGCAAGCTTTGTTTTCAGTCCATTTTTTTTGAAGCTGTATCCTTTTCCATTGTGTTCTCCATTGCTGTACTTCGCTTCTTCTCCAAACTAATGGCACACCCACTGATGTCATCATGGTGGTTCACCCTGGAAAAAAACAGCTGTATTTCGGTTCCAGCTGGGAACCAATTTTTCAGGTCCCGAACCAATTTATTTTTGGTCGAAATGCTCCGAACGGCTCAAAATCTGGTGCGCAAACAAGAACAGAACCCGTTTCCTGTCGGTGAAAAAGGGGTAAGTGTGAGTCTGTGGATGTAATTATGAGTCTGATTGTTGGTCTGTCTGTGAGTCTGACTGTGGGTCTGACCGCAATGTTTCTGTGGAGGAACACAAACACCTTTCGATAATGTCAGTCATTAGTACACCACAGAGACGCACAGTCTCTCTGCCTCTCTCCTAATTGGCTTTCCTATAAATGCACTTTGCCTATTTACCTGACGTTCCTTTTCAGGAGGTTCTTACTGTCAGGACATGAGGAAGTCAGTAGGCAGAATTGTGGTGTTGCTATAGAAACCGTTCATTAAAGAGGCAGCATGTGTCACATTTTGTGTGTGTGTGTGTGTGTGTGTGTGTGTGTGTGTGTGTGTGTGTGCAATTGTACTATATGAACAATGTAGAAATCAAACTCTGTGAGAGAAAAACTCAGAGGAAAGTCACAGGCTCTTCTCCAAACTCCATATTAGCAAAAGTGTTAACATCTTCAGCCTCCACAACCTTTGATGAATGATTATGCCTGAGGAAATGTTCTCCTTTAATGAATGTCATTTTCCCACTAGCTTGTCTTTTTTTAGTCAGTCACCTTCAATGTCTGATTTATGCGATTATAAAGTTACTGGCATTAAATCTTTTGTTTCGGGGAAAAGACAAAACTGCACATGGATGTTCAAGCACATCAGTCTGACAATAAATGCAAAAACGTTTTAACTGGCAGTGTATACACACAAAGCAGTGTTTGTTATGAATAATTCATTTTTATCCCTCGTCAGATTAAAGGATTGATGACTGTAAGCCAGAGAAGAGAGCACTAACCATTCCAGTATGCAAACTTTTCATTAGTTCGTGCAATGATACCGACCGTCAACATGGTGGATTGTTGATACAATAAAAAAGGAATGGAAAAAACACAAGCCTCTTACCTTTTTCCTCACCAGTCTCTTACCTTTTTCTCTCTCTCTCAGTGTAAATGAGAGAAACAACAAAACATACACTCATCTCTCCTGAAGACTCTCCCATAGAGGAGAAACCTCCAGACTATTACAAAGTGCTGAAAACTTAACCTAAAAATTTCCTTACACTGCAAAAAAATATATCAACCATATCAACGACTGTGCATTTTTCTTCGTAAAACATTTTTTTCAATTCATTTATTTGGTTTAGATTATGCCATACAATTCCCTGTAAAATAACCATTACTATAGAAACCATAACATACATATTCTAATGAGTGCATTAATATATACCTTATAAATCTTTCATGTTACAGCTAGAACTACTGTCCAAGCTGTGCTGTTATGCAAAAATAATACACACCTTGTGACTGATCAGACTGAAGAATTCAACAGTGCTCAACAATAGTATACAACTCCAATTCCATAAATTTGGGACACTGTGTAAACCATAAATAAAAACAGAATGCGATAATTTGCAAATCATGGAAACCCTATGTTTCATTGAAAATAGTAAAAAGACAACATATCAAATGTTGAAACTGAGAAATCTTATTGTTTTTTTGAAAAATATATGCTCATTTTGAATTTGATGTCAGCAACACATTTCAGAAAAGTTGGGACAGGGG
Organism: Neoarius graeffei; assembly: GCF_027579695.1. NCBI lineage: Eukaryota > Metazoa > Chordata > Actinopteri > Siluriformes > Ariidae > Neoarius > Neoarius graeffei. The sequence goes on from NC_083570.1 coordinate 17,764,273, forward strand.
CATGTTTACCACTGTGTTGCATCACGTCTACTTTTAACAACACTCTGTAAACATTTGGGAACTGAGGAGACCAATTGCTGTCGTTTTGAAAGAGAAATGTTGTCCTGTTCTTGTCTGATATACAATTTCAGTTGCTCAACAGTTTGTTTGTCGTATTTTGTACTTCATAATGCGCCAACTGTTTTAAATGGGAGACAGGTCTGGACTGCAGGCAGGCCAGTTTAGCACCTGGACTCTTTTACTATGCAGCCATGCAGTTTTAACATGTGCAGAAAGCAGTCTGGCAATTGTCTTGCTGAAAGAAGGAAGGCCTTCCCTGAAAAAGATTTTGTCTAGATGGCAGCATATTACTCTGAAACGTATAGATATCATTAAGCATTAATGATGCCTTCCCAGATGTATAAGCTACCCATGTCATGTGCACTAATGCACCCTCATATCATCACAGATGATGGCTTTTGAACTGTGCACTGATAACAAGCTGGATGGTCCCTCTCCTTTTCAGCCTGGAGGACGTGGCGTCCATGATTTCTAAAAAGAGTTTCTACTTTTGATTCATCAGACCTTGAGACAGTTTTCCACTTCACCTCAGTCCATTGTAAAAGAGCTCGGGCCCAGAGAAGGTGGTGGTGTTTCTGGATATTGTTTATATCTGGTTTTAACTTGCATTTGTGGATGCAATAATGAACTGTTTTCAAGGACAATGGTTTTCTGAAGTGTTCCTGAGCCCATACAGTGATTTCCACTACAGACACGTGTCTGCTTTTAATGCAGTGTCGCCTGAGGGTCTGAAGATCACAGGCATCCAATGTCAGTTTTCAGCCTTGTGTCTTGCATACAGAGATTTCTCCAGATTCTCTGAGCCTTTGAATGATATTATGTGATCCCAAAATTCTTTGCAGTTTTACACTGAGAATGTTACATTATTCTTAAATTGTTGCACTGTTTGCTCAGGCAGTCTTTCACAGAGCAATGAACCCCTCCCCACCTTTACTTCTGAGAGACTCTGCCTCTATGGGATGCTCTTTTTATACATACATGTCAACGTATACAGAATGTCCGTATTTTATACGGATTTGATTCAATTAACGTAGTATACGGGTGAACAAATAAAGTTATATGGATTCTTTAAAAAAACTTCAATATTTATTTAGAGCTATAATCAATTCCCACGATGATAAAAGAGCGCATAACATTTACAAACGTACTGTACACCACAGAAAGCACAGCCAGCCAGTAAAGAGTGTTATGAAATTGCGCATTATCTTCATTCCACTTTTGATCATGCGCACACTGCATTGCGAGAATCCCGCAAACCGTGAAGTAACATTTTGTTTGAAACGCGTATTTCCACCTGAGCGACTTTCAGTAGCGACTGAAAAGATTCTGAATGGGCACTCCGGCAAAGAAATTCAAAACACAATACAGCAGTAGGTTTCTCCCTGAATGGAAGGACCTTTTCAATGGCATAATCCAACCGGCAGCCTCCAAAAATGAAGAATACGCACACTGCACACTGTGTGTGCGTGACATCAAAGTTGCAGCATCGGGAGTGTATGATGTGAAAGAACATTTCAAATCGAAACTACATCAGCGGAATGCAAGCCAAAGGCAAAATCAGCCACTGATGACAGTATTTGCGCGCTCAAAAACTGATATGCCAACAACTGGAAAAGACAAAACACAAGGTAGTGGGCGTTTTAGTTCAAGTTAGGCAGTGCTCTGTTTACCCCACAGTAATGCTGACTGTGAGAGAGTTTTCTCTCAAGTCAGGAAGATACACACAGAGAGCAGAAAGAACCTGAATGCAGACACACTGATCTGGCCTACTGCAGTGTAAGATCAACACAGACACTTGCTGTGACATGCAGCCTAGTGAGGTATTGGAGCAGAGTGCTAAAAAAGCTGTCATGGAGTACAATTCAGAACATTAGAGTGACACTTTGTGTTTTTGTCAAACATTGGAGCTTTGTATTCATTCTGAAAGTTTATTGTTATTAATATTGAATAAAAAGTAACTGGGATATATCATTGTTAATTATCATTCAAATTTTAGGTAAATTATTTTAATTTGCATTTTATAAGGATTTTATAAGGGAAATAAGGATTTTGGAGGGTGGTTATACAGGTTTGATTGACCAAAGGTTGACATGTATGTTTATACCCAAACACGTTACTGACCTGTTACCAATTAACCAAATTAGGGTGGGTTTTTTTCAACATAACACAACTTTTTCAGTCTTTTGTTGCCCCTGTCCCAACTTTTCTGAAACGTGTTGCTGACATTAAATTCAAAATGAGCATATATATATATATATATATATATATATATATATATATATATATATATATATATAATTTCTCAGCTTCAACATTTGATATGGACTATTTTCAATGAAATATAGGGTTTCCATGATTTGCAAATCATCATTTTCTGTTTATATTTATTTATGTTTTACACAGCATCCCAAATTTATGGAATTGGGGTTGTAGTAGATTGAACAGTATTTATAACCTTATTAGACAAAATTATACAGAAACTATACAGAAATTGTACAGAAAAGTCTATAAAGCAAAGAAGCAAATCTGCAGAGCATCATGATTCAAAGTATTTCTTTATAATTATCGAACTTCTGGACATATCCCTACGGACATATATTCATGGTATTCAGTAATGTCCAGTATATCTATATGTTGTATATGTACAGTATATCCTGTGCATGTTATGTTGACTTTCCAGAATATGTTGTCGATGGTATATTTAGCTCTCGTCACATATCTTCAAAGGCATATCTTTCTCTCGCAAAAAAAAGTGTAAACAATCAAGTTGTTTTATGACTATGGTTTATAACACTGTTCAAATTTTCAACATGAGCAATTTTGCTGGATTTTTATACGAATAAAAATTTTCATATGATGCCTGCATAGAATTTTAACAAACAAAAACAACAAATACACACATACACACAGGGGAAGAAACACTCCATCACATAGTATAATATATATTATCAGTCTCTACACCCAGGTAATGTTCTGTATCTTTGATTAACATCTCCACACAGGCACTAAGCTCCATAGCTATCAGATGGTCCATTCGGTTTTTCTTTTTTAATACTGAATCATTTTCCATTTTTCCATGTTCAGGATGGAACACACAGCAAAAAGAAGAAGTCCACAGATGTTTGTTCTGAGGAAGAGTGTACGCAGGCCCTGAAACTCGACAACGCTTAGAAATCTCGATCCCACCCAGAGAATTCCTCCTCGGAGAGGGTCTGATCGAAGGGGAAACGGTCAAAGTTGATGTAGCAGGGACCCTGAGAAAGAAACACACAACTCAGGCTTGTGCATTATTATGAGACATGTCCGACTTTGAAAAAAGTTACGATACATGAAAAAGGTTACTAAACAAATATGCCTTTTCTTAATAAACTTTTATAAATCTTTGTACTACCTCCATTTGCATCTCTTTTCTTTAGCTTTCAATAGTCTGTAAAAAGAGAGCTCTGATTTCTGGGTAAATCTATTCCCACAATCACACAACAGCTCTTTCACATTTTAGATCTGTTTTTGATGTGTTGTCACAGCATTAGAGCTGTGTTACTTCCGCCTATGACAAAGTCATGTGCTGTTGACATTATTGCGGCATGCTACCTAAACAACACAACTACCGCTAGGAAAATCTAACAGATTATGCAGCCTGAAAATAATCACTATTCATTTTTTATTTCGTCGATTCGAATCATCATGAATTTGTATTGCGATTTATCATTACACAATGTGTGTTGTTACATGCGTCCTTCTGACCAATTGCACAGTGAATGCATCGCAATACCTTTATCTAGTATATTCTGTTTAGAGCGAAAATATTCATATATGTTTTTGCATTCAGATTTCAATCTCAAGTAGGCGTGGCCTAAAAATATTTTTGTTAATGATGCGTATGTTTCTTTCTGGAAAAACTGGAAAATATCAAGTGTGGGAATTCTGGTTCTGACAGTTCCTCAACCTCAGCTACATCACTCCAGTTCATCTTTCATCACAATTTGAAATGTTTGTCAGACTGTTTGGTTTTTAAATACCACTCATGTGGTTATTATCATTGTTTGGACCTGCCTGCAATATTTTGTAATGAATTTATTCGGTTCTATTTCTCAAAATTTTAACATACCAAAAATAGTAGCCTTTTTTGAAACCGTAAAAAAATATGGTTTACTTGCATAGGTTTGCGTTCTGACACTAATCTGTTATTGATCCTAAATAAATCCTTGTTGTATCTGTTTTTTAAATGCTCCTAATGGTCTCATTTTAAATTCCTAGTGGAGTAATGACAGTGTATTTTCTCTAGTGCCAATCAGCGTTTAGCCTCAAGGTAGGAACAAAATGTTTGGGTTTTTTTTTTGTTTTATAATGTTATTAACTTTGAGCTTGAAAGCATATGCTGCTGATCATCAGTGAAAGTTAGCAGTGTTGCTTTGTTGGCCTTCGCTGGATTTCTGTACAGGTCAAAAGAAGCTGCAAACCATCTGCTGTTATTTGTTGTGTCAGGAAAAACATTCTGGCATCACTTTGACAGCCCATGCACTCTTAATTAGCTCTGCCTTAATTAATTGCGGTGATGTATAACAAAGGAGAAGGTGAAATGTTTTGCAAGGATTTTTTAAAGTTAAAATAGGATTAAAACAACATATGAGTCATTTCTCTCAGGCTAAGGGATGAAGAAGTAGCATTTTTTACATACAGTGGTGCTTGAAAGATTGTGAACCCTTTAGGGCCTGTTTACACGAGGACGCTGTCGGGTAAAAATGACTAAATATTTTATCGGAAGTGCCTTTCGTCTACACGGGGACGGCGTTTCCGAGGCTGAAAAACGGAAAAAATTGAAAACGCCTTCCAGAGTGGATAAGTTAAAAACAGCCCCTGTTGCATATCCGTCTAAACTACCCAATACGCGAAACTCTGCTCGGATCTGCTCACGTCGGGTACGCGTTTACGTCATACATATGTCATATACTGTACATGCCAGCCTGGGAAGTAAGAAAGTAAGTAAAAAAGTAAGAGCATGTCTGATTACATCGATCCAACGGACCTTCAAGCTGCTCTGGCAGCTTTAATAAACGTCCAGGAGTCCTTCGAACATCTATACCGAATCTGCACATATACCGTTAATGAACAGAGGCGGGTATAGCATGCTCTTACTTTTTTACTTACTTTCTTACTTACCATAGCCAGAGTAGTCAAAGTTTTCGCAGCGCAGATGTGCAGATCAGACAAGAAGGAAGACGTTGCACATGCGTACAGACATAGCGGAGGTCTTTCACAGCACCACCTAGCCGCCTGGCATGCACATCCAATTGAATTCCACACATTTATGCGTCACCGTATAGACGCAGATTTCCTCCTTGAAAACGGTCGTGTAGATGCGGAAAAAAGTGAGAATGAAAACGGACTTTTGCGTTTTTGTTTCAGACCATCCCCGTGTAAAGTGGGCCTTAGAATTTTCTATATTTCTGCATAAATAGGACCTAAAACATCATCAGATTTTCACACAAGTCCTAAAAGGAGATAAAGAGAACCCAGTTAAACAAATGAGACAAAAATATTATACTTGGTCATTTATTTATTGAGGAAAATGATCCAATATTACACATCTGTGAGTGGCAAAAGTATGTGAAACTCTAGGATTAGCAGTTCATTTGAAGGTGAAATTAGAGTCAGGTGTTTTCAATCAATGGGATGACAATCAGGTGTGAGTGGGCACCCTGTTTTATTTAAAGAACAGGGCTCTAACAAAGTCTGATCTTCACAACATGTTTGTGGAAGTGTATCATGGCACGAACAAAGGAGATTTCTGAGGACCTCAGAAAAAGTGTTGCTGATGCTCATCAAGCTGAAAAAGGTTACAAAACCATCTCTGAAGAGTTTGGACTCCACCAATCCACAGTCAAACAGATTGTGTACAAATAGAGGAAATTCAAGACCATTGTTCCCTCCACAGGAGTGGTTGACCAACAAAGACCACTCCAAGAGCAAGGCGTGTAATAGTCGGCGAGGTCACAAAGTACCCCAGGGTAACTTCTAAGCAACTGAAGGCCTCTCTCACATTGGCTAATGTTAATGTTCATGAGTCCACCATCAGGAGAACACTGAACGACAATGGTGTGCATGACAGGGTTGCAAGGAGAAAGCCACTGCTCTCCAAAAAGAACATTGCTGCTCGTCTCCAGTTTGCTAAAGATCACGTGGACAAGCCAGAAGGCTATTGGAAAGATGTTTTGTGGACAGATGAGACCAAAATAGAACTTTTTGGTTTAAATGAGAAGCGTTATATTCGGAGAAAGGAAAACACTGCATTCCAGCATAAGAACCTTATCCCATCTGTGAAACATGGTGGTGGTAGTGTCATGGTTTGGGCCTGTTTTGCTGCTTCTGGTCCAGGACGGCTTGCTATCATTGATGAAACAATGAATCCTGATTTATACCAGCAAATTCTAAAGGAAAATGTCAGGACATCTGTCCATGAACTGAATCTCAAGAGAAGGTGGGTCATGCAGCAAGACAATGACCCTAAGCACACAAGTCGTTCTACCAAAGAATGGTTAAAGAAGAATAAAGTTAATGTTTTGGAATGGCCAAGTCAAAGTCCTGACCTTAATCCAATCAAAATGTTGTGGAAGGACCTGAAGTGAGCAGTTCATGTGAGGAAACCCACCAACATCCCAGAGTTGAAGCTGTTCTGTACGGAGGAATGGGCTAAAATTCCTCCAAGCCAGTGTGCAGGACTGATCAACAGTTACCAGAAGCATTTAGTTGCAGTTATTGCTGCACGAGGGGGTTACACCAGATACTGAAAACAAAGGTTCACATACTTTTGTCACTCACAGATATGTAATATTGGATCATTTTCCTCAATAAATAAATGACCAAGTATAATATTTTTGTCTCATTTGTTTAACTGGGTTCTCTTTATCTACTTTTAAGACTTGTGTGAAAATCTGATGTTTTAGGTCATATTTATGCAGAAATATAGAAAATTCTAAAGGGTTCACAAACTTTCATATATATATATATATATATATATATATATATATATATATATACACACACAGTGGGACAAAAAAGTATTTAGTCAGCCACGAATTGTGCAAGTTCTCCCACTTAAAAAGATGAGAGAGGCCTGTAATTTTCATCATAGGTACACTTCAACTATGAGAGACAGAATGAGGGGAAAGAATCCAGGAAATCACATTGTAGGATTTTTAATGAATTAATTGGTAAATTCCTCAGTAAAATAAGTATTTGGTCACCTACAAACAAGCAAGATTTCTGGCTCTCACAGACCTGTAACAACTTCTTTAAGAGGCTCCTCTGTCCTCCACTCGTTACCTGTATTAATGGCACCTGTTTGAACTCGTTATCAGTATAAAAGACACCTGTCCACAACCTCAAACAGTCACACTCCAAACTCCACTATGGCCAAGACCAAAGAGCTGTCAAAGGACACCAGAAACAAAATTGTAGACCTGCACCAGGCTGGGAAGACTGAATCTGCAATAGGTAAGCAGCTTGGTGTGAAGAAATCAACTGTGGGAGCAATTATTAGAAAATGGAAGACATACAAGACCACTGATAATCTCCCTCGATCTGGGGCTCCATGCAAGATCTCACCCCATGGGGTCAAAATGATCACAAGAACGGTGAGCAAAAATCCCAGAACCACATGGGGGGACCTAGTGAATGACCTGCAGAGAGCTGGGACCAAAGTAACAAAGGCTACCATCAGTAACACACTACGCCACCAGGGACTCAAATCCTGCAGTGCCAGACGTGTCCCCCTGCTTAGGCCAGTACATGTCCAGGCCCGTCTGAAGTTTGCTAGAGAGCATTTGGATGATCCAGAAGAGGATTGGGAGAATGTCATATGGTCAGATGAAACCAAAATAGAACTTTTTGGTAAAAACTCAACTTCTTGTGTTTGGAGGAGAAAGAATGCTGAGTTGCATCCAAAGAACACCATACCTACTGTGAAGCATGGGGGTGGAAACATCATGCTTTGGGGCTGTTTTTCTGCAAAGGGACCAGGATGACTGATCTGTGTAAAGGAAAGAATGAATGGGGCCATGTATCGTGAGATTTTGAGTGAAAACCTCCTTCCATCAGCAAGGGCATTGAAGATGAAATGTGGCTGGGTCTTTCAGCATGACAATGATCCCAAACACACTGCCCGGGCAGTGAAGGAGTGGCTTCGTAAGAAGCATTTCAAGGTCCTGGAGTGGCCTAGCCAGTCTCCAGATCTCAACCCCATAGAAAATCTTTGGAGGGAGTTGAAAGTCTGTGTTGCCCAGCGACAGCCCCAAAACATCACTGCTCTAGAGGAGATCTGCATGGAGGAATGGGCCAAAATACCAGCAACAGTGTGTGAAAACCTTGTGAAGACTTACAGAAAATGTTTGACCTCTGTCATTGCCAACAAAGGATATATAACAAAGTATTGAGATGAACTTTTGTTATTGACCAAATACTTATTTTCCACCATAATTTGCAAATAAATTCTTTAAAAATCAGACAATGTGATTTTCTGGATTTTTTTTTCTTATTTTGTCTCTCATAGTTGAGGTATACCTATGATGAAAATTACAGGCCTCTCTCATCTTTTTAAGTGGGAGAACTTGCACAATTGGTGACTGACTAAATAATTTTTTGCCCCACTGTGTATGTATATATATATATATACAGCAGAAGAGGGTGGTGGTGATAGATGTGGCGATCCCAGCTGACGCCAACATCAGGAAGAAGGAACATGAGAAACTTGAGAAGTATCAAGGGTTGAAAGAGCAGCTGGAACGGATGTGGAAGGTCAAGGGTTGCGTGGTCCCCGTGGTAGTGGGGGCACTTGGGGCAGTAACCCCCAAACTGGGAGAGTGGCTCCAGCAAATCCCAGGAACAACATCTGAAGCCTCAGTCCAGAAGAGCGCAGTCCTAGGAACATCGAAGATACTGCGCAGAACCCTCAAACTCCCAGGCCTCTGGTAGAGGACCAGAGCTTGAGGATGACATGGATACCACCCCCCCCGCCGGGGGTGAGAAGGAGATTTTTTTTTTTTATATATATATATATATATCCCCTCCTAGAACTGCCACCTGATTGTGGTGGAGGGGTTTGTGTGCTTGAATGATCCTAGGAGCTATGTTGTCGGGGTATTACACCCCTGTTAGGGTCTCCCAAGGCAAACAGGTCCAAGGTGACAGGCCAGACCAAGAGCAGTTCACCAAACCCCTTATGGAAATTTATAAAACAAGAACCGTGACGTCGCCCGGTACGGTGCAGCCGGGGCCCCACCCTGGAGCCAGGCCCGGGGTTGGGGCTTGTATGCGAGTGCCTGGTGGCCAGGCCTTTGCCCACAGGGCCCGGCCGGGCTCAGCCCAAAGCAGTGACGTGGGTCTGACCTCCTGTGGGTTCACCACCCACAGAGGTAGTAGTAGGGGGCCGGTGCAGTGTGGATTGGGCAGCAGTCGAAGGCAGGGGCCTCGATGACCTGATCCCCAAACACAGTGGCTAGCTGTTGGGACAGGGAATGTCACTTCGCTGCGGGGGAAAGAGCCTGAGCTTGTGCGGGAGGTTGAGAGGTACCAGCTAGAGATAGTCAGGCTCACCTCTACGCACAGCTTGGGCTCCGGAACCCAGCTCCTCGAGAGGGACTGGACTCTCCACTTCTCTGGAGTCACCCACGGTGAGCGGCAGCTGGCTGGTGTGGCTTGCTTATAGCTCCACAGCTCAGCCGCCATGTGTTGGAGTTTACCCCAGTGAACGAGAGGGTTGCCTCTCTGCGCCTTCGGGTCAGGGAGAGGGCTCTTGCTGTTGTTTGTGCCTATGGGCCGAATAGCAGTATAGAGTATTTAGCCTTCTTGGAGTCCCTGGGAGAGGTACTGAGAGATGCTCAGACTGGGGACTCCATTGTTCTACTGGGGGACTTCAACGCTCATGTGGGCGATGACAGTGACACCTGGAGGGGCGTGATTGGGAGGAATGGCCTCGCCGATCTGAACCCGAGTGGTGTTTTGTTATTGGACTTCTGTGCTAGTCATGGTTTGTCCATAACAAACACCATGTTCGAGCATAGGGGTGTCCATAAGTGCACGTGGCACCAGGACACCTTAGGTCGGAGGTCGATGATTGACTTTGTTGTCGTTTCATCTGATCTCCGGCCCTATGTCTTGGACACTCGGGTGAAGAGAGGGGCTGAGCTGTCAACTGATCACCACCTGGTGGTGAGTTGGATCCGCTGGCGGAGGAGGAAGCTGGACAGACCTGGCAGGCCCAAATGTATGGTGAGGGTCTGCTGGGAACATCTGGCTGAGCACTCTGTCAGGGAGGTCTTTAACTCCCACCTCCGGGAGAGCTTCTCCCAGTTCCCGAGGGAGGGGGGGGGGACATTGAGTCTGAGTGGACCATGTTCTCTGCCTCCATTTTTGACGTGGCTGTTCGGAGCTGTGGCCGCAAGGTCTCCGGTGCCTGTCGGGGCGGCAATCCCCAAACCCGGTGGTGGACACCAGAAGTAAGGGATGTCATCAAGCTGAAGAAGGAGTCCTATTAGGCCATGTTGGCCTCTGGGACTCCTGAGGCAGCTGACGGGTATCGGCAGGCCAGGTGTGCCGCAGCTCGGGCAGTTGCGGAGGCAAAAACTCGGAACTGGGAGGAGTTCGGTGAGGCCATGGAGGAGGATTATTGGTTGGCCTCGAAGAAATTCTGGCAAGCCGTCTGGCGCCTCAGGAGGGGGAAGCAGTACTCTGCCAACACTGTTTACAGTGCAGGTGGGGAGCTGTTGACCTCAACTGGGGATATTGTTGGGCGGTGGAAGGAATAATTCGAGGATCTCCTCAATCCCACATCACGTCTTCCATTGAGGAAGTGGAGGCTGATGACTCAGAGGTGGACTCGTCCATTACCCAAGCCAAAGTCATTGAGGTGGTTTGCAAGCTCCTCGGTGGCAAGACACCAGAGGTGGATGAGATCCGCCCTGAGTACCTCAAGTCTCTGGATGTTGTGGGGCTGTCTTGGCTGACACGCCTCTGCAACACCACGTGGTGGTTGGGGACAGTGCCTCTGGAGTGACAGACCGGGGTGGTGGTCCCTCTTTTCAAGAAAGGGGACCAGAGAGTGTGCTCCAATTATAGGGGAATCACACTTCTCAGCCTCCCCGGGAAGGTTTACTCCAGAGTACTGGAGAGGAGAATTCAGCCGATAGTCAACCTCGGATCCAGGAGGAACAATGCGGTTTTCGTCATGGTCGTGGAACACTGGACCAGCTCTATACCCTTCATAGGGTGATCGAGGGTTCATGGGAGTTTGCCCAACCAGTCCACATGTGCTTTGTGGATCTGGAGAAGGCATTTGACTGTGTCCCTCATGGTATTCTGTGGGGGGTGCTTCAGGAGTATGGGGTTCGGGGCTCTTTGCTAAGGGCTGTTCAATCCCTGTACGAACAGAGCAGGAGTCTGGTTCGCATTGCTGGCAGTAAGTCAGACCTGTTCCCAGTGCATGTTGGACTCCGGCAGGGCTGCCCTTTGTCACCGGTTGTGTTCATAATTTTTATGAACAGAATTTCTAGGTGGGCGGCACAGTGGTGTAGTGGTTAGCACTGTCGCCTCACAGCAAGAAGGTCCTGGGTTCGAGCCCCGTGGCCGGCGAGGGCCTTTCTGTGCGGAGTTTGCATGTTCTCCCCGTGTCCGCATGGGTTTCCTCTGGGTGCTCCAGTTTCCCCCACAGTCCAAAGACATGCAGGTTAGGTTAACTGGTGACTCTAAATTGACCGTAGGTGTGAATGTGAGTGTGAATGGTTGTCTGTGTCTATGTGTCGGCCCTGTGATGACCTGGCGACTTGTCCAGGGTGTACCCTGCCTTTCGCCCGTAGTCAGCTGGGATAGGCTCCAGCTTGCCTGCGACCCTGTAGAACAGGATAAAGTGGCTAGAGATAATGAGATGAGATTTCTAGGTGCAGCCAGGGGCCGGAGGGAGTCCTGCTTGGGAACCACAGGATTTCATCTCTGCTTTTTGCGGATGATGTTGTCCTGTTGGCTTCTTCAAACCAGGACCTTCAGCATGCACTGGGGCAGTTTGCAGTCGAGTGTGAAGCGGCTGGGATGAGAATCAGCACCTCCAAGTCCGAGGCCATGGTTCTTGACTGGAAAAGGGTGGCTTGCCCTCTCCGGGTTGGTGGAGAAGTCCTGCCTCAACTGGAGGAGTTTAAGTATCTCGGGATCTTGTTCACGAGTGAGGGAAGGATGGAGCGTGAGATCGACAGGCGGATCAGTGCAGCCTCCGCAGTGATGCAGTCGCTTTACCGGTCCGTCGTGGTGAAGAAGGAGCTGAGCCAAAGGCGAAGCTCTCGATTTACCGGTCGATCTACGTTCCAACTCTCACCTATGGTCATGAGTTTTGGGTAATGACCGAAAGAACAAGATCGCGGATACAAGCGGCCAAAATGAGTTTCCTTCACAGGGTGGCTGGGCGCTCCCTTAGAGATTGTGCTTCTCACCCTATCACTCAGGAGGAGTTCGGAGTAGAGCCACTGCTCCTCCACATTGAGAGGAATCAGCTGAGGTGGCTCGGGCATCTCTTTCGGATGCCTCCTGGACGCCTCCCTGGGGAGGTGTTCCAGGCATGTCCCCCCAGGAGGAGGCCCCGGGGAAGACCCAGGACACACTGGAGGGACTATGTCTCTTGGCTGGCCTGGGAGCGCCTGGGTGTTCTTCCCGAGGAGCTGGCCGAGGTGTCTGGGGAGAGGGAAGTTTGGTTCTTCCATGCTCAGACTGCTGCCTCTGCGACCCGGCTCCGGATAAGTGGAAGAAGATGAGATGAGATGAGATATTATATATATATATATATATATATATATATATATATATATATATATATATATATCGATCTCCACAATTATTGGCACCCCTGGTTAAGATGTGTTAAAAAGCCATAAAATAAATTCAATTTTTATTGCAGAAGCCTAATCTCACACTGAAAATTGTAGAAAAATGTAACCCTTAACTCAAGTGAATTAAAAAAAATCCCTGACTAAGAAATAATTATTTTTCATAAAATCACCTGTTCCACAATTATTGGCACCCATAACAATTCCTAGAAAATAAATGTAATTGAAGCATTTCTGTCATTTCTACTGTAGTTTATAAAGTTGATCAGAATATCTAGGAACCTTTAATTAGTAATTCATCACATCCTGTTTCCCTGGGGTATAAATATGATGTGACACAGAGGCCTATTTCTCTTATCCACTCTTCAACATGGGAAAGACAAGAGAACACACCATTCAAGTAAGGCAGATGTGTGTTGACCTTCATAAGTCAGACAATGGCTACAAGAAAATAGCCACTCGCCTACACCTGCCCATATCTACAGTCAGGAATCATCAAGAAGTTTAAAACAACTGGAACAGTGGCAAACAAGCCTGGACGAGGATGCAAGTTTATCTTGCCACCACGCACAGTGAGGAGGATGGTTAGAGAAGTAAAAAGTTCTCCAAAGCTCACTGTTAGAGAATTGCATCAAAGAGTAGCATCTTGGGATCACAAAGTCTCCATAACAACCATCAGGCGCTATCTACATGCCAACAAGCTGTTTGGGAGGCATGCACAGAAAAAGCCTTTTCTCACTTACAAGCATAAACATCTGGAGTTCGCTAAGCGGTACTGGGACATCAACTGGGACCGTGTGCTTTGGTCAGATGAGACTAAGATAGAGCTTTTTGGCAACAAACACTCTAATACATCACAAAAGATGAGTATGCGGAAAAGCAACTCATGCCCACTGTGAAGTATGGGGGAGAATCGGTGATGCTGTGGGCCTGTTTCTCTTCCAAAGGCCCCAGGAACCTTGTTAGGGTGCGTGGCATCATGAACTCTTTGAAATACCAGGACATTTTAAATCAAAATCTGGTGGCCTCTGCCCAAAAGCTGAAGATGGGTCATCACTGGGTCTTTCAGCAAGATAATGACCCTAAACATGTGGCCAGATCTACACGGTTCACCAGACACAAAATCAAGCTCCTCCCATGGCCATCTCAGTCCCCAGACCTCAGCCCAATTGAAAACCTGTGGGGTGAGCTGAAGAGGAGAGTGCATAGGAGAGGACCCAGGACTCTGGGTGATTTAGAGATATTGTGCAAAGAGGAATGGTTGAATATCCCTCTCTCTGTATTCTCCAATCTTGTGAAATGTTATAGGAGAATATTAAGTGCTGTCTTGTTCGCAAAAGGGAGTTGTACAAAGTATTAACATCGGGGTGCCAATAATTGTCACACATGATTTCATATAAAATAATTATTTCTTAATGTGGGATTTTTTCCCACTGATTAAATGCACTTGAATTAAAGGTTGGATTTTTCTCTTTCTTTGCATTGTTGTCCTATATTGTTTTAAAAAATGAATTTATTCGAAGCCTAAGAACATATCTTAACGAGGGGTGACAATAATTGTGGAGGGCGCTGTAAGTGATGCACACTTGTGCAGCAACCAGGGTTCAATGTAAAGAAGGCCACAAGTGCATGCTGCTTTCCCTGATCTCAGAAGTCAGAAGGGAATTGATTGCGAATAATATTCATCACACCACCGTTACTGATTATTTTCCTGTGACAGCATACCCCCAAGTGTTTTACTCCTTGCATCCTTACACGGTAGTCAGGGAATTCATGTTTTTCAGGACTGACCTTTCTGATGAGTTTAACTGTTGGAGCATTGATTTGTCTCATCCTCAGTTTGTGCCAGTTCATGTTGTTAAACCACCTGATGGAACAAAAGAATGTGTAAGGTGATAACATCTGCACTGTATATAAAGTGCTGTTACATTAATAGTATAATAACACAATAATATCCTGATTTATCGTGCGCTATATATGAATAGATGGATGTGGATGTGCGTATGTGTACCTGTGACTACGGACATCTTTGATTCCATTTTTGGTGTTTCCTAACCTTTGACCCGTGCGTGGTCTAAAACAATGAAGCATAAATAGTTTTAAAAACTCAATTCTTACAAAAGTCAATAACAACAACAAAACAGCTTGAATTCATAATTTTAAATGAATAAATTAATAATAAATGAAGGAATTGATGAAAGTAAATAGATAGATGGATGGATGGATGGATGGATGGATAGATGGATAGATAGATAGATAGATAGATAGATAGATAGATAGATAGATAGATAGATAGATAGATAGATAGATAGATAGATTTCTTTCTTTCTTTCTTTCTTTCTTTCTTTCTTTCTTTCTTTCTTCTTCCTACAATTTTATCTAAGGTCACACCAATTCAATAAGTTGGTTCTCGGAATCGTTGCTTGAAGAAAATGCAAAATGAAAAAAATAAATAAAATCAAAATCAAACTCCCGCCAACAGAAAAGGTCACGTGATGTGAGGTCACGTGACGTTGAAAACCAATCAAATCGCCCCTTTCACTTTCGATAAAGACTTGAGGAAAAAACATGCCTGTGGAGGGGAGTCCTGCAAAGCCTGTGTTTGTGATTGTTAGGATATTCAGTGAATAGAACCGTAAAATCTTTGACAGGTATGTTGAAATTCTGTTTACTGGTTTGCCTGTATTGTTTGGTCTATTTCCACCGCTAATTTTACCATTAGAGCATTTTTTTAATTTTATTTTTATTTCATCCGCTCGCTTCATATTTTTCCTGAAAAAATCCGAGAACCAACTAATTAAATTGGTGTGGCCTAAAATTGGTTTCTAATTTATTTTTGGAAGGTACACACTTTTTAGCAAAAAGAAAAAGCTGTTTGTTTTTTTTCCAACCCCATAATCTCATTTTCCAAAGTGAAGTCACATCAAAGAGTTTGGCATTTACCTGCACAGTTTGCTAATAAGAGATCTGGCAGCCTCTCCCATGTGCGGGGGATACTTTATCACACCATCCAATATCTTGGCATAGATGTTCTGTGGCTCTGAGCTTGAAAAAGGTGGGCTTAAACACATACACACACATACAGTAGAGAAAAAAAGAAGAAAAATAGATTTGCTTCGATCTGGATTCGAATATTTTGTTCCTTAGAAAAGATTCATGACTCATAATTCAAGTTTGTTCCAAGTGTGATATCTCAAATACAGCGCTAATGTTAGTTAACAAGCTCATGATGCTAGGTGCCTGTCAATCATTCTATTGCAAAACAATGCCTACTATAATTAAGTTACATTCATTAATAACAATTAAAACAAAATTATTTCTTACACCATGATGCAAGGTGGGGATCAGAACTGTCTTCAAAACAGTTTGACGGCATGATCATGCAGATTTCAAGACAGAAAGTCATATTTATTGAATAGAATTCTGATCAAGGCAGCTTGAGCAACTGGAGACTGAGGTATGAGACAGATTTTTATAAAAAAAAAAAAAAGCATACATAGAGCATCTAATGAAAGTCTAAGGGCAATTGTGTATCTACACATGTTTCTGTACATCTGTACATGTTTAACGACCAGTTATGATGGCATGTTCTGGTTCATTTCGATCCTACCTGCCTACCAGGAGCTCATAGACCAGAACGCCTAGAGACCAGAAATCAGCAGCAAAGTCATGGCCTTGATTCTGAATAATCTCTGGAGCCATGTACTCTGGAGTTCCACAGAAAGAATATGTCTTCTGTCCTCGCTGGAGCTTCTTAGCAAAACCAAAATCCACCTAGAGAGAGAGAGAGAGAGAGAGATGTATATTCTATTGAATGGTCAAAAACACATATAAACTAGCAACTTAGCTCAGTCCATATTATTTTGAGCTGAGGGTGGAACTAGAAGGGCTCTTGGTAGAGTAGAAGGCATACTTCCGGCATGCCACACATTATCAATGTCCAAATCAAATCATTTGAACCTCGGATAATACTAAAGCTGTCCACTAAATTTCATCCAAATCCATTCACTACTTTTTGAGTTACGTTGGGAACAGACAAAAAAAAAATCCTGGATCTGTGTACATATCTGGATCCTGGATCCACATACATAGCCAGATATGCATCAAAATCTATTCAATTGTTCCTTGGCCCATGGCCCACCTTTTCACAAAATTTCACCCAAATCCGCTCTCTACTTTTTGAGTTATGTTGGAAAAAGACAAAAAAATCAGATATCTGCAAACATATCCGGGTCTTGGATCCACATACATATCTGGATTTGCATCAAAATCGAATCAATTGTTCATTGGTCCATGGCCCACCTTTCCACCAAATTTCACCCAAATCTGTTGACTACTTTTTATGTTATGTTGGAAAAAGACCAAAAAAAATCCTAGATCTGCAAACACATCCGGATCCTGGATCTATATACATATGCAGATTTGCATCAAAATCTAATCAATTGTTCCTTGGTCCATGGCCCACCTCTCCACCAAATGTCATACAAATCCGTTCACTAATTTTTGAGCTAAGTTGGAAAAAGGCAAAAAAATCCTAGATCTACAAACATATCCAGATCCTGGATCCACATACATATCTGTATTTGCATCAAAATCTAATCCATTGTTCCTTGACCCATGGCCCACCTTTCCACCAAATGTCATCCAAATCCGTTCAGTACTTTTTGAGTTACATTTGAAAAAGACAAAAAAAATCAGAGATCTGCAAACATATCTGAATCCTGGCTCCACATACATATTTACCTGGATTTGCATCAAAATATAATCAATTGTTCCTTGACACATGGCCCACCTTTCCACCAAATTTCACCCAAATCCATTCACTACTTTTTGAGTTACGTTGGGAACAGGCAAACAAGCAGATGCGAAAACATAACCTTCTTCAACAAAGTTGGTTGAGGTAATAAAAATGACACAAAACGTCCTTTTAAATCCAAAACCTCCAGTAATTTTAGTCATAATTTGGTCATATTTGCTTTAAGGAGAACCATCAAAGATGGGAAATGCATTTTGTATGTCTAGGAACATGTGCATATTGCTAATAACACATTGGTTAATAACATTTTGAAGACTTGTCACAATAACAGTGCTATAAAATGAAAAGAGATGGTCTGTGATATTGGAATTTCTGTTGAATAAATCAGAGTTCTTTACTAGTTTGATGTATCCCATGGAGTCCAGCATGAGGTTCTCTGGCTTCAGGTCTCGATACATGATATCTTTCTTATGGAGGTAGGCGTAAGCCTCAACTACACATGCTGCTATGAATACAGTTATGTCCTCTTCAAAACGGTGTCTGCAACACACACACACAGACATGAAGCTGCTGTGTAACACTTTAACACTATACAGTATAGAATAGAATAGAATAGAATAGAATAGAATAGAATAGAATAATTACACTTCTTTTAGTTTGGTCCAGATCTCACCCCCTGAGCAGAAGTCCATGACCATATAGATGTAGCGGGAGTCTCTAAAAGTGCCATGGAGCCTAAAATAGAAGATGTACAGTTAACTTAGCTTGGGGTGATAGCAGTGATGTGCAGGGGGCGCAGATAGGATTTTTGAACTGGGGGGGACTGAGCTGTCAGCAAATGATTCCATTTTGTGTGTGTATATATATATATATATATATATATATATATATATATATATATATATATATATATATATATATGTGTGTGTGTGTGTGTGTGTGTATATATATATATCAATACATCGCTCTGGATAAGAGCGTCTACTTGCCATGTACACTACCGTTCAAAAGTTTGGGGTCACTTTGAAATTTCCTTATTTTTGAAAGAAAAGCACTGTTCTTTTCAATGAAGATCACGTTAAACTAATCAGAAATACATTCTATACATTGCTAATGTGGTAAATGACTATTCTAGCTGCAAATGTCTGGTTTTTGGTGCAATATCTCCATAGGTGTATAGAGGCCCATTTCCAGCAACTATCACTCCAGTGTTCTAATGGTACAGTGTGTTTGCTCATTGCCTCAGAAGGCTAATGGAGGATTAGAAAACCCTTGTACAATCATGTTAGCACAGCTGAAAACAGTTTAGCTCTTTAGAGAAGCTATAAAACTGACCTTCCTTTGAGCAGATTGAGTTTCTGGAGCATCACATTTGTGGGGTCGATTAAATGCTCAAAATGGCCAGAAAAATGTCTTGACTATATTTTCTATTCATTTTACAACTTATGGTGGTAAATAAAAGTGTGACTTTTCATGGAAAACAAAATTGTCTGGGTGACCCCAAACTTTTGAACGGTAGTGTGCATACATGTTATTTCACCTCCCTCACTGCCATCACCAGGAACTACCTGCAGGCCAGGACAATGATAACATTTTAACATAGCCTATGGAAATCCAAAGTTTACACATTATCATCACGCACAGAAATTGCAAAACTGCAAAACTAGTTTTAAAACCGCTAAGTTCCAACTGTTAAACATAGCGAGAGGCTGGGCTATGTGTGTGTGTGTAAAGTGTAAACCAGTGCATCCTGACTTTCTAACTATGCCTGTGTGTTGCGTGAGCGGCAGTCAGTCAACAACTCTTCGCAAAGTTTCCTTATGAAACAATATGCTCGCTGAAATTATGGCAGGGAACGCCAGATTAAACATTAAAACTGCCTTCTGAGCACTGTATCTACAGGCTACCACCGAAAGAAGGAGGCTACCAGAAAGGCATCTCTACTCCGTACAATTTTACTTTCACTACGACATTACTTTGAACAGACTATCAAAAAATTGCAAGGTGATATGATAAAGTAAGGCACAGTTTACTTACAGTCATTTTTTTTTTAAACGATGCAATCGTTTTCTGCCTTTTGGCACCCTTCATCATGCCGTGTTGGGGTCCTGAACTAGGAGGAGCTGTCCCCGATATGCCTGTCAAACTTGTGGGTAACCATAGCAACCAAGCTCGAGCTCACAACCTGTGCAGTCTGCGCAGTTGCAACTATGTATGTACTGCTGTGCACCTCAATAAACTGAATGGTAATTAGTCTTTTGATTTTTCCGTGAGGTTTGCCTTATGCAAAGAAAGACAGCATAGATGTTTTTTTCCTCCCTATAAGTGGGGGGGACTGAACAAGGTGAATTTAAATGTGGGTGGGACGAATCACCCCCCCCCCCCCCGTCCCCCCCCTCTATCTGCACCCATGGTGATGTGCACATTTAAAAGGTCAGGCTTTTAGAAATCAAAGCTTACCTGACAATGAAGTCACACTCAATGTCCAGCAGGAGCCTCTTCTCAAACAGCACATGTTGTTCCTGCCTCTTCTGTACTATGATCTTTTTGCTGATCTTTTTCAGGGCATAGTATTTCCCATGATGCAGCGTGGTTACCTGTGAAATATAGGTTGCAATACGCTTAATGAACAAGATGGAACTGTGAGATGCTTACAAGTGGTTCAGGAAATATATACACCAGACATACTGTTGAATCACTGATAGCCATAAGTAGTAGGCTTGTAGCCTTCATACAGCCAAGGTAAAGGAATAAAATGGAGAAAATAATATGAAGAATATGAACATTTTCCTCAGATGTGTTGTTCCATCCCTCAGAAAAGGCTCTTGTGGACTATAATTACACTTAGCATCAATCACCAACCAAATGTTGACAAATTCCACCATTCTGTGAAACTTCAGTCAATATTTGTCAACTTGGAGCTATTAGAAAATTTCAACTTGAATCCTACAAAGGTGGGCAGCTGTAATGAAATCTCATAAATACAGGTAAACCAACAGGTACTATACAGTATTCTAACTAAAGGCATCTGATTGATGTGTATACAGTAGTATTACTGTGATTTGACATGGTGTCTTTGGCTCAATATTGTTGTTAGGGTTTGGCTGGGATTCGAACCTGGTTCGTTGGTGTGATAATCCAGCAAACCCCCACTAGGCTACCAGGGGTATGACTCAAGTGCAGAGGCGTGAGGCAGAAGTAGAAAAGTATCAAAAAGTTTATTTACAATATTTACAGTCCAAACAAAAATATAATCCAAAAAATGCTCAGAAGATGAAGGGAAAAATAAAAAATCCAAAAGGTCAAAGTTAAATACAAAAGTAAAAAACTAGAAAAGAAAAGGCAAAATACCAACGATCAGAAGATCAAAAAACAGTAAACACAAAGTCCAAAAAGTCCAAAAAGAAAAGCAAAGTGCAAAACCAAAGAGACAACGGCAAGGAACACAGAACAGAGGTAACTGGAGCTAAACATAACAGCAAAAAGACTCCGTGACAAGAGGACTGAACTCAGGGGGTATAAATACACAAAATAAATTGGAAACAGGTGACACTAATGAAAACAGGCAATCAACACCAACACAAAACACAGGACACAGTGGCGACATCTAGAGGCCAAAACAAACATAGACAAAAAACAGGAAATAACAGCGGCCTCTAGAGGCCAAAACAGTCCCAGTCCTAACAGGACCCCCCCTCTAGGAGCGTCTCCTGACGTTCCCAGGGCGATCCGGATGGGCCGAATGGAAGTCCCGACACAGTTCTTTATCTAAGACGTCCCGAGCGGGAACCCAGCAGCGCTCCTCAGGACCATAGACCTCCCAGTCCACAAGATATTGCAGCCCGCCGCGGACCCGGCGGGAGTCAAGCAGGCGATGCACGGTGAACACAGTCTGACCCTGGAAGATGCGCGGGGGTGGGGGGTTCCTAGGGGCAGGGGCATACGTGGACGTCAGTACGGGCCGCAACAGGGAAACATGGAATGTGGGGTTGATCCTCAGAGTCCGGGGCAACTGGAGCCAGTAGGAGACAGGGTTCACCCTGCACACCACCTTGAAGGGGCCAATGTAGCGAGGAGCAAGCTTGCGGTTCTCCACCCACAGCGGAAGGTCCTTAGTGGACAGCCAAACCCGCTACCCAGGGCGAAAAGCGTGGGCAGGTCTTCTATGGCGGTTGGCCTGAGTCTGGTTGGTTCTGGAGGTCTGGATGAGGGTCTTCCTGACCTTGCTCCAGGTCTTGCGACACCGTCTCACATATTGGTTGACTGAGGGCACCCCCGCGTCCTCCTCCTGGTCCAGGAACAGAGGTGGCTGGAACCCAAATTGGCACTGGAATGGCGACAGCTTGGTGGCCGATGACTGCAGGGTGTTGTGGGCGTACTCTGCCCATGGCAGCCAGGTGCTCCACGATGTCGGGTTATCCATAGCCAGGCCTCGCAGGGTGGTTTCCAGGTCCTGGTTGAGCCTCTACGTCTGACCATGGGACTGTGGGTGAAACCCAGAGGAGAGGCTGGCAGTGGCTCCGATAACCTTGCAGAACCCATGCCACACTCGGGAGGAGAACTGTGGCCCTCGGTCTGAGACGATGTCCTGTGGGAGACCAAAGACTCGGAAGACATGATTAAAAATAAGTTTGGCTGTTTCAAGAGCAGAAGGGAGTTTGCACAGTGGTATGAAGCGGCAGGCCTTCGAGAATCTGTCGACTATAACCAAAATGACAGTGTTACCTTGAGACTCAGGGAGACCCATGATGAAGTCGACTGCCACGTGGGACCAGGGACGCCGGGGAATGGTCAGAGGATGCAGGAGACCCTGGGGACGCTGTCGCGGGTTCTTGGTTCTGGTGCAAACCTCACAGGACAGGACAAATGACTTTACTTCCTTCTCCATGTTAGGCCACCAGAAGTGTCTTTTCAGGAAGTCCAGGGTCCTCCGAGCTCCCGGGTGGGTGGTAAGAGGGGAAGAGTGACCCCACTGGAGAACCTTGGCCCGGGCTTGATGTGGGACATACAAGAGGCCTGGTGGCCCTGTCCCAGGACCGGGGTCCTGGTGTTGGGCTCGTTGGACGGCCTCCTCAATATCCCAGCGGACAGGGGCCACAATCCAGGACACAGGGATAATAGGCCCGACTTCACGCTCCCTGTTAGTGGCAGAGAACAGCCTGGACAGTGTGTCAGGTTTGGTGTTCTTGGAGCTGGGGCGGTACGAGAGGGTGAAGTCAAACCGACTGAAAAACAGGGCCCACCTAGCCTGTCGTGGGTTCAGTCTCTTGGCTTGCTGGAGGTACTCCAGGTTCTTGTGGTCAGTCCAAACCAGGAATGGATGTTGCGCTCCCTCCAGCCAGTGCCTCCACTCCTCAAGGGCCAATTTGACCGCTAGCAGTTCTCGATCCCCCACATCGTACCGGGACTCTGCAGGACTCAGGCGGTGGGAGAAGTAAGCACAGGGGTGCAGCTTTCCTTCCGAACGTTGAGAGAGGACCGCGCCGACACCACTGTCCGAGGCGTCCACCTCCACGATGAATGGTTGGGAGGTGTCCAGGAGGACCAGAATGGGTGCCGTGCAGAAGCGGTCCTTGAGGTATTTGAACGCCTTTTCCACCTGAGGAGACCAGACATAAGATCCACCTGTCCCTTTGATGAGGTCCAACATGGGTGCTGCTACAGAACTAAAGTTCCTGATAAACTTGCGGTAGAAGTTAGCAAATCCTAAGAACTGCTGAACCTCTTTGACGGACTTGGGAGTGGGCCAGTCTCCGACGGCCAGGGTCTTGGCTGGGTCCATTTGGAGTTGGCCTGTCCGTACAATAAAACCCAGAAAGGAGACCTCGAGAACATGAAATTCGCATTTCTGGGCCTTGGCGAACAGATTGTTCTGTAGCAGCCTCTGGAGAACCTGGCGGACATGGTGGCAGTGCTCCTGCATGGTCTTGGAAAAGATAAGGATGTCGTCGAGGTAGACAAAAACGTACAGGTTAATCATGTCCCTCAAGACGTCGTTGATTAGGGCCTGAAAAACAGCTGGTGCATTGGTGAGTCCGAAGGGCATCACCTGGTATTCGTAGTGCCCAGACGGGGTGTTCAAGGCAGTCTTCCACTCGTCTCCCTGTCGGATACGGATGAGGTGGTATGCGTTCCATAGGTCCAACTTGGTGAAGACGGTGGCGCCTTGGAGCAGGTCGAAAGCTGTGGACATCAGCGGAAGGGGATATCGGTTGCGCACAGTGATCTTGTTCAGGCCCCTGTAGTCAATACATGGTCGGAGCCCCCCATCCTTCTTGCCAACAAAGAAGAAGCCGGCACCAGCAGGTGAGGTGGAGGGTCGAATGAACCCAGAGACCAGGGTGTCTTTGAGGTATTCCTCCATGGCCTTGCATTCTGGCTGAGAGAGTGAAAACAGTCTGCCACGAGGAGGGGTAGTCCCAGGGAGCAAGTCGATGGCACAGTCGTAGGCCCGGTGCGGAGGAAGAGCAGCGGCCCTGCTCTTGCTGAAGACCTCCTTGAGATCCCAGTACTCTGTGGGAACTTGAGATAACTCGGTGAGATCAGGGGGCTCGGCAGGAGACACAGGAGAGCTAGAGAGCAGACAAGAGGCATGGCATGCAGGGCCCCATTCCACAACCTGGCTTGTTACCCAGTCTATGCGAGGGTTGTGGCGAGTAAGCCAAGGAAGGCCTAGAATAACTGGGAACTCAGGTGAAGGAATCAGGTGCAGGGATATTTCTTCCTTGTGACCTTGAGACTGGAGGAAGACTGGAGAAGTAACTTGGGTGACTCTTCCATCACCTAACGCTTGGCCATCGAGGGCAGACACAGACAGTGGGACTTCAAGAGGTGCAGTCGGGACATCGATACTTTGGGCGAAGTGAATATCCATAAAGTTCCCAGCCGCCCCTGAGTCTAACAAATCTTGACAAGAGTGGACAGACTCACCCCAGGAGATGGAGACCGGGATGTAGATTCCTTGGCCAGGGAGTCCGGGAGAGAGGGTAGGCCCCGTCACAACCCTCCCTCAGCTGGACGGGGCAGTCCTTTTCCCGAGAGTTCGGGACATGATGCTCGGAAGTGACCAGGCTTGCCACAGTAGATGCAGCACTTGTCCCTCCTTCTGCGCTCCCTCTCAGATGCGGAGAGGCGAGTACGACCCACTTGCATGGGTTCTGGACAGTCACTGGAGGAGGTAGACGGGCTCCAGGTAGAGGTAGGGAGGCTGGGGGGGCTCAGTACTTGGCGGCGTTCTCTCATCCTGTTGTCCAGACGAGTAGAATGTGAGATGAGAGTTTCGAGGTCACTTGGGCATCCAATAGAGGCCAGGCCATCCTTGATGGGGTCAGACAGACCATGGTGGAAGGCTGACACCAGGGCAGTCTCGTTCCATCCACTTACTGCTGCGAGCGTCCGGAACGAGATGGCGTAATCTGCGACGCTTCCTCCTTGCCGGATGGACATGAGCTTTCTGGCTGCGTCAGTACTGATGTCCGCCTGGTCGAAGACCCGAAGCATCTCTTCAGTAAATAGTTCAAAATCAGAGCACTCGGGTCCCCATCTCTGCCAGATAGCTGTTGCCCAAGCTCGTGCCTTACCAGCTAACAAGGTTATCACAAAGGCGATCTTGTCGTGATCCGTAGTGTAGGTGGTAGGCTGGAGCTCAAAGGTGAGTTGGCACTGGGTAAGGAACTCCCGGCACTCACCGTGCTTGCCGTCATACCTCTGTGGTCCAGGAAGGCTGGGTTCGCTAGGTGAAGGAGACAGTGTGGCGGGAGGCACTGGAGCAGGAGCTGGATCAGGAGATGCAGGCAGAGGTGTCAGCTGTGCCAGGGTTTTCCCAATTTGCTGAAGCAGTTCCTCGTGGCGAGCAAGGGCCTCACGTTGGCTGGTGAGCGTTCGTCCATGAGCGCTACATAGCGTGTCAAAGCTGCCATAATTCCCTGAAGGTTGGCCGGGTAGACAGTTGAAGCAGCCTCTGCTGAGTCGGTCATGACGGAGTCTTTCTGTTAGGGTTTTGCTGGGATTCGAATCTGGTTCGTTGGTGTGATAATCCAGCAAACCCCCACTAGGCCACCAGGGGGATGACTCAAGTGCAGAGGCGTGAGGCGGAAGTAGAAAAGTATCAAAAAGTTTTATTTACAATATTTACAGTCCAAACAAAAATATAATCCAAAAAACGCTCAGAAGATGAAGGGAAAAATAAAAAATCCAAAAGGTCAAAGTTAAATACAAAAGCAAAAAACTAGAAAAGAAAAGGCAAAATACCAACGCTCAGAAGATCAAAAAACAGTAAACACAAAGTCCAAAAAGTCCAAAAAGAAAAGCAAAGTGCAAAGCCAAAGAGACAACAGCAAGGAACACAGAACAGAGGTAACTGGAGCTAAACATAACAGCACAAAGACTCCGTGACAAGAGGACTGAACTCAGGGGGTATAAATACACAAAATAAATTGGAAACAGGTGACACTAATGAAAACAGGCAATCAACACCAACACAAAACACAGGACACAGTGGCGACCTCTAGAGGCCAAATGTCCCTTTTAGGTGCAATGACTGCTGGTTGTATGGAAATAACAGTGGAGGACATCCAGGACTGGATAAGGCACTTTAAGAGATTTTTTTTTCCTCAGTGTATGGCAGGAGAAAGCATTCGGTGTGATTATGAAGAAAATTTATGGCCAAATGTAGAGGAAAGGATGGATTAGGCCAGGCCAGTAGTGTACCTTTGAGACACTGATGGACAATATACAGTATGTGCAAATTTACGTATACAGTGAAAGCTTGCTTTTTGGCATTTTTGGTATTGAATGTAATGTCTCATCTCATCTCATTATCTCTAGCCACTTTATCCTGTTCTACAGGGTTGCAGGCAAGCTGGAGCCTATCCCAGCTGACTATGGGCGAAAGGCGGGGTACACCCTGGACAAGTCGCCAGGTCATCACAGGGCTGACACATAGACACAGACAACCATTCACACTCACATTCACACCTACGGTCAATTTAGAGTCACCAGTTAACCTAACCTGCATGTCTTTGGACTGTGGGGGAAACCGGAGCACCCGGAGGAAACCCATGCGGACACGGGGAGAACATGCAAACTCCGCACAGAAAGGCCCTCGCCGACCATGGGGCTCGAACCCGGACCTTCTTGCTGTGAGGCGACAGCGCTAACCACCACACCACCATGCCGCCCCTGAATGTAATATATTTTCAGTAATTGGTTGTAATGCATTTTTCTTTTACAGTATGTTGCACATATAGCTGAATTTCAGGTTTACTGTATTTGGTGTTACAATATTTACTGTAAGAGGATTAGTCCTGGGTATGACTTTAAATTGCAACTGGTGGTGAGTCTCAGGTCCGGGAGGTCTTGAGTTTTGGGGAAAGTGGGGCTACCCCTGAATCACCATTGCTCCCAGGTCTGCTCTGACCCAGAGTGGTAGCACCTGCCTGGGTTTCAGCTATGGGATAAATGATGATGCTGTTGGCATCCATCCATCTCGAGAGGTGATGGTAGTGCCTTGGCTGGTCATCAGTCTACTTGGGAGCAGCATTGAAAATGGCTCAGAAGTCCAATTCTTGCATGGCAGTCCCTTCCACAGTTGACACAGATGAAGTTGGATCGTGGGTTGAGGGCCTGCTCCCATTGCCTCTGCTTCTGACTTCTCCTCTTGTCTTCCAACTGCTGGTTGTGGCTCTCCTCTCCCTTCTTGACTCCAGAGCAGACTGCATGGCACCAGCTTCTCCTATCGCAAGACAATTGTTCCCATCTGTCAGGGTCGATGTCAGTCAGCTTCATGTCATGCTTACATACATCTTTGAAGCAGAGAACTGGATGGCCCACTGAGTGTCGCCCCAATGCAAGTTCCCCATACAACAGGTATTTGGGAATGCAGCTGTCTTGCATATGGTGCTGTAACGGTGTTTGGTTTTGGAACTGCAAGTTTAAATTAATGAAATAATATTTAACCAAACACCGTCAGAAAAAAAATCAGGGTCGTGATCTTATGAAAGAGAAGATCCAAACGCAGTTCCTTATATTCAATTAATTTCATTTAAAAAGTAACAAAATTATCCAATAACAAATAAAAGTATTCAATAAAGAAGCATTCAACATAAAAATTTTTTCTCTAAACGAAACACAATGCACACAACTCAAAACTCCGGAACAAAAGGTTCCATCGGAAGCAAAAGTCAATTCAGTTCAGTTCAAAACCAAAAAAAAAAGGCAGTAGTGTAGTGCGTGTAGTGTGTTGTGTGTTTGTATATTGTATGCTTATGGACTTGTATGTGTTGAATCTGATGAATCAATGGCAGGGTTTAGTTATTGTTGATGTTTGGAGGAACAGAAGTCAGCGCAGATGAACAAATAAACGGGCTCAGCTAGTTCTCAACTCACAACTCTTCAGACTCCTCGATTCTGGATCCATCCAGGTCTGGTGACAATAGATCCACTCGTCAAGGGAGAGGTTGCACAGGCCAGCAGCATTCGATCGCGGCAGTAAGCCGTAGGCGACAGCGGGATTCCAAGTGCAAGTTGTGGGTTTTATGTTCCCAGGGTTTACTTTTGGTTCACTCGCTCAATGTAATGCCGTACTCTGTGAATGTGTGTGGGTGTGTATGCGTCTGTGTCTGCTCTGCCTGCTAGTGAGTGAGGACTGCTGTTTAAAAAACATGAGTTCCGCTGAGTGTCAATTGCCGTCAGCTGTGCTTAATTAGGCTCTGACACTGCGCGCAACTCAGCACAGGAGAGAGGGGGAAGGAGACGGATCGTCACATTCTCCCCCCCGTGGAAGAATGACCAAAGGTTGTGGTTCATTCTGCGAACCCAGGGAAGTCTTCTTCATCCGATGATTCCTCAAAGATTTTCCGAAGACCCTCCCTCTCACGAGCATCCACCTCTGCTGCCGTTGGGAAGCATGGCTTAAGGTTGTGCACATGAACTGTGCAGAGGTCCTCTCCAGTCTCCTCCTGCACCACCTGGAAATTCACAGGGCCTAGCTGCCGGACAATTCTGTATGGTCCCTTCCATCTTGGAGCCAACTTGGCAGAAAAGTGACGTGCTGCAGAAGATTGAGGGTGGTTTCGAACCCAGACTCGATCCTTCGGTTCGTAAGTAACGTCTCTCCTGTGTTTATTGTAATTTCTGAGTTGTCTTTGTTTTGCTTTCTGACTGCTTTTCTCGATTTTCTGTTGTAGGTCTTTGAGGTGATTTACAACATCATAACAAGAGTCATCTGGGGACAAATCTGTGCCAGACAGTACTTTATCCATCGGACTCTGCAGTTTTCTTCCGAGCTGTAGTTCTGCCGGAGTGAGGCCAGTGGTCTCATGGACCGAGGAATTAAGGGCAAAGCGGAACTCCGGAAGATAATTGTCCCACTTTTTATGATTCTCAGCTATAAAAGACGAAATCATTGCCTTAAGGTTCCTATTCACTCTTTCGGTCATGTTCGTCTGTGGATGATAAGCAGTGGTGAGCTTAGGTGTGACTGCCCAGTTCTGACACAATTCCTGAAATAGTGCAGAAACAAACTGGGATCCTCTGTCTGACAACAGGAAATCCGGTACTCCCCATCTAGTAAGCATTTCTTTACGGAAAAGCTTTGCTATAGTCTGTGCTGTGGCTGATCGGATTGGGAAGAGTTCCACCCACCGGGTGTAGTAGTCCACAAACACCAGCAGATACTCATTCCTCTCAGTACTGCAAGGAAAAGGTCCCATGATGTCCACACCTAGCATCTCATTTGGTCGCTTCACTTCAATCTGCTGAAGCTTGCCAGAGGGCTTTCTATTGTCAGACTTAACTGTTTGACAGGTCAGGCAGCTGGCAACACGTTTTTTTAGGTCTGACCACATACCTGGCCAATAGGCGACATCATACAATCTTTTGTATGTTTTATAGATCCCTAGGTGACCACTCAGAGGGCTGGCATGGTATGCTTGGAACAAGGTATCTATGAGTGACTCAGGTATGTATACACGATGATGTATTTTACCATCTTTTGTGTAGATTTTCCGGTATACCTTGTCCTCAGAGACAGTGAATTTATCCAAATGCTGCTCATCTCCTTCAGCCAATGCTTTGAAGACTGTTGTAATTGTTGGATCTTTGTGCTGCTCTTCCCAGAGAACATCGGCAGACAATAGGAAACGGTCAGGCTCAGTTTGCACTGTGGCTAGACAACCCGCAGAAGGTGGAACGCGGGACAGGGCGTCAGGGACCACATTGAGTTTTCCCTTCCTGTATTCAACAATGAAGTCAAACTTCTGTAGTCTAAGCGCCCACCGCAACAGCCGACTAGAGGTCTTGGTGGATGAAAGGACCCATTGCAGAGCAGCATGGTCAGTGACAATTGTGAAGATCTTTGGCTCAAGATAATATTGCCATCTCTCAAGTGCCCAAAGTACTGCCAAGCACTCTTTTTCTGTCACTGAGTAGTTTTTCTCTGCTTTGCTCAAAGTTCTGCTCGCATAAGCAATTACTTGTTCCGAGTCAGGTGTAGTCTTCTGGGTTAGAACAGCACCCAATCCAGTCTCACTTGCATCAGTGTAGACCACAAAGTGTAAGTCAGGGTTTGGGTGGCCCAACACCGGTGGAGATGTTAGACATGTTTTTAAGTGGTCAAAGGACTGCTGACATTCTGCCGTCCACACAAAACTTTGTCCCTTCCTTTTCAGGTTGTTCAAGGGTTCAGCAATCTGTGAGAATCCTTTGACAAAACGGTGGTACCACCCAGACAGTCCAAGAAACCGTTGAACATCCTTGAGGTTTTGTGGGACCGGGTAAGAAAGGATGGCAGACACCTTATCTGGATCAGCTGTGACACCAGCAGCACTCACAATATGGCCAAGGAACTTGACCTCCTTCAAACAGAAACGGCTCTTCTTTAAGTTAAGGGTCAGTCCTGCACAGCGAAGGCAGTTAAACACTTCTTGGAGGTGGTCAAAATGTTGAGACTCAGAGACAGAGTAACAAATTATGTCGTCAAGGTATACTAGACAGCATTTTCCACGTAGATTTTTCAAGACAGCCTCCATCAAACGCTGAAAAGTGGCAGGAGCGTTCTTAAGACCGAAAGGCATGACGTTAAAATGGTAAAGGCCTGATGTTGTGATGAAAGCAGTCTTTGCTTTGCTGTCAGGGCTCATAGCAACCTGCCAGTAGCCGCTATTTAGATCAATGGTGGAAAAGATGGTTGAGCCTGCCAGAGATTCGAGGATTTCCGAGATGTTCGGCAATGGAAAGACGTCATTTTCTGTCAAGGCATTAAGTTTCCTGTAGTCAATACAGAATCTATGCCCTCCACCTTTTTTAGGCACCAGTACCACGGGAGAAGACCAGCCGGAGTGAGATGGTTCGATGATGCCAGCCGACAACATCTCCTGAATGTGGTCCTTCACGATGGCCTGTTTTACTGGTGACATCTGGTAGGGTCTCTGTTTGACTGGTATATTTGTGATAGTGTAAATGTGGTGTTGCAACACCTCGGTTTTCCCAATGTTGTGGGTACAAACTTGGGGATTGCCTTGCAGAAGTTCCCGTAACTGAAGTTTCCCAAAATCATGTACTTCAGCATTAGAGACAGCTTGGTCAATGTATTCTTGTACATTCAGACGTTCTGGCTCCAAAGAAAGCAGAGGTGGTGGGATGGAACTAAGGAGCGAGAGTTGATCAGGGTAGCAGGCTTTGACATTCTTCTTGTGCAGCTCTTGCCATGATGCATTACCGGGCTGGAAGTGGAAGAAAACGGAGGGATTTGTCTTGAAGGTGTAAGAGTTGTCAGTGACATTTAATTGTATTTGACTGTGGAAAATGAAGTCAAGCCCCAACACAATACCATATGCCAGTGCTTCAGATGGAAGCACAGCTACTGGCAAGTCAGTTGTGGTTCCATGCAGAGTGATACTGAGATCAGTCCAGCCAAGTGGTATTGCAGCTTCCCCATTAGCCAAATACAGTGGGCCTTGTGTCCATGCTTTGAGGTCTGTGGAGTGTAGCAAGTCTGACCAGAGGTATTCATGAATCAATGTGTAACTGGCACCCGTGTCTAAAATTGCTTTCCCATACCAGAACCCAATGCTTATAGGCACAATTAGTTGTTGTGGAGCAAGTGGGAATGGTGGATCTGTGGCAGCAGCAGGAATGGAGGTGAGTACCTTTTGAGTCTTCTTAGCCGCAATAGCAGATAATGTGTTAGTTGAAGTTCCACCCTGTTTCTGATTAGGCTTATGTTTAGCTTGTTGACGTGAGCTAGTAGGGGGCACAGAAGAGTTGTGTCGTGGACAGGAACCAGGACTGTGAGAACCTTGGCATCGCCAACACAAAAGAGGTGGTCGCGCCACCTGCTGCACAGGGGTTGAAAATTTCTGTGGTTGATTATTTTTCTTTTGTATGGCCTGCTCTTGTTCCAACTGCAACTCATGGTCCCTCTCAAGTTGGTGGCCCAGACGCACAAGCTCATCCACATCATTCACACGTCCACGAAGTTGGCTGGCAAGGTAAGGCTTTATATTTTTCAGTATAAGCTTCACAATGTCAGAGTCAGTGAGTTGTGGGTTCCATCTAGTACACAGTGCCCTATAAAAATAAGCAAAATCTCTGATTGGTTCTTTATCCTGTTGTTTCTTGGTGCGTACTCTCTCTGCTAGTTCATCCTGGTAATCTTCTGCAAGGAAAGCAGACAAGAAGGAGGATTTAAACTCTTCCCATGTGGCAACTTTGGTGCGGGTGATTTCCCACCAATCTCTGGCCGTGCCATGTAAGACGGTGCGAAAGGTGGCAAGAATGTCACCATCCGTCAGAGGATGTAAAGCAATGAAATCTTGGCACTTGGACAGGTAAAGGACAGGATCAGGATCATCTCCTGGTCTTCCATATGTAGGGAAAACTTTCATCAGTTTGATGTGGTCTATTCTTGATTGTGTGCTAGGAGCTACCACGGGAGCAGAGTGAGGAGTGGTATGTGGGGAAAATGAATGTCTGACTAGTAGAGGGGAAGGCTGAGAGTCAGGAGGAGTCCTGCTTTGCAATTCCCCTATCGCCCTCCTGGTGTCTCTGAAGGTAGTGTCCACTTTATCACAAAGAGTGTCAACTTTAGCCGTCAAGGTTTTTACTAAAGACATACACTCAGTCAGTTGGTCTCCTTGAGTCACCATCCTAGTGTGCATATCTGCTATGACAGATTGTGATGATTTAAAATCATTTTGGAGCTCAATCTGCAGTTGTTCTAGATTAAAAGTGAGCTCAGCAGATGTGGTAACTCTGATTTTCTCACATTCATCTGTGGCAATTTTCCTCATAGCCTTTACAATAGAATCAAGCTCCTTCTCCATTGTTTCCCTTGAGGCCAGTACAGCAGCTGTGAGGTGAACAAAGTGATCTTGTGTTTGTGTAGTATGTGCTTCCAATTTTGACTCCATGTGAAATCTGTGTCTTTGTATTGTTCTTCCCATATCTTTCAAGTCTTTCTGATGTTGCTTCATATATTGATTCAGGTTTTCCCATCCATCATGGGCACGTTCTGCCAAACGTCCAAACTCCCGTCCTGGTGTGGGGAGTGTTCTGGGAAGGTCCAATCGCAGGGGAAAGTCTGCATCAGATATTGGACTTGCCATGGACATGTTGGATGTTGTAAATGTGGTTTGTGTTATAGCTCCCTCTTCAGCATGGGAGTACACGGGAACATTACCAGGTTGAGGTGAGGTTACTGAAGAAGTGATCAAGTGAGACACAGACATTTCAGCGATTGTTTGGTTGAGAAGGGAAAATGTAGGGACTGTTGTGTGTTGAAAGGTGACAGGTGTAGCAATGTCAGGAGGGTTGAGTATGATGTTGGTGGATGACTCAGTGGGAAAAAAAACCATGATAATGCACACACAAAATGTATAACAATATTGGCAATAAATATGTACAATGTTCAATGCAGGTCAGCAGCAGAAAACACAGCAGCAATGGATATCACAACAGCAAATTGAAAAACACGGCAGTGATGGAAAGACACGGCAGCAATGGAATGAGAAAAAAAGTCACTCTCAGTTTAACATGTGTCAATGTGATTCACACAGTAAACTCAATGCCAAACCAACAGTGTGTGTTTTTTTTTTCTTTATAGTCTTTCAAAGTCCAACACAGCACTACAAAGAGTTCAATTCAAGTCAGCACGGCGGCTGATCAGTCCAACAAGCAAAGCACAACACAGCAATAATGTCCATCAAAGTCACAGCAAGAAGTGCAAATCACACTATAAATGGTTCAAAAACACAGCAAATATTTCCAACTTTAGTGCTAATGTCACTCCATATTAAACTCAATGCAGCAGTTATTCTCAAAAAGCAGGTAAATAAGCAGCCAATTATTTCCTCAGTCAGTTCTAGGGCCTGGAAAGATAGCACAACCAGCCAGGCCCCACGTTGGGCGCCATTTCTGTAACGGTGTTTGGTTTTGGAACTGCAAGTTTAAATTAATGAAATAATATTTAACCAAACACCGTCAGAAAAAAAATCAGGGTCGTGATCTTATGAAAGAGAAGATCCAAACGCAGTTCCTTATATTCAATTAATTTCATTTAAAAAGTAACAAAATTATCCAATAACAAATAAAAGTATTCAATAAAGAAGCATTCAACATAAAATTATTTTCTCTAAACGAAACACAATGCACACAACTCAAAACTCCGGAACAAAAGGTTCCATCGGAAGCAAAAGTCAATTCAGTTCAGTTCAAAACCAAAAAAAAAAGGCAGTAGTGTAGTGCGTGTAGTGTGTTGTGTGTTTGTATATTGTATGCTTATGGACTTGTATGTGTTGAATCTGATGAATCAATGGCAGGGTTTAGTTATTGTTGATGCTTGGAGGAACAGAAGTCAGCGCAGATGAACAAATAAACGGGCTCAGCTAGTTCTCAACTCACAACTCTTCAGACTCCTCGATTCTGGATCCATCCAGGTCTGGTGACAATAGATCCACTCGTCAAGGGAGAGGTTGCACAGGCCAGCAGCATTCGATCGCGGCAGTAAGCCGTAGGCGACAGCGGGATTCCAAGTGCAAGTTGTGGGTTTTATGTTCCCAGGGTTTACTTTTGGTTCACTCGCTCAATGTAATGCCGTACTCTGTGAATGTGTGTGGGTGTGTCTGTGTCTGCTCTGCCTGCTAGTGAGTGAGGACTGCTGTTTAAAAAACATGAGTTCCGCTGAGTGTCAATTGCCGTCAGCTGTGCTTAATTAGGCTCTGACACTGCGCGCAACTCAGCACAGGAGAGAGGGGGAAGGAGACGGATCGTCACAGTGCACATGTCCAATCCAGCGAAGCCTTCTCTGACAAAGGGTTCCAGCTATGGGGTAAATAGTACATCACCAATAAGGCGCTGGCAGCAGGGCGCTTCTCAGTGCAACGTGGCAGATGAACCCAATAGGGTCAATGGCACACCACCAGATGGCATGTGGAAGAGACACTCAAATGGCCAATGGATGGCATCACTCAGCAAGTCAGTTGTCACTGTGGGGTGACTTCCATACCTGTCAGGTCTGTGGCACTTTTGTGCACCACTTGGCATCAGGTCTGGAGGTCCAGAGAGACAACACGATGGGGGCACAACATCGTTTGTCTTACCTTACCATGCAAGGTGCTTTGTTAGGAGAGGAGAATAGTATGCGAGAGCTCACAAGGCCAGACATTCTGTGGCGGCTCGGCTGGGCCATTCATGCTGCCACTGTAGGCGACTCTGTTGCTCTGGTGCGGGCCTCGCGGCCCATCTATGTTTCTGCACATCCTAATGAAGCAGTCATCATCGCTAGCGATGGACAGCCAATGACCATAAGAGGTGTCTTACTTTTTTTTATTTTGCAATGCAACACTTTGTAAAAAATATAGGATACAAAAAATATAGGATACAGCAACACATAGTATATATGCATTTTGCAGTGCTTCAAGCTGTTTGTGTTTTTTCATTCATTGTATAAGGGACAAAGTAGTCTTATAGGAGAGAGTATGTACTATAGTTATGGCAGCATGAGTCACTTTTGGGTTAAGTATGAAGTGTTTTGGTGGTTTCAGTGCATTTTGCACCAAAAGTTAACTGATGTGCTTAGGTACATGCTTGTAAAGCACACTGTGTGAAGAGTTTTGAAAAAGTAGACATGGTATTGAGACAAGTGTGAAAATGATTGTAAAAAAAAAAAAAAAAATGTAATTCATGAAGTTCTCATTAGTCATTGGTTTGCAAAATGTGTGGTTAGTGACAGGCCTGTTTTTGTGAACAAATATGAAAAAGTACCTCGTAATCTTAATCTTAGTAAACATGTGTAATGTGTTACAGGGATATGTTGTGAAAGGTAGTCTCACAGTAACCTCCCTAAAAGCTACATTCAAATTCTATCATCATCATCATCCTACTATACCAGTTCCACGCGTCCAAACCCCCCCAGTCCCAGGGTGACAGGGCTGCCTTGGTAACGTCCCTCCTGGTACAAGACCGGGACCAGATCCTTCAGCTGTAGCAAAGACACTGAGCTAAAGACATGCAGAACAGAATATTAAAGTCAGCACATTCACGTCATCACCATTTAATCAGTGCAGACAATTTCACAAAATTTGGTTTGCCTTCTTCAAATAATGTTTCAGCCAAATTTATTTACTTCTTCAGTCAGGTATGGTTGATCTTACCTGTCTTTCTTTGATGTTTGAGTGTTCTCAGGAAGATCTGGACTGCTCAAATAAGAAAGGGTAAAAAAAAAAGAACAAGATCTGTCTCGAATATCTATTGTGTTATTGCTATATGTATTTGACATTAAGGTTGTGTGTGTGTGTGTGTGTGTGTGTGTGTGTGTGTGTGTGTGTGTCTAAAAAATAACCATACTCATTATGCAGCTCCAGTATTTCTATTGGGATTGTCTCTTCAAAAGCCCTGCAAAGAAAAGAAACTTAAAACACTTAAGATGAAATAAAATAAAAAGTATATAATGATATAGATAAGAGAACTGGGAAGAAGTGTGAGTTCCACACTGATCAGATCTGAAAGAACCTGAAGACTCACTCTTTATCGATGGCGCAGCAGGTGACTGATCCCAAAGCAGTGCAGGTAGCTGTCCTCAAGATCGCACTGCAGGAAAAATAAATAAAAATAAGAAACTGGAAGGGCACTCGACAGAGTGCATACCTCCACCAAGCCACATATTAGAAACATCAAAATCAAACCACTTGAGCCTAGGATGACACTAAAGCTGTCTACCAAATTTTGTCCAAATCTGTTCACTAGTTTTTGAGTTACGTTGGGAACAGGCAAAAAAAAAAAAATCCTGGATCCACACACATATCTGGATCATGTATCTATGTACATAGCCGAATTTGTGTCAAAATCTAATCATTTGTTGCTTGGCCCATGGCCCACCTTTCCACCAAATTTCATCCAAATCCATTCATTACCTTTTGAGTTACGTTGGAAAAACGGAGGCAAAAACATAACCCCCTCCAACAAAGTTGGCGGAGGTAATTATACAGTACGTCTGTGGAGATTTTCCTCTGGATCCAATGCAACCCTGAGAAGCTAGCAATCTTGGCTAGTTAGTTAGCCAAGACTAGCTAAGACATTGTTATGATTAAACTGTGCATGTCACATAAGCCATTCTTTCATATCAGGACAGAGAAAGTGAAAGCCTAGTGTGAAAGCAGCCTTAGTGAATTAAAAAATAAATCCAAAGGTGATTCCAAACTTTGAAACAGCAGATATATAAAGGATATTACACGGTTGCACAGAGATATGAAGTTTATCTTCGAGTGGTGAATATTTTCAAGACGAGAAGATAAACTTCATATCTTCACCCCACTGTGCAATATTATTTATATTATATGGACACATGCACAAAAAATATGCAAGTTAATCAAGAGAATTTTCATTTTGAACCGGTTCACTATTTTGACAATGTGCATCTAGTCAACGGGAAAAGACTGGGAATGACATCATCAGAGTGAAATATTGAGAATTATTATACACAAAGGACACTTTTTCCATGGAATAAAAACATGTATTCTATTCCCTTCTAGTGGGTTTACTGATCGCATGCAATATTGTTATCATATCGCTTATCCTCTGTGTATTATGTTACTCTACCCAATGGAGAATGAGCGTGCAGTATTGTTACAATATTGCATGTTGTCAAGACAGCATGACGTCACACATCGGAGACATAAAACTTCTGTGTTAGCGAGTGACAGTCGCAATTTGGAAACAAACATGGCCGCCACGTTTGCTTCGTTAAAAACGGAAGATTTTGAGGGAATTTTGGCTGCCAGATAGTTCCGTTGTGTGGAGCTGTCGATGTTGATTTTCAAAGCAATTAAGTAAATTACACAGGGAAAATAATAATAATAATAATAATAATAATAATAATCTGCTTGACTGCACTAGCACTGGCCTTTGCTAACACTACACCGACTGGAAGGTAACTGGACTGCCGTGCTAACAGCACCGAGTGGCAGATAAGGTAGTGTTGGCCTTCACGAATGCTACTGCTACACTGGCTGGAAGGTAACTGGACTGCCACGCTAATAGCACTGAGCCGTGGGTAAGCTAGCGTTGGCTTTCAAGAATGCTGAAGAGTGTGTATGTATAATAATAATAATAATATTGGCTGGCTTTTTTTCGTGGTATATCAGATATATTCCATTCAGCTACTCATCTTCGACTTGTTCAATGTCATGCTAGCTGAATGGAATATATCTGATATATCACTCAACGCGGTGGCACGGTGGTGTAGTGGTTAGCGCTGTCACCTCACAACAAGAAGGTCCGGGTTCGAGCCCCGTGGCTGGCGAGGGCCTTTCTGTGCGGAGTTTGCATGTTCTCCCCATGTCTGCGTGGGTTTCCTCCGGGTGCTCCGGTTTCCCCCACAGTCCAAAGACATGCAGGTTAGGTTAACTGGTGACTCTAAATTGACCGTAGGTGTGAATGTGAGTGTGAATGGTTGTCTGTGTCTATGTGTCAGCCCTGCGATGACCCGGCGACTTGTCCAGGGTGTACCCCGCCTTTCACCTGTAGTCAGCGGGGATAGGCTCCAGCTTGCCTGCGACCCTGTAGAACAGGATAAAGCGGCTACAGATAATGAGATGAGATGAGATGAGATACCACTCAAAGCCAGCCAATATTATTGAAATATATCACTCAGATCTGCGAAGTATTTCATATGAAAAATGTGAGTTTTTCAATATGAGAAGATAAACTTCATATCTTCATGTTAGGGTTTTGCTGGGATTCGAACCTGGTTCGTTGGTGTGATAATCCAGCAAACCCCCACTAGGCCACCAGGGGGATGACTCAAATGCAGAGGCGTGAGGCGGAAGTAGAAAAAGAATCAAAAGGTTTATTTAAACTATATACACTATATACAGGGCAAAACAAAAGACAAAAAAAAACCAAAGAGTATAATCCAAAAGAAAAGCAAAGTGCAAAAATTCAAAAGCTAAGAAGATCAAAAAACACAGTACAAAGGAAACTGGAGATAAACATAACAGCACAAAGACTCCGTGACAAGAGGACTGAACTCAGGGGTATAAATAGACAAACTAATTAAGGACACAGGTGAAGATAATTAGGCAATTAACACAAACACAAGACACAGGAACAGTGGCGGCCTCTAGAGGCCAAAATAAACACGACATGAAAAGGAAATAACAGCGGCCTCTAGAGGCCAAAACAGTCCTAGTCCTAACAGGACCCCCCCCCTCTAGGAGCGTCTCCTGACGTTCCCAGGGCGATCCGGATGGGCCGAATGGAAGTCCCGACATAGTTCTTTATCAAGGACATCCCGAGCAGGAACCCAGCAGCGCTCCTCAGGACCATAGCCCTCCCAGTCCACCAGATATTGCAACCCGCCGCGGACCCGGCGGGAGTCAAGCAGGCGATTCACAGTGAACACAGTCTGCCCCTGGAAGATGCGGGGGGGTGGGGGGTTCCTAGGGGCAGGGGCATACGTAGACGTCAGTACGGGCCGTAACAGGGAAACATGGAAAGTGGGGTTGATCCTCAGAGTCCGGGGCAACTGGAGCCGGTAGGAGACAGGGTTCACCCTGCGCACCACCTTGAAGGGGCCAATGTAGCGAGGAGCAAGCTTGCGGTTCTCCACCCGCAGTGGAAGGTCCTTAGTGGACAGCCAAACACGCTGCCCAGGGCGGAAACCGTGTGCAGGTCTTCTATGGTGGTTGGCCTGAGTCTGGTTGGTTCTGGAGGTCTGTATGAGGGTCTTCCTGACCTTGCTCCAGGTCTTGCGACACCGTCTCACATATTGGTTGACCGAGGGCACCCCCGCGTCCTCCTCCTGGTCCGGGAACAGAGGTGGCTGGAACCCGAATTGGCACTGGAATGGCGACAGCTTGGTGGCCGATGACTGCAGGGTGTTGTGGGCGTACTCCGCCCATGGCAGCCAGGTGCTCCACGATGTCGGGTTATCCATAGCCAGGCCTCGCAGGGTGGTTTCCAGGTCCTGGTTGAGCCTCTCCGTCTGACCATTGGACTGTGGGTGAAACCCAGAGGAGAGGCTGGCAGTGGCTCCGATGACCTTGCAGAACCCGTGCCACACTCGGGAGGAGAACTGGGGCCCTCGGTCTGAGACGATGTCCTGTGGAAGACCAAAGACTCGGAAGACATGATTAAACAAAAGTTTCGCAGTTTCAAGAGCAGAGGGGAGTTTGCACAGTGGTATGAAGCGGCAGGCCTTGGAGAATCTGTCAACTAAGACCAAAATGACCGTGTTACCTTGTGACTCAGGGAGACCCATGATAAAGTCGACTGCCACGTGGGACCAGGGACGCCGGGGAATGGTCAGAGGATGCAGGAGACCCTGGGGACGCTGTCGTGGGTTCTTGGTTCTGGTGCAAACCTCACAGGACAGGACAAATGACCTTACTTCCTGCTCCATGTTAGGCCACCAGAAGCGTCTTTTCAGGAAGTCCAGGGTCCTCCGAGCTCCCGGGTGGGCGGTGAGAGGGGAAGAGTGACCCCACTGGAGAACCTTGGCCCGGGCTTGATGTGGGACATACAAGAGGCCTGGTGGCCCCGTCCCAGGACCGGGGTCCTGGCGTTGGGCTCGTCGGACAGCCTCCTCAATACCCCAGCGGACAGGGGCCACAATCCGGGACACAGGGATAATAGGCCCGACTTCATTCTCCCTGTTAGTGGCAGAGAACAGTCTGGACAGTGCGTCAGGTTTGGTGTTCTTGGAGCCGGGGCGGTATGAGAGGGTGAAGTCAAATCGACTGAAAAACAGGGCCCACCTAGCCTGTCGAGGGTTCAGTCTCTTGGCTTGCTGGAGGTACTCCAGGTTCTTGTGGTCAGTCCAAACCAGGAATGGATGTTGTGCTCCCTCCAGCCAGTGCCTCCACTCCTCAAGGGCCAGTTTGACCGCTAGCAGTTCTCGATCCCCCACATCGTACCGGGACTCAGCAGGACTCAGGCGGTGGGAGAAGTAAGCGCAGGGGTGCAGCTTTCCTTCCGAACGTTGAGAGAGCACCGCGCCGACACCACTGTCCGAGGCGTCCACCTCCACGATGAATGGTTGGGAGGTGTCCGGGAGAACCAGAATGGGTGCCGTGCAGAAGCGGTCCTTGAGGTCTTTGAACGCCTTTTCTGCCTGAGGAGACCAGCCATAAGATCCACCTGTCCCTTTGGTGAGGTCTGACATGGGTGCTGCCACAGAACTGAAGTTCCTGATGAACTTGCGGTAGAAGTTAGCGAATCCTAAGAACCGCTGAACCTCCTTAACGGACTTGGGAGTAGGCCAATCCCGGACGGCCAGGGTCTTGGCAGGGTCCATTTGGAGTTGGCCTGTCCGTACAATAAATCCCAGAAAGGAGACCTCGGGAACATGAAATTCGCATTTCTGGGCCTTGGCGAACAGATTGCTCTGTAGCAGCCTCTGGAGAACCTGGCGGACATGGTGGCGGTGCTCCTGCACGGTCTTGGAAAAGATAAGGATGTCGTCGAGGTAGACAAAAACGTATAGGTTAATCATGTCCCTTAAGACGTCGTTGATTAGGGCCTGAAAAACAGCTGGTGCGTTGGTGAGTCCGAAGGGCATCACCTGGTATTCGTAGTGCCCAGACGGGGTGTTAAAGGCAGTCTTCCACTCGTCTCCCTGTCGGATACGGATGAGGTGGTATGCGTTCCGTAGGTCCAACTTGGTGAAGACGGTGGCGCCTTGGAGCAGGTCGAAAGCTGTGGACATCAGCGGAAGGGGATATCGGTTGCGCACAGTGATCTTATTCAGGCCCCTGTAATCAATACATGGTCGGAGCCCCCCATCCTTCTTGCCGACAAAGAAGAAGCCGGCTCCAGCAGGTGAAGTGGAGGGTCGAATAAACCCAGAGACCAGGGCATCTTTGAGGTATTCCTCCATGGCCTTGCGTTCTGGCTGAGAGAGTGAAAACAGTCTGCCACGAGGAGGGGTAGTCCCAGGGAGCAAGTCGATGGCACAGTCGTAGGCCCGGTGCGGAGGAAGAACGGCGGCCCTGCTCTTGCTGAATACCTCCTTGAGATCCCAGTACTCTGTGGGAACTTGAGATAACTCGGTGAGATCAGGGGGCTCGGCAGGAGACACAGGAGAGCTAGAGAGCAGACAAGAGGCATGGCATGCAGGACCCCATTCCACAACCTGGCTTGTTACCCAGTCTATGCGAGGGTTGTGGCGAGTAAGCCAAGGAAGGCCTAGAATAACTGGGAACTCAGGTGAAGGAATCAGGTGCAGGGATATTTCTTCCTTGTGACCTTGAGACTGGAGGAAAACTGGAGAAGTAACTTGGGTGACTCTTCCATCACCTAACGCTTGGCCATCGAGGGCAGACACAGACAGTGGGACTTCAAGAGGTGCAGTCGGAATATTGATGCTTTGGGCGAAGTGAATATCCATAAAGTTCCCAGCCGCCCCTGAGTCTATCAAAGCTTGACAAGAGTGGACAGACTCACCCCAGGAGATGGAGACCGGGATGTAGATTCCTTGGCCAGGGAGTCCGGGAGAGAGGGTA
Organism: Neoarius graeffei; assembly: GCF_027579695.1. NCBI lineage: Eukaryota > Metazoa > Chordata > Actinopteri > Siluriformes > Ariidae > Neoarius > Neoarius graeffei. Next base: position 17,806,950 of record NC_083570.1, read on the forward strand.
GGCCCCGTCACAACCCTCCCTCGGCTGGACGGGGCGGTCCTTTTCCCAAGAGTTCGGGACATGATGCTCGGAAGTGACCAGGCTTGCCACAGTAGATGCAGCACTTGTCCCTCCTTCTGCGCTCCCTCTCAGATGCGGAGAGGCGAGTACGACCCACTTGCATGGGTTCTGGACAGTCACTGAAGGAGGTAGACGGTCTCCAGGTAGAGGTAGGGAGGCTGGGGGGGCTCAAGGCTTGGTGGCGTTCTCTCATCCTGTTGTCCAGACGAATAGCATGTGAGATGAGGGTTTCGAGGTCACTTGGGCATCCAATAGAGGCCAGACCGTCCTTGATGGGGTCAGACAGACCATGGTGGAAGGCTGACACCAGGGCAGTCTCGTTCCATCCACTTACTGCTGCGAGTGTTCGGAACGAGATGGCGTAATCTGCGACGCTTCCTCCTTGCCGGATGGACATGAGCTTTCGGGCTGCGTCGGTACTGATGTCTGCCTGATCGAAGACCCGAAGCATCTCTTCAGAAAACAGCTGGAAATCAAAGCACTCAGGTCCCTGTCTTTGCCAGATAGCAGTAGCCCAGGCTCGCGCCTTACCAGCTAATAAGGTGATCACAAAGGCAATCTTGCGGCGATCCGTAGTGTAGGTGGTAGGCTGAAGCTCAAAGGTGAGTTGACACTGGGTAAGGAACTCTCGGCACTCACTGTGCTTGCCGTCATACCTCTGTGGTGCAGGAAGGCTGGGTTCGCGAGGTGAAGAAGGCAGCATTGCAGGAGGCACTGGAGCAGGAGTGGGAGCTGGATCAGGAGCAGGAACTGGATCAGGAGCAGGAGATGCAGGCAGAGATGTCAGCTGTGCCAGGGTTTTCCCAATTTGCTGAAGCAGTTCCTCGTGGCGAGCGAGGGCCTCACGTTGGCTGGTGAGCGTACGTCCATGAGCGTCCATGGTCGCTCCGAAGCGTGTCAAAGCTGCCATAATTCCCTGAAGATTGGCCGGGTAGACAGTTGAAGCAGCCTCTGCTGAGTCGGTCATGACGGAGTCTTTCTGTTAGGGTTTTGCTGGGATTCGAACCTGGTTCGTTGGTGTGATAATCCAGCAAACCCCCACTAGGCCACCAGGGGGATGACTCAAATGCAGAGGCGTGAGGCGGAAGTAGAAAAAGAATCAAAAGGTTTATTTAAACTATATACACTATATACAGGGCAAAACAAAAGACAAAAAAAAACCAAAGAGTATAATCCAAAAGAAAAGCAAAGTGCAAAAATTCAAAAGCTAAGAAGATCAAAAAACACAGTACAAAGGAAACTGGAGATAAACATAACAGCACAAAGACTCCGTGACAAGAGGACTGAACTCAGGGGTATAAATAGACAAACTAATTAAGGACACAGGTGAAGATAATTAGGCAATTAACACAAACACAAGACACAGGAACAGTGGCGGCCTCTAGAGGCCAAAATAAACACGACATGAAAAGGAAATAACAGCGGCCTCTAGAGGCCAAAACAGTCCTAGTCCTAACACTTCAAGCCAATATGTGATTTTCTTTTTATTATATCAGCACATTCACAAACAAAAAGTACCCAAATTTATCAAAACAATTCATCGATTTCCTTATGAGTGACATATAGATATTTATGTCACGGGTTTGGATCTCCATGTCCCGGATGGAGCTCTTATGAGAAATATGAGTGGCGTACTTCCTAGTTAAACACTCGTGTCCATATAATATACATTTATATATAATTCTAAAGAACACCCTAAAAAAAACTAAACTTCACAGGAAATTAACAGTGATATAGCCACTGCATTAAAACTGCAACCTTACTGTAACGTTTCCTTACCGTATCAGAGCCAGTTCTCCGAAATGATCCCCTTGTCCCATTTTACGGATGATTTTTTGCTGCCCATTCACTTTCTTTGTCACTTGGACCTGACGTTAGAGAGGATATGTACGGATGAGAATGACAAACTACAGTATACAGTATATGTGCACTGTAGCAACAGGACGGGAAAATGGTGTCACATTTAAATATGTCCTCCCTCACCTCTCCCTTGAGGATGATGTAAAACGTGTCTCCTTCGGCACCTTCACGCACAATCACCTCATTCTCCCGAAACTTCACCTGGGAGGATCAGTGTGCAAAATCTGAATTTATTTATGCTTGTAAAGGTCAGTGGTGGAAAGTTTTGATAAAGGGTTGATGTTTTGACTACATGGGGATTAAAAACAGACTAAATGGAACACTGAACTGGTATACACATGGGAGTTTAGGGTAATCCTACACACATGGTGAAATTTTGATATTTTCTCGTACTGTAGTTCTGAAAACTACAGACTTTCCTGTTCTGAAATATGTCTCTCATTTGCATGCATCTCAACTGTAAGTAAAGTCCTAGCATTTTAAATTGTTGTTCCCCAAAACTGAAACAGTTATAAGAATCTACATACAAAAAAAAAACAACAATTCTGTCAAAACTGTAAAGAATAATGCATTTACAATGTTAAATGAGTTCTCATTTAATTATCAGCATCATCCACATCAGCCTATGTCTTGTGGAATGTAAGCATAAGCCTCAGCAATCCACTTCCTCTCCAATTTATCCACAATTTGGTCTTGAGAATTCCTACTAACTAGCTAACTACCAATTGAGGAAGGTGGAGGTTCACAGGGTCCTACAACCCTGATTCCAAAAAAGTTGGGACAAAGTACAAATTGTAAATAAAAACGGAATGCAATGATGTGGAAGTTTCAAAATTCCATATTTTATTCAGAATAGAACATAGATGACATGTCAAATGTTTAAACTGAGAAAATGTATCATTTAAAGAGAAAAATTAGGTGATTTTAAATTTCATGACAACAACACATCTCAAAAAAGTTGGGACAAGGCCATGTTTACCACTGTGAGACATCCCCTTTTCTTTTTACAACAGTCTGTAAACGTCTGGGGACTGAGGAGACAAGTTGCTCAAGTTTAGGGATAGGAATGTTAACCCATTCTTGTCTAATGTAGGATTCTAGTTGCTCAACTGTCTTAGGTCTTTTTTGTCGTATCTTCCGTTTTATGATGCACCAAATGTTTTCTATGGGTGAAAGATCTGGACTGCAGGCTGGCCAGTTCAGTACCCGGACCCTTCTTCTACACAGCCATGATGCTGTAATTGATGCAGTATGTGGTTTGGCATTGTCATGTTGGAAAATGCAAGGTCTTCCCTGAAAGAGACGTCGTCTGGATGGGAGCATATGTTGCTCTAGAACCTGGATATACCTTTCAGCATTGATGGTGTCTTTCCAGATGTGTGAGCTGCCCATGCCACACGCACTAATGCAACCCCATACCATCAGAGATGCAGGCTTCTGAACTGAGCGCTGATAACAACTTGGGTCGTCCTTCTCCTCTTTAGTCCGAATGACACGGCGTCCCCGATTTCCATAAAGAACTTCAAATTTTGATTCGTCTGACCACAGAACAGTTTTCCACTTTGCCACAGTCCATTTTAAATGAGTCTTGGCCCAGAGAAGATGTCTGCGCTTCTGGATCATGTTTAGATACCGCTTCTTCTTTGAACTATAGAATTTTAGCTGGCAACGGCGGATGGCACGGTGAATTGTGTTCACAGATAATGTTCTCTGGAAATATTCCTGAGCCCATTTTGTGATTTCTGATACAGAAGCATGCCTGTATGTGATGCAGTGCCGTCTAAGGGCCTGAAGATCACAGACACCCAGTATGGTTTTCCGGCCTTGACCCTTACACACAGAGATTCTTCCAGATTCTCTGAATCTTTTGATGATATTATGCACTGTAGATGATATGTTCAAACTCTTTGCAATTTTACACTGTCGAACTCCTTTCTGATATTGCTCCACTATTTGTCAGTGCAGAATTAGGGGGATTGGTGATCCTCTTCCCATCTTTACTTCTGAGAGCCGCTGCCACTCCAAGATGCTCTTTTTACACCCAGTCATGTTAATGACCTATTGCCAATTGACCTAATGAGTTGCAATTTGGTCCTCCAGCTGTTCCTTTTTTGTACCTTTAACTTTTCCAGCCTCTTATTGCCCCTGTCCCAACTTTTTTGAGATGTGTTGCTGTCATGAAATTTCAAATGAGCCAATATTTGGCATGAAATTTCAAAATGTCTCACTTTCGACATTTGATATGTTGTCTATGTTCTATTGTGAATACAATATCAGTTTTTGAGATTTGTAAATTGTTGCATTCCATTTTTATTCACAATTTGTACTTTGTCCCAACTTTTTTGAAATTGGGGTTGTATGTTTGAACCCTAATCCCCTAAACCTAACCCCTAACCCACACCGAAACCTCCCATACCCTATCCCTACACCAACCAACCCCCTTCCAGTGACCCACCAGTCAAGAACCCCAACCCCTACCCCCACCGCAAACACCACAACAGTTCATGTCAAATTAAGCATACACTATACTAAGCTAGGGAACATCTTTTTTCAGGTCCTCATTATGTGCTATATAGAGCTGGGGGAACATTGGAACCATGAGAATATTGGAATGACCCCAAGGCAAACACGTGCTTCCTGCAGGACACGCAAAGACGACTTGTGCATCTTTCTAAACTGCTGCTCATATTGCGACACAAAACAGCATAACACACTTGGAGGAAAGCACTATCCACCGTCTTCCACATACATGAGTCCATGCAATTTGTCTCTCTGATGGACAGTATCACCCATCCCACCCTTCTTGACCACAGGTGGCTGTGGCAACATCAAGATTCTAACATCAAATGTATATCTCCTTATGATAGTGTGAATGCTTTCTGTTGCACCACTCATGATCCCTTCAAGGGCTTTTGTTGACATGAGAGAAATTATTCTCCTTTGAAGTAGCATCTACTGAGAAATTCATAAAAAAATAATTACATATTGATTTCCCCAACTGTCAAGTGCCCTGAGTCTTCTGTGATACATTTCCATTTTGTTTTTAATTGTTGGTTTTCTGTTCTTTTCTCATTTCACATAAACGAATATGAATTGTTTTGGGGGTTTTCCTTCGATGCTCTAGATGCAGTGAACCAGCACTGGAGTATTCCTTTAACTGATCTCGATGACTGGAACATGAACATACTCAGTCCCTGATTTGTGACTAATTCATAAATATTTCAATTAATAGATAACATGCAGCGTAGATGAGGAGCACTGTGAGGGAAATGGCATCAGGGGGCACAAACCTCCTCCATGGAGTCAATGATGCTGGAGAGCTGTTCATCACTCAGGGATTTGAAAGTGCGAGCTCTGAAAAAGAAGACATTTCATAAAAATGACATTATATTAAATCACACTGTCAGCCTCCATAACTCCTGTGTTGTTATTGAAGATTTTATGTTGAAATCCAGTGATGCAGGAACATCAGAACGTTAGATTGAAATGCACAAAAATGAAAGATCCATCCATTAACCGTAACCGCTTATCCTGTGCAGGGTCGCGGGCAAGCTGGAGCCTATCCCAGCTGACTATAGGCGAGAGGCGGGGCACACCCTGGACAAGTCACCAGATCATTGCAGGGCTGACACATAGAGACAAACAACCATTCATACGCACAGTCAATTTAGAGCCACCAATTAGCCTAACCTGCATGTCTTTGGAGGAAACCCACGCAGACACGGGGAGAACATGCAAACCACACAGAAAGGCCCCTGTCGGCCTCTGGGCTTGAACCCAGAACATTCTTGCTGTGAGGCAACAGTGCTAACCACTACGCCACCATGCCACCACAAAAATGAAAGATGCACACACAAAAATTCATCACTTACAAAACTGTTTGTTGTGCACTGAACGAGTTTCAGTTATCTTACCTTATGTCAGCAACAATGATTAAGATACTGCTGTTCTGATTACGCTAAAAATAGTTACCAAATATAAATTGCACTACAGTGCTGTTTTAAGATGAATAATGAACAGATTTCAAAATGTGCTGTTATTTAACAAAGAAAGCAGTATAATCGTCAATATAGTGAAATATATTTAACATTTATGGAAGAAGTCTCTAGTGTGAGCGCTTTTTACATTACATTACACTACCGTTCAAAAGTTTGGGGTCACCCAGACAATTTTGTGTTTTCCATGAAAAGTCACACCTTTATTTACCACCATAAGTTGTAAAATGAATAGAAAATATAATCAAGACATTTTTCTGGCCATTTTGAGCATTTAATCAACCCCACAAATGTGATGCTCCAGAAACTCAATCTGCTCAAAGGAAGGTCAGTTTATAGCTTCTCTAAAGAGCTCAACTGTTTTCAGCTGTGCTAACATGATTGTACAAGGGTTTTCTAATCATCCATTAGCCTTCTGAGGCAATGAGCAAACACATTGTACCATTAGAACACTGGAGTGATAGTTGCTGGAAATGGGCCTCTATACACCTATGTAGATATTGCACCAAAAACCAGACATTTAGTAGAATTTAGCTAGAATAGTCATTTACCACATTAGCAATGTATAGAGTGTATTTCTGATTAGTTTAAAGTGATCTTCATTGAAAAGAACAGTGCTTTTCTTTCAAAAATAAGGAAATTTCAAAGTGACCCCAAACTTTTGAACGGTAGTGTACATGGCAAGTAGACGCTCTTATCCAGAGCGATGTACAACGAGTGCATAAGTCAGGTACATGAAGTGCTGAACTTCTAGACAATAAAGTTCTAGTACCAACTGAACAAGTGACAGCAATACCTAGTGTAATATGCTGTTGAAATACCAATACTCAAACAGCCAAGGAAACAAACCAACCATACAAAGTATGACTAAATAAAGAACTCCAACAGCTAACCCCAGGGTAGACCATACACAGCCTGGGTTGGTCTAGACTGAAACGCAGTTACACAGTGGGCATGGAAGAAGGGGAGAGGTGCTTTTATGGTAACATGACCAGCTCCATTTTTTATGGTAACATGGCCAGCTCCTTTTTTTTTTGTCTTACTAATTAATTTGAAACAGGAACTAACTTGTTTTGCGTATGTTCTACAACATTAAATGTAACCATAAAATAATTTTTTTTTTTTTAAATAGAAGGGCACTCGGTAGAGTGCATACCTGTACATCTGCCAAGCCACATATTTGTGTCATAATCTAATCAATTCTTCCTTGGCCCATGTCTCAGCTTACCACCCAATTTCATTAAAATCCGTTCACTAATTTTTGAGTGACATTGGGAACAGGCAGGTATGTGTGAATGTGAGTGTGAATGGTTGTTTGTCTCTATGTGTCAGCCCTGCGATGATCTGGTGACTTGTCCAGGGTGTACCCTGCCTCTCGCCCATAGTCAGCTGGGATAGGCTCCAGCTTGCCTGTGACCCTGTACAGGATAAGCAGCTCCAGATAATGGGTGGATGGGAACAGACAAAAAAATCCTGGATCCGCATATATTTGGATCCTGGAGCCACATAGGTATCTGAATTTGCATCAAAATATAATCAATTGTTCCTTGGCCCATGGCTCACCTTTCCACCAAATTTCATCCAAACCTGTTCACTACTTTAAGACTTACATTGGGAAGAGACAAACAAATAGAGGCGAAAACATAACCTCCTCCAACAAAGTTGATGGAGGTAATAATACACTTTGGGATTTGGTGTTACAGGAAAAGAATCAACTTTGGAAACCTGAAGTCCACATCGCACCACCATTTTGTTGATTATTTTCCTATACAGTAATAGCACACTCCCAGTGTGTTATTTCTGGAATAACATACTATACAAGCGAGCTAGCTAGTTAAGTCCATTAATACGGATGAGTACATACATGCCAACCTATACGGAATGTCCGTATTTTATACGGATTTGATTCAATAAACGTAGTATATGGGCGTAGAAATAAAGTTATACGGATTCTTTAAAAAAACTTCAATATTTATTTAGAGCTATAATCAATTCCCACGATGATAAAAGAGCGCATAACATTTACAAACGTACTGTACACCACAGACAGCCAGTAAAGAGTCTTATGAAATCGCACGTTATCTTGTGGTAGCGAGACTTCGTTCCACTTTTGATCATGCGCACACCACATTGCGAGAATCCCGCCAACCGGGAAGTAACATTTTGTTTGAAACACGTATTTCCACCTGAGCGACTTTCACTAGCAACTGAAAAGATTCTGAATGAGCACTCCAGCAAGATCAACACAGACACTTGCTGTGACATGCAGCCTAGTGAGGTATTGGCGCAGACTGCTAAAAAAGCGGTCATGGAGTACAATTCAGAACATTAGAGTGACACTTTGTGTTTTTGTCAAACATTGGAGCTTTGCATTCATTCTGAAGGTTTATTGTTATTAATATTGAATAAAAAGTAACTTGGATATATCATTGTTAATTATCATTCAAAATTTAGGTAAATTATTTTAATTTGCATCTTATAAGGATTTTATAAGGGAACTAAGGATTTTGGAGGTTGGTTATACAGGTTTGATTGACCAAAGGTTGACATGTATTTGAGTATATGATTTCCCAAGGAGAGGAACTTTACATAACTGTTGTCCTTATCCTCTGAAATATGAATAAAACCTAATAGTTTTTATTAGACAATGAAATCTAATCATTTCATTGTCTAACAAAATGTCATGTATGTGCCAGTTAGCGTGTCCTCTCTGTATATGTAGAGAAACAAAAAGAAAGCTCTCACGTCTTTAAGAAGCCCATCAATTGCTCTCGTTTCTTCTTGGACTTGATTGTCATGATGCTTCTGTAAATCTGTCTCTCGATGCACCATAACTTAACCGCCGTGACCGCTAGTGGGTAAGGACAGACGCGCAGAGACAGAAGTAAGAAAAAAGTGTATATATCATGAGCTTTCAACTCAATGAAGCTAAATTTATGTTAGTCCTGAGTTCACAGCTTGGCATCCTGCCACACCAACATTAGCATCCATACAAAGTATAGCACTGAGTCAGTAGATCATATGTTTGAGGCATTTGTGTGAGGATTTAACATGAATTAGTAAAGTAAGTTTGCACGATTCTCGACTAGTAGCTCAAAATGGACTTATTCCTTTAACGTCAGGGACTGACCTTTGACCGAAGCCGTCCGTTTGCAGTTGTACAAGATGGCCAGCTCCCCGAAGACATCTCCAGCGGTCAAAGTTCGCAGATTACGCCCTGCCTGAGTAACTTTGAGTTCTCCAGCTGTGATTCAAGATGTGAGATTTACTCGCATACTCATCAGATTTATTTATACACATACAACACACACACACACACACACCTGCAACAATATACAAGGTGTCACCCTCTGTGCCCTCTGTAATGATGTCAGAACCAGGACAGTGGTCCAGATAAGTGAGGAGCTCCACCATCATGTTGATCTGCTCCTCATCCAGATGACTCAGGAAGGCATTTTTCTGCATTGCCTTCATGATCTGAGTTCTTTCACTACACACACACACACACACACACACACACACACACACACACACACATCAATTGTTTCCTACTATCCGTCACCAAACAGCAAACACGTTGCAAAGAAATATCTAGGGCAATAATTAACCAGGAACCTTTAGGGAATTGTATGTCACAGGATGAGAATTAACCTGGCAGTCTTTTTGACCCTGGTGGTCAAGATGTCTATGTCTTCTGGAATCGGCTCTGGAGCCATGACTGCTGCTCGGCTCTGCCGAACCCCCTCGCTGTCATTGCTGTACCTCGGAGACAAATGATCTGAAAAGCAAAACACACAGTCCGCAAGAAATCACTTTTATTACAAAGTCACTTATGTTCAGTTGGGACTCATTAAATATCCATGACTGGGATTGATCTGGTAAATCCTCGTCATGCCTCCTGATCTGAAATATGGTCCAAAAGTCTGATTTGACTACTAGGATCTCATTTTACTTTAAAAGACAAATACTAATATACAGTGCCTTGCAAAAGTATTCATCCCCTATTCCCCTTATTCATCCCCCTTGATCAGAGATGCAACAAAAACACTGAAGGAGCAGCAGAGATCCACAGCAGAGATGGGAGTATCTGTTCATAGGACCACTTTAAGCCATACATGCCACAGAGTGGGTGGGTCTTTATGGAAGAGTGACCAGAAAAAGTGATTGCTTAAGAAAACACATTTGGAGTTTGCCCAACAGCATGTGGCAGACTCCCCAAACACATGGAAGAAGATTCTCTGGTCAAATGAGACTAAAATTGATCTTTTTGGCCATCTTGGGAAATGCCATGTGTGGCACAAACCCAACACCCTGAGAACACCATTCCTACAGTGAAGCATGGTGCTGGCAGCATGATGCTGTGGGGATATTTTTCATCTGCAGGGACAGGAAAGCTGGTCAGCACTGAAGGAAAGATGGATGGCACTAAATACAGGGCAATTCTGGAGGAAAACCTATTTGAGTCAACCAGAGGTTTGAGACTGGGATGAAGGTTCATGTTCCAGCAGGACAATGACTCTAAACATCCTGCTAAAGCTACATTGGAGTGGTTTAAAGGGAAACATTTAAATGTTTTGGAATGGCCTAGTCAAAGCCCAGACCTCAATCCAATTGAGAATCTGTGGCACAACTTGAAGATTGCTGTACACCAATGCAACCCATCTAACTTGAAGGAGTTGGAAGAGTTTTGCCTTGAGAAATGGGCAAAAATCCCAGTGGTTAGATGTGCTAAGCTAATAGAGGCATACCCCAAGAGACTTGCAGCTGTAATTGCAGCAAAAGGTGGCTCTACAAAGTATTGACTTTGGGGGATGAATGCACACTTCAGATTTCTGTTGTTTTTTTCATCTTAATTATTTTTGGTGTCACAATAAAACAAAATTTTCACCTTTAAAGTGGTAGGCATGTTGTGTAAATCAAATGGTGCTAACCTTTCAAAAATCTATTTTAATTCCAGCTTATAATATGACAAAACAGGACAAACACCAAGGAGGATGAATACTTTTGCAAGACACTGTAACTGTCACCAAGTTGAAATGTATTATTTTAAACTGAAATTTAAATTTATTTGTTTTGATCATTTGGAAAAACCACTGTGTAATATTTCTTAATGCTAATCTGGCTGGTATAAACTTCCATTATCTACCAATTTAATTCTCATTCCAAACGTCTTGGCTGACTGATTATAGTCGAGGTAAATGGAATATTGTACACAATTTTTTTTTATCAAACAATCACTGTAACAAACAAAATGTATATTTGTTGTTATTCTATTCACATTCACTGGATATGAGCAATCACGCTCTGATTGGCTACTCTGTTACTAGGATATCAGCTCATATACTGTGAGTAGAGAAAAACAAAATGGTGTGTTGCTGAACCAACCGAGGACGAAATAAAAACTCTACTCGAAAACAAAACCCAAAAAAAATACAAAAAAGCAACAAAATATGGAATGAAAGTATTTGATGGTAAGAATGTCTTTTTTTATTTGTCAAGAATTATTATTATTATAGCATTTTTCACAAATTGCTCCTGTCATTTCACTGGTTTGTTTACATTCTAAGCAAAAATGATTTTGTGGAACGTTTTGGATAAAGTTTTTATTTATTGAATTTGCAAAAAATAAAAATGAAGATGCTCTGTTTCTCAAAATCTAGTGAATGTGGATAGAATAAAACAGTTATTCCACTCAATCTCGTCGTACATGGCTTATAGCCAACTTAGTGCTACGAGCCTCGTGTGGAATAACCGTTAAATAGTGTTGTAGTCAAGACCACCTCAACCAAGACCAAGTCATGAACAAGACCGAAGTGTATCAAGACCAAGACTTTGAGGGGTTGAGATCAAGTCAAGATCAAGACCAAGGCAGGGTGAGACAGAGTCAAGACCAAAACCAGACCAGGGTGTGTGAAGGGGGCAGGGGAAGGGTGACGGGGTGACAAATTAGCAACAAGTCACATTATTGGTCGCATTTGAAGCAGGAAATTTTTCATCCAATCACAGTAATGATGTTAACAAATAAATCAGACAGTCCATCAGCAGTTTAGTAAAATCCCTCAAGTTGTGGTCTTGACTGGTTTGGAAATAAAATCACGAGTCCTCTGTGTCGGAGACCGAAACAATACTGAATAAAAATGCGGTCAATTCTGAGATGAGACCGAGACCTTCAAAAAGTGGTCTTGAGACCGTTCTTGAGTTTCACAACACTAGTTCTTGATATGGTGACATTTTCTGTGATGACATTTTATTAAACAATTATGGAAGGAGTTTCCGGGGTCAGCACTTTATAACAATCAGAGGTAAAATTGTAAGTTTCCTCCAAATGAAAGTCTTCAAAATGGACTAGTCTATGCTTTCTTGATATTATTGAAGAAAGGATGATAAAGGAAGGCTGCTATGATGTACTGTAAGTAGGCGTATCAGACGCTCGCTGGCCGTGGTGTGAAAATTGTGCACACAGACGCTCATTTAAGTTTCCAAATCTGTCATTGCTTAACTCTTTCTATCATGAATACTATCATTAAATCTCTTTTATTATTTTATGATTATAATCTCTTCTTTCCAAAGAAATTTATTACTTTGGGAGTAATGGCAGGTTGAAGTCAGTACAACAGAGTACATTCTCTGCTCGCATGACGTCGGGAAACTGACAGTTCTTTTCTTTTTGAGTCACGGGAAAGCGGCCAGTCTCTCTCTTTCTTCTGATTGGTTTGCGACTGGATAACTCATGAATATCAATCAGATAACTTTTATAGGGATGTTCTCTCACTGTTTCTGATGAATAGCAAAACTTTCCATCTGCTAGTTTTGATGTTATGATTCACAGGAAACTTTGAAGTGAGTTTTAATAGCTTTACCTACTTATTTCTTCAAATAAAACTGATTCATGTAAATAAATAACTATTTTTGAATACAACTGTAGTTGTTTTGATGGAAAATATTGCGATCTTAGTGGTCGGAATGATATTTTAAATATCAAACCGAAAGTCAGAAACGCGAGTGTCAATTTCAATTCAGTTAATGTGAATTGTTTATTGGATGTGGATCAGACTGTTTTTTCGAGGTTCGCCTTGAAAACTGTGAATATTAATTGAAATAATCATTTATATTCTTTCATATAAACACTAGTAGGCCCTACTTTTGAGAAATACACAGCCCTACAGAGCACAAAGAGGGTATTAGAAATAATCTTTTATTACTTTTTAATTTTGATAGAGAATGGTAGATGTGAATGGCATTCAATGATTATTTATGCATATTTTATAATTAACATTGATTTACCCTTCTTTATGTAATGTATAAATTAGAGTTAAGATCAGCTTTATAGTGCACAAATAAAGCCATTTGGTGAAACTTTGAAGAAGAGAGTGTACCGATTTAACGGTTTTTGCTAATTAGCATAATTAATACAAATTAAATACTAATTTGCATAATGAGTTTTTACGAATCGTTTAACTTTGTATTCAGTATACAACCATTTATGGGCTGCCAATTTCCATGTAAATCTTGAAAAATAAAAAAAGTTATTAAGAAAAAACATTTGCTCTCACTGGTTAATGAGGCCCATTCTGGACCATGTGATCCTCATCCAGAATATTACGGCAGTTTTTGAAAAATTAAGCCGTTTGTTCAATCTTTGATTTGTCATATCTGAAGAACGTACGTATGAACATATTTGAATTCTGTCAAAAGTATGTCGTTTTGCATTCAATTCTGAATTCAGTGAGAGCAGTTTCAAGCAATTTGGGTTGAGTAAATAAATAAATAAACAAACAAATAAATACATGCCATTGTTAAAAAGCCATGTAAGTTAGCTGAGAAGATCATGTTAAGATTCAGTTTCGGTTTGGAGTTTGAAGGTCTCGTGGTCAAGTGGCTGTTTTTCTGATTGTTCTTAATATTTGCTTGATGACCTGTTGTACAAGAGGAATAAAGCATTTTTGGACATGCTGTTATGGAAAAATCATCAACTTCAGGGTTCTGTATCTATCGCACATCACCCCACCCCACCATTGCTAATTTTCCTGTTACAGCTTGTCACATGGGTTTTATTCCTTATCTGTGGTATAGAACCCTAAAAAGGGGGCAAGAGGCTGTTCTAATTAGAACCATTTTTGAAACCATAAAAAGCATGGTTTTTTTTCCTCTATAAGAAGCTTTTTTTTCCCCCTCGAAGAGAATAAATACAGCGGTCTCTTCTGCTGACATCACTCCTCGGCTCCTTGTTTTCCCCACTCGTTAAAATGAACCAGAGATCTGGAAAATGGCCTTTTATCCTTTAAACATTGATCTGTTATGTGTTCCTGAGAATAAGTACTTCCTGCTCAAGGACTCACCCTCCCATACACACACACACACACACACACACACACACACACACACACACATACACACATACCCAGCTCATTGAAACGACCCTGCAGTTCCTCCAGGATTTTCTCCTTCTCCTTCAACTTGGTCTCTGGAGACAGAGAAGAAGAAGAAGAAGTATTACTGTAACATGAAACAGATCCGACATACAGTATAACTTTCGAAGAAAACCATGACTAATTTGCATTTATTCCAACACACAGCACCAAAAATAGATTTCATAAGAAGTAACTGATAAAACGTAATACATCTTAAACCGCCCCCTTACCCAACTCCAAGTTTTTATTCTGCAGCTCCTGGTTAATTTGGCACTGTTTCTCCAGTTTCTGCCGGAGTTCCTTCAGCTTGGCCTCCATGCTTGTCCTTGAGTAAAAACACAGCGGGAATAAAATCTCCAATTGCAGCATGGTGCCTGTGGCTTTCATTAAAAACTCACCCGAGAACACTAAGCCATCTGAGAACAGGAGCATGAATTGAAATGAATTCGGGGCTGATTTCATTTCAGTCAGACCACGAAGGCAGTTCGGGAAATAATTATGCAATATAAATAAACACAGGTTCGATGTGACAAAAAGGATGTTGCAATACAAGTGTAAGTGACGCTTAGATCGAGAATTAAAGGAACTGTTTTAGATACGATTTCAATTATCCCATAAAATCATGCCATTTATACACTACCGTTCAAAAGTTTGGGGTCACTTTGAAATGTCCTTATTTTTGAAAGAAAAGCACTGTTCTTTTCAATGAAGATCACTTTAAACTAATCAGAAATACACTCTATACATTGCTAATGTGGTAAATGACTATTCTAGCTGCAAATGTCTGGTTTTTGGTGCAATATCTCCATAGGTGTATAGAGGCCCATTTCCAGCAACTCTCACTCCAGTGTTCTAATGGTACAATGTGTTTGCTCATTGCCTCAGAAGGCTAATGGAGGATTAGAAAACCCTTGTACAATCATGTTAGCACAGCTGAAAACAGTTTAGCTCTTTAGAGAAGCTATAAAACTGACCTTCCTTTGAGCAGATTGAGTTTCTGGAGCATCACATTTGTGGGGTCGATTAAATGCTCAAAATGGCCAGAAAAATGTCTTGACTATATTTTCTATTCATTTTACAAATTATGGTGGTAAATAAAAGTGTGACTTTTCATGGAAAACACAAAATTGTCTGGGTGACCCCAAACTTTTGAACGGTAGTGTAAAAGAGCAGGGAAAATCCAGGAAAGTCTTGAAATTCCAAGATTTTTCCTGTCTTTTGATTTAAAATGCACAGAAGTCTGTGATATTTCCCCAAGCCATGATATTCAACCCTACATCCTGTTGTTCTACACAAAATTACACCAAATACAATATTTACAACATTTAGATGTCCATGATGAACCATGATGTCACATCATGGACATCCATGATGTCCATCATTTCAATTCATCCATAAAATTCCAGACTTCCAAAAATAATTCAAACTTTGGGAGGTGCGACCTAGAGGCTCGAAGGATTTTCAAACCGTGCTAAGGAATAAAAAGATGTCCGAAATGCCCACTAGAAGATTACAGTGTAGCTACGGTTGTGAAATCCATTATTTTTCCATGCACTATTCCAGAAAGGTTAAACCAAAAGAAAAAAAAAACCCTCTATGTTTACATTGCTTAATTTATTCTTATTTGTAACTGGGTGAAAAAAAAAGCCACACATACTGAGTAACTGTGGAACACCCATGCCATGAAAGCGTTTTTGAAAAATGCGTGTCTTAATGTATGCACACTCATGTGGATACCCATAAAACGAAGTAAAGTTAATTAACACACACACACACACACACACACACACACATTACAGACTACATCTCTTCACTACAGCTGGGTGAAACAGAGTAAATACTTCAAGAATTTAAGCTGCATTTAATTCCATAATATATTAGTTATGATGTAATTTACAGCATAGCGCTGTTAAATCCTCGATTATCAAATATCTATTACAGATTTGCATTAGAGCGGCACGGTGGTGTAGTGGTTAGCGCTGTCGCCTCACAGCAAGAAGGTCCAGGTTCTCCCCGTGTCCGCGTGGGTTTCCTCCGGGTGCTCCGGTTTCCCCCACAGTCCAAAGACATGCAGGTTAGGTTAACTGGTGACTCTAAATTGACCGTAGGTGTGAATGTGAGTGTGAATGGTTGTCTGTGTCCATGTGTCAGCCCTGTGATGACCTGGCGACTTGTCCAGGGTGTACCCCGCCTTTCGCCCGTAGTCAGCTGGGATAGGCTCCAGCTTGCCTGTGACCCTGTAGAACAGGATAAAGCGGCTAGAGATAATGAGATGAGATGAGATTTGCATTAAGACACTCATCCTCAGACACTATTGTTTCCATTCATCCATTATCTGTAGCCAGCCGCTTATCCCAGCCTATCCTGTAGCCAGCCGCTTATCTGGAGCCTATCTGGACCATCACACAGCAGAAACGTTTATTGTTGTCAAATGAATCAGTATTCCAGATCATTTTTGGAAGAATATACACCGTGTGCTCCTGGACCGAAGACGAAAAAGGACCATACAGACTGTTACCAGCAACAAGTCCAAAAGCCAGGGTCTGTCATAGTATGGGGTTGTGTCAGTGCCCTTAACAAAGGTAACTTACACTTCTGTGATGGCAGCATTATGATTTTGGAGCAACATATGCTGCCTACAAGACAAAATCTTTTCTGGGGAGATTTCAACAAGACAATGCAACACCACATTCTGCACACATTACAAAGGCATGGCTGTGGTAGAAGAGGGTGCCGCTCCACTCTGTCCCCAAAATAGAATATGTGGAGAATTTAGAAATAGAAAAATATGACAGTGATGACCCCATACTGTTGCACACCTTAATACCTGTTTGCAGAAAGAATGGGACAAAATAACACCTAAAACAAATCATCACTTGGTAGCTTCAGTCCATGAACATCTCATCTCATCTCATTATCTCTAGCGGTTTTATCCTGTTTTACAGGGTCGCAGGCAAGCTGGAGCCTATCCCAGCTGACTATGGGCAAAAGGCGGGGTACACCCTGGACAAGTCGCCAGGTCATCACAGGGCTGACACATAGACACAGACAACCATTTACACTCACATTCACACCTACGGTCAATTTAGAGTCACCAGTTAACCTAACCTGCATGTCTTTGGACTGTGGGGGAAACTGGAGCACCCAGAGGAAACCCACGTGGACACATACAAATTCCACACAGAAAAGCCCTCGTCAGCCACCGGGCTCGAACCCAAAACCTTCTTGCTGTGAGGTGACAGTGCTAACCGCTACACCACTGTGCCACCTGGTATAGCATAATTTCTCACTAATAATAAACTAATCATTATTATTATATCCACATTCACTGGATATGAGCAATCGTGCGCTCTGATTGGCTACTCTACTACTAGTTTATCAGCTCATATACCGTGAGTAGAGGGAAAAAAAGGGCCGAGCGTTTTGCTGAACCAACCGAGGACGAAATAAAAACTCGACTTGAAAACAAAACCCCAAAAAATAAAAAAAGCAACAAAGTATGGAAGGAAAGTATTTGATGGTAAGAATGTATCTTTTTGACTTTTCAAGAATAATAATTATTATTATTATCATCAGGGCGGCACGGTGGTGTAGTGGTTAGCGCTGTCGCCTCACAGCAAGAAGGTCCTGGGTTCGAGCCCCGGGGCCGGCGAGGGCCTTTCTGTGTGGAGTTTGCATGTTCTCCCCGTGTCCGCGTGGGTTTCCTCCGGGTGCTCCGGTTTCCCCCACAGTCCAAAGACATGCAGGTTAGGTTAACTGGTGACTCTAAATTGACCGTAGGTGTGAATGTGAGTGTGAATGGTTGTCTGTGTCTATGTGTCAGCCCTGTGATGACCTGGCGACTTGTCCAGGGTGTACCCCGCCTTTCGCCCGTAGTCAGCTGGGATAGGCTCCAGCTTGCCTGCGACCCTGTAGAAGGATAAAGCGGCTAGAGATAATGAGATGAGATGAGATGAGATTATTATCATCGGGCGGCACGGTGGTGTAGTGGTTAGCGCTGTCGCCTCACAGCAAGAAGGTCCGGGTTCAAGCCCCGGGGCCGGCGAGGGCCTTTCTGTGTGGAGTTTGCATGTTCTCCCCGTGTCCGCGTGGGTTTCCTCCGGGTGCTCCGGTTTCCCCCACAGTCCAAAGACATGCAGGTTAGGTTAACTGGTGACTCTAAATTGACCGTAGGTGTGAATGTGAGTGTGAATGGTTGTCTGTGTCTATGTGTCAGCCCTGTGATGACCTGGCGACTTGTCCAGGGTGTACCCCGCCTTTCGCCCGTAGTCAGCTGGGATAGGCTCCAGCTTGCCTGCGACCCTGTAGAACAGGATAAAGCGGCTAGAGATAATGAGATGAGATGAGATGAGATTATTATCATCGCATTTTTCACAAATTGCTCCTGTCATTTCACCTGTTTGTTTACATTCTAAGCGGAAATGATTTTGTCAGACGTTTCATGTAAAGTTTTTATTGACCAACTTTGCAAAAAATAAAAATAAAAATTCTCCATTTCTCAAAATCCAGTGAATGAGAATAGAATAGAACAGTTATTCTACAAAATCGAATCGTACATGGCTTATAGCCAACTATCAGCTTATGTACGAGTCGATTCCGTGGACTAACTGTTAATTATATGGATGTTGTTCTGGTGATGTATTCTGTAAGGAAATGTTAAATGTTCCTGAAAGATCTATGGAAGGAGTCTCCAGTGTCAGTGCCTTGGAAAGTGTTAAGGATAGAAGACTTTCAGGTTTCCAGTTTCTCTTTATTTATTACTTTCAAGAGAGAAAGAAAAAAAATCGCCCATCTTCAGTTTAATCCAATACAAAGGCAAGATGTTTAATGTTCAAACTGATAAACTTTGTTTTTTTTGTAAATACACTTTACCAGTCAAAAGTTTGTACACCCCTACTCTACTCATTCATAGGTAGGTTTTTCTATATTTTGACTATTTTCTAGAACAATACTGAAGACATCACAACTATGAAATGAGACCTTCAATGACGGTGCAGCTTGCTCTGGCCCTGTCTAGTCCAGAAGGAGTGATCTAAAGTGGGCCACCTTGCACAATAAATGTTGCAAGCTATATACGCTATATACAAGCTATATACAGAAGTTATATCCACCCTAGGAACACCTACCTATTTGCCAGAAAGAATCCAAAACGGCGAGGAATTGACTGAGAAGAAGCGATTTTTGTTGAACTGCTCATTAAGTCCATAACTTCATTAATAATTGTAATGAAGCAAATCTGGGTAGAAGTTACAACCCCGATTCCAAAAAAGTTGGGACAAAGTACAAATTGTGAATAAAAATGGAATGCAACAATTTACAAATCTCAAAAACTGATATTGTATTCACAATAGAACATAGACAACATATCAAATGTCGAAAGTGAGACATTTTGAAATTTCATGCCAAATACTGGCTCATTTGAAATTTCATGACAGCAACACATCTCAAAAAAGTTGGGACAGGGGCAATAAGAGGCTGGAAAAGTTAAAGGTACAAAAAAGGAACAGCTGGAGGACCAAATTGCAACTCATTAGGTCAATTGGCAATAGGTCATTAACATGACTGGGTATAAAAAGAGCATCTTGGAGTGGCAGCGGCTCTCAGAAGTAAAGATGGGAAGAGGATCACCAATCCCTCTAATTCTGCACCGACAAATAGTGGAGCAATATCAGAAAGGAGTTTGACAGTGTAAAATTGCAAAGAGTTTGAACATATCATCATCTACAGTGCATAACATCAAAAGATTCAGAGAATCTGGAAGAATCTCTGCGCGTAAAGGTCAAGGCCGGAAAACCATACTGGGTGCCCATGATCTTCGGGCCCTTAGACGGCACTGCATCACATACAGGCATGCTTCTGTATTGGAAATCACAAAATGGGCTCAGGAATATTTCCAGAGAACATTATCTGTGAACACAATTCACCGTGCCATCCGCCGTTGCCAGCTAAAACTCTATAGTTCAAAGAAGAAGCCATATCTAAACATGATCCAGAAGCACAGACGTCTTCTCTGGGCCAAGGCTCATTTAAAATGGACTGTGGCAAAGTGGAAAACTGTTCTGTGGTCAGACGAATCAAAATTTGAAGTTCTTTATGGAAATCAGGGACGCCGTGTCATTCGGACTAAAGAGGAGAAGGACGACCCAAGTTGTTATCAGCGCTCAGTTCAGAAGCCTGCATCTCTGATGGTATGGGGTTGCATTAGTGTGTGTGGCATGGGCAGCTTACACATCTGGAAAGACACCATCAATGCTGAAAGGTATATCCAGGTTCTAGAGCAACATATGCTCCCATCCAGACGACGTCTCTTTCAGGGAAGACCTTGCATTTTCCAACATGACAATGCCAAACCACATACTGCATCAATTACAGCATCATGGCTGTGTAGAAGAAGGGTCCGGGTACTGAACTGGCCAGCCTGCAGTCCAGATCTTTCACCCATAGAAAACATTTGGCGCATCATAAAACGGAAGATACGACAAAAAAGACCTAAGACAGTTGAGCAACTAGAATCCTACATTAGACAAGAATGGGTTAACATTCCTATCCCTAAACTTGAGCAACTTGTCTCCTCAGTCCCCAGACGTTTACAGACTGTTGTAAAGAGAAAAGGGGATGTCTCACAGTGGTAAACATGGCCTTGTCCCAACTTTTTTGAGATGTGTTGTTGTCATGAAATTTAAAATCACCAAATTTTTCTCTTTAAATGATACATTTTCTCAGTTTAAACATTTGATATGTCATCTATGTTCTATTCTGAATAAAATATGGAATTTTGAAACTTCCACATCATTGCATTCTGTTTTTATTTACAATTTGTACTTTGTCCCAACTTTTTTGGAATCGGGGTTGTATATGCACCCTAGATACCCCTACCTTCATGCCAGAAAGAATCAAAACTGGTGAAGAATTGAGGGAGAAAAAGCAATTTG
Organism: Neoarius graeffei; assembly: GCF_027579695.1. Classification (NCBI taxonomy): domain Eukaryota; kingdom Metazoa; phylum Chordata; class Actinopteri; order Siluriformes; family Ariidae; genus Neoarius; species Neoarius graeffei. Next base: position 17,828,208 of record NC_083570.1, read on the forward strand.
TGTGGAAACTGCTCATTAGGGATTGATTGATTAATTACTCCATATCTTCATTATTAATTGCAATTATGCAAATTTTGGTAGAAGCTATATACACCCCGGGCAGACCTACCTTCCTGCCAAATAGAATAAAAATCAATGAAGAGTTGAGAGGGAAGAAGCGATTTTCGTGAAATATGGAAAATAGATGCCGGACGGACAACGGATGAGACATCTCATCTCATCTCATTATCTCTAGCCCCTTTATCCTGTTCTACAGGGTCGCAGGCAAACTGGAGCCTATCCCAGCTGACTATGGGCGAAAGGCGGGGTACACCCTGGACAAGTCGCCAGGTCATCACAGGGCCGACACACAGACACAGACAACCATTCACACTCACATTCACACCTACGCTCAATTTAGAGTCACCAGTTAACCTAACCTGCATGTCTTTGGACTGTGGGGGAAACCGGAGCACCCGGAGGAAACCCACGCGAACACGGGGAGAACATGCAAACTCCACACAGAAAGGCCCTTGTCAGCCACGGGGCTCGAACCCGGACCTTCTTATGGAAATTATGGAACATGTTTTATATGGAATTATGTAGTATGTACCTTTCAGCATTAATGGTGCCTTCACCATTGTGGAAGATGTGAAACTTTTTTTTTCTGGTAACAATAAGGATGGTCTGTTTTCTTTTTCACCTGTAGGACATGACGTCCATGATTCCCAAAATCAACTCGCAAGCTTATCTCAGATGAGCTTCATCCTGGAGAATCCAGTGGTGTTTTTTGGATGTTGTTGATTTTTCGCTTTGCACGATAGATGCAGTGACAAACTGTGTTTACCAACAACAGTTTTTCGAAGTGTTCCTGAGCCGATGTGGCCCATCTTTTATACGATCATGTCAGCAGCACTGCCTGAGGGATCGAAGGTCATGGGCGTTCACTGTTGGTTTTCAGCCTTGCCCCTTACGTGCAGCGATTTCTCTGGATTCTCTGAATCTTTTATTGATATCATGGCTTGTTGAAGATGAAATCCCGAAATTACTTGCAATTGTATGTTGAGAAACGTTGTTCTTAAACTGCTGCTTATGTGCCCGTACAGTTTTTCACAAAGTTATGAACCTCACCCCATCTTAGCCTGTGAATGACTGAGGCTTTCCGATTACCAATTAACCCGTTTACCTGTAAAATGTTCCAAACAGGTGTTTTTTCATCATTCCGCAACTTTCCCAGTCTTTTCTTGCTCCTAGCCTAACCTTTTTGGAATCGGTGGTGTATAAAAGCTGTACTGTGTTACTCTAATCACTTTAGTGCCTTGAACACACAGCACACCAAGTGTCAGATTCCAAAGTTCAATCGCGTGTTTCATCAATCGGAATAAATCAAGCAATTCATACGCAACAAAGCTACTAGTTCATGCTTCAGACGCCTATTTTAGGCAGATGTTATTTTTGCAGAGAGAGATTACGATTAGGGTTTTAAGATTTAAGCTCACTGTTGAGAAATAAGCAGCGTGTATTATGGCCCTTAGGTCTGTTTTATGACCGAGGAGTGAATCGGAGGCCTTTGAAATCACAGAACAACATGCCAATTACATTATGCAACACACACGTGTGCACACACACACATCCCACACACATACAGCAGTTTGTGCAGTATATGGTTTCAAATGATTGTGTTTATATCAAACTTTTTCAATGCAATAAGTGATGGATTATAGCTACTGATTATCGCCTCAATCTACACTCTGTTGCTTTATAAACTGGAAATTCACTCAATGTTAAATGTGTGTTAAAAATATAACGTGACGTTTTTGTGTGTTTGACAGCCGTTTCTTTTTTTTTTTGAATAAATGACGGATGTGCATGAATGTTGTGCAAAATAATAGCTCAGGCTTTAGAGTGAAAAATATGCATTAAAGGAAAAAAATATAGACAATTTTTGAATGTTTTAAAATATTATTTTGAACAATGTTGTTTTTATCATATTTTGAATGTCATTTTGAATAACAGTCTGCACTTACTCAAACGTTATACAGTACATCTGCATTAAGGGAGGAATAAAACACTCAAGTGGTTGTTGTTATAGGAAAATAATCGGTAACTGGGTGAAGCCGAGTTATTGATACTAACCCCAAGTTGATTACTTTTCAGTCACATCCTGAGGTTTTGTTTCTCTTGTTCCACAGCAATTTACTTTTTTTTTATGTATTTCAGAGTGACATGCCATACTTTTTATCCATTTATAGCTACGTTTAAAAGTGTATCCCAAAAGAATATTATGCCATTTTAGAACATGGGATCCAAACAGCAATAAATGAAGCAGTACTGCTATTGCTATTGCTATCACAGGGTTGATTTTCCAATCTACAGGACTTCTTGTTATCTAATCTTTAGAATTATGCCATTTTCATACCTGGGCAGGTGATACGTGCATCAACTCACATCCACTCCCACTTGGCTATCTATATTTCACTCATGAGCAGAGAAAGTTCCAGCTTCTCGATTCTCACACAAGGCTCCACCGTTCCAATTCATGCATACCACAGCTATACAACTTGGACACTGCGTGCTCATTCCATGCCACTGCTCACTCTTCTCCAAGTGTCTTTAACTCCATAGACGTTTCTGTGTCCTTATCGCAAAAGGCGCAGCCAAAAAGCTCTCACGCTTTCTCTGACACTGATCATTAACCCGCTCCTCCACCCACTTTCAACATGTAGTGAGAAGGAATTACTGCTTTTATCACCAGCACTCTTTCGATTATCAGTCCATCCAGAATGTCCATAAATAGTACAAGCCTTCATATATCATCACCAGATTTATAAACAGGAGCTTTAGTGAAATATACTATGTCATTTAATGTGGATTAAATAAGACCCACGTTCATGTAGTGCTGGGAAATCACATTAATCACCACACTCATCCACTCACACCCTCCAGAATGTGGAAAAACAAGAATGCATCTATCCTCATCTCACCATGCAGCTTGTGGAAGAAAAATCGATAACCACATCCATTTTTCTGAGTGTGTGTGTGTGTGTGTGTGTGTGTGTGTGTGTGTGTTTGAGATAGAGAGAGAAATACAGTACTGTGCAAAAGTCTTGCTGGAGATCAAAAAGGGCTTAAAAATAATGAAATTATATGTTTCAACATTTAAAAAATACTATAAACATAATCAGTAAGCCACAAGGGAGTAACTTCGATTTTGACATTGGTGGGGACACAGAAGTGATCCAAGGCAGAGCTTTAAATTCAGTATCTGTATTGTTTGACATTGGGGGTGTCTCAAAATTCACTGACTGCCTTATTGAGACACTCATAAATAGGTGCTACTGGTGGCATTTTCTATTCTGTAATTAAGCTCAAATTTAGTTAAAATGATATTTGGATATATAATTTAGTGATTAGGGGCGGCACGGTGGTGTAGTGGTTAGCGCTGTCGCCTCACAGCAAGAAGGTCCTGGGTTCGAGCCCCGGGGCCGGCGAGGGCCTTTCTGTGTGGAGTTTGCATGTTCTCCCCGTGTCCGCGTGGGTTTCCTCCGGGTGCTCCGGTTTCCCCCACAGTCCAAAGACATGCAGGTTAGGTTAACTGGTGACTCTAAATTGACCGTAGGTGTGAGTGTGAATGGTTGTCTGTGTCTATGTGTCAGCCCTGTGATGACCTGGCGATTTGTCCAGGGTGTACCCCGCCTTTCGCCCATAGTCAGCTGGGATGGGCTCCAGCTTGCCTGCGACCCTGTAGAAGGATGGAGCGGCTGGAGATAATGAGATGAGATTTAGTGATTGCCTATTATAGCATGATTATGATGACATTAGTATTGCATTTGTAGTATACCCCTCCATTTTCCATATTATGTCTTTTTGTTGCCTGTTTCTGTGTTCGTAACGTGTGTTATGATTTTCACTGCAGATGTGCTTGTGACTTCTTTTATGTTCATGCTGCAGTTACCAATATTCGTCTGTAGGTGGCAGTAAAGGACCATGGATTTGTTGTATCTAGCCTAGCCTAGTAGTAGTAGAAAGAGGTCTCTGTAAAACGGTGAACGCAGCAGACTCAGCAGCTGTCACACTGTTGATTCTGAAATGCAAGTCGCACATCTGCATGGGGGCGGCACGGTGGTGTAGTGGTTAGCGCTGTCACCTCACAGCAAGAGGGTCCGGGTTCGAGCCCCGTGGCCGGCGAGGGCCTTTCTGTGTGGAGTTTGCATGTTCTCCCCGTGTCCGCGTGGGTTTCCTCCGGGTGCTCCAGTTTCCCCCACAGTCCAAAGACATGCAGGTTAGGTTAACTGGTGACTCTAAATTGACCGTAGGTGTGAATGGTTGTCTGTGTCTCTGTGTCAGCCCTGTGATGACCTGGCGACTTGTCCAGGGTGTACCCCGCCTTTCGCCCGTAGTCAGCTGGGATAGGCTCCAGCTTGCCTGCGACCCTGTAGAACAGGATAAAGCGGCTAGAGATAATGAGATGAGATGAGATGAGACATCTGCATGGCCATGCAGTAGCCTACATCTGACTACTTACATTCTGTAAGACCATTAGGTCTATAAATTTGACATTCATTCATCGAGGATATTATCTAACACCAAGTTACATTGCTCCAGCATTCCTTTTCTCTGCAGCTATGCAGTAGCCTAGCTCTGATGCGTCCTGTCACGTTGCTAAACCTGCCTAAGGAGCTGCAGCAATACTTTTATGAAGGGTTTCCATACATCAAAAGGATTTTGTTGAGTTTTTAAAGCTCGACGGAAACCCTGCACTTACATTCTTGACTTTGAAGAAGAATGAACGAATGTCTCATTTCTTGGGAGGGGGGCTGTCGTCCATGATACTCAAGTCAGCATGCGAGTCGTAGGGCAAGCATGCATGGACATCGAAGTCCAGCTCAATTTGTAGGCTGACGGAGAGTGGGGGGTGCGTGGGGTAGGTCAGGTGTGTACGTGTGAGATACGGGGGGTTGATGGGCGGGTAGTCACGGCTGCTGTGGGAAGTGTGCTGCTTTTACAGCAGATGAAGTGACAGCTGGGATAGCCAACCATGTAAGTTAGCGAGAAACAGGTAGCTAATCAGAGAATGATATCTACGTTAGAGGGGGGATTATTAGCAGTGTCATACATTTAACCCTTTGTGTGCCATATAATCATTGCTCAGGTTAGGACATCGGTTTTATTGATCATGATTACACAGTAGTGGCTGAATATTGGTAAGGACACGCCCTAGGTAAGCCATAATAAATGAAACAAAGTCAATATTTGGTATGAGAGGACCTTTTGCTTTAAAAAAAAAAAAAGTAGTCTCAGGTACAGTGAGTGCAGTTTTATAAGGAAATGAGCTGTAGGTTTTACTGAGCATCTTGCAGAATCAGCCACAGTTCTTCTGGACACTTTGCTTCTTAATTTTGCACCAAAACCCAGTAGCCTTCATTCTGTTTTCTTTTTTAATCTGAAAAGTGCTCTCTTATGGAATACTGTATGCTGCTCAGATACAAACTTTTTTTCCCCCCCATAACATTTAATTTTATGCTGGAAAAAAACACAAACGTTTGGAACTCTAAAATGTTTTTGGACTGATTCGATAAAGTAGAAGTCACAAAATAGAAATCTATAACAAAGTTAAACAAGAGTGCTCTGAGAGCACATCTAATATCCGCTGGCAACTATGCCATAACTCTGGTAAAATGCAACTGAATTGAACGAAATTGCAATATGCATATTACCGACATATAACAAAGAATCCTGTCAAGTTTCATGAAATTCATCCAAAAATTGGGAGAGGAGTTAATTTCAGAAGGTGAGCACCCTTCCTGGGATGGATGGATGGACGGATGGACATCGCCACATCATAATCCCCCTTCGGGCCTTTTGGCCAGCGGGGGATAACAAAGTAAAGTACCACTTTACATAACAGAATAAAATATAATTGAATTGAACTATCATACACATTGATGTTATAAGAATAAATAGATTTTAAAAAACAGGGCATTCTGAGAGAGGAAAATAATCAATAACAAGTTTCAAGTGTGGCCTGATACAAAACAAAGTTATTGCTATATGCAAAAAGATGAGTGTTTTACTGTCAGAGCACACCAGAAGATTTTCTTCCTCTTATACCGCAGCAGTACCCCAGAATGACGTATTTTATTTGTGACTAGCAGGTTACCCAGCGTTGCCCGGGTTTTGCAAAATTCTGGGTTGCCCCCAGACTTCCATGTCAAATTTGGCGAAGATATGTCAAGAAATGGTGATGTTAACCCAAGACAAACAAAAATCCAAACATCCACCACCCAGGGGACCACCAGGGACCCCCTGGGGCCCAAATATGGAATTTCTGAGTTCTGTCAAATTGTGGCCATCTCCTGTACCTACATGCCAAGTTTAGTGAAGCTCTGTCAAGAGTTTCTGTTGAAAAATGTAATGTGAAAGGCATTGAGGGAGGGGTTGGGTGGATGTTGTGCCCCCCCAGGGACTTCCCTGGGGCCTGTACATGCATTTTGTTTATATCTGCAAAATTGTGGGTCATCCCCCAACCTACTTGCCAAATGTGGTGAAAATCCGTCAAGAAATGGCGACGTTAACTCAAGACAAACAAATAAACAAACATTGCCTTGCCCCCCAGGGACCTCCCTGGGGCCCATACATGAATTTTGCTTATATCTGCAAAATTCCAGGTCATCCCCAGACCTATGTGCCAAATTTGGTGAAAATCCATCAAGAAATGGCAACATTAGCTCAAGACAAACAAACAAACGTTGCCACTTATTATATAGATGTTATGGAACATCCACAAAAACAAGTTTCTGTTCTCACTTGTTATAGCAATTATAAATCCTCACCAGGTTCCCAGGTTCACTTTTCTCTCTTTCTTGAAATTAATAAGACAAAAAAAAAAACACATCTTCTGAAGATGATGGAAAACTTCATTTTACAGCTAGACCTCTGATTGTTGCAAATTGCCCACCCTAGAGACTCCTTTGAAAAATGTTAAATGAAACTTCATACAGAAACACTCACCATATGAACAATTATATATATATATATATATATATATATATATATATATATATATAATCTCAATATCTCTAGCTGCTTTATCCTGTTCTACAGTCCAGGGTCGCAGGCAAGCTGGAGCCTATCCCAGCTGACTATGGGCGAAAGGCGGGGTACACCCTGGACAAGTCGCCAGGTCATCACAGGGCTGAGACATAGACACAGACAACCATTCACACTCACATTCACACCTACGGTCAATTTAGGGTCACCAGTTAACCTAACCTGCATGTCTTTGGACTGTGGGGGAAACCGGAGCACCCGGAGCAAACCCACGCGGACACGGGGAGAACATGCAAACTCCGCACAGAAAGGCCCTCACCGGCCACGGGGCTTGAACCCAGGACCTTCTTGCTGTGAGGCGGCAGCGCTAACCACTACACCACCGTGCCACCCACATATATATATATATATATATATATATATATATATATATATATATATATAAAAAATTAAAATGTGGAGTTTCTGCTCTACAAGTCTTGATGAATGAGTTGTTACGATGGACATGATAACATATTAGAACGTTAACCACCAATGGTTTTATTCTACTGGAGAAAATGCACTTTTGATGAGAAAAACAAGTAGTTTTTGGTTTGGCCCATATAGAACCCTGAGTTAATTTGACAAAAGAGTTTGATGTAACTTTGCTCAATATACAGTTGCAGTCAGAAGTTTACAGACACAGACATGAATGTCATCATGCCAGGGCAATATTGGGCATTCAGTGATTTCTTTGGGCCATTCTTTTTCTGTGGTACACCATACAACTTTAATAGAAAAAAACAACAACTGGTGCACAAATTTTAATTTATTTTGGATTTTCTGAAATCAACACCAGGTCAAACTTATACATACAAGATCAAAAATACACATATACCCACTTAGGTTATTAATTCAGTCATGCAGAAAGTTCCAAAATGTCAACTTGCCAGGCCAAGGCCTCTTAACTTCCTCTTAGTGATCATGATTGACTACAGCTGGAAGCTTCTCTGTGTACAACATAAAAATGGTTTGTTTTACAGCACTCATTGGATTGACCAGCCTACAGTACAATAGAAAAGTCCAAGAAGCTCAGTGCAGATCTGAGAAATAGGATCACACACTCAGGAATGTCTCTTGGAGCCATGTCTAAACAATTGCAGATTACAAGATTATCAGTTCAAACAATTGTATATAAGTAGAAGTAATAGGGGGGCGGCACAGTGGTGTAGTGGTAAGCACTGTCACCTCACAGCAAGAAGGTCCTGGGTTCGAGCCCAGCAGCCATCGAGGGCCTTTCTGTATGGAGTTTGCATGTTCTTTCCCCCCACAGTCCAAAGACATCCAGGTTAGGCTAATTGGTGGCTCTAAATTGATGGTAGGTGTGAATGTGAGTGTGAATGGTTGTTTGTCTCTACAGTACATATCAGCCCTGCAATGATCTGGCAACTTGTCCAGGGTGTACCCAGTCAGCTGGGATAGGCTCCAGCTTCCCTGTGACCCTCAGATAAGCGGCTATAGATAATGGATGGATGGATGAATGGATGGATGGATGGATGGATGGATGGAAGTTATTGGGAGGTGTGGTTACTTTGCTGGAAGAAGACCCAAACTGTCATCCTCAGCTGAGAGGAAATAACCATGGGGAAGCCATGGCTTAATGGTTAAAGAAGCCGCTTTGGAACCAAAAAGTCACTGGTTTGATCCCCTGGACCTGCAGGAATGGCTGAAGTGCCCTTGAGCAAGGCACTTAAGCCCCAACAGGCTCCCCAGGGTATGTTGTACATTGCGTTGGATAAGAGTGTCTGCTAAATGTCGTTAATGTAATGTGATGTAGGAACTCAGGAACCACCAAGGCACAGGCCTGCCATGAACTGGAAGTTGCTGGAACACCAGTGTCACAGTCGACAGTTGAGAGAGTTTTACATCACCATGGGCTGAGAGGCTGCCATTCAAGAAAAAAGCCCCTCCCTTACAGAAAAACCACATGAACTTCACATGTGATTGCTCACATGTGAAATATGTGGAAAATGTGTTTTTCACAAGGGAAACATGGTTTTGGCCCAATTTTATGTGAATCACATGTGGGAATGTTTTACACATGTGCTCTACATGGTAACACGTGGTAACATGTGATCACATGTGAAATACATGGGAAATTCATGTGTTTTTTTCTGTAAGGGCTGCTCCAACATTGACACCTTCAACCATGACTAAAGTTTGCAGCTGGCCAAATGGACATAGAAAAGCCTTTTGGAGGAAGGTTTTATGGACAGATGAAACAAAGCTTGAGTTGTTTAGCCACAATGACCAGAAGTACAGAGGAACACTGCATCAAGTGTTAAGCATGGTTGTGGTAGTATCATGTTCTGGGGCTGTTTTGCTGCCAATGAAACTGGTGCATTACACAAAGTGAATGGAACAGTGAAGGAGGAGGACTACCTCAGAATTCTTCAACATTACCTCAAACTATCAGCTAGACAGTTTATACTTGGACACAACTGAATGTTCCAACAGGACAATTACCCCAGACACACATCAAAGCTGGTTGTGGAATGGATAAAGCAGATTAACATTAACCGTAAAACAAGTCCTGACCTCAGTCCTTTCGAAAATATGTGGATTGTGCTTACAAATCATTTCCATGTAGAGAAATGTGAACAGTTGAACTCTACCAATTCTGCCAAGAAGAGTGGTCAGACATCTAACCAGAATTCTGCCAGAAGCTTCTCATCTCATCTCATTATCTCTAGCCGCTTTATCCTGTTCTACAGGGTCGCAGGCAAGCTGGAGCCTATCCCAGCTGACTACGGGCAAAAGGCGGGGTACACCCTGGACAAGTCGCCAGGTTATCACAGGGCTGACACATAAACACAGACAACCATTCACACTCACATTCACACCTACGGTCAATTTAGAGTCACCAGTTAACCTAACCTGCATGTCTTTGGACTGTGGGGGAAACCGGAGCACCCGGAGGAAACCCACGCGGACACGGGGAGAACATGCAAACTCCACACAGAAAGGCCCTTGCCGGCCACTGGGCTCGAACCCGGACCTTCTTGCTGTGAGGCGACAGCGCTAACCACTACACCACCGTGCCGCCCTGCCAGAAGCTTGTTGATGGCTATCAAAAGCGTCTAGTCAAGATGAAACTTGCAAAGGGACATTTAATCAAATATGAGGAGTGCTGTATGTACAACCCTAATCAGAAAAAGTTGGGACGGTATGGAAAATGGAAGTGAAAAAAGAAAGCAGCAATTTCTAAATTTACTTTGACTTGTATTTCATTGCAGACAGAATGAAACCAAGATATTTCATGTTTTGTCTGGTCAACTTTATTTCATTTGTTAATATACATCCATTCCTGTGTTTAAGGCCTGCAAAAAAAAAAAATAGGTTGAGACATGGGGCAATTTAGGGCTAGTAATGAGGTTAAACTATTAAATAATTATGTGATTTGAAACAGGTGATGTCAACAGGTGATTGTAATCATGATTTGGTACAAAATCAGTATCCAGAAAAGGTCTAGTCTTTGAGAAGCAAACATGGGCTGAGGATCTCTAGTTCATCAATAAATTGGTTAGAGAATTACTGAAATGTTTAAAAACAATGTCCCTCAAAGAAAGATAGGAAAGGAATTTAATATTTCACTCTCTACAGTGTATAATATCATTAACTGATTTAAGGAATCTGGAGGAAACTCTGTGGGTAAAAGCCAAGGGCGCAAGCCTAATCTGAACACCAGTGATCTCCAATCCCTCAGACGGCACTGCATCAAGAACCGTCATTCATCTATAGCTGATATAACCACATGGGCTTGGGATTACTTTGGCAAACTTTTGTCAAGCTCTGCAATATGGAGTTACATCCACAAGTCCCAATAAAAATTTTACCGTGCAAAAAGAAGCCTTATATTAACCGTGTCCAGAAGCACTGTCGACTGCTCTGGGTTCGGACGCATCTGGGATGGACCATCACACAGTGGAGACGTGTATTGTGGTCAGATGAATCAGTATTCCAGGTCTTTTTTTGTAAGAAATGGACCCTGTGTGCTCCAGACCAAAGACAAAAAGGACTATCCAGACTGTTACCAGGAACAAGTCCAAAAGCCAGGGTCTGTCATGGTATGGGATTGTGTCAGTGCCCTTGGCAAAAGTAACTTGCACTTTTGTGATGGAGTATTAATGCAGAAAAAGTACATTGAGATTTTGAAGCAACATATTTTCACTTCAAGACAACATCTTTTCCAGGGATATTTCAACAAGACAATGCAACACCACATTCTGTACACATTACAAAGACATGGCTGTGGAAGAAGAGGGTGCCTGTCCCCTCTGTCCCCAGTAAAGAATGTGTGGTGAATTTTGAAAGGAAATTATGACAACGACCTTATATTGTTGCACACCTTAAGACCTGTTTACAGGAAGAACAGGACAAAATGACACCTGAAACACTTAATTACTTGGTGTCTTCAGTCCGCAAGCATCTTTTCAGTGTTGTGAGAAGGAATGACAACATTATAAAGTGGTAAATGCTTTAGCAACCCAATTTTTTTTTTAAATGTGTTGCAAGAATCAAAATCAAAATGTGCTTATTTGGGGAAAAAAAAAACACACAATAAAATTCATGATCTAAAACATCAAATAATGTGCTGTTGTATTGTTCTGAGTGCAATACAGGTCAAAGATTATCGATTTCAGTTTTAATTTCAATTTTAACATACCATCCCAACTATTTCTGATTTTGGGTAGTACATTTTTGACCCTGTGTTTATTTCAGGAAACCGAAAATGAATGAAAACTTGTGCACCATCCATCCATCCATCCATTATCTATAGCCGCATATCCTGTCCTACAGGGTTGCAGGCAAGCTGGAGCCTATCCCAGCTGACTATGGGCGAGAGGCGGGGTACACCCTGGACAAGTTGCCAGGTCATCACAGGGCTAACACACAGACAACCATTCACACTCACATTCACACCTACAGTCAATTTAGAGCCACCAATTAGCCTAACCTGCATGCCTTTGGACTGTGGGGGAAACCGGAGCACCCAGAGGAAACCCACGCAGACACGGGGAGAGCATGCAAACTCCACACAGAAAGGCCCTCATCGGCAGCTGGGCTTGAACCCAGGACCATCTTGCTGTGAGGTGACAGTGCTAACCACTATACCACCGTGCCACCCACTTGTGCACCAAATTCTTGTTTTTTGTTATTAAAAGTGTATGTTGTACAATCATTCTGTCACAGAAAAAGAACTGTGAGGGAATTACGTAGATTGAATGATTAGATGTAAATTTCTGACCACAACTGTATAGTACAGTACAGCATGGGCTTACCATCCTGTTTTACTCATGGAGTAGTTTAATAGGAACAGTTACTGTTTTATGGGTACGAGTTAATGATTAATGCTGTAGTTCTAGGCCAAGAGAAAAATATGACCTATGTCTATGTTGTCAAAGAAAGACACTATAAATGGTATTTAAAAACATTTGCAACTTGATCCTATTCACATGAGACATACAATCCAATATATAGATAATATACTAATAAGAACATGTTATAGTCTGTAATAATACTTTGCATGCTGGTGTTTGGTTGGTTAGGCCAAATTTAAAGACTGCACACATGAGAATGATTAGCAGCAGAAGGTGTGATTAAACTGCGGAAGTTTGACTGCATAATAATTAAAAATCCAGGTGGTGTATTTCAAATAATTAATTTCAAATAAAAATAAATTATTTCTATCTTCTATCAGCATTTTATACAGTTTGCATAAGTAGAGGGTAGATTGTACATTGAGTCTGGATATTTCCCATCAACTTACACTTACATAAATTCTATCAGCCATTTCATGTGGATTTCTGCCTGAAGTCAGGAATAAAACACTTAACCATGTGATTTGCTTTTGAATAGAGCTGCTGTTATAGAAAATTAATCAACACAACAATCAGATTCAATATTTCAACAGTGCTGTGGTACAACTATAAATATCTACATCCAAATCATAATAACAGACAAACCTAGTATGTCCAAACCAACAATACAAATAATTGGACTTTTGTTTACTATATTTTTATTTAATATACTGATTAATCATTCACAGTTAAGGCAAACTGTGTATTTAATAGCACCTCCTATGGCAATAGAAAAAAAACTTCACCAAACCTTTTCTTCTGGAGCTGCTGACCAATCTTGCATAACTTTTAGTTCATCAATCTTTCAGCTCATTCCAGCTCTGAAACATGGTAGTGGGAGCATTGTGATTTGGAGCTGCTTTTCTGCTTCAAAGCAGACAACCTGTGATCACTGCGTGAACAATGGAAATTTAACATTTTGCATCAGAATGTGTCAGTAGTGGCCCTGAATTGGGCTTATAGTGCTGTTTATTTAAGAAATCCCAGAAGTATAGATGAAACTGAAGCAGGTTTGTCAAGAGGATTGGTCTAAAAGTCCTGGGTGTAAAAGAAACAATAATTGTGTTTTGTAAGTTAATAAATGTATAAGTACATTAAGGAAAATAAGCAAGTCACTGTGTTTCTTCAGTAAAGTAAGTACAGAAGTATATAAAGTAAGTAAAATAAGGAACTACATTTGGTAAGTGAATAAGTAAGTCTTTCAAAAGTAAGTACATAAGTATGTAAAGTAAAAGTATGTAAAAAATGTGTAAAGTAAGTAAAATAAGGAACTACATTTGGCAAGTGAATAAATAAATGTGTTTTCTAAGTAAGTAAGTGTGTTTTGTTAGTAAAGTAAGTAAAATAAGGAACTACATTTGATCAGTCAAGTAAGTGAATAAAAAGTGTGTTTCCTAAGTAAGTAAGTAAGTAAGTGTGTTTTGTAAGTAAAGTAAGTTCAAAAGTATGTAAAGTAAGTAAAATAAGGAACTAAATTTGGTAAGAGAAAACACACATTTATTTATTCTCTTACCAAATGTAGTTCCTTATTTTACTTACTTTTGAACTTACTTTACTTACAAAACACACTTACTTACTTAGGAAACGCATTTATTTATTCACTTACCAAATGTAGTTCCTTATTTTACTTCCTTTACGCACTTATGTACTTACTTTACTTACAAAACACACTTTTTTTTTCAGTTATTCTACTTTTATTTATTGCATTGCCTGTTTGCACCGTGGGTCAGAGAGGACTGAAATTTCATCCGTGCTGTATGTCGAGCATGTATAACATATTTGACAAAGTTGACTTGACTACTTGGGAAACACACATTTATTTATTCTAAGTAAGTAAGTAAGTGTGTTTTGTAAGTAAAGTACATAAGTATGTAAAGTAGAATAAGTGGATAAATAAATGTGCTTCCTAAGTAAGTGTGTTTTGTAAGTAAAGTAAGTAAAATAAGGAACCACATTTGGTAAGAGAATAAATAAATGTAAGTCAGTGTGTTTTGTAAGTAAAGTAAGTACAAAAGTATGTAAAGTAAGTAAAATAAGGAACTACATTTGGCAAGTGAATAAATAGTGTGTTTTCGAAGTAAGTGTGTTTTGTGCAGAAAGTAACTACATAAGTCAGTAAATAAGTAAATTAGGTAAGTGAGTAAGTAAGTACGTTTTGTACATAAGTATGTAGGTGTAGGTACAAAAGTAGAGTAAGGTAATAAGTAGTTAATTGTGTTTCGAAAGTATGTAAAGTAGGTATGCAAGTAAGTGTGAGTGAATAAAATAGGCAAATATATGTGTTTTTGAAAGCATGAAGGTGGATGCAAATACAGTAAGTTGAGTAAAGAAGTACAGTGGTGCTTGAAAGTTTGTGAAACCTTTAGAATTTTCTATATTTCTGCATAAATACGACCTAAAACATCATCAGATTTTCACACAAGTCCTAAAAGTAGATAAAAAGAACCCAAATAAACAAATGAGACAAAAATATTAGACTTGGTCATTTATTTATTTATTGAGAAAAATGAGCCAATATTACATATCTGTGAGTGGCAAAAGTATGTGAACCTCTAGGATTAGCAGTTAATTTGAAGGTGAAATTAGAGTCAGGTGTTTTCAAATCAATGGGATGACAATCAGGTGTGAGTGGGCACCCTGTTTTATTTAAAGAACAGGGATCTATCAAAGTCTGATCTTCACAACACATGTTTGTGGACGTGTATCATGGTACAAACAAAGGAGACTTCTGAGGACCTCAGAAAAAGCGTTGTTGATGCTCATCAGGCTAGAAAAGGTTACAAAACCATTTCTAAAGAGTTTGGACTCCACCAATCCACAGGCAGACAGATTGCGTACAAATGGAGGAAATTCAAGACCATTGTTACCCTCCCCAGGAGTGGTCGATCAACAAAGATCACTCCAAGAGCAAGGCGTGTAATAGTCGGTGAGGTCACAAAGGACCCCAGGGTAACTTTTAAGCAACTGAAGGCCTCTCTCACATTGGCTAATGTTAATGTTCAGGATTCCACCATCAGGAGAACACTGAACAACAATGGTGCGCATGGCAGGGTTGCAAGGAGAAAGTCACTGCTCTCCAAAAAGAACATTGCTGCTCGTCTGCAGTTTGCTAAAGATCACGTGGACAAGCCAGAAGGCTATTGGAAAAATGTTTTGTGGACGGATGAGACCAAAATAGAATATTTTGGTTTAAATGAGAAGTGTTATGTTTGAAAAAAGGAAAACACTGCATTCCAGCATAAGAACCTTATTCCATCTGTGAAACATGGCAGTGGTAGTATCATGGTTTGGGCCTGTTTTGCTGCATCTGGGCCAGGACGGCTTGCCATCATTGATGGAACAATGAATTCTGAATTATACCAGCCAATTCTAAAGGAAAATGTCAGGACATCTGTCCATGAACTGAATCTCAAGAGAAGGTGGGTCATGCAGCAAGTCAACAACCTTAAGCACACAAGTTGTTCTACCAAAGAATGGTTAAAGAAGAAGAAGAAAGTTAATGTTTTGGAATGGCCAAGTCAAAGTCCTGACCTTAATCCAATTGAAATGCTGTGGAAGGACCTGGAGCGAGCAGTTCATGTGAGGAAACCCACCAACATCCCAGAGTTGAAGCTGTTCTGTACGGAGAAATGGGCTAAAATTCCTCCAAGCCGGTGTGCAGGACTGATCAACAGTTACCGCAAACGTTTAGTTGCAGTTATTGCTGCACAAGGGGGTCACACCAGATACTGAAAGCAAAGGTTCACATACTTTTGCCACTCACAGATATGTAATCTTGGATCATTTTCCTCAATAAATAAATGATCAAGTATAATATTTTTGTCTCATTTGTTTAACTGGGTTCTCTTTATCTACTTTTAGGACTTGTGTGAAAATCTGATGATGTTTTAGGTCATATTTATGCAGAAATATAGAAAATTCTAAAGGGTTCACAAACTTTCAAGCACCACTGTAAGTAGCTAATTGTGTTTTGTGCATAAGTAAATTAAGTCATCTCATCTCATCTCATTATCTGTAGCCGCTTTATCCTATTCTACAGGGTCGCAGGCAAGCTGGAGCCTATCCCAGCTGACTACGGGCGAAAGGCGGGGTACACCCTGGACAAGTCGCCAGGTCATCACAGGGCTAGTAAATTAAGTAAGTAAACAATTTAAGTATGTACAGACACAATTGTGGTTTATGGTCCTGAAAAGAACCTCCACTTAGTCTTAAAAAAAGAAAGAAAGAAAGAAAGAAAGAAAGAAAGAAAGAAAGAAAGAAAGAAAGAAAGAAAGAAAGAAAACGAGCAATGGCATAATGCTGCTTTAAGTGTTTTATTGAAGCTTCAGTATTAGTCAAGTGTTCATGGTGCACTGAAGTCTATGTTAAACTCAGAATAATGAAAACTTGAGATTTGATACCAAAACCAAGGAAAGAGTGGAGCACTTCATATAACAATAGTGTGTACAGTAAACGCAGTAAACAGTAAACTGTAAACTGTTTACAGTAAACTGTAAACGCTGGGTTTTCACGTGAATTATAAGTCCGTGGTTGTCAAAGACACACCTGTAAGTCAGCGCAGTTATTATGTATGGTCTCTGCTTATACACATTCTGACTATATAAAAATATATCTATAATCTGTTTCACATTTCACAGACGTATATGATTACTGTGAATTGTCCAGCTACTGTTGAGGATTTTTAAAACTCTATCTAAGGGGTCACAGATTAAAAATATACCATAAACGTAAACCAACTAAGCAACAGTGCAAACACAGGAGGTTAGTCCATAATTTTGTCTGCAGATCTCTGGCTTTGTTGGCTGACTCCAGATCAGCCAGTTCACAAGAAATACACAACAGTTTCAGGATCAGATAGTAAAAATGGTACAAGGCTCAATTTCACAGCTTCTCCCTCAATTCATACATCAGTGCTGATAGAAATATTGCAACATTTAGAACAATAATAATAACAATAATAATCATTCAAGCTATAAGAAAAAAAAACACAATCAGTCTAATTCACAACAGTAATAATAATAATAATAATAATAATAATAATAATAATAAACAGCAACATTGATCTGTATAAGTGTGCCACAGGATATCTAAAATTTAAATATCTTAATATAAAAATAAAAAATAATATTAAACCCACAATAATAACAGTGCAATATTATTATTATTATTATTATTAAGTACTATGTAGTCACCTTAATATTTTAAGGTACTCTTTCTTTCTTTCTCTCTCTCTCTCAGGTCTTCAAATAACTGTTCATGCCAATGAAAGACTATACTCTTTTTTTTTTTTTTTTGGGAAAACTCATATGATTGCTGGTGTATTTCTATGTTCCGATTGCATTAAAAAAATCACTATTATTCTATCCACGTTCACTGAATATGAGTAATCGCGCGCTCTGATTGGCAACTCTACTACTAGGATATCAGCTCATATACCGTGACTAGAGAAAAACAAAAATGGTGGAGTGTGTTGCTGAACCAACCGAGGACGAAATAAAAAACCCAAAAAAATTTAAAAAAGCAACAAAATATGGAATGAAAGTATCTGATGGTAAGAATGTATCTATCTTTTTTCTTTTATGCGATTATTATCTCATTTTTCACAAAATTGCTCCTGTCATTTCACCGGTTTGTTTACATTCTACACCTTTAAGCATTAAAATTTGTTGAATTTTTTAGACTGGTTCAAAAGCTCAAAGAAGTTTGAAAATGACATCACTGAAATGTCCAAGGAAGAATTAAATAAATGTCTAAAGCTATTCTATACCTCGATGGCACGACAGCAAGACGGCACTTTGTACAAAAAAACAACACTGAAGTCGGTTCATGGAGCCATCGATAGGTTTTTAAGAAGTCCGCCGAAGAGGAAATGATTTTGTCGGATGTTTTGTATAAAGTTTTTATTTATCGAATTTGCAAAAAATAAAAATTATCCGTTTCTCAAAATCCGATGAATGTGGATAGAATAAGACAGTTATTCTACTCAATCTCGTCGTACACGGCTTATAGCCGATTCGGTGCTACGCGCCTTGTACGACTTGATTTCGTGGAATAACTGTTAAATATCTGATTTTCATGAAAGAAACAGTTTAAAATAACTGTCAAGTGAAGCCATGTCTAAATTACATTCCTTATCCGTTTCACAGGTTGCAAAATTTCACACATTATAAGAACCGCACTGAACAACAGCGGCAATAAAAGGCTAAATACGTCTCATCAAGTTTGTCAGGATTGTAAAAGTTGGTGCGATAGTTTTGAATACTGAAACAGTACATTCTTCATCATTTCTTTAAAAAAAACTGATAAAAGGACATAAGGAACAATAATAATTGCCAATTGATGTTATGTTTACAATTAATGTTTCTTCTACACTCTTTTCTAGTGTATTTAGTAAAAAACATATAAACATTTTCTTATATTAAAGGGAAATTTCACCTCAAAACATGTTCATGCTTGTGCTTCCTCACAGACATGCTGGAATGATAAAATCGGAGGTCCGAAGAGGACAGAGCTGCCCTGAGAATATTTCAGGTAAAAGTTTTTGGGTGAAACTTGTTTTCATGCCATTAGCCACACTCATCTTTGGATTCTACCGAAGCTGGAGTTCAACATGGAGGTTGGACTTCTGAGTCATGACCAGCTTGGAAAAATCTCCGAGATACTGCTACTGGTATTATGTTGTATCAGCTACAAACCATCCACGAGTGCTTTTTAAAAACTGGTGCGTCCTTAAATCATGTAATACGACACATAGATTTATTATTCCGGCACGTTTATTACACTGATTTATTTATTTTATTTTCGTTAACCATTTCGCCTTTAAAAAAAAACTAGCTGTAAATTTTATTTATGGCCTATGTATGTTGGGGTGTATAGGGCGTCAGGGAGGGGTAGCACCTCTGGTGGATGGTTTTAGGATGGTTCTCTCACCCTTGGTCTCCACCTGATGCTCAGCTCTCACCAGTGGCTCCGGGTAGCTGTCAGCATGCAACAGCAGCCACACCCCGGGCAACAGCTTCAACAGGCTGGTGAAACCTGGTGAGGGTAACCGTTGGGTGAAACATCCCTCGGTGAATCTTGGGAAATGCTCATCCCTGCATGCGAAGACTGTTCCAGCAGACTGGGCGGACGAAATCTCAATAGATTCAACGGCCAGAAAGATGGTTCAGCAGTACACCGTGGAGTGTAGAGGGCACATCAAAAGCACTATAGAAGGTGTGGCCATCCACTGCAGCCAAGGAGGTCTCCAGCCGTAACAACTCTTTGTGCCACTGGATCTTGACTTCTGCGGTGGGGTTGCTCCAGTGCAACAGCTTCTCCACCATAAACCAATTCATGCACAGGTTTATTGTGCAGTTCTTCCAAGAGTCCTGCGGCGATGGGTGAGGGGCCAAGTGACAGGTAGAGGTTACTACTGGAAGTCGTAGTTCCAAGCCTGCACGTAGGTGGCCTGTGGACCAGGGTTTGCTCTTCATTGCACCTGGGCAGCGATGGAGTTCGGCAGCATCCCAGGTGACTGAGCAGCCCTATTCAGGATGGCACTGCTCACCCTAGTAAAGGAGGGGACTAGAAAAGGTGTCCCAAAAATTGCCTGCCCTATCAAGTAACTAGCCAGCATGCCACGGTTGGCAGTTAACCCCACTCATGCGGTCGAAAACGCAGTAGAAAGAAGTTAACACTTGGTACGTGGAATGTATGGACACTACTTGATAGAGCGGACACGTCAAGGCCTCATTGAAGAACGGCACTGATTGCCATGGAGTTGGCACGCTACAATATCGATATTGCAGCCCTTAACGAGACAAGATTTGCCGAGGAGGGATCGTTATGCAACCCCAAAGGCGGCTACACGTTCTTCTGGAAAGGCAAAGCAGACCATGAATACAGGATACATGGAGTAGGATTCACTATTCACACTGCACTTCTTTGCCAGATGCCTGATCTCCCTACTGGCATAAACAAATGCCTCATGAAGCTTCCTATTGGCCAGTCCGGACATGTGACAATCATCAGTGCCTATGCACCAACACTGACCAATAGTGAAGACAAAAAGGAGCAGTTCTACGAGAACCTTGACTCCACTGCGAAGTCAACTCCAAGTGACAACCTCATTGTCCTTGGTGACTTCAACGCAACAGTAGGCAGAGATCACAGTAGCTGGAAAGGCGTTGGTAAGATGAATAGCAATGGTTTACTTCTGCTGATGTTCTGTGCTGAGAATATGCTCACCATCACCAACACTTCCTTCAGAATGGCCAACAAGTACAAAACCACATGGATGCATCCCAGGTCCAAGCAGTGGCATCTCATCGACTATGTCATCGTTCGTCAGCAAGAACAAGGCCACAGAAATCTTGGGCACCCTAAAAAGCGCTACAAGGACAACATAAAGGAGAGCCTTAAACACTGCGACCTCCCTGCCAAAGACCTAGAAGCCTGTGCTAAAGACAGAATCAAGTGGCGCTCCAAGACAAAAGAGGCCTGTATGAACTTTGAACGGTTTAAGCGTAATAGAGTCCTAGGCGCTAGAGAATACAGGAAAGCCTCCACATCTGCAAGCCCTGCCATGTCATTCCAGTGCCCTCAGTGTCCCAAAGTGTGTTATTCCAGAATTGGCTTCACTAGCCATGCTCGTGCCCATCAACAAAGACTGCGCAAATGACATCATCGATACCACTGGTCAACTGAAGAAGAAGAATGTCAGAAATGGTGAGCTGAGGTGAAGTGAGGACCCAAGAGCAGACTCAAAAGACAGACAGTGTACAGAGAAAAACTTCTTTAATGGAGTACAGGGCAGAGGTACAGTAGGGCCCAGGCTAAAATCAGTGGTCAAAGAACGGGCCAAGAGGTCAAATACACAGAGGAGCAGGTAGGCACAGTCAGGGACAAAAACAGGACAGAAAAATCTTCACAAAAACCGAAGAACAAAGGGACAAGGGAAATCCAGGCAGAGGAAGCAAAAACACAATCCAAAAGAACAGGCAGGTAAAACAGGGGCAAAAAAACTGGACAGAAAACTAGACAAAAAACAAGGAACAATTCAGGCAGGGGGAATCAAGAAGACACAATACCAATGGGTTGTAGCGAGGCGAGGAAAGTCTACTAGAGACAGTCTGTCAACTGGAGTAGCTCCAAACAGTTCTTAAAAAGGCCCTGGCTGATGGGAGAGGAGTGGTAACAAGTGTGGGAGTGCCGCTTCAGGAAAGTGGCCTTCAGCAAGGCAGGAATGAATTCCTGTTCCAGATCCGGCCTGGAGCCGGCACGGAAGTCCCACAAACTCAGGCATGGATGGACTGGACCGGACTGTGAAAAGAATGGCTGTTAACTGAAGTGTGGTTTGACATGTTTGTTGACATTATCAATGAAAACCAACTGGTAAAAATGCATTGTTGAGTAACCCCTAATGTACGAAAAAAAAAGCAAATATTAGACATCTGAGGTAAATTTTTTAAAAAAAGTGTACGTTTCTCATCTCATCTCATTATCTCTAGCCGCTTTATCCTGTTCTACAGGGTTGCAGGCAAGCTGGAGCCTATCCCAGCTGACTACGGGCGAAAGGCGGGGTACACCCTGGACAAGTAGCCAGGTCATCACAGGGCTGAAACATAGACACAGACAACCATTCACACTCACATTCACACCTACGGTCAATTTAGAGTCACCAGTTAACCTAACCTGCATGTCTTTGGACTGTGGGGGAAACCGGAGCACCCGGAGGAAACCCACACGGACAACATGCAAACTCCACACAGAAAGGCCCTCGCCGGCCACGGGGCTCAAACCCGGACCTTCTTGCTGTGAGGCGACAGCGCTAACCACTACACCACCGTGCCGCCCTACGAACTGGATCATAAAGAAAAAAGTGTACATTTCTCATCTCATTATCTCTAGCCGCTTTATCCTGTTCTACAGGGTTGCAGGCAAGCTGGAGCCTATCCCAGCTGACTACGGGCGAAAGGCGGGGTACACCCTGGACAAGTAGCCAGGTCATCACAGGGCCGACACATAGACACAGACAACCATTCACACTCACATTCACACCTACGGTCAATTTAGAGTCACCAGTTACCCTAACCTGCATGTCTTTGGACTGTGGGGGAAACCGGAGCACCCGGAGGAAACCCACACGGACACGGGGAGAACATGCAAACCCCACACAGAAAGGCCCTCGCCGGCCACGGGGCTCGAACCCGGACCTTCTTGCTGTGAGGCGACAGCGCTAACCACTACACCACCGTGCCGCCCTACAAACTGGATCATAAAGAAAAAATTATTTCAGGATTTTTAAGAGCACTTCATGGCACGCTGTAAAGAATTTCAAGCGTAAAGTTGTCTTTCAGTGAAACTTCCTTCTAATCGGCGATGAAAGGAAGTTTTGATACCTGTAATCTATGACAGAGAGGTGTGTCGGTGGTTAATGTATTGGATCCTATGTGTAGCGGTTAAAACCTTCCTCTGGTGTTAGCTTTCTGTTACTATCTCTTATGTTAACGGGTCGGTTTTGACCCGTGTCTTAAATCAGCCATAAAATACCCTAAAAACAATTATTTATCATCCAATTTGTTTCTTACCTCTTGGTTACCTTGTTAGGCTCCCTTATCCAGGAAAAGATTGGTTTTAATATTTTTGTTGTGGCCCCCTGGGCCTTTCTTTTAACAGCATACCCCTCGTTTTCAATATAAAAAAGTGGTCAAATGAACCTCAAGAGAATAATGTAAACAAATAAAAGGTTGTTCTGTTACCTGACTATTACTGAGGGGTATTAGATCACATCTCTTAAATGTTCAAAAAAAAAAAAAAGATTTTAATTTTAATATTATCAACTATAGTAACATCTATGGTGTTTCGGGTCAATTTCGACCCATATATATTTACTTCAAGAAAAGGGCAAAAAACAAGTCTTTTTTATTCCTGCCTGTCAATGCGTCCCAGAGACTATCAGTGGCCTCATGTGACGATGGCATAAACAGATCAAAACATGACCTGATGTCACTTACTCTCGTCACAGCAAACCTTGTGATCCCAGGGGTCATTTTGATGACATTTGCAGCAGCTGTCCTGCCATGTACGTCAGGAGGTACTGAGCTCCAACAGATGTTGCCACTTTTGGATCTGAATGTTTCAGCAGGTGACCTCCTCATCAGACTGATCAGATGTGTCCGTGTCTTCCGGTTGATACGCCACATCATCGTCCTCCTCAGAGACCTGCTCATCTCCATCGCTATATTGCTCTGTGTCCTCTGCCTCATTATCAGCAAAGATATGATCCAGAGCTTGGCTTATATTCAGTCCTCTTCTCAATGTTGCATGCTGTAAATTGGAGATGTGTACTCTGCAAGTCACCAACTCTAAACTCAATTGGCCTTACATGCCTGGACATGTCTGTCTTTGTTTGTTCTGTCAAAAGCCTCGGTCACAACCGGCCGTACGTGCTCCTACGGCCGGTCTACGTGAAAAAACGCAAGAAACGCACGGAGGGCGCGTGTGTGACGTGCTGATTTTCGAGCCGTAGACTGGCCGCAGAGGTTCTTTGTCATGTCAAACAAACTCTACGGGCGCTTACGTTTTTTTCAGGTTGCAAGACAAACTTATGGCCAACGTGCATCTTTCTCCACAAACAAAAAAAACGCAGCAATTTGGGAAACGCCAAAAATCGCACGGCCAAAAAATCGTACGTCCGGTTGTGACCTAGGCTAAACAGGCAAAGAGAAAAGCCCCTGACTGAAGCTCAAGTGGTTGGAGGAAGAGCTGGCTGTAGGCTGATTGTGTGTTTATGATTTCAGTTTTGGCATTTATTATTGTTTTATAATCTTATATTTTAACTGAGTCGAAATTGACCCTAACAACACAAAGGTCACAATTTTTACCAGAGCATTTTATAATTTAGTAAAATTATTTTTTTGAATTTTATTTTGTTTAAATAGAAGTCAAAAAGTCTTGATGCAATAAACAAATTTATGTAGTACTTTTATGCATGCTAAACCTAAAAACGGGTCGGTGCCGACCCTAATACTAGAGGAAGGTTTTAATCTGAGCTGCCGCTGCTGCTGCAGGCCTCCTTCAGGTCCTCCTGGTGCTCGAAAGCGGCTCGGATGAACTGACTGAACACTCGATCCATGTAGCCTTCACCGTGCGGGAAAAGCCCTTCAAGGAAGCCAATGTGCCCTCCGTGTGATGTCACCAAGAGAGCGACGTTTGGTAAGCGCTGAGCCAGAGATACCGGGAAAGCTATGGAGAGAGAAAGAAAATCGTAAAGTAATCTCAGGAACGAGTTCAATACGCAGTTTTCACACAAACAAGTGATGATCATGGGTTTGTGTGTCTCACCATGTTTTGGGGAGAAGGGATCGTCAGCGGCGTTGAGGCACAGGATAGGGACAGCCATCTGGGGCAGTTTGTAACCCGGACTGGCATCCTGGTAATAATCAGTGCACGACTTGTAGCCAAACAGCACAGACGTGAAGCGCTCGTCAAACTCCCGAATCGTGCGTGCCTGGACACAATCAGTTATCCTTAGGCAGGTTTAAAGACTATAAAGTAATAATCTGACAAGTATGCTGATCCCACAGCGCTCCTGCATTCTCAAATCTGATTGATTAATATGGTTAAGTTGGCTTAAATCATGGCTCATTTTTGGAACTTGTCTCCAGTGTCAGTGGTAAAAGATGTACAGTAACTTTTCCAACATGAGGAAATCTTCAACATGGAGGACTTCATGTGTTTCTCCGTAACATGACAAGCTGCTTGTTTTTTTGCCATTATGTTTATAGCTGCTATAACGTAAATAAGAACAGCAAATAACTTGCTTCGTGGCTGTTCCACAACTGTAAATGTAACTCTAAAAAGTATCAGATGTTGCTTTTTTTTACTTAATAAAATAAATGTAACTCTTGGCAAATTGCTGTGGTAGAAGAGAAATAAAACATTTTATTATATCCACATTCACTGGATATGAGCAATCGCACGCTCTGATTGGCTACTCTACTATTGCTGGGTTTCACGTGACATCACATCCACCTCAAAACTTTAGCTGGTGGTCTATCAAAGCTCAGCTGACAAAGCGTTTGCATGGAGAAGGTGCATTGCTCGCATGAAAAATGTCTTGCGTTGTTTTAGGTTGCTCGAATCGATCAAACTGTGAAACTGATAAAAGTTTCTTCAGGGTTCCCCGTGAACTAATAAAAAAAGGGTGAACGAACACAGGATTTCACAGAAAGGTGGCTTTCAAAATCGAAGCATGCTCGAGTTTGCAGTGGTCACTTGGTGAAAGGTTTGTATCTCCCTCTCAGCTACGTCCTTAGTGTTTTCCAAGTGCTTTTCTTGCTACGTGTTGTTATTTTACGGAACTTTTTTTTAGTCACGAAGTGCTAAAGTCCCCAGCTGTTTCTTTGTTTCCTTCTCACAAAGTCCATATGCATGAAGGTCGTGACAAAACTCTTCCCCAGCCGTACAGTTACAATGTGCCGTGATCACTTCTTCTCCGTCTTGTTTAACTAAGATCCAGGTCTTTAAAGGGGTTTCTGATGATCTTTGTGAATGATTTACCTGAGAGATAAGCGAACTGTTGGTTGTTTACACTTCAACTTGCAGCGCTTCGTTGTAAAGAACGAAAAGCTTAAAAAATATATTTTACACGGGCAAAAACAATACAGGATTCATTCGGCAGCGACTTGATAGCGAGGTCCTTTACCCAGCCACATATAAAAAAAAAAATTGTAAGCCTCCATACTCTTTCATGCTTTCATGTGTTTTGCGGTGTAGAAGGACGTCTGCAACACCAGATAGTTCGAGATGTCGGGGAACTCGACTGAAGGGTAGTTTTTGAGATCGTATGACAAATCCTTCTTTCCCAGACTGTACTCCATTGCACATAGCAATCTTCTGAATATATCTAAAGCCAGCTGTGGCTTCTAGATTACGAGTGTACTCTGATAAGTTATCGCAAGTTGTTTGCACTACGGCAGCTGTTTAGACCACCAGCTATTTCACTTCCGGTAAAAACTTCCGCTAAGAAAAATCACATGACTGAAACCCAGCAATTAGGATATCAGCTCATATACCGTGAGTAGACAAAAACAAAATGGCGGAGCGTGTTGTGTTGCTGAACCAACCGAGGATGAAATAAAAACTCTATTCGCAAACAAAACCCTAAAAAATACAAAAAAAAGCAACAAAATATGGAATGAAAAGTATTTGATGGTAAGAACATCTCTTTGTCATTTTTCAATAATTATTATTATCGCAGGGCGGCACGGTGGTGTAGTGGTTAGCGCTGTCGCCTCACAGCAAGAAGGTCCAGGTTCGAGCCCCGTGGCTGGCGAGGGCCTTTCTGTGCGGAGTTTGCATGTTCTCCCCGTGTCCGCGTGGGTTTCCTCCGGGTGCTCCGGTTTCCCCCACAGTCCAAAGACATGCAGGTTAGGTTAACTGGTGACTCTAAATTGACCGTAGGTGTGAATGTGAGTGTGAATGGTTGTCTGTGTCTATGTGTCAGCCCTGTGATGACCTGGCGACTTGTCCAGGGTGTACCCCGCCTTTCGCCCGTAGTCAGCTGGGATAGGCTCCAGCTTGCCTGCGACCCTGTTGAACAGGATAAAGCGACTAGAGATAATGAGATGAGATTATTATCGCATTTTTCACATTGCTTCTGTCTTTTCGCCGGTTTGTTTACATTCTTTATCTTTAAGCATTAAAATTTGTTGAAATTTTTTAGACTGGTTCAAAAGCTCAAAGAAGTTTGAAAATTACATCACTGAAATGTCCAAGGAAGAATTAAATAAATGTCTAAAGCTATTTCTATACCTCGACGGCAAGACGGCACTTTGTACAAAAAAAACAACACTGTAGTCAATTCATGCAGCCATTGATAGGTTTTTAAGAAGTCTGCCTAAGCGGGGATGATTTTTTTGGACGTTTTGTAGAAAAAGTTTTTATTTATCGAATTTCCAAAAATTAAAATAAAAATGCTGTTTCTCAAAATCCAGTGAATGTGGAGAGAATAAAACAGTTATTCCACTCAATCTCGTTGTACATGGCTTACAGCCGACTCGGTGCTATGCGCCTTATGGCTATCAGCTCATATCCGACTCGATTTCGTGGAATAACTGTAAATCATGTGCTGTGTAGGAAAATTATAAACTTTGCTCTAGTAACAGTGACTCTTCCTCATCACACCACCCCACTGCTGATTACTTTCCTCTAAAAATATAACATGAAGTGTTTGCTTCCTCACTTCAATTGAATAGCAATATCTACAGCAGCGTGCAAAAGTTTGCACCCCCTCGTTCATGTTGAATGGGAAAAACTAAAATGTAGCCGTATGTTTCAGACTGTCTATCTTGTCTACAAAAGATAAGAAGTTATAAATAAAAAGTGGCTGGATGCAACAATCTCGAGAAGAGGACAACAATCTGAAATGGCAAATTAGTCAAAAAACATAGTCCAAGTTTCCTCGTGATCGTCTCAGGTGCAAGGGTGGAAGAAGGAAGTGTAACATCAGGAAGAGTTATAAAGTTTTTCAGAGGAGATCGGAGTGAGTCATATATTGAAAAAAAAAAAAAGACGCAAACACACTATGAACTGATTATTTTTTAACAATTATTATACCTTTTATATGGTTTACTATTTAACAGTATTATTATAATGAAGAAACTTTATTGTGAAATTAAATCTGCATTACAGAAGCAGGATGATGTCAGGAACAATAACTGTACCTTTAGCACGTGGTCTATGTTGATCACCTTCTCCAGGATCTTTCTGTGTCTAAGGACAGAGTGAGACACAAGCATTAACAAAGAGCTTCTTGTAAGTCCCCTTACGCGTGATGTCACACATCATGTGTTAATTTCTCCTGGGGGACAATTAGACACCGTCTTTCCTGTAAGCAAGGCTTAATCTGTCTTAAATATGGTTCGTTGTTTTTGGTTGTTCCAATCGGTCAAATAGAGAAATAGATAAAAGATATTGCCGTCTCCCTGGAACTTTGCCTTGAACTTCTGATTGTGGCGTTGGAACTTGACTTGGGCATTTCTTTAGTAAGGAAATATCTCTGATCCAGGAGTAGGAGATGTTTTTCACAGGAGGAAGAACCCAGTACACCTTTTTATCTGTAACTGTCAGTGAATCCCTTTGTTTCACTCCAGCTTCGAGCCCACAATAACGTGAGAGCAGCGTTCTCCAAGGCCTGCCATACAGTCGCAGTGTGCGGCCATGATCTCACCATTTTTTTCACTGACAATCCATGGAGTTTAAAGGTTTTTCGGTCATTCTTTGCGAGCGGTTAACCTGGAATAGAATATAGGTTGTATTCCGTCAGGTGACTTTTGCTTGCGAGTTTACTTCCGGTGAATGAAGTGGTGGTCGGGCAAACCGATTCGGCTGCCGTTATGTAAAGAGCGAGTGAAACCATCTCTGACTATTTTCGCAGTTTAGAGGCCAACGTAGGCAAGTAGGAATTTTTTGGGCTTTTTGTACGCGTCTTTGCGACGTTTGCGAGGATGCAACAAGTTTTAGTATCAGGTGTAAACAAACCACAGCCGCTCAATTTTCAATCCTCCCTGCTCTTCTCTTCCAGCGAACGCTATTTTTTTTTTAAATTAAAACAGAGAAAATGCAGTGAGAAGGTACATTCCAACATCTATGAACAGTTGTGGTCAGAAGTTTACATACAGTGATATGAATGTCATGGCAATATTTGGGCTTTCAATGATTTCTCTGAACTGTTCTTTTTCTGTGGCAGAATGATTGTACAGCATACTGTACATCTTTAAAAAAAACTAGAATTCAGTGCACAATTTTCTTTAGGTTTTCTGAAATCAACACAGGGTCAAAAGTATACATACAGGGTCAAAAATAGACATACAGCACACTTAATATTTGGGTAAAATGTCTCTTTGCAAGATTCACCTTGACCAAACATTTTGTTTACCATGAACAAGCTTAGGCGGCACGGTGGTGTAGTGGTTAGCGCTGTCGCCTCACAGCAAGAAGGTCCGGGTTCGAGCCCCGTGGCCGGCGAGGGCCTTTCTGTGCTGAGTTTGCATGTTCTCCCCGTGTCCGCGTGGGTTTCCTCCGGGTGCCCCGGTTTCCCCCACAGTCCAAAGACATGCAGGTTAGGTTAACTGGTGACTCTAAATTGACCGTAGGTGTGAATGTGAGTGTGAATGGTTGTCTGTGTCTATGTGTCAGCCCTGTGATGACCTGGCGACTTGTCCAGGGTGTACCCCGCCTTTCTCCCGTAGTCAGCTGGGACAGGCTCCAGCTTGCCTGCGACCCTGTAGAACAGGATAAAGCGTCTAGAGATAATGAGATGAGATGAACAAGCTTCTGGCAGAATTCTGGTCGGATATTTCACGACTCTTCATGGTAGAACTGGTAGAGTTCAATTCAATTTGTTTTTTTTTCTTGGCATGGACTCGACTTATAAGCACGGTCCATATATTTTCAACAGGGTTGAAGTCAGGACTTGTTTTAAGCTTAATGTTAGCCTGCTTTATCCTCCACAACCAGCTCTGATGCGTGTTTGGGTTCCATTGTCCTGTTGTAATTCCCAATCATGTTCAACTTTCCAATGGTTTGAGGTTATGCTGAAGAATTCTGAGGTCGTCCTCCTTCTTCATTATTCCATCCACTTTGTGCAATGAACCAGTTCCACTGGCAGCAAAACAGCCCCAGAGCATGATGATCCTACCACCACCACCACCACCAGCTGGTACAGTGTCCCTCTGTACATGGTGGTCATTGTGGCCAAACAACTCAATCTTTGTCTCATCTGACCACACAGCTTTCCTCCAGAAGGCTTTTTCTTTGTCCATGTGGTCAGCTTCAAACTTAACTAAAGCTTGAAGGTGTCAATTTTGGAGCAGGGGTTATTTCTTGGATAGCAGCCTCTTAGTCCCTGGTGATCTGAACTGTAGACAGTGATCCATCAGCTTCCAGTTCATGGCAGGGCTGTGCCATGGTGGTTCCTAGGTTGTTCCTGACCATCCGAACCAATTTCCTTTCAGCTGAGGGTGACAGTTTGGGTTTTCTTGAAGCAAAGTGGCTTGGCAAAGTGACTACACCTCACAATAACTTGGATACAATTGTTTGAACTGACCTTGGAATTTGCAGTTGTTTAGAAATGACTCTAAGAGACATTCCGGAGTAGTGTACACTACCGTTCAAAAGTTTGGGGTCACCCAGACAATTTTGTGTTTTCCATGAAAAGTCACACTTTTATTTACCACCATAAGTTGTAAAATGAATAGAAAATATAGTCAAGACATTTTTCTGGCCATTTTGAGCATTTAATCGACCCCACAAATGTGATGCTCCAGAAACTCAATCTGCTCAAAGGAAGGTCAGTTTTATAGCTTCTCTAAAGAGCTCAACTGTTTTCAGCTGTGCTAACATGATTGTACAAGGGTTTTCTAATCATCCATTAGCCTTCTGAGGCAATGAGCAAACACATTGTACCATTAGAACACTGGAGTGAGAGTTGCTGGAAATGGGCCTCTATACACCTATGGAGATATTGCACCAAAAACCACACATTTGCAGCTAGAATAGTCATTTACCACATTAGCAATGTATAGAGTGGATTTCTGATTAGTTTAAAGTGATCTTCATTGAAAAGAACAGTGCTTTTCTTTCAAAAATAAGGACATTTCAAAGTGACCCCAAACTTTTGAACGGTAGTGTATATCTGTGATCCTCCTTCTCAGATCTGCACTGAGCTCCTTGGACTTTCCCATTGTATTGTGTTTTGGTCAATCCAACGAATGCTGTAAACAAACCCTTTTTATGAAGGCACAGAGAAGCTACCAGCTGTAGTCAATCATGATCACTAACAGGAAGTTAAGAGACCTCGGCCTTGGCAAGATAAAAGACATTTTGGAAGTTTCAGCACCTCTCAATTAATAATCTAAGTGAGCAAATGTAAATTTTTGACCCTGTGTTGATTTCAGAAAGCCCAAAGAAAATTAAAACTTGTGCACCAAATTCATGGTTTTTTCTTTTCAAGAAATATGTTGTACAATCATTTTGCCACAGAAAACAAACAGTTCAGAGAAATCACTGAAAGCCCAAATATTGCCATGACATTCATATCCAAGATGACATTCATGTCACTGTATGTAAATTTCTGACCACAACTGTAGGTAACGCTAGACCACAAATCTACATCGTCACTCCAATTATTTTGAGGAATTTTGTAAGGATCATAGCTACCAATAAACTCTAATTTCCACGTACATCTATCCTTTGCTTCTTTCTGACTTTGATTATCCAAGTAATCCAGTAGTGAAGCTTTTTTAGCTGTAGTTTTCTTTGAGCTACAGACATCTGACATCTTCAATATTGCTTGTCTTCAGTATGTAAACAAAGTTCACTTGTCTCCCAGGACAAAGGTAGCAATGCTTGCTAACATATATGTGACATCAGTGCAAGGAGTCTACTGATGCTCCTGAACATCCCTTTACTCCACCCCATCTCAGTTTGTAATCAGCAAGCGCCCAGCGCAGCCTGGTAATTAACCTGTGAGCAAAAAAAAAAAAACCTCTTGGCTTTGAAAGATGCAATGAAGTGCAGAGAACTAGAATATATAATATTATATATCAGCAGTACTTATTCATGAACAGAATGAAGCTGAAAGCAGAATTCTGGACCGGTATGAACACTATATAAAGTATTATTGTACTGTGTTATTTCTATATTATTTCACATTCTCCGTGCTATTTCGCTTACTATAAAAGCAGCCAAAAAATAAAAAATAAACTCATGAATCAATAAAATTGAATGAAGTAATTCACCTTTTGATTGCGTGGCACAGGTTACTTGTGAGGTGGCGATTGAAAAGCAGCTTGTTGATCGGTTGCTCCAGGGATTTGGAGGATTCGAATGAGTTCCAGCTCACAGACAGGGTGACACCCGCGATCATCTTCGAGTCTCGTCCTTTTCGCGCCAAATAATTAAGCAACAACATCCTGAGGGTGAGGGCGAGCAAGAAAATAATGACTTCCATCACATTTTGGTCTCTAAAGCTCACATGGAACAATGCAGTAACAGAGAAAAGATATGAAGAAATATTTATTCGTATAAATACGCAGGTAATTATAGAAAATAGAAAATCATGCACGCTGATTGGCCGAGAAATTCGGACTATTTCTCGATAATCACCTCGAGCGACTCGGTAAAATGGCGAACCGTGAGGAAGAATTACAGATTATGAAAGAAAACACCGTTCCTAAAATCACTAAAGATGCTATGAAGTTTGGTCTGAAACTATTCAAAGGTAAGGTGGAATTGTGATTTACTTTATCGATTTCAAAACAAAGGATTTTATGCGACTCGGTGTAGATAAGTGACAAGTCTGCTCGCACTGTTATTACATTTACACGCTGCTTTAGAAGTTTGAGGGGGGTTTTTTTGTAATGCGTTTTTTTAATAATATTAATCACCTGTGTATTTATAGTAAAACAATTATCCACCTCAGGCTCAGTGAATATCGATGAATAATTGTTAAATAGTTAATAAGTTAATTACTCCAGCCTCATGATAAAAAGCTTTTGCCCTAAACTGATGATGTTTTCTGGTCTGGACTGCTCTCGTCCAGCTAATTAATCAGCGAATTAAAAGCTGTTCATGAGCTGAATGGAGATTTAGCGCTGGACTTTAAATGCATGTTTGAGCAAGGAAAAGAAAAAAAACGTGAAAAGAATGTAAATGTACTGCTGTATATTAGCACCACCCACTGGCTGGAAACTTAAAGAGTCATCTTTAAGAGGATATTCCTCTCCGTGTGTGTATGTGTGCATGCACGCAGATTTCTCACCCCCCAAGAGACACCCCAGCTCCAATAAGAGGGGCCTGTGGGTGGAGCTCTTTCACATGATTGACAACCGTCTCCACGTCTTGAGTATTCGCAGCACAGAACGTCAGAGGAGTCTGAGAGAGATGATACAGTGAGTCAGCCAAACTATAGGTCAGGGGTTCTCAACCTTTTCTACTTTAAGACCCACCTATTCATACTTGTAACGAGTCGGGGCCCATTAAAAAAGACCCCCAATTATTTTGGCTCATCTATTATATTAGAATCTAATAATCTATTGTAAAGTGTATTCATGGGTTGTGACATCACCCCCTGTTACAGATGGAGCCCAGGAATTAAACAAGTGCAATAAAAACAAACTGTTTTTAATTGTATTTAAAACTGTATGGATGTGCCAGAAGGCAAACCATGCATGCAGGGCATTCTCACTCAAAAGCAATTAATGATCCAAAAGTGGAGTCTGGTCCATTAACACAAGAACTTATTACCATGTTTGTGTTCAGCAAACAAGCAAGTTATTAAAACTAAGAAGTACACTCAAAAGAAGTGGATATGGAAACCACTCGATGGGATTAGATCCTTACACGCTAACAAAGAAGGATTTTTCCTATGAGTTGGAAAATTAAGAGTTCCCCGACATCTCAAAGAGCATGGAGGTGTCCTTTTTTTAAATATGCGGCTGGTTTAAAGATGTGGGGATCAGGACACTACAAGATAGACAGCAGTAGATGGATCTAAGTGCAGGGAGAGTGTGTATTAGCAGGCGTGAGATTTACAAAAGCAAAAGACAAAGCAGAATCATAAATATTTAACCCATTGACGCCGGATGCTGCGTCGCGCAACATTGCCCCTAGCGCCGGTTGTTGCATAACGCAGCATTGCCCCAAATGCTGGTTGCTGCATAATGCAGCATTGTTGATTTGTCATTATTTTCAAGACGCATGCCAGATTTGTTTTTTTTATAAAAATGTGTTAGTGTTAATGCTGAATGAGCATGATCCAATAAAAGCAGATAATTTTATCTTTTAAATGCAACTTATTTCATGTCTTTATGTGCTTCAGAGGCTGAGATATTGAATTTTTCATAGGCGTTTTCAATTAATTATTTTTATTTCAGAAAACCCTCAGGCAGATGGGGACCTTTTCTAAAAACTGGCTTAGGCATTTGCAGACGTTTTTTTGCAGGCGTTTCAGGCGTCAATGAGTTAAACAGCGCTATTAACATGGCTAGAAACAAACGTGACAGTGATAATGATGATACTTTGCAAAGCCTCTCTGAAAACAGCTTCCGTATCTGTGCGCCAGGCTCAAGTGCGCAAAGGCAAGTCAAGTCACGTACTGTGTGACCACAACTTTTAGTTCACGTGTACAGTAGTGCTTGAAAGTTTGTGAACCCTTTAGAATTTTCTATATTTCTGCATAAATAGGACCTAAAACATCATCAGATTTTCACACAAGTCCTAAAAGTAGATAAAGAGAATCCAGTTAAACAAATGAAACAAAAATATTATACTTGGCCATTTATTTATTGAGGAAAATGATCCAATATTATACATCTGTGAGTGGCAAAAGTATGTGAACCTTTGCTTTCAGTATCTGGTGTGACCCCCTTGGGCAGCAATAACTGCAACGTCCAGTAACTGTTGATCAGTCCTGCACACCGGCTTGGAGGAATTTTAGCCCATTCGTTCATACAGAACAGCTTCAACTCTGGGATGTTGGTGGGTTTCCTCACATAAACTGCTCGCTTCAGGTCCTTCCACAACATTTCGATTGGATTAAGGTCAGGACTTTGACTTGGCCATTCCAAAACATTAACTTTATTCTTCTTTAATCATTCTTTGGTAGAACGACCTGTGTGCTTAGGGTCATTGTCTTGCTGCATGACCCACCTTCTCTTGAGATTCAGTTCATGGACAGATGTCCTGACATTTTCCTTTAGAATTCGCTGGTATTATTTCAGAATTCATTGTTCCATCAATGATGGCAAGCCGTCCTGTCCCAGATGCAGTAAAACAAGCCCAAACCATGATACTACCAACACCATGTTTCACAGATGGGATAAGGTTCTTATGCCGGAATGCAGTGTTTTCCTTTCTCCAAACATAACACTTCTCATTTAAATCAAAAAGTTCTATTTTGGTCTCATCTGTCCACAGAACATTTTTCCAATACCCTTCTGGCTTGTCCATGTGATCTTTAGCAAACTGCAGATGAGCAGCAATGTTCTTTTTGGACAGCAGTGGCTTTTGCCTTGCAATCCTGCCATGCACACCACTGTTGTTCAGTGTTCTCCTGATGGTGGACTCATGAACATTAACATTAGCCAATGTGAGAGAGGCCTTCAGTTGCTTAGAAGTTACCCTGGGGTCCTTTGTGACCTCGCTGACTGTTACATGCCTTGCTCTTGGAGTGATCTTTGTTGGTCGCCCACTCCTGGGGAGGGTAACAATGGTCTTGAATGTCCTCCATTTGTACACAATCTGTCTGACTGTGGATTGGTGGAGTCCAAACTCTTTAGAGATGGTTTTGTAACCTTTTCCAGCCTGATGAGCATCAACAACACTTTTTCTGAGGTCCTTAGAAATCTCCTTTGTTCGTGCCATGATACACTTCCACAAACATGTGTTGTAAAGATCAGACTTTGATAGATCCCTGTTCTTTAGATAAAACAGGGTGCCCACTCACACCTGATTGTCATCCCACTGATTGAAAACACCTGACTCTAATTTCACCTTCAAATTAACTGCTAATCCTAGAGGTTCACATACTTTTGCCACTCATAGATATGTAACATTGGATCATTTTCCTCAATAAATAAATGACCAAGTATAATATTTTTGTCTCATTTGTTTAACTGGATTCTCTTTATCTACTTTTAGGACTTGTGTGAAAATCTGATGATGTTTTAGGTCCTATTTATGCAGAAATATAGAAAATTCTAAAGGGTTCACAAACTTTCAAGCACCACTGTATATCGCCACCAAAATGCCTCATTTTCACTGATAACCCGTCGCAAAGTATCACAAGCTGTAAGTGTGACCGTAGCTTAATGAGGCGGATGTGATGTCGGATGCAACCCAGCGATTGTACCCTACTACAATTAAAAATTAATGTCAACTTGAGAAAAAATTCACGGCCCACTAGATGATACTTTCGTGGGTCGCAGCCCAGTGGTTGAGTAACACTGCTATAGGTCATATTTGCTAGCTGCACAGAGTCGTCACTCAGGGTCCACTACATCGAGACTGTGTCTGTTCCCCGAGCTCAACAAAAAGGTAGAAATTTTCAGAGAGTTTGTTCCAGTAACCTAATCAATATAAAATTAGATCATACTGACTGTACAGCTGCTGCCAGCACCTTTGATCTAAAGGTGGGGCTATTAAATATTAGATCTCTTACATCTAAAGCGCTAATGGTTAATGAACTCATTACTGATCAGGAGTTTAATGTACTTTGTTTAACTGAAACATGGATTAAGCCAAATGAATATATAGCATTAAATGAAGCGAGTCCTCCTGGATACAGTTATATACACCAGCCTCGTCTAACTGGCAGAGGAGGAGGCGTCGCGGTTATTTATAACGATTATCTAGGTGTAACACAAAAACCTGGTTATAAATTTAATACATTTGAAGTTCTTCATACTCATATAATGTATGTAGCCTCAAATATAAGTCTACCCAGTTAATTCCATAGCTTATTATTTACAGGCCCCCGGGGCCATATTTTGAGTTTCTTTCTGAATTTGCAGATTTTATCTCAGATCTGGTTATTTCCTTAGACAAAGCTTTAGTTGTCGGAGATTTTAATATTCACTTCGATAACCCAGAAGACCCTTAAAAAACAGCGTTTGCGTCCATTTTAGATTCATAGGACCAACCCATAATGGTCGTCACACCCTTGATCTAATACTAACATTTGGGTTAAACGTAGACAATATAGTCATACTTCCACAGTCTGAAGTTATCTCAGATCATTATCTCATCTCATTCAAACTATGTCTGAGTAATAATATATGCACCTCACCATGCTACTGTATTAAACGTACATTCACGTCAACTACTGCACAGAGCTTTATAAATGATCTCCCAGAGTTATCAACTTTGATTGGGTCACTGTCAGCCCCTGCAGAACTTGATCAGGCAACTGAATGCTTAGAGTCAACATTCTGCCATACCTTAGATAATGTAGCTCCTCTAAAAAGGAAAATGGTCAGAGACAAAAAATTAGCACCCTGGTATAATGATGACACTTGCACATTAAAACAGACCACTCGAAAATTGGAACGTAAATGGCGTCAAACAAAATTGGTAGTGTTCAAATTAGCGTGGAAGGAGAGCTTTCTGAAGTACAGAAAAGCTCTTAGTGCTGCGAGATCAACATCTCTCTTCCCTAATAGAAGATAACAAAAATAATCCTAGATTCCTATTTAATACTGTAGCAAAATTAACCAGGAATAAGTCCACTATAGACACATGCATACCTGCAATATATAATAGTAACGATTTCATGAATTTTTTTAATGACAAAATTGAGAATATCCGACAAAAAATTCAAACTACTAATTTAAGGTCAGACAATGAAAGTGACCTTGTAGTTAACTATATAACTGTATCAGATCATCAGTTAGAATGTTTTACTCCCCTTAAAGAAACTGAATTACTTTCATTAATCTCGGCATCAAAAGCCTCAACTTGCGTACTAGATCCCTTACCTACACGTCTATTCAAACAGATAATACCTGAAGTAATTGAACCGCTTCTAAAAATAATAAATTCTTCTCTCACGATTGGCTATGTACCCAAATCCTTTAAACTAGCAGTTATCAAACCCCTGATTAAAAACCCTGACCTTGATGCCTGTCAGCTGTCCAATTATCGGCCAATATCAAACCTCCCCTTTATCTCCAAGATCCTTGAAAAAGCTGTGGCACAGCAGTTATGCTCATATTTACATAGGAATAACATCCATGAAATGTATCAGTCAGGATTTAGATCTAATCACAGCACAGAAACAGCTTTGGTTAAAGTAGTAAACGACCTACTGTTTGCGTCTGATCAGGGCTGTGTCTCACTGCTTGTGTTGCTTGATCTTAGTGCAGCATTTGATACCATTGATCTTCCATTCTTCTGGATAGACTAGAAAATGTTGTGGGAGTTAAGGGAACGGCCCTCTCCTGACTCAGCTCTTATTTAACTGATCGTTATCAGTATGTTGATATAAATGGTGATATTTCTAGACGTACTGAGGTAAAGTTTGGTGTTCCACAAGGTTCTGTCTTGGGTCCACTGCTTTTTTAGTATTAATTATTTGTAAATTGATTTTAATCTAAGACTGTGTAACATTAGCAATCAATGACCAGCTATTGTGTACCAGTCAACAGCCAGCCTTATCAATATCAACACAGCACAATAGGTTATCTGAACAAGTATGCAGTTTACAGACTCTAAAACTATAAGATATGAGGCACCTGTTCTGGTATCAAAGGTCATCTATTGTGCTGTGTTGATATTGATAAGGCTGGCTGTTGACTGGTACACAATAGCTGGTCATTGATTGCTAATGTTACACAGTCTTAGATTAAAATCAATTTACAAATAATTAATACTGAGCATTAATTGAAATTTTATTTAAAATTGAGGAAGAAACATGTCTCCTAACCTACTTGAGCCTTATTGAAGCATTTATTAACCCTCAAATATCAGTTATATGAAAATATATCAAAAATTCAAATTTGGTGAAAATGGATTTTTTAAACCCCTGTAGTTTAAAAATACTTGAGAGACACAGAACAAAAATTTGGAAATATAAAATATGGGTCTTGGGGATTACTGAAAAAAATTTACAAGTTCCTAACTGCTATCCCACATTGGATTTCTTGCTACTGAAAATGGTATGTTTTAGAAATCGGCGAATTTCAAAACCCTATTACAGACAAACTAGGAATAGTGGAGACTTGGTAAAACTGAAATTGGTAGATATTTCTGTGTAGATTTGAATAACATTGTTAGTTTAAGCATTACTGCCACAGGCAAGCTTCCAGAATGAGTTAAAAATGCAAAAAATGCAAATTTGTCTTTTTAATTTCCTTGCTAAAATCACCATCTAATATACAATGACCATTGAAATTCTAAGTTGTAGCTTGTAGTACAAGACATTGAGTCTCTCTGTGCAAAATTTTAGGTTTCTATCTTGCATAATAAAGATTATATTGCACTTTGAAATATGTATATTTTGAGCAAAAAACAAAAAAATCGAAAAATTCAAATGCCTGTATCTCTGAAACTATTGGTGACATGAAGCTCAAGTTTTGGGGATTAACTTCGTTTAATAGTATCTCTGAGCCCTCCAAATTTCATTGAAATCTGAGATGGTCAAGCATAACCTCTTGTTGATGTGGCATGGAATGACCCCTGACATAAGCTGTGTGTCTCTTACGCAATTCAAACCGTGACTCAGCAACTGTCCAGGAGAAACAAATCTGACCCTTGGAAATTGTTCTCAACTCAGAGATAGTTACAGTTATGGTCAGAAGTTTGCATACTCTCATCGTGGGCATGAATGTCATGGTAATTTTGGGCTGTGAATGATTTTCTTGAACTGTTCTTTTTCCAGGGCGTTATGATTGTACAGCGTACATCTTTACTGACTTAAAAAAAAAACAAGAATTGAGTGCACAAATTTGAATTTATTTTGGATTTTGGATCTAATCCACACAGGGTCAAAATTATACATACACCCCCACTAATATTTTGGTTAAATGTCCCTTAGCAAGTTGCACCTCAACCAGACCCTTTTGGTAGCCGTCGATAAGCTTCTGGCATAATTCAGGCTGGATATTCAACCGCTCTTCTTGGCAGAATTGGTAGAGTTCATTTAAATTGGTTGGTTTCCTGGCACGGACCCGGCTTTTAAGAGTAGTCCACAAATTTTCAATAGGGTTGAGGTTGGAGCTGTGGGAAGGCCATTCCAAAAGCTTAATGTTACCCTGCTTTATCCATTCCAAAACCAGTTTTGATGTGTGTTTGGGATCATTGTCCTGTTGGAACACCCAATTGTGTCCAAGTTTCAACTGTCTAGCTGTTGATTTGGGGTGAAGTTGAAGAATTTGGAGGTAGTCCTCCTCCTTCTTCATTATTTTATCCACTTTGTGCAATGCACCAGTACCACTGGCAGCAAAACAGCCCCAGAGCATGATGCTGCTACCACCACCATGCTTGACAGTGGGTACAGTGTTCTTAGATTTGAAAGCCTCACCTTTACTCTGCCAAACATACCTCTTGTCATTGTGGCCAAATAGCTCAATCTTTGTCTCGTCTGACCATAAAACTTTTCTCCAGAAGGCATTTGGCTTGTCCATGTGGGCAGCTGCAAATTTCAGTCGAGCTTGAAGGTGCTGATTTTGGAGCAGGGGCTTCTTTCTTGGTCAGCACCCTCTCAGTCCATGGCAGTGTAAAACTCGCTTCACTGTGGACAGTGACGCTGGTGTTCCAGCAGTTTCCAGTTTATGGCAGGCTTGAGCCTCGGTGGTTCCTGGGTTGCTCCTGAACATCCTAACTAATTTCCTCTCATCTAAGGGTGACAGTTTGGGTCTTCTTCCAGACCTTGCCAAAGTGGTGACACATCCGAATAACTTGTACTTATGTACAATTGTTTGAACTGATGATCTTGGAATTTGCAGTTGTTTAGAAATGGCTCCAAGAGACCTTCCCAACTTGTGTAAATCTACAATTCTCCTTCTTAGATCTTCACTGAATTCCTTGGACTTTCCCATGGTTCTGAGTATTGGTCAATCCCATGAGCGCTGTCAAACAAATCCTTTTTATGCTGGCAAAGAGAGACTACCAGTTGTAGTCAATCAGGATCACTAACGAGAAGTTAATAGACCTTGGCCTTGTCAAGTTAAAAGACATTATAGAACTTTCAACACCACTTATTAAAAGATTTAAGTGAATGTATGTATATATTTGAGCCTATATGTATAATTTTGACCCTGTGTGGATTAGAGAAAATCCAAATTCAAACTTGTGCACCAGTTCTTGTTTTTTGAAGTCATTAAAGATGTATGCTGTATGTACGGTATGTAAACTTCTGACCCCAACTGTACGGCTCTCAGAGAGAGCAGGAAGAGATAAAAAGATAGTTATAGAGTTTTTTATTAATTCTACTGTCTTAGTAGTCATAGTATTACAAGATTGCTGTATTTTGTCTCTAAAATCTTTCCTCTCCTTCTCCTATTGACTAAACCTGAAGGTTTCAATCGAGAAAAATACAAACAATGCAACTCATTTAGCCTCGAGAGCCTTGAAAAGGAAACACGCAGGAAAAAAATTTCCTTACCAGCAACTCTTCTCCTCCAAAACCTCGGTTATTCATCACCACACACCTGAGAGGAAAGTCAACAAGGAGAGCAGTTTTCTCACAACGAGATATACTACACTCCTTCAACAGTACATCTTTAATCCACAGACTGTACACACACTCACCTGTATCCGTGTCGTATGGCTTGGTGGACCATGTGCAGGACATACGTCTGCTGGCTGTTTCCCGTCAGCCCGGGCAGGATTAGCACCGTCGGC
The DNA here is from genome assembly GCF_027579695.1 of Neoarius graeffei. NCBI lineage: Eukaryota > Metazoa > Chordata > Actinopteri > Siluriformes > Ariidae > Neoarius > Neoarius graeffei. Next base: position 17,870,024 of record NC_083570.1, read on the forward strand.
CGAGAGGACCGTGAGTAGTTTGCGCTATCTGAGTTATCTGCCCAGTCTAGACAGAGCTGACCTCCATCGCCTGTCCTGATCATCTCGCTGAGAGATATTCAGAAAGATAATGAATATAAAATGGCAGTCTGGTCTAATAAACTGGAATTTTCATTTCTAGTTTCAACGGTCATACTTGCGATACGTGACAGAAGGACAGGACTTGATGAAGACACGCACAAGCGTCTGCATTCGGCCCCCCCAGCACCAAGGCGTTGGGCAAAACCGTTCCAACACAACAGGGCAGTGTGTGTGCAAGAACGCCTGGAATCCTTCAGCACACACCAGCACCGGCACCTGCACATGAGATGATGATGATGTTTTAAAAAGAAATGAGCTTTAAGTTTTACAGAGCGTCTTCCAGAACCAGCCACAGTTCTTCTAGAGATCTTGACTGTCGCACTTTGCAGCAAAACCCAAGTAGCCTTTATTATTATTATTATTATTATTATCACCTCGCCTAGGACAGAGTCCACCAGGGAGCAAGGTATTGTTTTCAGCATGGTTTCTTTGTTTGTTTCTTTGTTAGCAACATTACGGGAAAATGGCTGGACCAATCTTCATGAAACTTCCTGGATAGATGGGCATCCGTCTCAAGTAAAACCTCCAACATTTTGAAGGTCATCCAGTCAAGGTTAAGGTCACCAAAAAAGGTCAAAATTGTTTTTTTCGCAATATCTTCCTTCATATTCATCATATTTACTTCAATCCGATTCCAAAATATTCACCTTTCAAGTCTGCTTCCACTGATATGCTACATGATGAAATAAAACTGTCTCTCATAGTTTTCTTAGCAGTTAGGGGTCAAATGTCCAGGGGGGAGGGGGGTGTCAAGGTCATTGCTAAGGCCCCCCGTCACACTTATTCGGAATTAGCAGGAATCAAGCAGAACCAGCCGGAATGAAAAATTTTTCAAAATTCATGCCAGATTTGGGCAGGAATTTCAAACTGACCAACATTCTTACAGCTTTGTAAGAATGCTATTCGAATAGTTAGAATGCGCTTCGAACCCGCCTCGAATGATTCTTGCACATTCTGGGTGTATTAGCTTTCGAATGCAGTTCAAATGTAGTTGGAACATAGTAGAATACCGAGAATGCTGTTAGAATGCAGTAAGAATATTAAGAATGCACTTCAAATGCCGTACAAGTGCGGTTCGATTGCTGCACGAATACCACCCGAAGTCTGGTCGGAAGGTGCCTCGAATGCTGTACAAATTCATCTCAAATGCAGTCAGAACGCTCCCGGAATAGCCGCTGAATATGTTTAGAACATCTAAGAATTCAAAGAGAATGCAGCTCGAATACTTAGAATGTACGGTACTTCAAATATCCCGGAACACACGAAGAATTTTCATTCCGACGGCATTCTGGCTCATTCAAGGCGCATTCGGGACATTCTGGCAGGATTTTTCCCTTGAATGTGATCAGAATGTTTCAAATTCTGCTGGAATGCCGTAAGAATATTTAGAATGCCGTTTGATATTTCTCCTCTTCGAATACACCTCAAATGTTTTGAGCAAAAGTAAAACATTCGGGCCGGCCACAAGAATGGGCCCAAATGTTTGGAATGCACTCAGAATGCAGTCAGAATTTTTAGAATGCGCTTCGAATATCCCGGAATATACGAAGAATTTTCATTCCGACAGCATTCCGGCTCATTCCACCTCTAGTGTGACTACCCTATAAAGTTTGCATATTTTCCATTATAACTTGAAAACGGTTAGAGATAGAGAGATGTTTATCATTATCAACATACAGGAAGTCATATATGGGCTTTCATTTGGCACCATGACTTTTGACCTTGTTTGTTTGTTTGTTCGTTCTCACACGAACAAAAAGAACAGAGCACATTACTCCAATTTTAAGGTCCCTTCACTGGCTTCCAGTAAGCTACAGAATTGACTTTAAAGCATTGCTGCTGGTGTACAAATCTCTAAATGGTACAGGGCCCAATTACCTCTCTGATATGTTGCAGCGGCCGAACCCAATCAGATCTACCAGATCGCAGCAGCAAAATTTACTGGTAAAACCTGTTGTTAAAACAAAGTGTGGTGAAGCAACTTTTAGCTACTATGCAGTACAGCTATAGAACCAACTCCCAGAGGACATCAAAAATGCTCCTGCTGAAATATCATCTTCTTTACATGTTTTAACTTTACTTAACTTTTACAGTCTCTGCATGTTTTAAACTTTACTTAACTTTTATTCTATTTTATTCTGTTTTTTACTGAACTTTTACTTCATTTTATTATTTTATTTCTACTATTGTTTAATTCTTATTTTTTTCTCTTCTTCCCCCTTTATTTTATGTAATTTTATTTTCTATTGTTTACTGTTTTGCTTTTACCTCTGTAAAGCACATTGAACTGCCACTGTGTATGAAGTGCGCTATATAAATCAGGGCTGTGAAATAGAAATGACAAAATCCAAGGAAACAATTTTAGCAGGGGGTCTGGGAAGAGCAGCCCCCCAGGAGCTGGGGGCCTGGGGCCCGCAGGGCCCCAGAAGCTGAACAGATTTTGTGTATATTGATAGATTTGAAGCATCTCCTGAAAGCAAATATTTTCTCAACCATGCCATTTAATTTGAACTGTTTATTATTATTATTATTATTATTATTAATGTTGTTATTATTATTATTATAAATTGAATATATAAAATGTGAACAAGATGGTCTACCTGGTAATCTATAGTTCGACAGCTTCAATTTCACCAATTCCGCATGTTTTTTTCCTTTAACATGGTCAACCAAACGTGTTCTTCCACCAGAACCGTACTTCACATCCTGATGGCACAAGATGCAGTAAGCTTTCCCCGGTTCTTTTATCTTCCGTATGTGCTCATTCACTACCGACTTTAAACTCCAGCCATCGCCAATTCCATGGATTTTTGATGCCGTTTTCCTTGTCAAATGTTTTTGACATCGTCGGTCTTCCCGTCCTCCCTCTGAACGATGTCCCTCCGTGACATGGACATACCACGAAATTCTCCTTTTCAAAACCGTTGATATCGAAAGCGTGTTTAAAGAGCACAAGATTCGTGCCATGGTTTGTAAGCATGGCGCAAATGCCGTAAACCGGTCTCTGTCATTGTCGCAAAAGAAACCTACCCCCCCAATTTTTATTGCAAAATTAGATGATTTACTAAAATGATATTTTTGGCGGCCAAATTCGCGGAATTCCACGGATCCGTGGATTTTTCACAGCCCTGATAAATAAACTTGCCTTGCCTTGTTTGTGTGTGTATGTCTGTTAACAATCTAGCATCTAGACGGTTGCACCAATTGACTTCAAATTTTCAGGGTAGGTGGGCAATGCTCTATAGATTATCTGATTAAATTCTGGGGGTAATCGGGTCAAGGTGAAGGTCAAGGTCACCAGAAAGGTCAACCTTTCAGTCAAAATAACATTTTCCATTATAATTCAAAAACGGTTGCCGACAGACAAATGTTTACTATTATGAGCATATAGGAACTTTCATTATGGCCTTTCATTTGGCATCATGATCTTTGACCTTGAAAGGTCAAACTCAAGTTCACGGATTTTCAGAGGGCTGTAACTTGAAAACGGTTGATGGTAGACAGATATTTACCATTATCAACTTATAGGAAGTGCCATATGGGCTTTCATTTGGCACCATGATCTTTGACCTTAAATGATTCTGAAATGTCAAACTCAAGGTCATGGATTTTCATAGGACTATAACCTGACAATTGAGAAATATTATCATTATCAAACAAGTGCTGCCGGGCGAGGTTTGTTTTGCCTAGCAACACTTGTTGTTGTTTTTTTGTCTCATATATAATATGCTGCTTTCTTTCCTGACACCTGAACATTTTTCTGTGCTGGAAAACTAAGGTTTGGAAATACCTTAAAAAGCCTGCCGTGCTTCTGTGCTCCACCCACCTGGTCCAATACTATACGTGATTACCGCGATATTCAATGAGATGCGTTATATGCATGCACAGTAGTGAAAAAAACGACAGCCTGACTCGTACACGATACGATAAGGAATTCTTCGGTATTTCCCGTCCTGCCGATAAACACATCGATTAACACACGGCACACGCTTAATATGTGGCGGCTTTAGTTGACGATGTGTCTGAATCTTCACTTCATATATATTTTTTATTTTCAACTAGCCAGCCGGGCTGGCTAGTGACAGGAATTACCCGCCAAATGACAAATTAAGTTGCCTCGGGCGACCGGACCACCGCGAATTTCGAGCCCTGCTTATAGTAATGCTTTTATGGCTGAGGACTAGGGCTGTGCGATATATCAAATATACTCGATATATCGCCGAAAATTCTGTGTGCGATAGATAAAATTATTATATCGTAACTATTGAGTATTTTATGGTCATCTTCCAACTTGTGTTTGTTTAAAATATTTTCCGGTGGTTTTCTCCCTGTCCCTCAGGCAGTAACGCGAGAGGCTGCCTAAGGGTAAAAAAAACAATAACGTCACACACTCGCCAACCAATCCTGGGCGACATCTCGGTGCTGAAAGGAACTTCCGGGAAGATTTTCTAGTTTCGGTTGTGTTGCCAGATTGGGCGGTTTCCTGCCCAATTGGGCGGTTTTAAGTGCATTTTGGCGGGTTTTGAACATATTTTGGGCTGGAAAACATCAGCAGTATCTGGCAACACTGCCGGCGGGAAGATTTCCTAGTTCCGGTTTACAGCGCTGACTCAGTTCGTGCAATCGCTGGTGCTGCATAGGCTACCGTGTAAGCTCTGTCAATTTCAGCGACAAATTAAAAATGGAAGCGGACGAATTGGTTCCTAAAAGAACTAGTAAGGGGTCAGTCATCTGGCATTTTTTGGATATCGCGAGGAGGACATGGAACAGCAAATGCCAGTTTGTAAAGTGTGCAAAAAAAACTGTCATCACGAAAGGCAGCAGCACTACAAATATGTTCCATCACCTGAAAACTCACCCGGTACAGTATGAAGAGTCTCTTAAACTCCGAACTACTTGCCCACGAGCTAACGCCCCCCCAAGCTAAACAAATGACCATAGCGGCCTCGCTCTCCAAAGCCACCCCATATGAGAAACCGAGTCAGAGATGGAGAGCTATAACGGATGCAATCACTAACTTCATTGCCAAAGACATGATCCCAATCAGTATAGTGGAAAAACCAGGCTTCCAAAAATTACCAAACACACTCGATCCCAAATATGAGTTGCCTGGTCGCAGACATTTTACAGAGAAGGCAATACCGGAATTCTACACATCTGAGAGGCAGAGCCAGAAAACATTCAGTTCAAAAGTGTGCAAAGAGGAAAATTATATTTTGCAGATCTCTCTTCTCTCTCTCAATCTCTCTCTCTATTGTGAATGTTCCAGTGGTTCTCAGTAGTCAGGTTAATAGCTTGGAGATCTATTTTTTTAAATAATTTAATGAATGAGCACTTTTCTTATTTAGGCTAAATGTCTTTCTCAGTGTTGAGCTTGCACTTTATTGATTTGAGCTCTGAGCAGCTCTGTATTGATTTGCCCCTTTGTTGCAATTTTCAAGATTGTTTTTGCCACATCTTTGCTGAATAAAAATAGTCTTATTTCAATTCAATTGTGATTAATCACCAACATGAAAATTTAAAATGTGTTGTTGAAAACCACCTGTAAAGTTAACCAAGAATGTTATTTAATCTGCAGGGATTGTAGTGAAAACAGTAAAGAGTAAAAGTTAGATTTCATGGGGTCCTTTAGAGGAGATTTAAATCGAGATATATATCGTATATCATGAAATGGAGAAAATGTATCGGGATATTCATTTTTTCCCATATCGCACAGCCCTACTGAGGACTGCAGTTGGCTTGCTAACTTTAGGACTGCAGTCGTCATGAACAGTTTTGCACTCAAGTTTCCATCAATGAAGAGTTTATAACATCAACGAAACTGACTTCATGTTAAAACTGTTAGTCATGTTGTCTGTTGTTGCCCAAATGAGGATGGGTTCCCTTTTGAGTCTGGTTCCTCTCGAGGTTTCTTCCTCATGTCGTCTGATACCCCTTTTCCACCAAATCAGTTCCAGGGCTGGTTTGGAGCCAGTGCTGGTTCACAACTCGTTCAACTTGCGAGCCAGCTGAGAACCAGTTTGCTTTTCTTCTTCTTCTTTCGGTTTTATGGCGGTTGGCAACTAGCTTCAATGGTGCATTACTGCCACCAGCTGGACTGGGGTGTGATACTTGAGTTTCAAAAAAAAAAACTAAATTCTTTTAATTAGACCTGTGTTCCTTCAGAAACTAAATACATATTTGAAGCAGATTTCACCTGTACTTCTTTGCAGAATGTCCTCCAAGTTTAACACTAATTGTTTCCCTTGCAACTGTAAAATTAATCTTTGACTTTCTTCCTGGTATTTAGGACATTGCAAAATAACATGCTCTGTAGACTATGGGCTGCCACAGAAATCACATTTTCCATCTGCATGCTTCTTTATCATCACCAAAGAACTATTTAATCTTGTGTCCAAACCTCATTCTCGAAAAAGCATCCTCCTCTTCCTTACTTCTGTTGGTGTTTCTGCTCTTTCCCACTTTGTTCTGGATATTATAAAACTGTCTCCCAGTCTGGCCATTGTCCCATAATGTTTGCCATTTTCCCTTAACTATGTTTTTAATCATACTTTTAATTTCTGCCTTGCTGTAAGCGACTTCGATATCTATGCTGGGATTTCCAGCTGCTTGTTTAGCGCACTTATCTGCCATCTCATTCCCTACAACTCCTATATGGGCTGGTACCCATACAAGAGTTATCCTAACGCCTGTCTTTAACAGATTATTTGCAACTTGTAATATTTCATACAAAATGTCCTGCCTTGATTTTGACTGGGACGTTCTAATGCTAATCAAAGCTGAGCTGGAGTCTGAAGCAATTACTGCCTTCCTTGGCCTGTTAACTTCCACCCATAGCAGGGCTGGCCACACAGCAACCAACTCCGCTGTATAAACTGCCAGATCATCATTGATTCTTTTTCCTACTTTGACTTTTAACTTTGGGATAACAAAAGCAACCCCAACTCTTTTACTAGCCATTTTAGAGGCATCTGTATATAGAATTATATCCTCTCTATAGATAGTTTTCACATGATGTCACAGAGTCGGGGATTCCCTAGTGGCGGCCATCTTGCGGGGCAAGCTTACCATACGGGTCACTGAGCACACATTGTAATGCGCGAGTTACATTTATTTATATATTATTTACATTTATAGTTACATTATTACTATTTAAAGCTAGCAATGGTGCACACCTGTTGTATTCACGGCTGTCGTAATAGGTCAGATGATGACGTCAAGTAGAGCTTTTATAGAATTCCCACTGTACGGGAGCACGAAGGCGAGCAAACAAAGAAACTCAGCATACAAAGGAGAAATCTATGGCTTTCAAGAATCAACCGCAAGGATTATCAGCCTTCCAAACACAGCAAAGTCTGCTCCGATCATTTTATAACTGGTAAGTTGTTTAAATAAACAATCAATTGTGTTTAAGTTTGTTTTTGGAAACCAAAACATCGTGTAAACAATCTCTGGAGAATGCCTAACTGGAACCGCTGAGTGTACGTTTACATTGTACACTGACATGGTACTGTAATACCAATAATGGATGTAAAATTTGTCTTAAATCAACTCGATATTATACACACACATTTATATGCAGTGTTGAGAGCTCTAAAATTCCAATGCTTACATACCTTGGCTGTAATTAGGACACGACTGTCACTTGTTTTTATATGGTGGACTTCACGGACCCAGCCACAGACAAAATAATTGTATGACTCCAGTGACTTGTATGCTTTGAGGTCGTCAAGTGTGTAGGCACTTTTACTATTCACGAAATAGTTCACAATATCAGGGTACGATATGGATGGCAGCCCTGCATAGTCACTTGAAAATGCATCTTTGTCCACTTCGTAGGGGTCAGTCAATTCCCCCAATCAAGGCCAGTTCGGCTGCATACCGTTGTCGTGAGATGTCGCCCAATGTATCTATATACTTCCGTTTGCTTGATTTTGCCGACATTGATCTTTATTTTAGAAAACTGACTATATAACTATAACTTCATAAATTCGTCCGAGATAACGTAGCCGGTAATGGCGATGGTCCGTTTTGTTTGGCCCACAAGATGGCGGCTGGGGGGCGTTCCCCGGAATGCCGTGATGTCAGTGAAAAGTCCATGTTACTCTCTTGCATCTCCTGTAATAACCCCAGGTCAATGGATATCTCTTTAAAGACTCATGGGGGGACAGCTGGGATAGGCACAGTAGGACTTCTCATTAACTTTATCATTAATCACCCAACCAAAACTTCTGACTTGGGCATTTCCACGCTCTTGGCATTGCCTCAGGACTGGTTGACTCATATGATTTTCATTATGGCCCTTTAAATTTGCCCAATACACAATGGCTAACTGTTCTAAGATGAAGAGGCATTTCTCCCATCTCCACCTGGATAGCTGGCACTGGAGTAGTTTTAACTGAACCTTAATGCTTGATTTTGGATCACATCCAAATTATTCCGCAGTGTTTTGGCTGCAGACCCATATATTATACTTCCATAGTCAAGCACAGACCTAATCAAACCTGTATAAATTGTTCTTAAAGCATGTCTGCTGACTCCGCATAGACATCTCATTACATTTACTACTTTCTTGCATTTATCAATCATTTTTTGTATATGCACCAGTTTGCTTTTCCATAGCTCGCGGTGCTAAGGGAAGCTACGTCATTACGTCGCTGTATACGTCATTACATCGCTGTATACGTCAGTTACGTCACTACGTTTGCATAAACCTTGGAGCGAATATTGAAACAAAAACAACGCGGAAGAAGCAGCAGCAGCAACAACAACAATAATAATAATAATGGATGACTTCGCGTTTGTACAGCTGCTGCTTCTCGTCGCTTAAAAATGGCGATCTTTCGTGGTCTTGTTATTGTTGTTGGTCTTAACAACTCCGCCCCCCCGCTGACGTAAGCGGTTCTTTCCTCTGGCCCAGAAGAGAGTTGGTGCTAGCCTGGAACCGGTTTTTCTGGCCCCAGAGCCAGTTCTTTGTCAGTGGAAACAGAAAACCTGGTTCCAAACTAAGCACTGGCCCCGAACCAGCCCTGGAACTGCTTTGGTGGAAAAGGGGTTTTGAGGGAGTTTTTCCTTGCCACCGTCACCACAGGCTTGCTAATTGGGGATAGATTAGGGATAAAATTAGCTCATGTTTTAAGTCGTTCAAATTCTGTAAAGCTACTTTGCGACAATGTCTATTGTTAAAAGCACTGTACAAATAAACTTGACAATGTGACAAGGGGAAAAAAAAAAAAAAAGAGTCTGACTCTTTAAATGCAACTATAAACAGATAAAAAAAAAATAGTGAAAGTGCTGGTCACTGAAGGGTCATTCCATGTCAAATCAACAAATATCTGACAAATGTATGCTCGACCATCTCAGATTTCAATGAAATTTGGAGGGCTCAGAGATACTATTAAAAGAAGTTAATCCCCAGAATTTGAGCTTCCTATCTCCAACGGTTTCAGAGATACAGGCATTTGAATTTTTTGATTTTTTTGCATTTTGCTCAAAACATACATATTTCAAAGTGTAATATAATCTTTATTATGCAAGATACAAACCTAAAATTTTGCACAGAGACTCAATGTCTTGTACTACAAGCTTCAACTTAGAATTTCAATGGTCATTGCATATTAGATGGTGATTTTAACAAGGAAATTAAAAAGACAAATTTGCATTTTTTGCATTTTTAACTCATTCTGGAAGCTTGCCTGTGGCAGTAATGCTTAAACTAAGAATGTTATTCAAATCTACACAGAAATATTTACCAATTTCAGTTTTACCAAGTCTCCACTATTCCTAGTTTGTCTGTAATAGGAATTTAATTGTAGTTGCTTTCAATTTGAGATCAGTATAAATGAGTTTGTTCTTAGACATCTAGAAATGGCTGAACTTCCTCCCTGTTCTATAGGAATTGGACTAAAGAAAGATTCTGACTGCCATAAACTAACATACAACAGAAATTGTAAGTTAAATACACTTTCTCAGTATAGTTTGGAGCAAATTCCATTAATTAAACAGAGAACTGAACTTGAGAACATTTCAAGCACAGACACAGTATGTCTGCATCATGAGAAACTGTTTCTGATGAAATATGAAGAGCTACAGAAAAGTTGTTGTGATCCATATGAAAGGCACAAGAAAAAAGTTAAAACAGAATTACGTTCAATTCTTCCTGAAACAGCAGATTCACTTTCAAAACTGATAAATAAAAATATTAAACCTGGACAAAAATTGTGTTCTAAATGTTCACAGAGAGTGAAAGAACATTTAAGCCAAGCAGATTCAGCAGGTTCTACAGAATCAGAACAAGAGAGCATGTGTGTAGATGTGGATCCAACATACACTAGTGAGGTAGCTGAATCACTTGACAAAAGCCTTGTGTCAATTAGTTGCTCTCCACTGAAAATTGCCAAGTATAGCCACAAACAGAAAGCTGCATATGGCAAAGCAAAGCTGCAACGAGTAGAAGAAACTTTACGTTCCAAAATAAAATGTTATTAATTAATGAAATTTGCTCCAAACTATACTGAGAGATTGTATTTAACTTACAATTTCTGTTATATGTTAGTTTATGGCAGTCAGAATCTTTCTTTAGTCCCTAGTCAACTATTCAAAATATCCAATCCTTGCAAAGAAACACATTCAGATAATAACATTGGTAAATTTTCTCAGTGCTCTGTATTATAATGTATTTAATATAATCCAAGCAATATAATGTTATCTGAACAAGTATGCAGTTTACAGACTCTAAAACTATAAGATATGAGCCACCTGTTCTGGTATCAAAGGTCACCTATTGTGCTGTGTTGATATTGATAAGGCTGGCTGTTGACTGGTACACAATAGCTGGTCATTGATTGCTAATATTACACAGTCTTAGATTAAAATCAATTTACAAATAATTAACACTGAGCATTAATTGAAATTTTATTTAAAATTGAGGAAGAAACATGTCTCCTAACCTACTTGAGCCTTATTGAAGCATTTATTAACCCTCAAATATCAGTTATATGAAAATATATCAAAAATTCGAATTTGGTGAAAATGGATTTTTTAAACCCCTGTAGTTTAAAAATACTTGAGAGACACAGAATAAAAATTTGGAAATATAAAATATGGGTCTTGGGGATTACTGAAAAAAATTTACAAGTTCCTAACTGCTATCCCACATTGGATTTCTTGCTACTGAAAATGGCATGTTTTAGAAATCGGCGAATTTCAAAACCCTATTACAGACAAACTAGGAATAGTGGAGACTTGGTAAAACTGAAATTGGTAGATATTTCTGTGTAGATTTGAATAACATTGTTAGTTTAAGCATTACTGCCACAGGCAAGCTTCCAGAATGAGTTAAAAATGCAAATTTGTCTTTTTAATTTCCTTGTTAAAATCACCATCTAATATACAATGACCACTGAAATTCTAAGTTGAAGCTTGTAGTACAAGACACTGAGTCTCTCTGTGCAAAATTTTAGGTTTCTATCTTGCATAATAAAGATTATATTACACTTTGAAATATGTATGTTTTGAGCAAAATGCAAAAAAATCGAAAAATTCAAATGCCTGTATCTCTGAAACTATTGGTGATAGGAAGCTCAAGTTTTGGGGATTAATTTCTTTTAATAGTATCTCTGAGCCCTCCAAATTTCATTGAAATCTGAGATGGTCGAGCATAACCTCTTGTTGATTTGGCATGGAATGACCCTGAAGTGAAAATTTGTCCAAATTCCTGTGAATTGAGAGGAACAAAAGACTTAGCAGCAGGACGTGAGGTTAGAAGAAAGAGCATTACAGCATCCTGTTGTTGATTAGTTTCCTAGAAAATCATAACACAGGATGTTTTATTTTTTAAAAGAAGAAGAAGAAGACTTCATTTCACTGACCTGAGCCTTAGTGCTGCCATACAGGTACAAAAGTGAAGCTGTAACTGCACCTAAAACTACACTACAGGGTGTAGAGGTGATGCACTCCACACACACTCCCCATAGGGAGGAAAGAAATAACCGCATTATTATTATTTTTTGTAAATAATTAAGTTTAATTCCCACAGAGTGATGAGAACACACACACACACACACACACACAGAGAGAGAGAGAGAGAGAGAGTGACAAACAACTTCCCCCTTTCACAGAATGTAGGGCAAAGGGGACAAAACAGCCTCAAGCGCCATATTTAAAAGTTTTCAAACCAAGCTAGAGCAAAATAATAATAATAACAATAAAAATTAAAAATATTAATTATGAATTTGCCAGCGTCGTGCTTGTAAAACAATATTAAAAACATAAAGCTCAAATGTGCCTTTCTGACAACATTACACAACAGAATACAAACATTACTACATGTAACTGCAATCCGACATTTCTTCACATCTAGGGCACTACATAAAATGCACCATTCCATTATGACATTCCCTATCTAGTGCACCAAGAAAGAAAATAGGAAGCCGTTTGAAACACGGTGTCGACGGACGAAGGAAAAGGACCCAAAGGTGCCTATGAACTTGCCTTAATAAAAAGATCCATGGAGAAAATCTTCGTTAAAAAAAAAGTAGATGTCGGTTTTAAACCAAGTGTGAAATAAATACGATGAATAAAAGTGATAATTTTATGGTTTGGCAGATAGAAAATCCCTATAAACTTGAATAAACCGAACTGTAGAGTTTAACTTGGAGCAAGCAGGGTGGAAGTCCGGGTGAAGTGATCGTGTTCTTTTGATGATTATTTCGCCCTCTAGTGGGAAACTATGAAACAACAGGAAGAAACTCATTATGTAATTAAGAATTTATTGTCTGTAATTACTCAATAACTGAAGAAGGTTTAGGGGGGAAAAATGTGAAACCCACAGAAGCCGAGAAGGGACGTGCTTGTTTAATTTATTAATTTAATTTTTTTTAAATAAATGTTTAATTTCAATTTAAATAATTTTTATATTTTATTAATTATAATCAATAATCGTTATTATTTTTAATCTCATCTCATTATCTCTAGCCGCTTTATCCTGTTCTACAGGGTCGCAGGCAAGCTGGAGTCTATCCCAGCTGACTACGGGCGAAAGGCGGGGTACACCCTGGACAAGTCGCCAGGTTATCACAGGGCTGACACATAGACAACCATTCACACTCACATTCACACCTACGGTCAATTTAGAGTCACCAGTTAACCTAACCTGCATGTCTTTGGACTGTGGGGGAAACCGGAGCACCCGGAGGAAACCCACATGGACACGGGGAGAACATGCAAACTCCGCACAGAAAGGCCCTCGCCGGCCACGGGGCTCGAACGCGGACCTTCTTGCTGTGAGGCGACAGCACTAACCACTACACCACCCTGCGGCCTGTCATTATTTTTATTAATATTTATTTTTATGTATAAAATAGCTCATTATTACGAGAAAATGAGCTTGACATAATTAAGATAACATAATAATTTTCTCGTTACCACAAGAAAATGGCAATAAAAAAATACTGCAAGCATCACTGTTCTGAGCTCCTGTATGAAACAACTAAATACTACTTTTATAATAATAATAATAATAATAATAATAATAATAATAATAATAATAAATTATTTTAACTGTTATAACAAAAGTGATAACAGGAGCTAGCATGTTTTACTCAAGTCAAGTCAAGTTTATTTGTACAGCGCTTTTAACAATAAGACATTGTCGCAAAGCAGCTTTACAGAATTTGAACGACTTAAAACGTGAGCTAATTTTATCCCTAATCTATCCCCAATGAGCAAGGCTGTGGCGACGGTGGCAAGGAAAAACTCCCTCAGACGACATGAGGAAGAAACCTCGAGAGGAACCAGACTCAAAAGGGAACCCATCCTCATTTGGGCAACAACAGACAGCATGACGATAACATTAACAGTTTTAACATGAAGTCAGTTTTGTTGATGCTATAAACTCTTCATTGATGGAAACTTGAGTGCAAAACTGTTCATGACAACTGCAGTCCTAAAGTTAGCAAGTCAACTGTAGTCCTCAGCCAGAGTAAGTGTCCAGAGCGTCCTCCAGGTGTGACTTTCAACTGTCCACATGGGGCCGTCCTCCACAGGAGCGATGTGATGAGACTCCAACCAGACACAGGGCACCAGGATGGATCAGGCAGGTTCAAGGAGCAGAAGAGGTCAGCATTGGGGGCGGAGGGATTTTTTTTTTTTAGGGATTGTTCACAACAATAAATGTAACTATAAATGGCTAAAAGTCCAATATCCCATCCATCCATCCATCCATCCATCCATCCATCCATTATCTGTAGCTGCTTATCCTGTTTTATAGGGTCGCAGGCAAGCTGGAGCCTATCCCAGCTGACTACGGGCGAAAGGCGGGGTACACCCTGGACAAGTCGCCAGGTCATCACAGGGCTGACACATAGACACAGACAACCATTCACACTCACATTCACACCTACGGTCAATTTAGAGTCACCAGTTAACCTAACCTGCATGTCTTTGGACTGTGGGGGAAACCGGAGCACCTGGAGGAAACCCACGCCAATATCCTATCCATTAATAATTAAAAAAAAATTGGAATCACTGGTAAATTGCTAAGTTCTCATCTCATTATCTCTAGCCGCTTTATCCTTCTACAGGGTCGCAGGCAAGCTGGAGCCTATCCCAGCTGACTACGGGCGAAAGGCGGGGTACACCCTGGACAAGTCGCCAGGTCATCACACGGCTGACACATAGACACAGACAACCATTCACACTCACATTCACACCTACGGTCAATTTAGAGTCACCAGTTAACCTAACCTGCATGTCTTTGGACTGTGGGGGAAACCGGAGCACCTGGAGGAAACCCACGCCAATATCCCATCCATTAATAATTAAAAAAAAAATTGGAATCACTGGTAAATTACTGGTAAAAAAGTTATAAGAGCAATACACTTTTTAAGCCATGTGTTTTGTTTTGTTTTTAACTGATGTTTAAAAATGAAAGATCTTTCCTGTTAGTGTCTGTCTGTGCCATGTGAGAGGGATGGGCTACATGCCAGTTCTGTGTTATCAGAAGGTTCAAGAGCACACCTGCTGCTTCATTTTCATTTCCTTACTGGCTTGCGATTGTTGTCCTTGGCACACATCATTTACAAGGCTGCTTGTTTTATTTGTATAAACCCAATGGCTTGCATAGTGTCTTCCTTGAGTATTGAGAATGAGTTCAAGCTCCGGGGATTTTTCTCCAGGCCTGTTTGCTTTCATCTTCTGTATAAGAGCAGTCATCATGGAGCCAGTATTCAAAAGCTCCTTGACAGGTTTGAGACACATGGGAAATATTTGCTCATAGTATTTCTGAAGTTAAGATCAATCAGAGGAGCTTTTATGAGTCAGTCGCTGGAGTATGAAAAGGAATACCGAGATGAATAATTTGTGTTTAAAATGAACGATAACTTCAGCAACCGATTTGCAGAGAAATATCCCAAAGCTGTCACTGTTTGTGTAAGTCCATCCATGATCTCTTTTGGAAACGATTTCAACATAAACCTGCAACAAGGCTGCTGGTATGGGAGCTTCTGCTCAGGTGCAGTCCGTGGCTACTCAGCGCAACAGGAGAACAATATTTGCTGCACAGATTTGGAGCTGCACCGTGTTGAAGGTACATTCTACCATAGATGTCAATCGATGAACTTAAACTTTTGACTGATGCTTATAAGGATATCTATTTGCTTCTGTCTTAGATCTAGGTGATATTTTACCCAACCCTTGGAGAAAGGTGTCCTGGTGTGATGTGTAAGTCTCTCTCTCTCTCTTAAATATAGGAACTGTGGTGTACTACAGTGATATTTATAGATGTGTGTAAAACATACTTAGGCCATGCTGTTATATAAAAGTAATCAAGTTCATGGTGATATGAGAACTGATCATTTTTATCCAGTATAACAACAACACGACATATCCTAGGTACCTTTTCTTTAACAAAAACAATAATTCTCAAAATAATTATTTTTTCACATTTTTTAAAAAAGTGGCCAAATTAACAATGCTCCAAAAGAATATTTTAAATAAAGTCCAATACAATGTCACCCTCAAAAAATTCTCTTAGTTTTATGTTTTGCAACTAGTAATCTATTGTGGCTGTGTGAGATGGCTGCCTCTCCAGTAGCTCTGTAGTTTTTAGCTCTTTTAACCTCTTTTTTCCACCTTTTTACTTTCTGCTCTTCTTACGAAGACATAGTGCATTTTTCTTCATATCCCATGGATATTTTTAACTTTAACACGCAACCAGGAGCCAGTTTTCTCTCTTACTTGAGAGAGGAGCTGCTGGTCCTGAAAGCAATGGGATAAGCCAGGATACGACACCCCATCCCGGTGGAGCTGAGGAGGAAACCCAGGGGCTGCAAAGCCGGGGCTAAGCTAAAGGCTAGGCTAGTGGACAACCGGTGGTGCTACAAACCATCCATTCCCTCCATTATCATAGGGAATGTGAACTTGCTGCTGAATAAGGTCGACGAGCTATCCGCACTGAACAACCAGCGGATTTACCGGGAGGGCAGCTTATTTAATTTTATGGAGACATGGTTAACACACCTTGTACCGGATGCTAACGTGGACTTGCGGGCATTCACTGCTGTGAGAGCTGACAGAGACACTAAAGCATGAGGGAAAGGCAAAGGTGGGGGACTCATCATTTATATGAACAACCGCTGGTGTAACCCGGGACATATCTCCATAAAGACAGTCTTATGTTGCCTGGACTTGGAGCTGCTAGCCATTAGCCTGCAGCCATATTATCTGCTGAGGGAGTTCAGTCACGTGCTCACCATCTGTGTTTACATCCCTCCGAGGGCAGATGCAGCCGCTGCATGTGAGAGGATTCCCTCTGTCACAGCAAGGCTGCAGACACAGCACCCTGAGTCATTTATGATCATTTCTGAGGACTTTAATCACACTACTTTGGACTCTACTTTGGCTGCTTTTTACCAGGCTGTGGACTGTCCAACTAGGAACAACAGGACAATCGACTTGCTGTATGCTAATGTGAGGGATGCATACAGAGTCACACCCCTCCCCCCACTAGGGAAGTCTGACCACAACCTGGTTTGTCTACAGCCGAAGTACACCCCCCTGGTTCAAAGGCAGCCTGCAACAACTAGCTCCATCAGGAGGTGGTCCCCTGAAATGGAAGATGCCCTCAGAGACTGTTATGACACCACAGACTGGGATGTGCTGCTTAGCCCACACTGTGAGGACAGAGAGGGGCTGACACACTGTCTGACAAATTACCTCAACTTCTGTGCAGACGTGGTTTCCCCCGCTAAGACTGTACGGTGTTACCCTAATAACAAGCTATGGGTAACACAGGAAGTCAAAGCTGTCCTCAACCGGAAGAAGGCCGCCTTCAGGAACAGGGAGAGGGAGGCGATTAAAGCAGCACAGCAGGAGGTGAAACACTGCGTGAGGGAAGCTAAGGACAGCTACAGGAGAAAGGTGGAGCAGAAGCTGAAGGAGAACAGCATGAGGGATGTCTGGGCAGGTGTGAAAACCATCACAGGCCACAACACAAAGGCCAAGTTTACATTAGACCGTATCTGTCTCGTTTTCTTCGCGGATGCACTGTCCGTTTACATTAAACCGCCTGGAAACGCCGGGAAACGGGAATCTGCCAGGGTCCACATATTCAATCCAGATCGTGTCAGCTCCGGTGCTGTGTAAACATTGAGAATACGCGGATACGCTGTGCTGAGCTCTAGCTGGCGTTGTCATTGGACAACGTCACTGTGACATCCACCTTCCTGATTCGCTGGCGTTGGTCATGTGACGCGACTGCTGAAAAACGGTGCGGACTTCCGCCTTGTATCACCTTTCATTAAAGAGTATAAAAGTATGAAAATACTGCAAATACTGATGCAAATACTGCCCATTGTGTAGTTATGATTGTCTTTAGGCTTGCCATCCTTCCACTTGCAAGTGGTAAGTGATATGCGCTGGGATCACACACACAGCGGCTCAGTCCCGAATCACTGCTTGTGCACTACACTCGCGCGCTCTGTGAGCTGCACAGGGCCGGAGTGTGCACCCTCCAGAGGGCACTCGCTGTTCAGGGCGGAGTGATTTGGAGTGCAGGATGCCTGCGGAGCCGAGCGTATCCGTGTATTGGTGTTGCTGTGTGCACGCGAATCGTGTATTGGTGTTGCTGTGTGCACACTAATCGTTTCTCATCTCATCTCATTATCTCTAGCCGCTTTATCCTTCTACAGGGTCGCAGGCAAGCTGGAGCCTATCCCAGCTGACTACGGGCGAAAGGCGGGGTACACCCTGGACAAGTCGCCAGGTCATCACAGGGCTGACACATAGACACAGACAACCATTCACACTCACATTCACACCTATGGTCAATTTAGAGTCACCAGTTAACCTAACCTGCATGTCTTTGGACTGTGGGGGAAACCGGAGCACCCGGAGGAAACCCATGCGGACACGGGGAGAACATGCAAACTCCACACAGAAAGGCCCTCGCCGGCCCCAGGGCTCGAACCCAGGACCTTCTTGCTGTGAGGCGACAGCGCTAACCACTACACCACCGTGCCGCCCCACTAATCGTTTTAAAAACGTTAATCTGATGATCCGCTGATACGGTCTAATGTAAACCCCACCAAAGACCAGAGTCGTTGAGGGGACAGTGGAGAGGGTGAACGAGTTGAATGACTTCTTCAACCGGTTCAACCAGCCCACATCCCCTCCACCCTCCCCTTCACTACAGCCATCTCTCCTTCTTCCCTCAACACACCTCCCCCCAGTCATCGCAGCAGCCCCCTCCTCCCCCTCCTCCCCCACCTCAACACAGACTCCTCCATGCATTACTGAAGACCAGGTCAGAGGTCAACTGAGGAAGCTTCACCCCAGGAAAGCAGCAGACCCGGACAAGGTGTCCCCCCGACTACTGAAGACCTGCGCTGCTGAACTGGATGAACCACTCCAAAGCATTTTCAACCTCAGCCTGCAGCTGGGGAGAGTGCCCACCCTCTGGAAGACATCATGCATCGTTCCAGTTCCAAAGAAGAATCGGCCCAGCGAGCTGAACAACTTCCGACTGGTGGCACTCACTTCACATCTGATGAAGACATTGGAGCAGCTCTTCCTCAGCCTCCTCAAACCCCAGGTGCAACATGCCCAGGACTGTCTGCAGTTTGCGTACCAAGCAGGTGTTGGTGTGGAAGACGCCATCCTCTACCTGCTGCACCGAGCCCACTCACATCTAGATAAGGGAAATGGCACAGTGAGGATCCTCTTCTTGGACTTCTCGAGTGCCTTCAACACCATCCAACCCCTTATGCTTCAGGACAAACTGAACAGGATGCGAGTTGGCCCCTGCCTGGTCATCTGGATCTCCAGCTACCTCACCGACAGGCCGCAGTACGGCAGGCTAAAGGACATCACATCTGACACTGTGATTAGCAGCACTGGAGCACCCCAGGGCATGGTGCTGGCCCCTCTTCTCTTCACCCTGTACACCGCAGACTTCTGCTACAACTCGGAGCTGTGTCACATTCAGAAGTTCGCCGATGACACAGCCATTGTGGGGTGTATCAGGGATGACAGAGAGGAGGAGTATAGGAGCCTGGTGAGGGACTTTGCCATTTGGTGCAACAGGAACCATCTGCAGCTCAACACCTCAAAGACCAAGGAGCTGGTCATTGACTTTGGGAGGTCCAGACCAAGGTCACGACCAGTTCTGATCGAGGGAGTCGAGGTGGAGGCTGTGGATTCCTACAAGTACCTCGGGCTGTGGCTGGCCAGCAAGCTGGACTGGACTTGCAACACCAAACACTTGTACAGGAAGGGACAGAGCAAGCTATACTTCCTGAGGAGGAGGCGATCCTTTAACATCTGCAGGAAACTCCTGTGGATGTTCTATCAGTCCGTGGTCGCCAGTGTTCTGTTTTACACCATGGTGTGCTGGGGGGGCAACACATCTAAGAAGGACACATCCAGGCTGGACAAACTGATCAGAACACTAGCTGCTATGTCCTATGACTAGCTGCTGGAATAAAGGTTCATCAGACAACTCAAGTAAGGCAATTAAACACCCTAAAATACTAAGAAGAACTATATTCTGTAGATGGAGTCCAAAAAATTAATTATCAACATGTTATATTTTAGAAATAATAAATATAAAATTAGTAATTCACAAAATTGGGCTGTCCGGTGGGCTGGGTTAAAATTTGCAATGCCCTTTTTTGTCGAATTTAGCATGAATTTAGTACAAAGTTTTGGCTTAATCTACTAAAAAGATTGTGGTCAGTTCATTTCCCCAGGGACAAGGTTCCTAATTCACAAAGTATACTTTCATTTTTCACTGATAGTCTCTGTTCTGGGGCGGCACGGTAGTGTAGTGGTTAGCGCTGTCGCCTCACAGCAAGAAGGTCTGGGTTCGAGCCCCGTGGCCGGCGAGGGCCTTTCTGTGCAGAGTTTGCATGTTCTCCCTGTGTCCACGTGGGTTTCCTACGAGTGCTCCGGTTTCCCCCACAGTCCAAAGACATGCAGGTTAGGTTAACTGGTGACTCTAAATTGACCGTAGGTGTGAATGTGAGTCTATGTGTCAGCCCTGTGATGACCTGGCGACTTGTCCAGGGTGTACCCCGCCTTTCGCCCGTAGTCAGCTGGGATAGGCTCCAGCTTGCCTGCGACCCTGTAGAACAGGATAAAGCGGCTAGAGATAATGAGATGAGATGAGATGAGATGAGATGAGTCTCTGTTCTGTGATTCAGTGTCAGTGCTGTTACCAAACCACATTTTCTAGAGAGGCTGAACAGACTGACTATTAATTCAGTTCTTCCAGTGGCCAAAAGGTGTCTCCCTTGTACTTAATTTTGGAGGGAATTCAAAATGGTATAAGTGGTGGTTTGTGTCTTCTAAATTTGGTAAGTATTCCCGATTTTTGGCCCAGTATGTTAATTCACTGTCAGTGATGTTACTGTAATTTGCGCTTATTATGTGCTCCACAGAAAGGAGTAACAACTAGGGACATAAGAGGCATGATGAGAGATGCAACCAGGGCGAAAGTATCAGCACAGTAAGCTTGTGGTTCATGAATGAAAGTGTATTTTGTCATTTTTTGTCAGTGCTGTTACTGTCAGTGCTGTTAAGTTGCACGTGGTAACAGCACTGACACAGAGTAACAGCAATGACAGTTTAGGGATACGTTCTAATATTAACCCTTATATTTCCCAGATATTTTATTGAAAACAGTGCTTTTTATAGCCTAGGCCTACTGTTGGAATTGATTCGGTAGTTGCCCACCACCAATTTTTCTGGCCAGCCATGGAGGACATTTGCAGGTACGCGCCAAGTGATGTCATAGCACTCATTGAAGAGCCGCAGCAGATTACTGAAAGACGGAACCATTTCAAGGTTGACACAAATGTTTGGAGGCTTGTGGAGGACTTTGTTCATGATATGGAGTAATTTTCTCAAACTTTTTGATGGTGACGTTTGAACTCTGAATTGGTGAAACTCCACATAAGCTAAGTTGTTGAAGCCCTCATGCTTCGGTACTTGTTGCAATGTTTGAGTTGAAGTTTGAACGAAATCATTGAAATAAGTAGCTGATAACTGCATTTCGAAGGCACAAATTGCCTAGGAGGAGAGGCACATTGTGATGGTCATTGTTCAGTGTGCAGATCTATGGAAAAGAAGTAAAAAACTCAGTATATAAAGAAATGTTGATAGGGTGTGCGGTACCTTATTCTATGAATAAAAGTTGTTTCTGTTTAGGTGTTGTATTTAACTGGTAATGCACTGGTAACAGTAATGACAAGTGTAGCTCTAGTCACAGCACTGACATACGTAGGTCAGTACTGTTACTAGGTTTTCATTCCTGTTACCCTTTGTTTTGTTTAGATTTCTTTATCTAAAAAGGGCTGACAGAAGGGTTATGCCATGTTTCATTTTCTACCATTAGTACTTCATCATTTTATGACTGCTGAATTTATCATGTTATTGGATTCTTGTCATTTTGTTATTTGGAAGTTGTTATTCCAAGGAAATAAAGTTTGTGTTTACGTGAATTTCATGTTTTCAATGAAATATATGTTTCATATCGTTTCTTTCACATGGCAGTGTGGGAAAGGGACACACTGGGTGCATGTTAACCACAGAAATCTCACAAAAGAAAGTTTGCTTCTTAGTGCATTGTCTTCCATGACATCCAGTAACAGCACTGACAGTTCAGCTAGGTACTAGTATATAAAATAAAAATGGAAAGTTGCATAAAAAGTGCACTGTCAAGCTTTGGAACATGATATATCTACTCCCTACACTTACTCAAGCTGATTTTTACATGCTTACATGACAGCTACCCATCCCATTCTTATTGACTGGAAAATGCTCAGTTACTGTGAAATGACCCATGTAATCTTGAAATGTGGGTATTTTGCACATCTTCCATTGTTTCTCTGAACCCTCTGGCAATTAATACTCTATCAAAATCTGCTACTTAGGCTTATAATTTGCTGTAAAACACTCCTTGTAAAAGTCTAACCGCTTTTATGCAACAAAAGTGTTTCATGAGAATACAGCAAGTGATCATGGATATTGTGAATTAACATTCATAAACAGCTCAGATGTTGAAAAAAGGTTTCCATAAAAAACTAGGAGGGCACTTGGTGGAGTGCATATCTCCGCCAAGCCACACATTATCAAGATCAAAATCAAATCACTCGAACCTAGGATAATGCTAAAGCTGTATGCCAAATTTCATCCAAATCTGTTTACTAGTTTTTTAGTTACATTAGGATTAAAAGCATTTTATTCAACAAGGATTCATGGTATTCATGGGTTCATGTTGTTTCCCCTTTAAAAAAAAAAAAAGAAGTTGCTGAAACTGGGCTGAGAGCTGGTTTCAGTTTTGTTTCCTCACAGGCTTGCACTCACTGTCTGTGACGCAGCCTACTTTCTTTACAAGCCTGGTATTAGTAGCCTATTCTTCTCTGAATAATAACTTTCTCTGATGGCTTCCATTGTATCTTCCTTGGGCAAGGAGAAGGAATTAAGGCTGCAGAGGCTTTTCTCCAGTCTTGTTCGTTTTCATCTTCTGTACAAGAGCAGTCATCATGGAGCCAGAAGCAATCAGCTCCTCTCCAGTTTCGACAGATCTGGCAAATTTTTGCTGGCAGTGTTTCTGCCATCAGGGTCAGTCAGAGGAGCTTTCATGAGTAAACCCCTGAATGATGGAGCTGAGATTTCAGACACTGAGGCATTTGTGTTTGAAATGAATGAACAGGATGCCAAACGGTTTCCAGTGATAAACCCAGCCAAAGCTATCACGGTGAGCAGCCAATCTGCAGTTCAAAGGGTCAACTTTGGAGGTGTGGCTTCACAAATCTCTCCTCAAACTTCATTTTCTATCTCTTTTGGAAACTGTTTAAACTTAAAATTAAACAGTGGCTGCTGGTATGTGAGCTTCTGCCCAGATGTGGCCTATGGCATGACCTGGCCACAGGAGAACAACATTTGCTGTGTAGATGTGGAGCTGCACCGTGTTCAAGGTACAATTAATAACCACAGATGTCACAATAAAAACTGAAACTTTGACTGAACTCAACCTTTGTTTGCTTCTCCTTGCTTCTCTTTTAGATGAGGATGATTTTTTTCCCAAACCTTGGAGAGAGGTTTCTTGGAATGATGTGTAAGTTTTTCTCTCTCTCTCTCTCTCTCTCTCTCTCTCTGTCTGACATAAGAATCCATCCAGTGACGTGGCAGCTCCGATGGCTTCAGCCATCAAAGTATCTAGGGAACATTACAGTAGTGGTTTTCTGTTGCCTTCTACTAGATTATTATAGAGGTTTTCTCCTCTCAATCATTCACATTCACAGCTATGGACAATTTAGAGCCACCAATTAGCCTAATCTACATGTCTTTGGACTGTGGGAGAAACCAGAGCACCCGGAGGAAACCCACGGAGACACGGGGAGAACATGCAAACTCCACACAGAAAGGCCCCCGCCGGCCACTGGGCTTGAACCTGGGCTTCTCACCACATCCATGTATCTCCTCTTTGGCCTTCTTCGTTTTCGTGTGCCTGGCAGCTCCATCATCAACATTCTCCTTCCAACATGCTCTGCATCTCTTCTCAGGATGTGCCCATACCATCTCAGTCTCATCTCTCTTAGCTTAATTCCCAAGCTCTCCACATGTAGTGTCCCTCTGATGTGCTCGTTCCTTATCCTGTCCAACCTCGTCACTCCCATCGCAAACCTTAACATCCTCGACTCCGCCACCTCCAACTTTGCCTCCTGTCTCTTCGTTAAGGGTACTGACTCCAATCCATACATCACAGCCGGTCTCACTACTGTCTTATACATCTTATCTTTCCCTTTTGCTGGGACTTTCCTATCAGAAATAACTCCTGAAATCCTTCTCCAACTGCTCCACCCTGCCTGCACTCTCTTTCTCACCTCACTATCGCAGCCCCCATTTTCCTGCGCAGTTGAGCCCAGGTACTTGAATTCACCAACTTTCTTTACGTCTACTCCTTGCATCTTCACTACACTCTCACTCATCCCCATTCTCACTGATGCACATGTATTCTGTTTTGCTACTGCTCACCTTCATTCTTCTTCATTCCAATGCATACCTCCATCTCTCCAAACCCAACTCAACCTCCTTTCTACTTTCACCACATATCACAATATCATCCGCAAACATCATGTTCCATGGTGACTCTTGCCTCACTTCGTCCATCAGGCTATCCATCACTATGGCAAACAAGAAAGGACTCAAAGCAAATCCTTAATGAAGTCCCACCTTCACTTCAATATGTGCACCTATATAAGGACTGCTTAGACGCATGCCTAGTGTGAAGTATTATGCCACGTCAGTTGTGCATTACCGAGTTTTATAGTGCCCATGTTTGATTTCCTGGTTTTCTGATTTCTGTGCCTATTTCCTTTGTGTGTTTGCACTAGTGTAATAAATATAATTCTGCACATACAGTTGTGGTCAGAAGTTTACATACAGTGACATGAATATCATCTTGGATATGAATGTCATGGCAATATTTGGGCTTTCAGTAATTTCTTTGAACTGTTCTTTTTCTGTGGCAGAATGTACAGCATACATCTTTAATTTAAAAAAACCCACTAGAATTTAGTGTGCAAGTTTTAATTTTTGGGGGGTTTTCTGAAATCAACACAGGGTCAAAATTCTACATACAGGGTCTTAAATATGCATACATACATACATACATACATACATACATTTGGGTAAAATGTCTCTTCGCAAGATTCACCTTGACCAAACATTTTTGTTTACCATGAACAAGCTTCTGGCAGAATTCTGGTTGGATATTTCATGACTCTTCATGGTAGAATTTCAATTAAATTTGTTGGGGTTTTTTTTTCTTGGCATGGACTCGACTTATAAGCATGGCCCATATATTTTCAATAGGGTTGAAGTCAGGACTTGTTTTAAGCTTAATGTTAGCCTGCATGTTTGGGTTCATTGTCCTGTTGTAACTCCCAAGTCCCAAGTCGTGTTAAAGTTTCTGATGGTTTATGCTAAAGAATTCTGAGGTAGTCCTCCTTCTTCATTATTCCATCCACTTTGTGTAATGAACCAGTTCCACTGGCAGCAAAACCGCCCCAGAGCATGATGATCCTACCACCACCACCACCAGCTGGTACAGTGTCGCTCTGTACATGGTGGACATTGTGGCCAAACAACTCAGTTTTTGTCTCATCTGACCATGCAGCTTTCCTCCAGAAGGTTTTTTCTTTGTCCATGTGGTCAGCTTCAAACTTTAGTTAAAGGAGATACGCAGAGCCTTTATTTTAAAATAAATTTCTGAGTGGATAGTATCTCCATCCTTGACTCTTGTATGCTGCATAAATGGGAATAAAAAATAGACATTTTTTAGTTAAAATCGACCGCAAAGTTGGCATTTGAGCTGCCCCGCTGAGCCAGCCAGCCCTGAGTGCGTGACATCATAGCAGGAACTGGTTTTAAAGCCGAGTCCTTTTGTAACTATAGACCAAAGGCATATAAATAAACATTTATGGTGAAAGTAAGAAATATCGTTACCGACTTGCTCAACTAAGACTGATTTGACTTCACTGATTGTGGGTTGACTCTCATTAAAACAGGATAGGTGTTATAACTTATGCAACATACATGTACATGCATGCATTTTCACTGATAAAATGTAAAAGGCTAATTAAATAATCAGATGAACTGAGACAATCACATTCTGAAGCAAATTAAATAATCTTATACCGCTAACTTAAACACACAATACAAGTTACATGTATTAATCTAAATGCAGGTACACAACGTGTTTTTTTTTTTATCCAAATGAGAGTCGGAGCTTACCTGTCTGTGTTCTCGCTTCTTGAAGGCCGATATTGTGGCCGATTGTTTTTGAAACAATCTGACTTTCAGTTGTTTGTTCAGTTCTCTGTTCATTCACTTCTTCCATGTAAGGGCGAGATGGCAGCAATATCCAGTTTAGAAATAAGACGGCTGCTCCACTCATTCACTTTTCTTCATACTGTGTATTCCGCCATTACTGCTGGGCTCAAGTAATTACTAAAACCCGGGGCAGAACAGGATGTCACCAGTTTTAGCAACAGCTGCAGGGAGGTCACTGCCTGAGCGATATGTCCCGTCCCATTCCGTCCAGGTTTTAGCAACAACCCTCGGCTCACTCCGGGAGGACTGGTGCAACTGAACTCACTTTCCTTTTAAAATAAATAAATAAATAAAATACTTTCCTTTTCTTGTAGTTTTCTTTTAATTGTTGATACTGCACCCTCTTCCAATACGGGCTTATAGCCAACGCTCCTCAACAGATCAGAGGTTTCATACGAGTCTTCAGTAAAATGTGCAGAGTAGAGGAGAGACCACTTCATAGGCGCCCAATGTGCCCGTGAACTTCTCACAAAACGTGTCCAAATCTTTGCAGTTTGAACATTCTTGGGCCATAAATGCAACATAAATCCAGCTTCTGTCATGTTGTTGTACCGGCCAGCAACACATCTACATGGCATGGCAATAAATTAGCTCAAAATGGAAGATCGGAGTTGCAGTCAGCTCTGTGTTTTAGTATAGCGGAAGTGGCGATGAGACTGATAGACTTCCTGTTGTGACATTACAGACGTCAAGGTCATTCACTCAGACCGCTACCTATATAAATCACTTTAATCGTAAAAATTACTATATTAGATTTATTGTTAACACTTAAAACTATTCCTGTGCCATTCTTGAGGTCTCAAGGCATTTATAAACGAAAGTGAGGTCATGGCTCTGCATATATGCTTTAAGCTTGAAGGTGTCAGTTTTGGAGCAGGGGGTTATTTCTTGGATAGCAGCCTCTTAGTCCATGGTGATCTGAACTGTAGACAGTGATCCATCAGCTTCGATGGCAGGGCTGTGCCATGGTGGTTCCCAGGTTGTTCCTTACCATCCAAATCAATTTCCTTTCAGGTAAAGGTGACAGTTTGGGTTTTCTTGAAGCAAAGTGACTCCTCATAATAACTTGGATGCAATTGTTTGAACTTATCTTGGAATTTGCAGTTGTTTAGAAATGGCTCTAAGAGGCATTCTGGAGTTATGTATATCTGTGATCCTCTTTCTCAGATCTGCACTGAGCTCCTTGGACTTTCACATTTTACTTTGTGTTGGTCAATCAAATGAGTGCTGTAAACAAACCCTTTTTATGAAGGCACAGGGAAGCTACCAGCTGTAGTCAATCATGATCACTAACAGGAAGTTTAGAGACCTCAGCCTTGGTAAGATAAGAGACATTTTGGAAGTTTCAGCGCCCCTGAATTAATAATTTAAGTGAGCGTATGTATATTTTTGACCCTGTATGTATAATTTTGACCCTGTGTTGATTTCAGAAAACCCAAATAAAATTAAAACTTGTGCACCAAATTCTAGTGTTTTTTTTATTAAAGACGTATGCTGTACAAACATTCTGCCACAGAAAAAGAACAGTTCAAAGAAATTACTGAAAGCCTAAATATTGCCATGACATTCATATCCAAGATGACATTCATATCACTGTATGTAAACTTCTGACCACAACTGTACATCCACTTCCTACCTCGCACCTGACAGAACCCTAACCTTCTTGCTGTGAGGAGACAGTGCTAACCACTGACACCACTATACCTCCCAACATAAGAATTGCAAAATATAAAAATTAAATACAATAGTATATTCGTAAAAATTTCCAGAGAAACCAGACATCATGGACAAAGGTCCTTCGTCAGCCGTTCAAATGCTTTCCAACAAGCTTAAAAGTACTCTCTGTGTGTGTGTGTGTGTGTGTGTGTGTGTGTGTGTGTGTGTGTGTGTGTGTGTCGACCAGCCAAAACATTATGACCACTGACAGGTGAAGTGAATAACACTGATTATCTCAGTACATTGGCACCAGTCAAGGGGTGGGATATATTAGGCTGCAAGAGAACAGTCAGTTCTCAAAGTTGATGTGTTGGAAGCAGGAAAAATGGGCAAGTGTAAGAATCTGAGCGACTTTGACAAGGGCCAAATTGTGATGGTTAGATAATTGGGTATGAGCATCTCCAAAACGGCACATCTACCCTGAAAATATCTCTCTCTCTCTCTCTCTCTCACTCTCCACCGATCAGCCAAAACATTATGACCACTGACAGGTGAAGTGAATGACATTGATTATTATCTAGTTACAATGGCACCTGTCAGGGAGTGGGATACATTAGGCAGCAAGAGAACAGTAAGTTCTTGAAGTTGATGTGTTGGAAGCAATGATGTAAGGCTCGGAGCAACTTTGACAAGGGCCAAATTATGATGGTTAGATGACTGGGTCTGAGCATCTCCAAAATGGCACATCTACCCTGAAAAAAAAAACTTAATGCTGGCTAAAACAGAAAGGTATCAGCATTAACTTTTTCACCAGTTTGTGCTACAGTAGCTCTTCTGTGAGATTGGACCATATGGACTAGCCTTCATGCCCCATGCAAATCAATGAGCCTTCAGTACCAATGACCCTGCCGCTGGTTCACCGGTTGTCTTCCTTGGAACACTTTTGTTCTGTACTAACCACTGCATACCAGGAATACCCCACAAGTTGGGTCATTTTGGAGAAATGGCCCAGTCATCGAGCCATCACAGTTTGGCCCTTGTGAAAGTCGCTCAGCTCCTTACACTTGCCCATTTTTCCTGCTTCCAACACATCAACTTCAAGAATTGAAGAACTCTTGCTGTCTTGAAATGAGATAATCAACGTAATTCACTTCACCTCTCAGTAGTCATATTGTTATGACTGATTGGTGTATATGCACACCCACTCACTCATTTGTCATGAATGTCACATCTACTCATTCATGCGATTTTGTAATCAGCCAATCACACTGCAGTAGTGCAATGCTTAAAATCATGCAGATACAGACCAGCAGCTTAATGTTCACATCAACCATAAGAATGAGGGGGAATGTAATCTCAGTGATTTTGACTGTGGCATGATTGTTGGTGCCAGATGGGCTGGTTTGAATATTTCAGAAACTGCTGATCTCCTGGAAATTTCACACCCAACAGTCTCTAGAGTTTACTCAGAGTGGAGGGTCTGCAGGTTGAAATACCTCCTGATACATTTTAAGCATATTTGATGCATCCAAATTACTCACAATTGGGATGTGACTTGGAGGCATAGGAATCCCCAGCAATGCTTTTGGCATCAAGTTCTACTTGTTATGTTTTGCGGCTAGTAATCCATTGGTCCTAGATGAATCTTCCAACAAGATAATGACCACAAACATAAAGTCAAATAAACAATAAAGTGGTTGGCTATGTCCATTTGCAATGGCATGTGTAATTTATTTTATATTTATTCATTTTTGCTAATTATTGGTATGACCTATAAATATATTCTGTATCTTAATTACTAGACTGCACTAGTGTTAAACTGCCTCTGTTGTTTAGGACAAGGGACAATCTGAGGACGGATTTTGTCTCTTACAAGCTGTTGGTGAAGTCTCTACCCCGGGTGAAAGCTTTACTTTTGGGCCCAGTGGGTTCTGGGAAGTCCAGCCTCATCAACTCTGTCAGATCCACAATGTACAAGCGCATCGTACATCTGCCCAACATCGGCAAAGCAGTGGACGGGTTCACCCAGAAGGTTGTGAAAATGTCAAATATTGCTATATAATGTAACAGCAATGCTCAGTGTTACTTCTGTATACAGCATTCCCATGATATATATCTATGTTGTATATTTATTATAAAGATGGCCATAATTAGGACTGTTTAGCAGGTGCTGAACCTGAATTCAGGTGAATGAAATGATTTGTGTGCAGCTCAATGTTGCAAGGACTTTTTGTGCACAGGTCTTTCTTTTAAATATATAAAATGGGACTAGATGCAGACTGTTAAAGAAAATTGCATTTTATGGGTGACATAGGTGTCAGTGACAATTTGATGTAGAACAGCCCATTTTTATTTCAACAAAGTGTATGCTTTATTTATTTATTTATTTATTTTAATTTTTAAAACATCCCTGTAATAACAGTCAATGAAGAGCAGGATCGAACTGGAAAGACTAACTGTGCTTTCTCTCTCTTACTCTGACACCCAACTTTTCGTTCACCCAGATGACAACTTATGATATTCGCTTCAACCAGGGAGGTTCTCAGAGTGTTCTGAGCTTCTGTGATGTGAAGGCAATTGGAGATGATGACTCGACTGGTCTCTCTTACACTGACACACTGGCTGTCATCAAAGGCCATGTCCCAGAAGGATACAAGGTACTGCCTTTGTAAATCATGTCAAATAGATTAGTTAATGTTACTTCTATTATGGCAATTATTAAGTACAACCCCAAATCAGAAAAAAATTAAGACAGTATGGTGAAATTGAAATTAAAACTGAAAACAATGATTTGTAAATCATATTTGATGTGTATTGGACTCAAAACAATACAACAGCACACCATTTGTTGTTTTACCTCATGAATTTTATTATTTTTTCAACATATTTCTATTTTAATTCTTGAAACACGTCAAAAAAGTTGGGACAGTAAAGCATTACTATTTTGTAACATTACCATTCCTTCTCACAACACTCAGAAGATGTTTAGAGACTGAAGACACCAAGTGATGGCATGTTTCAGGTGTTATTTTATGCAGCAGTATGGGGTCTTCTTGAAGGCAAAATATGTTGTTCCAAAATCTCAATGTACTTTTCTGCATTAATGGTGCCATCATAGAAACCCCATACCATGACACACTCTGGCTTTCGGACTTGTTGCTGGTAACAGTCTGGATCTTTGGTCCGGAGCACATGGCGTCCATTTCTTACAAAAAAAGACCTGAATACTAATTCGTCTGACCACAATACATGTTTCCACTGTGTGATGGTCCATCCCGGATGCCTCTGAGCCCAGAGAAGTCAACGGCACTTCTGAACGCAGTTAACTTCCTTTTTGCACAGTAAAGTTTTAACTGGCATTTGTGGCTGTAACCCATTATTGTAGCACTTGATAAAGGTTTGCCAATGTAATCCTGAGCCCATGTGGTTATTGATGAATAATGGGTCTTAATGCAATGCCATCTGAAGCATTGGAGATCACGGGTGTTCAGATTAGGCTTGTGCCCTTGCCCTTTACGAACTGAAATTCCTCCAGATTCCTTGAATTGTTTAATGATATTATGCACCTTAGAGGGTGAAATATCCAAATCCCTTCCTATCTTTCTTTGAGGAACACTGTTTTTAAACATTTCAGTAATTT
This sequence comes from Neoarius graeffei, assembly GCF_027579695.1. Classification (NCBI taxonomy): domain Eukaryota; kingdom Metazoa; phylum Chordata; class Actinopteri; order Siluriformes; family Ariidae; genus Neoarius; species Neoarius graeffei. The sequence continues at coordinate 17,901,837 of NC_083570.1, forward strand.
TCTCACACATTTGTTGACAAACTGGAGATCCTTGGCCCATCTTTGCTCCTAAATTTTGGCCTTTCCTAAATACAGATTTTGTACCAAATCATGATTACAATCACCTGTTTCAAATCACATCATTATTTTATTGTTTTACCTCATTACTAGCCCTAAATTGCCCAACTTTATTCAGAATGTGTTGCAGGCCTGAAACACAGGAATGGATTAACGAATGAAATTAAGTTGACCAGACAAAACAAGAAATATTTTGGGTTCATTCTGTCTGCAATGAAATACAGGTCAAAGTAAATTTATAAGTCACTGCTTTCTTTTTTATTTGCATTTTCCATACCCTGTGATGATCTGGCGACTTGTCCAGGGTGTACCCCGCCTCTCGCCCATAGTCAGCTGGGATAGGCTCCAGCTTGCCCGCGACCCTGCACAGGATAAGCGGGTACAAATAATGGATGGATGGATGGATTTTCCATACCCCCTCATTTTTTTGATTTGGGATTGTACTATAGAACTCCGCATCAGCGTCATCCATTCATCCATCCATCCATCCATCCATTATCTACAATGCTTATATGTTAGCGTCACGGGGAAGCTGGAGCCAATCCAAGCTGACTTTGGGTGAGAGGTGGGGTACACCCTGGGCATTTCACTAATCTATCACAGGGTTAACACAGAGATGAACAACTTTTCACACTCACATTCACACCTATGGACAATTTAGAGTAGCCAGTTCACCTAATCTACATGTGTTTGGACTGTGGAAGGAAACCAGAACACCTGGAACACACTTCTGGCTGAAGTACAGCACCAGGTGTTCCTCTTCTTTCACTACCTAGCTCCAATATAATGGGGAGAGAGTGATCAAGCGAGTAAAGCAAGAGGCCCCTCACAAAGTTGCCTTAACATTTATAAATGTTCACTGGCACTGCTCTGACCACTGGAAGATACAGTGGGGCAAAAAAGTATTTAGTCAGTCACCAATTGTGCAAGTTCTCCCACTTAAAAAGATGAGAGAGGCCTGTAATTTTCATCATAGGTATACCTCAACTATGAGAGACAAAATGAGAAAAAAAATCCAGAAAATCACATTGTCTGATTTTTAAAGAATTTATTTGCAAATTATGGTGGAAAATAAGTATTTGGTCAATAACAAAAGTTCATCTCAATACTTTGTTATATACCCTTTGTTGGCAATGACAGAGGTCAAAAATTTTCTGTAAGTCTTCACAAGGTTTTCACACACTGTTGCTGGTATTTTGGCCCATTCCTCCATGCAGCTCTCCTCTAGAGCAGTGATGTTTTGGGGCTGTCACTGGGCAACACGGACTTTCAACTCCCTCCAAAGGTTTTCTATGGGGTTGAGATCCGGAGACTGACTAGGCCACTCCAGGACCTTGAAATACTTCTTACGAAGCCACTCCTTCATTGCCCAGGTAGTGTGTTTGGGATCATTGTCATGCTGAAAGACCCAGCCACATTTCATCTTCAATGCCCTTGCTGATGGAAGGAGGTTTTCACTCAAAATCTCACGATACATGGCCCCATTCATTCTTTCCTTTACACGGATCCGTCGTCCTGGTCCCTTTGCAGAAAAACAGCCCCAAAGCATGATGTTTCCACCCCCATGCTTCACAGTAGGTGAAAGGTTATTTCACCTCTTGCCCCCCAGCCGGAGCGGTCAACCTCTTGAGATCAATGCCTTCGTGCCACCTCAGAATTCTGGGGCGAGAACCGCGAAAACAGACAGGGACCCAGAGATTGGTTTCACCGTCGTTTATTCACAGCTTCGCCAAAGATGGAACATCCACAAAAACTTTTTATACATTTTGTTTATCTCTCTGAAGGCAGAGTGTGTGTGTCTGTGTCTGTGTGCGAATCACTGGACCTTGGACTATGTGTGTGCGCAGAAATGTGGGTGTGTGTGTGTGCTGCGTGTGTGCTGTGTGTGTGCATGTGTGTGTGTGAATGTGTGTGTGTGTGTGTGTGTGCGTGTGTGTCTGTGTGCGAATCACTGGACCTTGGACTATGTGTGTGCGCAGAAATGTGGGTGTGTATGTGTTGATATCTTGTGACTAGGTCAGTAAACCTTGGACTGAGCAGATCACATCTTAATTCCATCAATATGTATGTGTGTGAGTGAAACCTTGGATCAATCATGAGCAAAATGTCCTGTATACATTTCATATCAGCAGATGTTCTTAACAAATATCAGCATTTATGCACAACACAGAGCGAGATGTTCTTTACAACAGTAATGGAATTTTTAAACAAAGACACTATGTCTAGTCTGGCAAAGAAGGTCACACAGTAACTTGGTCAAGTTACACAGGAATAGTTTAAAATAATAAAGGATCTAAAAAGCTAAAGGATGAAAAGCTAAAATATAAAAATCATGAAGTCTTAACACATGAATCACCTTGTGCAGCAATAAGGCTAATATGAATCACATTCTGCAGCTATAAAACTAACATGAATCACTTAATGCAGCTTTAAATCTAACAGTAGGTATGGTGTTCTTTGGATGCAACTCAGCATTCTTTCTCCTCCAAACACGACAAGTTGAGTTTTTACCAAAAAGTTCTAATTTGGTTTCATCTGACCATATGACATTCTCCCAATCCTCTTCTGGATCATCCAAATGCTCTCTAGCAAACTTCAGACGGGCCTGGACATGTACTGGCTTAAGCAGGGGGACACGTCTGGCACTGCAGGATTTGAGTCCCTGGCAGCGTAGTGTGTTACTGATGGCAGCCTTTGTTACTTTGGTCCCAGCTCTCTGAAGGTCATTCACTAGGTCCCCCCGTGTGGTTCTGGGATTTTTGCTCACCATTCTTGTGATCATTTTGACCCCACGGGGTGAGATCTTGCATGGAGCCCCAGATTGAGGGAGATTATCAGTGGTCTTGTATGTCTTCCATTTTCTAATAATTGCTCCCACAGTTGATTACTTCACACCAAGCTGCTTACCTATTGCAGATTCAGTCTTCCCAGCCTGGTGCAGGTCTACAATTTTGTTTCTGGTGTCCTTTGACAGCTCTTTGGTCTTGGCCATAGGGGAGTTTGGAGTGTGACTGTTTGAGGTTGTGGACAGGTGTCTTTTATACTGATAACGAGTTCAAACAGGTGCCATTAATGCAGGTAACGAGTGGAGGACAGAGGAGCCTCTTAAAGAAGAAGTTACAGGTCTGTGAGAGCCAGAAATCTTGCTTGTTTGTAGGTGACCAAATACTTATTTTACCGAGGAATTTACCAGTTAATTCATTAAAAATCTTACAATGTGATTTCCTGGATTCTTTCCCCCCATTCTGTCTCTCATAGTTGAAGTGTATCTATGATGAAAATTACAGGCCTCTCTCATCTTTTTAAGTGGGAGAACTTGCACAATTGGTGGCTGACTAAATACTTTTTTGTATCTAGAGCTTTTGTTTTTGGTGAGATCAGTCAGTGGCTAATTAGTTAGGCACAAATCTTTTGTTATATTCTGCAATCCCCAGGATATGCCACACCTCCTTTTTGTTCTTCATCAGTGGGAAGGCCACAATTGGAGCAGTCTTATTTAATTGGTGATGCACCTGCCCATCACCTAAGTGGAAGACCAGGTATCATATTGTCCCACATCCAGCTGCATACTTCATTGGGTTGACTGTAAGATTGACCCCCTTGAAGGTCATTCTACCACCATAGCCACAAGGACCATGTGATGGTGGTGCTCTTGATTCTTGAGTAAATGGATTGCCACAGCCAGAAAATTTGGCTTATGGCATGGACCCTATGCTATCATACCAGATAGTTAATTATTCCACTCCCACCAATATAATTACCACCCAATCCGGACCTTCATGCTGCTGCCACCTCCACTACCAATTATAACCATGATTGCCATACCGACGATATGACATCTCCCGACACACCAAGCTATGGTTCTACAATGCTGTGGTTTTGTCCATGCTGCTCTATGGCGCCAAGACCTGGCCTCTCAGCAAGACCTTGGCCACCTGTGTTCTCGGCTTTGAGACCCGTGCCCTCAGGACCATTGAGGGGTGCTTTGGTATGACTGTGTCTCCAATGAGGAGCTCCACCAGAGGACTAACCAAGCAAATATCTTCTGCACCATCACACAACATTGTGTTTGTTGGCTCAGACACATCCTGCACTGCACAGACAACCACCCCACAAGAGCCATTTATGAGTTTGGCCTGCCAGTGGTGGGATGGAGACACCGTCATTGCCGACCACACACCCATTGGAATGATACCGTATAATTTGTTAAGACTTCCAGCAGATTAATTTTAGACTGGAGGACATCCCGGCACTCTGCCAAGACCATGAGAGATGGCGGAGTTCGGTGGCACTGGTGGGCTCAATGCCATGCTGGCATGAGGTTTAGGAGGGAGGAGGACCAATATAATCACCTTCTCTGGGTGCTTGTGTTAAGGGTTTAACCAACACTTGCAGGACCTGAGGAGCCTCTTAGTTAACATAAAGGGCAGATCCCCTTCCTCCAATGTCAATTGGGCTTCCTTGGTCAAGAACAGCCAAGTATACAGACTCCAGTCATCCTTGGCCAACTGCATGCCGAAGTTGTACCTTTGAACTTGACTACTGTAGGTCTACCCTGGATGACATCCCAGGTGGATACCCTAGGCATGCTGCAGTATCTGCAGGTGAAGGAGACCAGGATGTTTGTGCTCCTGCAGGCTGACTAATAATTGAACAACATGGGCAAAAGGTCTCTCTTCCATATTCATGTTCCTTTATTTCCTGAGCAGATCATGGGTTCTGGCTCCAGTGTAATATTTCTGACAGCTCCTTGCTCAGAATGTATATAACCACTGCCACATTGTATAAACATTCTAAAGTAAACAAACATGTGGCTTTCAAGCGAGCTCTGCTGCTAAGCATTCTTCATTACTGCACATGCATCTTTATACATCCCTCACTGTGGAGAAAGAAAGCACATCAATCAGACATGGGAGACAGTACTCAAGTATGTCATATCAGCCAGCTCCACTCTGGCTCATCTTCAAGTTCCTCCCTTGTGGTGTTGACCCATGCTAAAGTGATTAATTAATTCAATACCTGTCATGAATAAATCAAATCCCCAAGTTAGATATTTTCTTAATTGGTTCCAGATAGCATTTTTTTTACTCTGTGGACATCAAAGGCCATTTCATTATAGCTAAGAGCATAAGTACTTTCTTTTTGACTTCAGTTCCAGAGAGATGCTACAGTCAATGATACAGTAAGTGGCTACATAAAAGATCCCACCTTGAATGAGCAGATTCACTGCGTCCTCTTTGTACTTGATGCCTCCAAAGTGACATCGTACCCCAGAAGCCTGGAGTACAAACTCAGGAAACTGCATACCACCATATCGGACCTGGGTAAGAGCAAACTTATCTTGTGCTTTCACCCTGATTTTTTTAAAGATTGACTAATGAAAACATTTATTCCTTAATCATTTCATATTGTTTAACAGTTAACAAAGGTTATTCACCTTTAAAGATTAAGCACCTTTAAGTGCTGCTGAAATAATTCAGGTTCTCGCCTTATCTTCCACTTTTGGAGGTTAAACTTGTCCATCTGTAGATCACAATTTTTAGTTGCTTCTTCAATATAGCTTACTGATAGACTGATAGAGAAAAGTAACATTTTGCTCAACTTGAAGGTTCAAATTGTCAACACCCATGACCCATGGTATCTTCCCTCTTTGAGCCAGCCAACAGTCTTAAGTTCAAGACTGTTAAACATGCTTTATGGAATATGTATACATGAGCTTCATGGTTTCTAAATATGTTTGATAAATAAGGCCTATAATGTTCTTCAAGGAGCTCCTCGAAGCATTAAACCCTACCCCATACCTGTTTCCATGTAACAGTGTAATCTACCATGGATCTCCCCACCAAACCACCAGAGGGCCCCCTCCTCTGAATTTTGAATTAATTTTTTGATGGTGCTTTTCATTTTCTTTTTTCCTGAGACTCACATAGACACAGTCTATGTGAAGCCTTACAGTTTACCTGCATTCTTATGAGTTCTGAACCATGATTATTTCTGATAACCATTGTATATGACCTTACCTTGCCTCTTCTTGCTTGCCTTGCCTTTGACCTTGCCTTGGTTTTGTCTGCATGTCAGATCTTTGGTGTTTTGACCCTGTTTAGCCTGTTGTTCTTGAGATTGTATTATGATTTGGACTTGTCTACGACCATTTTGGATTACAAGTATTTCACACTGAATATCTGTTAATACAGGGGTTCTCAACCTTTTCTACTTTAAGGCCCACCTATTCATTCTTGTACCAAGTCAGGGCCCATTAAAAAAGATCCCCAATTATTTTGGCTCATCTATTCTATTAGAATATTCTATTGTAAAGTGTATAAATGGAACACAACATCACTTCCTCTTACAGATGGGAGCCCAGGAATTAAATAAATGCAATAAAAACAAACTGATTTTAATTGTAGGTATTGTATTTAAACCGTATGGCTGTACCAGAAGTCAACATAAAACCATGCATGCAGGGCATTCTCAGCCAAAAGGGATTAATGATCCGAAAGTGGAGTCTGGTCGATTAACACAAGAACTTATTGCCATATTGTGTTCAGCAAACAAGCAAGTTATTAAAACCAAGAAGTACACTCAAAAGAAGTGGATATAGAAACCACTTAATGAGATAGATCCTTACACATGGAGTTGGAAAATTATGCATCTGTTGAGTTCCCCAACATCTCAAACTACCTGGTGCTGCAGATATCGTTCTACATGGACACACAGATGAAAACCTGGAAGAGTATGGAGGCATACAGCTTTTTATCTGTGACTGGCTTAAAGATCTGGGGCTCAAGACACTACAAGATAGATGGCAGTAGATGGATTCAAGTGCAGGAAGAGTGTTTATTAGCAGCCGTGATATTTACAAAAACAAAACACAAACGAAAGCAGAATCATAAAGCAAATTATTTAAACAGCATTATAAACATGGCTAGAAACAAATGTGACAGTGATAATACTTCAAAGTCTCTCTGAAAACATTGTCTGTATCTGTGCGTGCTGATTGCGCTCAAATCAGTATCAAGTGTTTCCCATAACGACTGGGTCCCAAGCGCGTGCACAACATGCTCCGTGAGTGAGCACAGCCACTCGAGCTGCACCAGACTCAAGTGCACAAAGGCGCAACAGTCAAATGTTCACCTGCTGTGTAACTTTTAGCTCGCATGTATATCACCGTGCATCGCCACCAAAATGCTTCATTTTCATCGATAACCCATTGCAAAGCATCGCAAGCTGTAGTGTGACCATAACTTAATGAGGTGGATGTGACGTCGGATGCAATCCAGTAATTGTACCCTAATTTGAGTAAAAATTAGCTTCAACTTGAAAAAAATTGCGGCCCATTAGATGGCACTTTAGTGGGTCACGGCCCGATGGTTGAGAAACACTGTGTTAATAAACCTCCTGTAAATGGATCCATATAGTGCTTCTGTGAGCCTTCATTTACAGCCAACCATTTCACCCTACAAAACAGATGTACCTGTACATCTGTGTGTATTCATCGATCTTATCCTGGGAATGGATGGTCCTGCACTATTTTGTATTTTCCCTGCTTCACTACACTTAATGAAGGGGTGGAGAATAAATAGGGAGTGTTTTCATGAAACAGTGAAAGTTTCAATTTTTCTTTACCTGCTTTCTCCAAACATTAGGACTTTTGGTACTGGGCTGACCATGACTAATTATGTTGTTCTGCTGCAATCTACAGGCATCCCTCAGCTGATTTTGCTCACTCATGTGGACCAGGTGTGTCCGGCAGTAGAGGAGGATGTGAAATATGTCTACTCCAGCCAAACTGTGCAGGATAAGGTAGTCCCTCGGTTTGCCTTAGTATCTACATTCACAGGGTCCTTCCAAATAGTGTATGCTACTGACAATAAACATATTTTTTTCTAACTCAGTCCTGCTTGCTAAAATGCTGGACTTATCTGAACAGTCTGATTTTTTTTCTGGGTGACATGGTGGTGCAGTGGTTAGCACTGTCGCCTCACAGCAAGAAGGTTCTGGGTTTGAGCCCAGTGGCTGATGAGGGCCTTTCTGTGTTTAGTTCTCCCGGTGTCTGCGTGGGTTTCCTCCACAGTTCAAAGGCATGCAGTCAGGTTAACTGGCTATTCTAAATTGCCCGTATGTGTGAATGTGTGTGTGAGTACGCAGAAAGGAAATGGCTACCATACTCCTGCAATTCTGGCCAAGTCAACCAAACATGACTTCATCCACTTCAAGCCTGGATTAGGTTTAGCAGTGATAATGATGACTTAATTGCATACATAATATGCATACATAATATGTCTGCAATTTGCGAAAACGTACAAAATGTATATTTAGTGAACATGTTTGATCCATTTTTGTCTTTACCCAGATGACGAAAGCAGCTGACTTGGTGGGTTTGCCATTGTCCTATGTTCTGCCCGTGAAGAACTATGTTTACCAGCTGACAATGGACTGCAACACTGACATCCTGCTCCTAAGTGTGGTTATGAACATCTTACAGGCTGTGGATGACACACTCGAGGATCAGTACTCTATTAGCCCTGAAGTAGCTCCTATCTCTATAACACCTGAAAAAGATAGCATTGAAAATGGACTTGGTCTTTTTGCCTAAGATCACAAAAATCCAGATTACACACTGTCATTTTAGCTTTACAGTGATCGGTATCACTGATCACTTTACAGTGATTTATTATATGGTGGGGCGTTAACTATTTTGTCTTGTCTTTACACTTTTGCAACAAATTCATTTAAAAAGTTATTTCAATCAAAAACAAAATCATTTCCACGGCATACTTTCCATTTGTCAGTGTTACTTCTTTGGTCTTCACTGTTGCATTTCATGGGCTCTATTTTCATGACAGGGCAGAAGTGCATTGATGGTTACTGACTGGGTGTTGCTATTTTGATTTGTTACAAGCTAAATTTTCATGTTTTTCATGTTTGGTTGCTATTTTTGCTACTATTTTAGGTTAATAGATTGAGCTGAATGAATTTGGGTAGGATGATGTAAAAGTGGACACAACATTCAGCCAAAGGTTTTTTTAGTACAGACGCAGGGATAAAAATGTATTTTCCTGACTTACAAGTCCGAACCCATTTCTTCCAACCAGGAGTCTCATTAATCAAAGCGTGCACAGAAGAAAAAGATTGTGTAAGAGTTTGTCAAATAAATAAATACAATTTAAAAAAATTTTATGAGTATGTGTGCGTTCTATTGCCACAATTACATTGAGAAACTTTCTAACAGCATGAACGTTCATCATTTCTGTCATCTTTTCCACTACTGGTTTTGGCAGTGTAATGTTTTACAGTGTGAGTAATATGAATAAACATAAGATGTGTCATTATTCAACTTGTAGTTGGATGGGAAATACCAGTACCGTCTCCAAATTCTCTGAGAAATTGACTGATGAGCCACTCCTCACTCAGCATAGTGTCCAGTGGTGCAAAAACACATTCCCTCTGCAAATCTTTCAAAGTATCGATCTTTATATTTGCCTTTTATACTATTTAACTATACATTCTGTCTGTCATCTGTCTGCATCTTGTGAGCACCAAAATCGGTAATTACTGTTTCAGTTATTCTGATATGATTGACAGTAAGTGGAATGGAACCTCCTCATAATCAGTTTACTTTGCTATTACACTTGTTCTACCACTCGGGGTTCTTGTGTATGGATGGTCAAATATCATGTATGAACAAAGCTTGATAAACCCCATTCACTGCATCGAAACATGCGTACTCATGGTTAATACGCAAACCTATGTGTATGCACAGTTGATTTAAAAAAACAGGTTTTATGGAAGTTCACTATTTATATGTTTGAATATCTAATTGTTTTTGCAGCTGGTATGTGAACAGCTAAAAACGTATACAGACTGGTTTCTATAAATCTTTTCACCAGCATATAACACTAACTAGGAATGCAACTTCCTGACATTCGCAAAACGATGCTTACGATCCATGATAAAATCTTTACTAGCTGCTTCATTTGTTTATCATTTAATTATCTGGAAATTCAGTTATATAAGTAATACAGAGTGAATGCTAAGAATTAAATTAAATTTTATTTAGAATCGGAATCACAGTCTCTTCATTTCACTAAGTATATTACACGTATGAGGAATTTGCCATAATGTGCGCACACATGTATGACATGTAAACAGACAGGACAAGTGTACAGACTATTAACAATATTCAAGAAAACACACATTTAACTACTGGGAATATGACATAAACATAGAATAATAGAGTAAAATCCATCCATCCATCCATTCATCCATTATCCATAACCACTTATCCTGTGCAGGGTCACGGGCAAGCTGGAGCCTATTCCAGCTGACTATGGGCAAGAGGCGGGGTACACCCTGGACAAGTCGCCACATCATCGCAGGGCTGACACATAAAGACAAACAACCATTCACACTCACATTCACACCTACGGTCAATTTACAGCCACCAATTAGCCTAACCTGCATGTCTTTTGACTGTGGGGGAAACCAGAACACTCCCACGCAGACACGGAGAAAACACGCAAACTCCACACAGAAAGGCCCCCATCGGCCACTGGGCTCAAACCCAGAACCTTCTTGCTGTGAGGCGACAGTGCTAACCACTACACCACCGTGCCACCCATAATAGAGTAAAATATTAGATATAAAGAAGCTCTTGTGAAAGTTATGTAGAAGGGAAAATATATACATGATCTGAGGAAACAGAAATAATTTTTTTTTTTTTACAGTAGATTCCAGAATCTGTGGTATCTGGCACCAAGATGTTAGCAGCCGATCCTTCAAGTCGTATCAGTTACGAAATGGGGCCTCCATGGATCTGACTTGTTTGTCCACAGATGCTCGATCAGAGTGAGATCTGGGAAATCTGGAGGCCACGTCAACGCCTTGAACTCTTTGTCATGTTCCCCAACCCATTCCTGAACAATTTTTGTAGTGTCACAGGGTGCATTATCCTGGTTACAGAGGCCAGTGCCATGAGGGAATACTTGCTGATTGTCATGAAAGGGTCTGCAACAATGTTTATGTAGGTGGTACATGTCAAAGTAACATCCACATGAATACCAGGACCCAAGGTTTCCCAGCAGAACATTACTGAGAGAATCACACCGCCTCTGTTGGCATGTCTTCTTCCCATAGTGCATTCTGATACTCATGTGCCTATTGTGGTGGTGGACAGGAGTCAGGATGGGCACTCTGACTGGTCTGTGGCTATACATCCACATACACAGCAAGCTGCGATGCACTGTGTGATCAGACATCTTTCTCTCATAGCCAGCATCAAGTTTTTCAGCAATCTGTGTTATAGTACCTCTTCTTTGGAATCGGACCAGACAGGTTAGCCTTCACTCCCTATGTGCATCAATGAGCCTGTTGCTGGTTCACCGATTGCCCTTCCTTGGCCCACTTTTCGTAGGTACTAACTACTGCATACCAGGAACACCCCGCAAGACATGCCGTTTTAGAGATGTTCTGTCCCAGTCACCGAGCCATCACAATTTGGCCCTTGTCAAAGTCAATCAGATCCTTATGCTTGCCCATTATTCCATTTGGTTTTGACATTGAGCTCAATAGTAAAAACTAAAATTTGACAAACCTTTGCAGTGGATTTTGCATTTATGTCTGCTGAGTCCAAAAACCTCATGTCTACTACACATTCATACTGGATCTGTTATGTAAGCATCATCTTAACTCGCTACTGGCAGTGGAATGAGCAACAGCACATTTAAAATGTAATCTATTTTGGCAACCCCAGCATTCAGTTATCGGTTATGAGTGGTTGATTTTTTTTTTGGTAGAGAGAGAGATTAACTCTATAATTGATGATTGATAATTGATGGGATAAGCCTAGCACCTGTGCTACATACCTAGTTAGGCTGTTACAATTAATAACGTGTCAATGACACTGCTGTAACCACCACCAGGTTATCTTCTCTTCACCAGTGGTACTCTGATGGTCAGTGTGTTATACACTGTACAAGGTACCAAGTGAGTAATAGTAATTCTAGACATACAAACTACACTCACTGGCCACTTTAATAGGAACTTGTTCTTGATTCTCAGATTCCTGTTCTTGGCTACAGGAGTGGAACCCAATGTGATCTTCTGCTGTTGCATGCTGAGATGCTTTTCTGCTCACCACGGTTGTAAATAGTGATTATATGAGTTACTCTATCCTTCCTGGCAGCTTGAACCAATCTGTCCATTTTCCTCTGACCTCTTTTATCAATCAGGTGTTTGTTTCCACCCAGAGAACTGTTGCTCACTCACTCGTTGTTTTGCGCACCATTCTGTGTAAACTCTAGACACTGTTGTGTGTGAAAACCCCAGGAGATCAGCAGTTTCTGAAATACTCAAACCAGTCCATCTGACTCAAACCAACACCCATGCCATACTGAAAGAAAGTTATACTTTGAGATCACAATTTTTCCCATTCTGATGTCTGAATATTGTGAATATTAACTGAAGCTCTTGATTTGTATCTGCAAGATCGTATGCACTGTGCTGCTGTCAAGGGATCGGCTGATTAGAGAACTGCATAAAATAACAGGTGGATGTATGGGTGCTCCTAATAAAGTGGCTGGGTGAGTGTATACCTAATAAAATTATCAGCAGGAGCTCTGCATGAGCATTTATTATAACAGCAAATCTGGCATGGTTCCAGGTTGCCCTAAGCACAGTGAAACAGGAAATAAATGCTTGAGGCTTTTGAAATGAAATAAATATGTAAAACATGAAATAAAGATGTAAATCTTACAGCTTTTTCATGGCTGATTTGTATAGCTAGGAAGAGTGAACAAGTCATCAGACAATGATTTATTCTTGAAGTTCAGAAACTGAATCTGGGGAGAAGGTGGACGTTTCAACTAGAAAATATGAACACACTGCAGGGAAGCAAACAGAAGTAACGATACACTGCTTTGAATACTTCCAATAGCTTGAAACATTTACAGTAAATTAAAATGGACAGTTTTTGGCAGATCAAATGCCTCAAAACACCATGTAAACATGTCATAATTTCTTGTTTTGATCTGAGGTATCTTCATTCATAACAACTGTTGCATCATCCTTGACGTGGTGCATATGTAACTTCCTCCATCAGACGCAACTTCCTCCAGCTTTGACATGGCAGCCATGACCAGCACAGCATTTTTGACTTAACTTTTAGATAAAACTGTAAAAGCAAAGTAAAGTAAAACTTATAATCTGCTCTAAATATGGACAAGATCTTTGATGGTTTGTTTATATGATGCTTTTAGGCCATATCCTTCGAGAAGAACCTCAGTTGGTCAGTTTCAACCTGGGACAAAACCCATCGGTGAGATTCGATCTGTGATATCTGTGAATCTGAGTCATGAAGCAACATACCAAATCTCACTAGAAAAGCATAAGCAGTATGAGTAATACAGGATGTATGTTATGAATGAGCCAAAGGTTAGTCATAACTAGTGGTCATGCCTTTTTTGTTGTTTTTTTGAGTAGCAGTTAAAAAGATTTCAAACAAAAAAATAAATAATGTAAACACATTAGCTATCAATCCTGAATAGCCATATTAGCATCACTAGGTCATGTGCTTATTTAACAGTCTATGCCTGCCCTGTTGAAAAAAAAAAAAAAACCTAATCAAAACCACACAAAAAAAAAGCTTAGACCTAATTTAATTCCAGTGCTGAATCCTATTTTAAATAAATAAATAAATAAATAAATAAGTTATTATTTGGAAATTTAAACCTTTTGTTTGATGGAAAGCATTAAGAATGGTTAATATTCATAATGACTAATTTGTTGAGCATTGTTCTGTTTTACTTCCAGTCATGCTGTCTGATGATGTAGTATGCATATACGAGTGCATCTCAAAATATTGGAATATCGTGAAAAAAAAATTTTTTTCATAAGTTCATTCAAAAAGGAAAACTTTCATATATTCTATCTTCGTTACATGTAAAGTGAAATATTTCAAGGCTTTTTGTGCTTTAATTTTGTTGGTTATGTCCTACAGCTCATGAAAATCAGAAATCCACTATCTCAAATTATTAGAACATTTCATTTTGAGTTTGAGTAAAACAGTGGCTGGTGTCAGCGCATCAAGAGCCACCACGCACAGATGTCTTCAGGAAAGGGGCTACAACTATTGCGTTCCTAATATCAAGCCACTCCTGAACACAGGAAGTCAAAGCTGTCCTCAACAGGAAGAAGGCCGCCTTCAGGGACAGGGACAGGGAGGTGATGAAAGCAGCACAGCAGGAGGTGAAACGCTGCGTGAGGGAAGCTAAGGACAGCTACAGGAGAAAGGTGGAGCAGAAGCTGAAGGAGAACAGCATGAGGGAGGTCTGGGAAGGTGTGAAAACCATCACAGGCCACAACACAAAGACCAGAGTCATTGAGGGGACAGTGGAGAGGGCGAACGAGTTGAATGACTTCTTCAACTGGTTCAACCAGCCCACCATGTCCCCCCCACCCTCCCCCTCACTGCAGCCATCTCTCCTTCTTCCCTCAACACACCTCCCCCAGTCATTGCAGCAGCCCCCTCCTCCCCCACTTTAACACAGACTCCTCCATGCATTACTGCAGACCAGGTCAGAGGTCAATTGAGAAAGCTTCACCCCAGGAAAGCAGCAGGCCCGGACAAGGTGTGTCCCCAACTACTGAAGACCTGTGCTGCTGAACTGGGTGAACCACTTCAATGCATTTTCAACCTCAGCCTGCAGCTGGGGAAAGTGCCCACCCTCTGGAAGACATCATGCATTGTTCCAGTTCCCAAGAAGAACCGGCCCAGCGAGCTGAATGACTTCCGACCGGTGGCACTCACTTCACATCTGATGAAGACATTGGAGCGACTCTTCCTCAGCCTCCTCAGACCCCAGGTGTAACATGCCCAGGACTGTCTGCAGTTTGCGTACCAGGCAGGTGTTGGTGTGGAAGACACCAACCTCTACCTGCTACACCAAGCCCACTCGCATCTGGATAAGGGAAATGGCACAGTGAGGATCCTCTTCTTGGACTTCTTGAGTGGCTTCAACACCATCCAGCCCCTTATGCTTCAGAACAAACTGAACAGGATGCGAGTGGACCCCTGCCTGGTCACCTGGATCTCCAGCTACCTCACCGACAGGCCGCAGTATGGCAGGCTGAAGGACATCACGTCTGATATTGTGATTAGCAGCACTGGAGCACCCCTGGGCACGGTGCTGGCCCCTCTTCTCTTCACCCTGTACACCGCGGACTTCTGCTACAACTTGGAGCTGTGTCACATTCAGAAGTTCGCCGATGACACAGCCATTGTGGGGTGTATCAGGGATGACAGAGAGCAGGAGTATAGGAGCCTGGTGAGGAACTTTGCTGCTTGGTGCAGCAGGAACCATCTGCAGCTCAACACCTCGAAGACCAAGGAGCTGGTCATTGACTTTGGGAGGTCCAGAACAAGGTCACGACCAGTTCTGATCGAGGGAGTCGAGGTGGAGGCTGTGGATTCCTACAAGTACCTCGGGCTATGGCTAGACAGCAAACTGGACTGGACTTACAACACCAACCACCTGTACAGGAAGGGACAGAGCAGGCTGTACTTCCTGAGGAGGCTGCGGTCCTTTAACATCTGCAGGAAACTCCTGTGGATGTTCTATCAGTCTGTGGTCGCCAGTGTCCTGTTTTACACCATGGTGTGCTGGGGGGGCAGCACATCCAAGGAGGACACATGCAGGCTGGACAAACTGATCAGGCGGGCCAGCTCTGTGGTCGGCATGAAGCTGGACTCTCTGGTGATGGTGGCAGAGAAGACGACTATGGACAAAATACTGAACATCATGGACGATGCCAGTCACCCTCTGCACACCGTCATCAGCAACCAGAGGAGCCTGTTCAGTGACAGAATGCTCCTTCCCTCACACCATCAGACTGTACAACTCCTCTCTGGAGGCGAGGAAGGGTAACAGGAGGACAGAGGATGGGAAGGAGCAGTAGCGTAGCCTGACAATAAACAATACTGGACAATGTGCAATATAATGTGCAATACCTCTTCCGTTGGCCCTTTTTTTCTCTCCCCCCTCTTCCCCATAGCTTATTCTTATTCTTTTTTATATTTGTATATGCAAATACCTAATTTAATTTATCTAGAAGTTTTTTCTCTATTTCTATTCTCTGTTTATCCTGTAATGATGCTACTGGAATTTTAATTTCCCTGAGGGAACCCGCCCAAAGGGATCAATAAAGTTCTATCTAATCTAATCTAATCTAATCTAATCTAATCTAATCTAATCTAATCTAATCTAATCTAATCTAATCTAATCTAATCTAATCTAACTAGAGACAACATCAAAAGCATCTTACCTGGGCTAAGGAGAGAAAGAACTGGACTGTTGCTCAATGGTCTAAAGTAAATTTCGCATTTCATTTGGAAATCAAGGTCCAAGAGTCTGGAGGAAGAGTGGAGAGGCACAGAATCCAAGGTGTTTGAAGACTGGTGTGAAGTTTCTGCAGTCTGTGATGATTTGGAGTGCCATGTCATCTGCTGGTGTTGGTCCATTGTGTTTTATCAAGTCCAAAATCAACACAGCATCTACCAGAAGATATTAGAGCACTTCATGCTTCCATATGCTGAAAAACTTTATGGAGCTGCTGATTTCCTTTTTAAGTAGAACTGAGCACCTGCCCACAGTGCCAAAACTACTATCAAATGATTTGCTAACCATGATATTACTGTGTGGCAGCACGGTGGTGTAGTGGTTAGCGCTGTCGCCTCACAGCAAGAAGGTCCTGGGTTCGAGCCCCGGGGCCGGCGAGGGCCTTTCTGTGTGGAGTTTGCATGTTCTCCCCGTGTCCGCGTGGGTTTCCTCCGGGTGCTCTGGTTCCCCCCACAGTCCAAAGACATGCAGGTTAGGTTAACTGGTGACTCTAAATTGACCGTAGGTGTGAATGGTTGTCTGTGTCTATGTGTCAGCCCTGTGATGACCTGGCGACGTGTCCAGGGTGTACCCCGCCTTTCGCCCGTAGTCAGCTGGGATAGGCTCCAGCTTGCCTGCGACCCTGTAGAAGGATAAAGCGGCTAGAGATAATGAGATGAGATGAGATATTACTGTGTTTGATTGGCCAGCCAACTCGCCTGACCAGAACCCCATAGAAAATCTATGGGGTTTTGTCAAGACGAAGATGAGAAACACCTGAAGCCCACTATCAAAGCAACCTGGGCTTCAATAACACCTCAGCAGTGCCACAGGCTGATCACCTCCATGCCACGCCACAATGATGCAGTAATTTGTTGTAAAGGAGCCCCAACCAAGTATTGAGTGTATAAATGAACATACTTTTCAGAAGTTGGACATTTCTGGATTGTGAATCCTTTTTTGATTGGTCTTAGAAAATATTGCAATAATTTGAGATAGTGGATTTCTGATTTTCATGAGCTATAAACCATAATCATCAAAATTAAAACAAAAAAGGCTTGAAATATTTCATTTTTGTGTAATGAATATAGAATATATGAAAGTTTACCTTTTTGAATTCAATTACGAAAAAACTTTTTCACAATATTCTGATTTTTTGAGATGCACGTGTGTGTGTGTGTGTGTGTGTGTGTGTGTGTGTGTGTGTGTGTGTGTGTGTGTGTGTAAAAAAAGAATGTTCAGTAGAAAACATATATGAAGATATAGCTCCTTTAATTTCCGTCATTTGTTTCATATGCTACATGAAATATCTTTGACATGCCTTTATATTATATCATAGTTCATTTCCTTTTATGGTGTGTGCACAGAACTTTGGTGATCCTGTTACCTCCTTGCAATTTACATTCGCACGCTCAGCCTCTTCAACAACAGGAAGTCTACCATTGTATGGTTTCCTTGCTTGAGAAGACTTTTAAACTGATTTAAAATGGAAAGGCAAAGGTAAAATAAAATTACAAAATTCAATAAGATCTAACTCTGAAAACCTTTTGATCTAGCACAGTTCATACAATGTCTTAGAGGGACTTAAGACAAGCCTTGTTAGAGAACCGCAATCAGTAGGCTAGGCTCGACATGTTAGCTTTGAAGACAAGACAGAGAGCGTGTTCTAGCATGTGAAATTCAGGACGTTAAATCTTGAGTAAGAGAATGTTTGCTCAACCTTTGTTTCATATTTAGTAATGACTTGTAATGACATTTCACTTCTCATTTCGTTTTTTTGTCATGTACCAGTCATAAGACTGGTGTGACGGACTGAAATACGGGAAGACATGGCACTCAGTCAAAACTATATATATGTTATACATGCGACAAAGAACACATATAACAATTCGGACCTTGTTTTATGGAACACAAATTTGAACAGCTGGCTAAACTGCTTGGACATAATCCATTTCATTCCATAATTTTGAGTCAACATTCCAAGAAAAGTCTCAGCCTAAAAACACAGTCTCATCATGATCCGTGAGGAAAGTTCTAGAATGCTAGTTAGCTAACTAGCTAGCTAGTTAACCAAGATAGCCAGTTTTTTTTTTTTTTTGGGGGGGGGTGTTTGTTTATTTGTTTGTTTGTTTTGATTGGATAGTGTTGGTAATTTTAAATCATTAAAATTTCATACATTTTCTGTATTAACTGATTTGAATTTCTCGGTTTCCATTTTAATTCTAGGCTGCTTAAATTGCTGATTGACGATCCCTTTCCTTACATCAAATGGACTTCTGACTCATACCCGTTTATCAATACTTGTGTCCTAGACTCATTGCTAGCTGCTCTTCAAACAACCTACATGAAATATACAAATATAGAAAATCTTTTAAATTGCAATGATTTTTTCAGAAAAATTATGATTTTGTTAAAAGAAAAAAAGTATAATGACGCTCGACATCTCTGTGTGAAAGAGCTGAGTCCTGGTAAAGTTGACCTTTATGGCCATGTCAAAGAATATTTCCCACTATTTGCGAAACTGGCATGTGCAGAAATCACTTATAACCAAAACCCTCCAAATGATGGTGCCAACTATAAAGAAATACCCAGGTAAGTGTATAAGCAACTTAAAAAGCAATAGCCTCTGCTTTTATAAATGATTAAAAAAAACATGACCTCTCATGGACATAATTAATTTTAAGTAATTTGGCATGTTTTAACAAATAGTTCATTTGTAAAGAGCAAGATTTATATACTTTAACATTCAGGTTAAATCTTTCTGCCTGTAATGTGATGTTTGTCTTGGCAGCATATTTATGAAATGTGGTGATGTAAAAGTTCTGGGCAACCAGTCTGATCCAAATCTAATTCTGGTTCATGGTGAAGCTCACAATGTTCTGTATTGTACTGAACCGCCACTCCAAGTTGATGATGAGAAGAAAAGGTAACTGTACAAATGCTTCAAAAATCATTTTACATCAGTTTCAGCAAAACTGAATTTTGAAACTAAAGTTTATTTGTTTATCCCCGTTATGTCTCTTGAATGGTGTATTTATCTTCCTTTTAGGATCTTTGAGCTTCAATTTTTACTGCTTGGGAAGGAAGAACACATGACGATGTGTTTCCAGTACTCCAAAAATGAATGGTATCTATATGACAATGATCCAACAAAGCCTTCATTTCAGCCTTTTGAGTGGGAGAGTCACGTAAACTATGTCAAATGTTTGGCTGGATACGTCAATATAACCCAAGCAAACGAAGATAAGCTTGGTAAGAGTTGCAGTTTAATCTCAGTTTGGGTGTGGGATATATTTAACTCTCTTAAACACCAAGGGTAGTGAGAATCACCTGAATACATTCTTGGACACATGCATGCTGAGACCTGAAGTGATGTATGACAAAGCATTTGCTATAAATCCTACTGTCATTGGGGTGTCATGGGAGGGGGAGTACTTCTGGTGGGGAGGCTTAGCAGCCCTGAAAGGGACTTGGCAATCGACCTTTGGACCCCACCTGACACCCAACTCTCACCAGTGGCTACAAGAAGTTGTAGCACATGCAGCATGCCCCGGTTAACCGTCTTGGCAGATGGGCTAAAGCTGGTTGAGGGTAGCCAATGGGTCTCAATCACTCAGTGAGCTGGGGGGATATGTCTGTCCCAGCATATGAAGACTGGCTCTGGCGGATTGGGCGGAGGAGACCAACAGGTAGGTCCAACAGCCGAGAAGGCAGTCCTAGCAGGTGTCGTGGAGCACTTAGAGCAAGATGAGACACGAAGGAAGTCTTGGTCATCCACTGTCGCAGGGGAGGTCTCCATCCATAATGGTTTTTGGTGCCACCGTACAGAGGTGGAAAGTATCGAATTACATTACTCGCGTTACTGTACTTGAGTAGCTTTTTTGTGTACTTATACTTTTTCAAGTAATTTTTAAAGAGTGTACTTTTACTTTTACTTAAGTATGTTTTCTTTTAAGTAGTGTACTTCGGTACATTTTACATCACAATCGTTACTGAGTAAAAAATAAATAAATAAAAAAGGCTAAAACGGAGAAGGGGAAATGCGTTCTGGAAATGAATCACGGGAAGGACAGTTGTCGCGCGCGCGAGTCTCACACAGACGATGGCGGACATGCACCGGCGCTTTAAGGGGGGGGGGCTCAAGCCCCTGGGCCACAGCCAATCAGGGGCCTTGTAATATTATCTCATCTCATCTCATTATCTGTAGCCGCTTTATCCTTCTACAGGGTCGCAGGCAAGCTGGAGCCTATCCCAGCTGACTACGGGCGAAAGGCGGGGTACACCCTGGACAAGTCGCCAGGTCATCACAGGGCTGACACATAGACACAGACAACCATTCACACTCACATTCACACCTACGGTCAATTTAGAGTCACCAGTTAACCTAACCTGCATGTCTTTGGACTGTGGGGGAAACCGGAGCACCCGGAGGAAACCCACGCGGACACGGGGAGAACATGCAAACTCCGCACAGAAAGGCCCTCGCCGGCCCCGGGGCTCGAACCCAGGACCTTCTTGCTGTGAGGCGACAGCGCTAACCACTACACCACCGTGCCGCCCTTGTAATATTAATAAAATAATAAACTGTCGGAATCGTGGGCCTACATTAATGTACGGATAGAAATAAGGTTAGAAATAAATAAGCGCACAGTAGCCTGCTGTAAGAGACATGGTGGATGTGGTTCGCGAAACGAACACCCACAACTGGACCAGAATAAAATATAACGTCACGCACGAAAGCGCGCCAAAGACTGCAGACTACAGAGACACAAATTTAGAGGCTTTGAAAGATGAAGCGTTCACATGTTAGCGGGGCGCATAAAAGGAAAAAAAAGAGAGATGCAGGTAATGATAGAATCGTTGCCTAAAGTCACAGACTTTTTTAAGGTAAGGATCACCAATCTGTTCAGAATATCAGCTACTTATCAGTTATCAGCCTACAAGCAGCTAGGCTAGATATGCTATGATCTGTCCAACAGTAAAATAAATCAGTTGTGATTTGAATACGTGTCGTGTGATTTGAGTTATAATCCTGTTAGTATAATAGCATATTTCGATGGGGATAATAAAATGTCTAAAACCATGGGCGTCGCCACCATTGAATGTGAAGGGGGCGTGTCCCCCTCACATTTCATAATTCTTCGTTCGGACCAAATATTAGTTCACCCAGTGCCGTTTCTATTGCTTCGTGAAAGAATCCATTCCACTTGATCGATAAGAGAAAACACAGAGCACTGAAAATCCACTCTGGGTTTTCCGGGCGCTCCCGACAACAACTCACCGCGCGCGAGTGAAGCTTATCTCAGCGCGAGCACAGAAATGTTGGTGCAGCTGCTGGAAAGTGGAGGAGGTGACGTCATCCCCATTGCCACCTCACAATGTCTAGCTTTTGCTAAAACCTTATTCTTTTGTTATCTGCCCTCAAAATTAACCCTAGGACACGTTAAATTAATATTCAACTAAACAATAAAATAAGCTTAGCCTAATGGGGTATTCTTGGTTGATGATGAATTGTTTGCAGTATTTGCTCCCTCCCCAGACACAATGGACATAAGGACATTCTTTACAAAGAAGCGGAAAGTCAGTCAAAATTTCCCCACAGGACAGGGTTTTTTTGTCCCAATGGAAATGTTAGTGCAGTTAGCTGGCTAGTCAATGTTAGGAGATGTATCAGCTAGCTTAACGTTAGCTATCATTTCATTCAAACCCAGTAGGCCTGCCTTACTGTAATGCCAAGAATGAGGTCAAGTCTGCTCTGATGATATTTACTGATTCCTTGTTTTGTCTGGTCTTTGGCAGTTTTCTGGAAAGTAAGATGGGAAATCAGTGTATGGGGAAGGAATAGTAGAGAGGAAAGTAATAGAGAGAGATGGATGTTATTCCAGGTGGATTGTGAAGGAAAGGGGGATAAAAGTTATGAAGTGGTAGAAATTGTGGTGGCACCAATATAAGAAGGAGTTATATCTATAAATCTATTTGTTATACTAATCTGTAAATGCTACTGTAGTACCACCATTGCATGTAGGTTGACAAAACTGCACTTGTTCATTGTGTGAAGTTATTTTTTATGTGTCACCGTTGCTTGACACGGTGTGATTTTGTGTTATGAAGTTTGCATGATGCCATGTCATGCCTGTTCATTGTGTGAGATTATGAATATTCTTATTTTTAAACATACAGTTGAGTGTCACTATTGCTTGGCCCAGTGGCATGTTGTGTTACATCTAAAACTAAATAGAAAACACAAAATAAAAAGCACCCATAAAGTCATTGTTGGTGATAAATTGTGTCACATTCATCTCATTATCTTAGGCGTAGCGGTGGGTTTAAAAACAGGCTGATGAATATATGGACTAGTTGAATGAGGACTTATTGTTGAAAATTAATTAAAAATTTTCTGGCGGAGGACCCCCCGCCAGTGTGTCCCCCCCACATTAAAAATGCTTCTGACGCCCCTGTCTAAAACGGCATCTACTGAAGAAATTGATGAAAAGATTGTAGCCTATAATGTTCACAGTTCGGGCAGCAGACAGAGTAAGCATACTGAGGGGAATAGCAATACAAAGCTAGCGCATATCCACATTTCTCACTAGCTGTGTTGGGTGTGTTGTTAACCCGTGTGGATTTAAGTGAAATACTTGAGAAGTTCTGTGGTCAAGACAACGTTTTAAGGTAAGGACACTTGATTATTGTTTGCCCGCCGTGGCTTGTTGTTGACGAAAGGCCCACATGATTTTGCCTTATGCAGCTACTGCTAGCGTCATGCTTTGAACTAGGTTAAGCTCATTTGCGCTAAAGGATGGGTTTATTGAAGGACTTTGATGTAGCTAGTTTCTTTTTAAAAAATCGTATGCTCAAAACAGTATGCCCGTGTTCATCATGTTAAACT
This sequence comes from Neoarius graeffei, assembly GCF_027579695.1. NCBI lineage: Eukaryota > Metazoa > Chordata > Actinopteri > Siluriformes > Ariidae > Neoarius > Neoarius graeffei. The sequence continues at coordinate 17,925,156 of NC_083570.1, forward strand.
TTTTTCTTGATGGAGTGCGTGAAATATTGTTGCAAGTGGTATTTCTATGCAGTCATGTCAAAAAGGCAGTTGAATGCACGGTCTTATTCAAGGAGAAGGAAGACTTGCATGATGCTTGAACATAGATCGGTAAAATAGACCCTAGTAGGACTTGGTTTCGTGTATTTCGGTCTGTGGAGTTATGAGTTTGGCCGCTGTCCATGGTGTTTACGTTTCATGTGGCCGCCGAGCCAAGTACCTTCATCATCATCATCATCTTCCCCTGTCAAAAGTTAAACTCTCTAGGGGTGCTTCTGCTGTAGCAGTTGCAGGAGTTGCTCAAAGTTTGATTTGTCCATCATCATACGTCTTATCTGTTGGGTGTCTATGCCCAGCAGATTTTCCCATTTCGTCCATTTGTAACCATTTTTGTCAAACAGGAGCTGCTTTTGCACTTGGTTATTGCCCATCCGGCAAACGTGAGCAATATATTTTAGTTGTTGTACGTAGCAGGATAGTTTTATATCCTGGCTTCCTGTCAGTTTCCGGAGGTCAGCATTGGACATCTTGTAGCTCCAGTCTATATCTTCATTTGTAGTGTTCTTTTGGTCAGGGGCATTCTTTTGTTTATATCCACCTTTAATCATTTTCCTTAGGAAGCCATGCCACACTACCTCAATTTTGTGAATTTCACTGGATGATAGTTGCCATGCCTGTGTGCTGTGCAGGAGACGAGATTGAACGCATGCCAATAGGAACTTTATACGGGTTTTTAGTAGTATTCGGTGGTCGGTTAGAACGTGTTTCAGTTCATTCCATTTCATGAATGCAGCACTTATCCTAGCATGCAGGAAGTGTGAGGATTCATCACAGTTGCTGACATTATAACCAAGATATTTAAAGGTGCGGACGTTTTTAATATTAGTGCCACCAAGGGAAATGATACTTGGTTTACATTTGATATCCTCATTGACATTAAAAGCCATTGTTTCTGTTTTGACATATGATATTTGTAAACCAAAGCGGGTGTAGGTCTTATCATACAACTGAAGAATATTCTGAAGCTCCTCGATGGATCCAGCAAGTATGGCCTGATCATCTGCGTATAGAATCTCTGTTATGCAACCCTCTCCTGATGCTCGTGCTTTCGTACGCATTTCTCTTGTGGATACCTCATTTGGAATGCAATATCTGAACTTGAAGCCTGTATCTGGGTACAGTTTTGATATCTCATGCTGTGCAATCCTGACAACAAAGTCCATATAGATATTAAAAACTGATGGCGATTCTAGGGCACCTTGTCTTGCAGTGAATGTTTTCATGCCGCCGAGCTATTTTTATGTATTTTATTTTTTAAAAGGACTTGTCTGTAGGTGTGTGTGTTTTATGTTTACAACACATAGGTCTACATTAGCGCACGCGCGCTTGTGTGGTTATCTCTGGCCATGCCCCTGCGTGAAAGTTATGCAGTATCACTGTCCTGTCCGTGGTAATAATCAGAACCGGCTCTGTAATGATAATGCGTGCGTTCTTCTCTCCCTCTGTGGTCGGATGTGTTGAGCGATGTGAGCGTGGGCCTTGCGCAGCTACGCTGAGCCAAACGTAACCTATCATAGGCTTCTAGGCTAATTATGCGCTTACACTGTAAATGCTTGACACGTATTGCCAATAAAATAAGAGTGTTTTCCTGGCCAACGGTAAGGGTAGGGTTGACAGGTAGCCTATGAGGGGCCTAGCCCCTGGGCCACGGGTGTTGATAAAGCGCCCCTGCGGACATGGAGGAGACCGAGGAACCTGTGGTGGACGACCCTGCAGAAAACGCAATTTCTTCCAGTAATGAAGTGCACCCCTGGCCCTACATACGTGATCACTTCAGCTTCGTAGAGAAAAGGGGTGACAGTTTCATTATGCAATGCAGATTATGTGTGCCCAAGCAGACAACCATTGCGGCATACAAAAATTCGACGTCTAATCTGCACAAGCATGTTGAGGTAAGTATTGTCATTGGCATCATAACCACGGGCGCAGATAGAGGGTGGGACGGGTGGGATTCGTCCCACCCAGATTTAAATTCACCTCGTTCGGTCCCCCCCACTTATAGGGAGGAAAAAACGTCTATACTGTCTTTCTTTGCATAAGGCAAACCTCACGGAAAAATCAAAAGACTAATTACCATTCGGTTTATTGAGGTGCACAGCAGTGTATACATAGTTGCAACAACTCACATAAAACAAAACAAAGACTGATATTCGGTTGGTTGAGCTGTGCAGACTGCACAGGTTGCAAGCTCGAGCTTGGTTGCTATGGTTACCCACAACAAGTTTGACAGGCATATCGGGGTTGGTTTGCTGGCAGCTTTGTCCCCCCCAGTTTTTTGTCCCCCCCCAGTTCAAAAAACGTATCTGCGCCCCTGATCATAATGTTTCCTTTCCATAGTAAAACCAACAATAGGCTGGTTATATTCCAAAAATAGTGGATGGCATTGCTAATGTTGAAGTAGCAACCTGTTGGTACTGTAACATAACAGTAACTAGTCTGTTATTCGGTTGGCTAATCATGCAAGCAAGTTAGCTCGCCAACCTGACGTGATCAGTCCTCCTACCATTCTACATCCAACAGGCCAGAAAGAAATACTAAGCAAAACAAATAATGTTTGAATTGAATTGTTCAATAACACACAGTGCACACAGGCAAGCTACGAGATTTCGGTGCAACATTTCACTTTCATATTTCGTGTACAATGCTTTGTGTGTGGTCAGGGCGATGTAAACGACATGACTGTGTATTGACCTTTTTTGTTTGTCTCAGTTTTAATGCAGCATTATCCTAAGCATTCAATTTGATACACTTCCTTTAAATAAAACATCTGGGTTGAGATGCACATATCCTTGTTTCCTCTTCTTTTTCATTTTTGCACAACACAATGGAGGCAGAAAACACCCATTGTTAAAAGTAATGTTTTACTTTTACTCAAAGTACATTTTAAATGATCTACTTTTTACTTTTACTTGAGTAGATTTTTTTGTCTGGTAACTTTACTTGTACTTAAGTAAAATTTCATCAGAGTAACAGTACTTGTACTTGAGTATAATATTTTAGTACTCTTTCCACCTCTGCTCAAAAATCAGTGAACGGATTTTGATGAAATTGGGTGTACAGCTTATCCTGTCTTATCCTCGGTTCAAGCGATTTGATTTTGATGTTGATATGTGGCTTGGCGCAGGCATGCAGTCTACCAATTGTCCTTTTAGTTGCATTTGTCATCCAGGTGAATCTCATCACCCTTGATATAATATTGTCTTTATTGCAAATAATGTATCACACATCACTTCATGAATTAAACACTTCAAATACAGGATACAAACAAGAACTAACCAGGTGATTCTCACTGCCTCTGCTGGTTACCATATTTCTCAGCATGGAATTATGATTATCATTTTCACGTATAATTCTTTATCCACAAATCTCATCAGGATACAGTGATTCACTTTTCTTTGTTCCACTCTATAGGCATTCCTGAGACTGGAGAAACAGCAGGAGCAAGGCTTTTTTCCAGTGATACCAGTTCCATCCATTCAGATTCAGGACGGTCAGTGGAGGACATGGAAGTGGATGATCAGCCCGCTGTCGCGATTCTTGAGACTAGACAAGGACTTCCCAGTCCAAAGCCTTTCTATGAAAATCAGCCAGAGATTTCCCCCATATTCAGCAACCAGGAACAGCTAATAATTGACATAGAAATGCCATCCTGCAGCAGCTCTGACTCTGATTAAAGGTATTTGCCAAAACATTATGTACAGTGGCGGCACGGTGGTGTAGTGGTTAGTGCTGTCACCTCACAGCAAGAAGGTCCTGGGTTCGAGCCCCGTGGCCGGCGAGGGCCTTTCTGTGCGGAGTTTGCATGTTCTCCCCGTGTCCGCGTGGGTTTCCTCCGGGTGCTCCGGTTTCCCCCACAGTCCAAAGACATGCAGGTTAGGTTAACTGGTGACTCTAAATTGACCGTAGGTGTGAATGTGAGTGTGAATGGTTGTCTGTGTCTATGTGTCAGCCCTGCGATGACCTGGCGACTTGTCCAGGGTGTACCCCGCCTTTCGCCCGTAGTCAGCTGGGATAGGCTCCAGCTTGCCTGCGACCCTGTAGAAGGATAAAGCGGCTACAGATAATGAGATGAGATTATGTACAGTTATTGACTGATTGCTTTATTCCGAACAGTAAAGAAGAAAAAAAAATTAAAAATAAAAAAAATGCAATAATCAAAACATTGTCATGAACAACCAGAATAGCGTAGCCACAAGGCAATAACATATATGGCACCTCAAGCCAAATCACCCATCACACACATGACATCGGTTCTGACCCACACTCGTCCTTGTCTTGCCTTTCATCCGTCCATTTTTTCTCCATTTTGCCGCTAATCAGTGGAAGCTTGACTGAGTCATTCCTCCCTTCCCCCATAGGTGATGATGCATTTGGCAAGGATCTGCTCATTTGAGACTTTGACAGCAAATCAACTTCAACTCAATGGCCACTTTACTAGGAATACTTGCACACACGATAGCAATTAGCATATAAGCATTCACGTGTTACCATGCTAGCTGTTACCATGTTACCCGTTACGATATCATGCCTGCTGTTAGCTCACGAGTTGTTAGCATGTTCACCATTAGCATGTTATCATGAGAGCTGTTAACATGTTAGGATTAGCATGGTAGCATGCAGAGTTCGCATGTTTGCTGTTAGCGAGTTCGCCTAAGCATGTTAGCATGCTAACTGTTAGCATGTTAGCTGTTAGCATGTCACCCTCAGTGTGTTAGCATGCTAAAAGTTAACATACTAGCCATTAGCATGTTAGCCTGTTAGCTGTTAGCATGATAGCTGTCAGCATATTAGCCTTAAAGTGTTAGAATTTTAATAAATAGCATGTTAATCATTAGCATGTTAGAATGCTAGCTGTTATCATGTTAGCATTAACATGCTAGCTTTTAGCATGTTAGTATGCTGTTAGCATGTTAGTATGCTAACTGTTAGCATGCTAGTTAGCATGTTGGCATTAGCATGTTGGCATGCTAGCATGATAGCTGTTCTGCTACAGCTCAGCAAGCACACTGCATTTTCTCTGCAGAAATACAGTCTAGTTTATTTTATAATTATTAAATAACATGATTTTTGTTTTAGACAGATTTAATGATAATTTATTTCGATCAAACCAACTTTTTAACCTGCACAATTCTGAAGAGATTATGTTTTTGAACTCATGTAAATTTGTTCCAGAACAAAACATATTCGTGTCATCTGCATAAAAGTTATGAAGTGGTGGAAATTGTGGTGGCACCAATATAAGAAGGAGTTATATCTATAAATCTATTTGTTATACTAATCTGTAAATGTTACTGTAGTACCACCATTGCATGTAGGTTGACAAAACTGCACTTGTTCATTGTGTGAAGTTCTCTTTTATGTGTCGTCGCTTGACACAGTGTAATTTTGTGTTATGAAGACTGCATGATGCCATGTCATTTTTGTTATGAGTATCACTGAATCGGAAAAAAGTAAAATGCACCCACTAAATTGGCAGCCTGGTGTTCAGAAAATAACCTCGCTCTGAACACCAAGAAACCCAAAGAGCTCATTGTTGACTTCAGGAAGCACAGCACCAACCTAGCCCCCCTCTACATCAACAACGTGTATGTGGAGAGGGTCCACACTCTCTGGTTTCTCGGTGTCCTCATCTCCGCCGACATCTCCTGGTCAGCAAACATTACAGCAGTCATTAAGAAGGCTCAGCAGTGGCTACACTTCCTGAGAGTCCTCAGGAAGTACAACTTAAGCTCCAACCTGCTGCTGACCTTCTACCGCTCATCCATCAAGAGCATACTGACGTACTGTATTACAGTATGGTATGGCAGCTGCACTGCTGTAGACAGGGAGAGGCTCCAGAGGGTAGTTAAGGCAGCACAGAAGATCATTGGCTGCCCTCTCCCCTCCCTGATGGACATTTACACCTCCCGCTGCCTTAGCAGAGCTAAGAATATTATCAAGGACAGCTCCCACCCTGGCTTTGATCTGTTCGACCTGTTCCCCTCAGGGAGGCGCTACAGGTGCATCAGGACAAAGACAAATAGATTAAAAAACAGCTTCTTTCCAAAAGCCATAACCACCCTGAACTCGGATATGCTCTGACTTTATAGTCTATTTTATTTTACTATTTTACTAATTTATAAATGTGCAGTACTTTATAAGGTGACTCTCTCTATGCAATACTTTTATAATGTGCAATACCACACTCCATAATGTGAAACGCAACACATGCACCTCAGGACTGTGCACCTTACACACAACACATGCACCTCAGGACTGTGCACCTTACACACAGCACATGCACCTCAGGACTGTGCACCTTACACACAGCACATGCACCTCAGGACTGTGCACCTTACACACAGCACATGCACCTCAGGACTGTGCACCTTACACACAGCACATGCACCTCAGGACTGTGCACCTTACACACAGCACATGCACCTCAGGACTGTGCACCTTACACACAGCACATGCACCTCAGGACTGTGCACCTTACACACAGCACATGCACCTCAGGACTGTGCACCTTACACACAGCACACACACCTCAAGTCTGTGCACCTTACACACAGCACACACACCTCAAGTCTGTGCATCTTACCTTGCAATAATTCATAATGTGTAATATTTTATCATAATGTGACTCTCTCATGCAATAATTTAAAATGTGACTGTCTCTGTGCAATACCTCACTCCATAATGTGTAACACAACACATACACCTTAGACTGTGCACCTTACACCCCCTTCCCCCCCCCCCTACACGCTGTTTACACTGTTATTGGAGATGCTTTAATCTCATTGTACATGTGTATAGTGACAATAAAGGCATTCTATTCTAAAGTCACTGTTGGTGGTTAACAAAACTGCACCTGTTCATTGTGTGAAGTTATTTTTTTATGTGTCACCGTTGCTTGACACAGTGTGATTGTGTGTTATGAAGTTTGCATGATGCCATGTCATGCCTGTTCATTGTGTGAAATTATGAATATTCTTATTTTTAAACATACAGTTGAGTGTCACTATTGCTTGGCACAGTGGCATGTTGTGTTACATCTAAAACTAAAAAAGGGAAACACAAAATAAAAAGTAAAATGCACCCATAAAGTCATTGTTGGTGATAAATTATGTCACATTCATCTCATTATCTTAGGCAGAGCGGTGGGTTTAAAAACAGGCTGATGAATATATGGACTAGTTGAATGAGGACTTATTGTTGAGTCTCTAAAATAGTCATTGAATTAAGTGACTTTTGTAGGTAAAATTAGGTGTTTAACAACCTGTTAAAAATACACCAGAATGCAGGAAATGGCATCCAATTAATTAAAAATTTTCTTGGGGAGGACCCTCAGACCCCCCGCCAGTGTGTCCCCCCCCCCACATTAAAAATGCTTCTGACACCCCTGATCCAATGTAATACAACTCCCCTTATCCCATATTGTTCCATCTTATTAATTAATATATCATGATTAATACAATCAAAAGTTTTTGGGAGATCAATAAATATCCCAGCGACATATTTTTTATCATCTATAGAGTTACTGAGTTCTTCAATTGATTCCATTAGTGCCAGCTCTGTTGATCTATTTGCTCTAAATCCATATTGACTATCACTGAGTAGTTTATATTTTTCAATGAATTTATCTAATCTGTTACTGAATAGTTTTTCAAGAATTTTGGAGAATTGAGGAAGTAAAGAAACAGGTCTGTAATTTGTGAAGTTGTGTTTGTCCCCAGATTTATACAATGGAATTACTTTTGCTATTTTCATATTGCTTGGAAATGTACCAGTTTGAAATGACAAGTTACAGATGTATGTTAATGGTTTAGAAATCCCCCCAGTAATAGTTTTCACTAGTTTCATATCAATATCATTACAATCTGTGGACATTTTACTATATTTATTAACTATATCAATCATTTCTCTTTCATCTACTAGTGTAAGAAACATAGAACAAGAATTCCTCTTTATAATATTATCATACAATCATCATTTGTTACTGGATCAGCGATATTTTGAGCCAATCTTGGTCCAACATTAACAAAAAAATTATTAAAACTATTAGCAACTACATCCATGTTATAATTTTTGATACCTTTGTCATTAAAGTATTTAAGGTAATGTATTTGTCCAGAGCAATCTTTAATAATACTATTTAATATATTCTATATTCCTTTAATATTATTTTTTGCTATTATCTATTAATTTTCCATAATAATCCTTCCTACGGGTGGCACGGTGGTGTAGTGGTTAGCGCTGCCGCCTCACAGCAAGAAGGTCCAGGTTCGAGCCCCGTGGCTGGCGAGGGCCTTTCTGTGCGGAGTTTGCATGTTCTCCCCGTGTCCGCGTGGGTTTCCTCCGGGTGCTCCGGTTTCCCCCACAGTCCAAAGACATGCAGGTTAGGTTAACTGGTGACTCTAAATTGACCGTAGGTGTGAATGTGAGTGTGAATGGTTGTCTGTGTCTATGTGTCAGCCCTGTGATGACCTGGCGACTTGTCCAGGGTGTACCCCGCCTTTCGCCCGTAGTCAGCTGGGATAGGCTCCAGCTTGCCTGCGACCCTGTTAGGACTAGGACTGTTTTGGCCTCTAGAGGCCGCTGTTATTTCCTTTTCATGTCGTGTTTATTTTGGCCTCTAGAGGCCGCCACTGTTCCTGTGTTTTGTGTTTGTGTTAATTGCCTAATTATCTTCACCTGTGTCCTTAATTTGTTTGTCTATTTATACCCCTGAGTTCAGTCCTCTTGTCACGGAGTCTTTGTGCTGTTATGTTTATCTCCAGTTTCCTTTGTACTGTGTTTTTTGATCTTCTTAGCTTTTGAATTTTTGCACTTTGCTTTTCTTTTGGATTATACTCTTTGGTTTTTTTTTGTCTTTTGTTTTGCCCTGTATATAGTGTATATAGTTTAAATAAACCTTTTGATTCTTTTTCTACTTCCGCCTCACGCCTCTGCATTTGAGTCATCCCCCTGGTGGCCTAGTGGGGGGTTTGCTGGATTATCACATCAACGAACCAGGTTCGAATCCCAGCAAAACCCTAACAGAAAGACTCCGTCATGACCGACTCAGCAGAGGCTGCTTCAACTGTCTACCCGGCCAACCTTCAGGGAATTATGGCAGCTTTGACACGCTTCGGAGCGACCATGGACGCTCATGGACGTACGCTCACCAGCCAACGTGAGGCCCTCGCTCGCCACGAGGAACTGCTTCAGCAAATTGGGAAAACCCTGGCACAGCTGACATCTCTGCCTGCATCTCCTGCTCCTGATCCAGTTCCTGCTCCTGATCCAGCTCCCACTCCTGCTCCAGTGCCTCCTGCAATGCTGCCTTCACCTCGCGAACCCAGCCTTCCTGCACCACAGAGGTATGACGGCAAGCACAGTGAGTGCCGAGAGTTCCTTACCCAGTGTCAACTCACCTTTGAGCTTCAGCCTACCACCTACACTACGGATCGCCGCAAGATTGCCTTTGTGATCACCTTATTAGCTGGTAAGGCGCGAGCCTGGGCTACTGCTATCTGGCAAAGACAGGGACCTGAGTGCTTTGATTTCCAGCTGTTTTCTGAAGAGATGCTTCGGGTCTTCGATCAGGCAGACATCAGTACCGACGCAGCCCGAAAGCTCATGTCCATCCGGCAAGGAGGAAGCGTCGCAGATTACGCCATCTCGTTCCGAACACTCGCAGCAGTAAGTGGATGGAACGAGACTGCCCTGGTGTCAGCCTTCCACCATGGTCTGTCTGACCCCATCAAGGACAGTCTGGCCTCTATTGGATGCCCAAGTGACCTCGAAACCCTCATCTCGCATGCTATTCGTCTGGACAACAGGATGAGAGAACGCCACCAAGCCTTGAGCCCCCCCAGCCTCCCTACCTCTACCTGGAGACCGTCTACCTCCTTCAGTGACTGTCCAGAACCCATGCAAGTGGGTCGTACTCGCCTCTCCGCATCTGAGAGGGAGCGCAGAAGGAGGGACAAGTGCTGCATCTACTGTGGCAAGCCTGGTCACTTCCGAGCATCATGTCCCGAACTCTTGGGAAAAGGACCGCCCCGTCCAGCCGAGGGAGGGTTGTGACGGGGCCTACCCTCTCTCCCGGACTCCCTGGCCAAGGAATCTACATCCCGGTCTCCATCTCCTGGGGTGAGTCTGTCCACTCTTGTCAAGCTTTGATAGACTCAGGGGCGGCTGGGAACTTTATGGATATTCACTTCGCCCAAAGCATCAATATTCCAACTGCACCTCTTGAAGTCCCACTGTCTGTGTCTGCCCTCGATGGCCAAGCGTTAGGTGATGGAAGAGTCACCCAAGTTACTTCTCCAGTTTTCCTCCAGTCTCAAGGTCACAAGGAAGAAATATCCCTGCACCTGATTCCTTCACCTGAGTTCCCAGTTATTCTAGGCCTTCCTTGGCTTACTCGCCACAACCCTCGCATAGACTGGGTAACAAGCCAGGTTGTGGAATGGGGCCCTGCATGCCATGCCTCTTGTCTGCTCTCTAGCTCTCCTGTGTCTCCTGCCGAGCCCCCTGATCTCACCGAGTTATCTCAAGTTCCCACAGAGTACTGGGATCTCAAGGAGGTATTCAGCAAGAGCAGGGCCGCCGTTCTTCCTCCGCACCGGGCCTACGACTGTGCCATCGACTTGCTCCCTGGGACTACCCCTCCTCGTGGCAGACTGTTTTCACTCTCTCAGCCAGAACGCAAGGCCATGGAGGAATACCTCAAAGATGCCCTGGTCTCTGGGTTTATTCGACCCTCCACTTCACCTGCTGGAGCCGGCTTCTTCTTTGTCGGCAAGAAGGATGGGGGTGCCCTCGGTCAACCAATATGTGAGACGGTGTCGCAAGACCTGGAGCAAGGTCAGGAAGACCCTCATACAGACCTCCAGAACCAACCAGACTCAGGCCAACCGCCATAGAAGACCTGCACACGCTTTCCGCCCTGGGCAGCGTGTTTGGCTGTCCACTAAGGACCTTCCACTGCGGGTGGAGAACCGCAAGCTTGCTCCTCGCTACATTGGCCCCTTCAAGGTGGTGCGCAGGGTGAACCCTGTCTCCTACCGGCTCCAGTTGCCCCGGACTCTGAGGATCAACCCCACTTTCCATGTTTCCCTGTTACGGCCCGTACTGACGTCTACGTATGCCCCTGCCCCTAGGAACCCCCCACCCCCCTGCATCTTCCAGGGGCAGACTGTGTTCACTGTGAATCGCCTGCTTGACTCCCGCCGGGTCCGCGGCGGGTTGCAATATCTGGTGGACTGGGAGGGCTATGGTCCTGAGGAGCGCTGCTGGGTTCCTGCTCGGGATGTCCTTGATAAAGAACTATGTCGGGACTTCCATTCGGCCCATCCGGATCGCCCTGGGAACGTCAGGAGACGCTCCTAGAGGGGGGGGTCCTGTTAGGACTAGGACTGTTTTGGCCTCTAGAGGCCGCTGTTATTTCCTTTTCATGTCGTGTTTATTTTGGCCTCTAGAGGCCGCCACTGTTCCTGTGTTTTGTGTTTGTGTTAATTGCCTAATTATCTTCACCTGTGTCCTTAATTTGTTTGTCTATTTATACCCCTGAGTTCAGTCCTCTTGTCACGGAGTCTTTGTGCTGTTATGTTTATCTCCAGTTTCCTTTGTACTGTGTTTTTTGATCTTCTTAGCTTTTGAATTTTTGCACTTCGCTTTTCTTTTGGATTATACTCTTTGGTTTTTTTTTGTCTTTTGTTTTGCCCTGTATATAGTGTATATAGTTTAAATAAACCTTTTGATTCTTTTTCTACTTCCGCCTCACGCCTCTGCATTTGAGTCATCCCCCTGGTGGCCTAGTGGGGGTTTGCTGGATTATCACATCAACGAACCAGGTTCGAATCCCAGCAAAACCCTAACAGACCCTGTAGAACAGGATAAAGCGGCTACAGATAACGAGATGAGATGAATCCTTCCTACATCTCCTTATGATACTCTAACTTTTTATATTTTTTATATTTATTTTCTGCCTCTTTGGTTCTTAATCTCACCTAACAACCTGTGTTTTCTCTCTCTCTCTCTCTCTCTCTCTCTCTCTCTCTCTCCCCCTCCCCCCTAAATCTGTCCCTCTGAGTTACATGTTGGTCCTGGGATCGAGATACTGACCTCTTCTGCTCCTCGGACCTGCCTGATCCATCCTGGTGCCCTGTGTCTGGTTGGAGTCTCATCACATCGCTCCTGTGGAGGACGGCCCCATGAGGACAGTTGAAAGTCACACCTGGAAGACGCTCTGGACTCTTATAGTAATGCTTTTATGGCTGAGGACTACAGTTGACTTGCTAACTTTAGGACTGCAGTTGTCATGAACAGTTTTGCACTCAAGTTTCCATCAATGAAGAGTTTATAGCATCAACAAAACTGACTTCATGTTAAAACTGTTAATGTTATAGTCATGCTGTCTGTTGTTGCCCAAATGAGGATGGGTTCCCTTTTGAGTCTGGTTCCTCTCGAGGTTTCTTCCTCATGTCGTCTGAGGGAGTTTTTCCTTGCCACCGTCACCATAGGCTTGCTCATTGGGGATAGATTAGGGATAAAATTAGCTCATGTTTTAAGTTGTTCAAATTCTGTAAAGCTACTTTGCGACAATGTTTATTGTTAAAAGCACGATACAAATAAACTTGACTTGACTTAATTTAATAAATTCTCTATATAGAGTATTTTTCTTCTGACAGGCATTTTGTAATCCCTTAGTAATCCAAGGTTGATCATTATAGTTTTGTTTTGTACTATATTGCTTCAGTGGGCAATTTTTATCATATAATAATTTGAATATACTTAAAGTTATCATATGCTCCATCAATGCTATTCTCTACATAAACTGATTCCCAGTCTTGTAGTAATAAATCCTAACTCTTCTGGACTTAAGTTTATGGTCTGTCACATTTCTCTTGCAATTACAGTCATAAATTGTAAAAACTGGTAGATGATCACTGATATCATTGATTAATATTCCACTTATAATGTTATTATCTATATAACTGGTAAATATATTAAGTATGGGCGGCACGGTGGTGTAGTGATTAGCGCTGTCGCCTCACAGTAAGAAGGTCCTGGGTTCGAGCCCCGGGGCCGGCGAGGGCCTTTCTGTGTGGAGTTTGCATGTTCTCCCCGTGTCCGCGTGGGTTTCCTCCGGGTGCTCCGGTTTCCCCCACAGTCCAAAGACATGCAGGTTAGGTTAACTGGTGACTCTAAATTGACCGTAGGTGTGAATGTGAGTGTGAATGGTTGTCTGTGTCTATGTGTCAGCCCTGTGATGACCGGGCGACTTGTCCAGGGTGTACCCCGCCTGTCGCCCGGAGTCAGCTGGGATAGGCTCCAGCTTGCCTGCGACCCCTGTAGAAGGATAAAGCGGCTAGAGATAATGAGATGAGATATTAAGTATTAAAGTAGCACTATGGTCAGTAATTCTGGTGGGTCTGGTCATTTTGGGGTGAAGACAGTTGTTCTCAGAATCCACTGCGGTCAGTGTAGTGGTGGATCCGAAGCCTATCACATTAACATTGGGTGCAACATGGGAGTATTGAGGTATTTCACCCACGTGACCAAGTCAAGTGACGCAGCCATTTTGGACGGCACGCTTAAATCCTTCAGTGCAAGGCGGTATGAGATGGTGGAGACCTTTGCACATTTTTACAAGAAAGTAAGCTGTGATTCGTGTTAAATTGGATCTGTCTTTTATCACAAACACTGTGCCCAGCCTTGGTATGGAGCCCTGTTTATTTATTTCTGTGTCCCGTTTCTTTCTAGCCTCTGTTATTGCGTTTTATGTCTGATGTCTGCTACATGCAACCCTAGACAAATTAACACTGCCTTGTTTCACTGCTCAGATGGGTTAACAAACACTGACCCATTTACTTTTTGCTATACATTTTATCAAAATTGCGTTAACTGATAAACTAACCTGAAATGAAATGATCACTGCAAAGTCTGGAGTACTCTGTTGGCTCCCAATCCTGTCTCTTCACAGCTGCAATCCGTTTGGCCCTCTTGTCTGGGTCAGTAGGAAACCGGTAGTGATGTGTCGGTCGCGAACGATCCGGTTCAAAGAGCCGGCTCTTTGAAGTGAACGACGGGAGCCGGCTCTTCGGTGGGAGCCGAGTTGGGGAGCCGAATTAGTTTTTTGTCCTTAGGTGCCTCAGAGAGAGAGACTTTCACAAAAAAAGTTGCTGTCCGATTGCGTCTTTGTGTTGTCTGTTACCATTCAAAGGAAAAAAAGTAGCATGGTGTACGCCTACTTTTTTTGGTTGGGGGGGTTGATGTCATTCACAGCTGCGAAAATACAAAAATTGGTGTAATGCTTAAAGCTGTGGCGCGCAGGGGAGAGGAGTCTGTGAGGCACCTGAGGAGGGGAAAATCAGCTGTGTATTTTATATTGGTAATATAACACAGTTTTGCATTATGTTTGTGAGAAAATAATTTATTAATTGGTAAGTAAGTTTTATTTCTATAGCTAGAACATTGTTACACTGCTATACTTTACAAAGCTTTGCAATGGCTACAAAAACTAAAAAATAAAATGGAAAACATCCTATTGATAAAATATAAATAATAATGTAATTAATTAACTAGTTAATTGCAGCAATTAAATCAAAAATAAAATCTCAGGAGCCGTTTGGGAGCCGAAAGAGCCGGCTCCTTATAGTCAGAAGAGCCAAAAGAGCCGGCTCCCGAAAAAGAGCCGAAATTCCCATCACTAGAAACCGGTAAAAGGAGCGTCCTGCACGCTGTCCCTGTCTGTTGTGGCAGCCCACAGCACAACAAGCAAACACCATGGTTATTTATAGAGTGCTTACTGACAAATTAATCTATTCTAGGTGTCTGTAACACGTTTTTTTTTTCAAGCTGGTTCTCCCTCTCTGTCTGCAGCGTTAGTATGTAGAAAAGTAACATTTTGCTCAACTTGAAGGTTCAAATTGTCAACACCCATGACCCATAGTATCTTCCCTCTTTAAGCCAGCCAACAGTCTTAAGTTCAAGACTGTTGAACATGCTTTATGGAATATATATGCATGAGCTTCATTGTTTCTAAATATGTTTGATGAATAAGGCCTATAATGTTCTGCAAGGAGCTCCTCGAAGCATTAAACCCTACCCCATACCTGTTTCCATGTAACAGTGTAATCTACCATGGATCTCCCCACCAAACCACCAGAGGGCCCCCTCCTCTGAATTTTGAATTAATTTTTTGATGGTGCTTTTCATTTTCTTTTTTCCTGAGACTCACATAGACACAGTCTATGTGAAGCCTTACAGTTTACCTGCATTCTTATGAGTTCTGAACCATGATTATTTCTGATAACCATTGTATATGACCTTACCTTGCCTCTTCTTGCTTGCCTTGCCTTTGACCTTGCCTTGGTTTTGTCTGCATGTCAGATCTTTGGTGTTTTGACCCTGTTTAGCCTGTTGTTCTTGAGATTGTATTATGATTTGGACTTGTCTACGACCATTTTGGATTACAAGTATTTCACACTGAATATCTGTTAATACAGGGGTTCTCAACCTTTTCTACTTTAAGGCCCACCTATTCATTCTTGTACCAAGTCAGGGCCCATTAAAAAAGATCCCCAATTATTTTGGCTCATCTATTCTATGAGAATATTCTATTGTAAAGTGTATAAATGGAACACAACATCACTTCCTCTTACAGATGGGAGCCCAGGAATTAAATAAATGCAATAAAAACAAACTGATTTTAATTGTAGGTATTGTATTTAAACCGTATGGCTGTACCAGAAGTCAACATAAAACCATGCATGCAGGGCATTCTCAGCCAAAAGGGATTAATGATCCGAAAGTGGAGTCTGGTCGATTAACACAAGAACTTATTGCCATGTTTGTGTACAGCAAACAAGCAAGTTATTAAAACCAAGAAGTACACTCAAAAGAAGTGGATATAGAAACCACTTAATGAGATAGATCCTTACACATGGAGTTGGAAAATTATCCATCTGCTGAGTTCCCCAACATCTCAAACTACCTGGTGCTGCAAACATCGTTCTACATGGACACACAGATGAAAACCTGGAAGAGTATGGAGGCATACAGCTTTTTATCTGTGACTGGCTTAAAGATCTGGGGCTCAAGACACTACAAGATAGATGGCGGTAGATGGATTCAAGTGCAGGAAGAGTGTTTATTAGCAGCCGTGATATTTACAAAAACAAAACACAAACGAAAGCAGAATCATAAAGCAAATTATTTAAACAGCATTATAAACATGGCTAGAAACAAATGTGACAGTGATAATACTTCAAAGTCTCTCTGAAAACATTGTCTGTATCTGTGCGTGCTGATTGCGCTCAAATCAGTATCAAGTGTTTCCCATAACGACTGGGTCCCAAGCGCGTGCACACCATGCTCCGTGAGTGAGCGCAGCCACTCGAGCTGCACCAGACTCAAGTGCACAAAGGCGCAACAGTCAAATGTTCACCTGCTGTGTAACTTTTAGCTCGCATGTATATCACCGTGCATCGCCACCAAAATGCTTCATTTTCATCGATAACCCATTGCAAAGCATCGCAAGCTGTAGTGTGACCATAACTTAATGAGGCGGATGTGATGTCGGATGCAACCCAGTAATTGTACCCTAATATGAGTAACAATTACCTTCAACTTGAAAAAATATTGCGGCCCATTAGATGGCACTTTAGTGGGTCACGGCCCAGTGGTTGAGAAACACTGTGTTAATAAACCTCCTGTAAATGGATCCATATAGTGCTTCTGTGAGCCTTCATT
The DNA here is from genome assembly GCF_027579695.1 of Neoarius graeffei. Lineage (NCBI taxonomy): Eukaryota > Metazoa > Chordata > Actinopteri > Siluriformes > Ariidae > Neoarius > Neoarius graeffei. The sequence continues at coordinate 17,941,962 of NC_083570.1, forward strand.
TACAACCAACCATTTCACCCTACAAAACAGATGTACCTGTACATCTGTGTGTATTCATCGATCTTATCCTGGGAATGGATGGTCCTGCACTATTTTGTATTTTCCCTGCTTCACTACACTTAATGAAGGGGTGGAGAATAAATAGGGAGTGTTTTCATGAAACAGTGAAAGTTTCAATTTTTCTTTACCTGCTTTCTCCAAACATTAGGACTTTTGGTACTGGGCTGACCATGACTAATTATGTTGTTCTGCTGCAATCTACAGGCATCCCTCAGCTGATTTTGCTCACTCATGTGGACCAGGTGTGTCCGGCAGTAGAGGAGGATGTGAAATATGTCTACTCCAGCCAAACTGTGCAGGATAAGGTAGTCCCTCGGTTTGCCTTAGTATCTACATTCACAGGGTCCTTCCAAATAGTGTATGCTATTGACAATAAACATATTTTTTTCTAACTCAGTCCTGCTTGCTAAAATGCTGGACTTATCTGAACAGTCTGATTTTTTTTCTGGGTGACATGGTGGTGCAGTGGTTAGCACTGTCGCCTCACAGCAAGAAGGTTCTGGGTTTGAGCCCAGTGGCTGATGAGGGCCTTTCTGTGTTTAGTTCTCCCGGTGTCTGCGTGGGTTTCCTCCACAGTTCAAAGGCATGCAGTCAGGTTAACTGGCTATTCTAAATTGCCCGTATGTGTGAATGTGTGTGTGAGTACGCAGAAAGGAAATGGCTACCATACTCCTGCAATTCTGGCCAAGTCAACCAAACATGACTTCATCCACTTCAAGCCTGGATTAGGTTTAGCAGTGATAATGATGACTTAATTGCATACATAATATGCATACATAATATGTCTGCAATTTGCGAAAACGTACAAAATGTATATTTAGTGAACATGTTTGATCCATTTTTGTCTTTACCCAGATGAAGAAAGCAGCTGACTTGGTGGGTTTGCCATTGTCCTATGTTCTGCCCGTGAAGAACTATGTTTACCAGCTGACAATGGACTGCAACACTGACATCCTGCTCCTAAGTGTGGTTATGAACATCTTACAGGCTGTGGATGACACACTCGAGGATCAGTACTCTATTAGCCCTGAAGTAGCTCCTATCTCTATAACACCTGAAAAAGATAGCATTGAAAATGGACTTGGTCTTTTTGACTAAGATCACAAAAATCCAGATTACACACTGTCATTTTAGCTTTACAGTGATCGGTATCACTGATCACTTTACAGTGATTTATTATATGGTGGGGCGTTAACTATTTTGTCTTGTCTTTACACTTTTGCAACAAATTCATTTAAAAAGTTATTTCAATCAAAAACAAAATAGTACCATTTCCACGGCATACTTTCCATTTGTCAGTGTTACTCCTTTGGTCTTCACTGTTGCATTTCATGGGCTCTATTTTCATGACAGGGCAGAAGTGCATTGATGGTTACTGACTGGGTGTTGCTATTTTCATTTGTTACAAGCTAAATTTTCATGTTTTTCATGTTTGGTTGCTATTTTTGCTACTATTTTAGGTTAATAGATTGAGCTGAATGAATTTGGGTAGGATGATGTAAAAGTGGACACAACATTCAGCCAAAGGTTTTTTTAGTACAGACGCAGGGATAAAAATGTATTTTCCTGACTTACAAGTCCGAACCCATTTCTTCCAACCAGGAGTCTCATTAATCAAAGCGTGCACAGAAGAAAAAGATTGTGTAAGAGTTTGTCAAATAAATAAATACAATTTAAAAAAATTTTATGAGTATGTGTGCGTTCTATTGCCACAATTACATTGAGAAACTTTCTAACAGCATGAACGTTCATCATTTCTGTCATCTTTTCCACTACTGGTTTTGGCAGTGTAATGTTTTACAGTGTAAGTAATATGAATAAACATAAGATGTGTCATTATTCAACTTGTAGTTGGATGGGAAATACCAGTACCGTCTCCAAATTCTCTGAGAAATTGACTGATGAGCCACTCCTCACTCAGCATAGTGTCCAGTGGTGCAAAAACACATTCCCTCTGCAAATCTTTCAAAGTATCGATCTTTATATTTGCCTTTTATACTATTTAACTATACATTCTGTCTGTCATCTGTCTGCATCTTGTGAGCACCAAAATCGGTAATTACTGTTTCAGTTATTCTGATATGATTGACAGTAAGTGGAATGGAACCTCCTCATAATCAGTTTACTTTGCTATTACACTTTTTCTACCACTCGGGGTTCTTGTGTATGGATGGTCAAATATCATGTATGAACAAAGCTTGATAAACCCCATTCACTGCATCGAAACATGCGTTCTCATGGTTTATACGCAAACCTATGTGTATGCACAGTTGATTTAAAAAAAACAGGTTTTATGGAAGTTCACTATTTATATGTTTGAATATCTAATTGTTTTTGCAGCTGGTATGTGAACAGCTAAAAACGTATACAGACTGGTTTCTATAAATCTTTTCACCAGCATATAACACTAACTAGGAATGCAACTTCCTGACATTCGCAAAACGATGCTTACGATCCATGATAAAATCTTTACCAGCTGCTTCATTTGTTTATCATTTAATTATCTGGAAATTCAGTTATATAAGTAATACAGAGTGAATGCTAAGAATTAAATTAAATTTTATTTAGAATCGGAATCACAGTCTCTTCATTTCACTAAGTATATTACACGTATGAGGAATTTGCCATAATGTGCGCACACATGTATGACATGTAAACAGACAGGACAAGTGTACAGACTATTAACAATATTCAAGAAAACACACATTTAACTACTGGGAATATGACATAAACATAGAATAATAGAGTAAAATCCATCCATCCATCCATTCATCCATTATCCATAACCACTTATCCTGTGCAGGGTCACGGGCAAGCTGGAGCCTATTCCAGCTGACTATGGGCAAGAGGCGGGGTACACCCTGGACAAGTCACCACATCATCGCAGGGCTGACACATAAAGACAAACAACCATTCACACTCACATTCACACCTACGGTCAATTTACAGCCACCAATTAGCCTAACCTGCATGTCTTTTGACTGTGGGGGAAACCAGAACACTCCCACGCAGACACGGAGAGAACACGCAAACTCCACACAGAAAGGCCCCCATCGGCCACTGGGCTCAAACCCAGAACCTTCTTGCTGTGAGGCGACAGTGCTAACCACTACACCACCGTGCCACCCATAATAGAGTAAAATATTAGATATAAAGAAGCTCTTGTGAAAGTTATGTAGAAGGGAAAATATATACATGATCTGAGGAAACAGAAATAAAATTATTTTTTTACAGTTGATTCCAGAATCTGTGGTATCTGGCACCAAGATGTTAGCAGCCGATCCTTCAAGTCATATCAGTTACGAAATGGGGCCTCCATGGATCTGACTTGTTTGTCCACAGATGCTCGATCAGAGTGAGATCTGGGAAATCTGGAGGCCACGTCAACGCCTTGAACTCTTTGTCATGTTCCTCAACCCATTCCTGAACAATTTTTGTAGTGTCACAGGGTGCATTATCCTGGTTACAGAGGCCAGTGCCATGAGGGAATACTTGCTGATTGTCATGAAAGGGTCTGCAACAATGTTTATGTAGGTGGTACATGTCAAAGTAACATCCACATGAATACCAGGACCCAAGGTTTCCCAGCAGAACATTACTGAGAGAATCACACCGCCTCTGTTGGCATGTCTTCTTCCCATAGTGCATTCTGATACTCATGTGCCTATTGTGGTGGTGGACAGGAGTCAGGATGGGCACTCTGACTGGTCTGTGGCTATACATCCACATACACAGCAAGCTGCGATGCACTGTGTGATCAGACATCTTTCTCTCATAGCCAGCATCAAGTTTTTCAGCAATCTGTGTTATAGTACCTCTTCTGTGGAATCAGACCAGACAGGTTAGCCTTCACTCCCTATGTGCATCAATGAGCCTGTTGCTGGTTCACCGATTGCCCTTCCTTGGCCCACTTTTCGTAGGTACTAACTACTGCATACCAGGAACACCCCGCAAGACATGCCGTTTTAGAGATGTTCTGTCCCAGTCACCGAGCCATCACAATTTGGCCCTTGTCAAAGTCAATCAGATCCTTACGCTTGCCCATTATTCCATTTGGTTTTGACATTGAGCTCAATAATAAAACCAAAATTTGACAAACCTTTGCAGTGGATTTTGCATTTATGTCTGCTGAGTCCAAAAACTTCATGTCTACTACACATTCATACTGGATCTGTTATGTAAGCATCATCTTAACTCGCTACTGGCAGTGGAATGAGCAACAGCACATTTAAAATGTAATCTATTTTGGCAACCCCAGCATTCAGTTATTGGTTATGAGTGGTTGATTTTTTTTTTGGTAGAGAGAGAGATTAACTCTATAATTGATGATTGATAATTGATGGGATAAGCCTAGCACCTGTGCTACATACCTAGTTAGGCTGTTACAATTAATAACGTGTCAATGACACTGCTGTAACCACCACCAGGTTATCTTCTCTTCACCAGTGGTACTCTGATGGTCAGTGTGTTATACACTGTACAAGGTACCAAGTGAGTAATACTCAGTAATTCTAGACATACAAACTACACTCACTGGCCACTTTAATAGGAACTTGTTCTTGATTCTCAGATTCCTGTTCGTGGCTACAGGAGTGGAACCCAATGTGATCTTCTGCTGTTGCACGCTGAGATGCTTTTCTGCTCACCACGGTTGTAAATAGTGATTATATGAGTTACTCTATCCTTCCTGGCAGCTTGAACCAATCTGTCCATTTTCCTCTGACCTCTTTTATCAACCAGGTGTTTGTTTCCACCCAGAGAACTGTCGCTCACTCACTCGTTGTTTTGCGCACCATTCTGTGTAAACTCTAGAGACTGTTGTGTGTGTGAACCCCAGGAGATCAGCAGTTTCTGAAATACTCAAACCAGTCCATCTGACTCAAACCAACACCCATGCCATACTGAAAGAAAGTGATACTTTGAGATCACAATTTTTCCCATTCTGATGTCTGAATATTGTGAATATTAACTGAAGCTCTTGATTTGTATCTGCAAGATCGTATGCACTGTGCTGCTGTCAAGGGATCGGCTGATTAAAGAACTGCATAAAATAACAGGTGGATGTATGGGTGCTCCTAATAAAGTGGCTGAGTGAGTGTATACCTAATAAAATTATCAGCAAGAGCTCTGCATGAGCATTTATTATAACAGCAAATCTGGCATGGTTCCAGGTTGCCCTAAGCACAGTGAAACAGGAAATAAATGCTTGAGGCTTTTGAAATGAAATAAATATGTAAAACATGAAATAAAGATGTAAATCTTACAGCTTTTTCATGGCTGATTTGTATAGCTAGGAAGAGTGAACAAGTCATCAGACAATGATTTATTCTTGAAGTTCAGAAACTGAATCTGGGGAGAAGGTGGACGTTTCAACTAGAAAATATGAACACACTGCAGGGAAGCAAACAGAAGTAACGATACACTGCTTTGAATACTTCCAATAGCTTGAAACATTTACAATAAATTAAAATGGACAGTTTTTGGCAGATCAAATGCCTCAAAACACCACGTAAACATGTCATAATTTCTTGTTTTGATCTGAGGTATCTTCATTCATAACAACTGTTGCATCATCCTTGATGTGGTGCATATGTAACTTCCTCCATCAGACGCAACTTCCTCCAGCTTTGGCATGGCAGCCATGACCAGCACAGCATTTTTGACTTAACTTTTAGATAAAACTGTAAAAGCAAAGTAAAGTAAAACTTATAATCTGCTCTAAATATGGACAAGATCTTTGATGGTTTGTTTATATAATGCTTTTAGGCCATATCCTTCGAGAAGAACCTCAGTTGGTCAGTTTCAACCTGGGACAAAACCCATCGGTGAGATTCGATCTGTGATATCTGTGAATCTGAGTCATGAAGCAACATAACAAATCTCACTAGAAAAGCATAAGCAGTATGAGTAATACAGGATGTATGTTATGAATGAGCCAAAGGTTAGTCATAACTAGTGGTCATGCCTTTTTTGTTGTTGTTTTTTTGAGTAGCAGTTAAAAAGATTTCAAACAAAAAAATAAATAATGTAAACACATTAGCTATCAATCCTGAATAGCCATATTAGCATCACTAGGTCATGTGCTTATTTAACAGTCTATGCCTGCCCTGTTGAAAAAAAAAAAAAAACCTAATCAAAACCACAAAAAAAAAAGCTATAGACCTAATTTAATTCCAGTGCTGAATCCTATTTTAAATAAATAAATAAATAAATAAATAAATTATTATTTGGAAATTTAAACCTTTTGTTTGATGGAAACCATTAAGAATGGTTAATATTCATAATGACTAATTTGTTGAGCATTGTTCTGTTTTACTTTCAGTCATGCTGTCTGATGATGTAGTATGCATATACGAGTGCATCTCAAAATATTGGAATATCGTGAAAATTTTTTTTCATAAGTTCATTCAAAAAGGAAAAGTTTCATATATTCTATCTTCATTACATGTAAAGTGAAATATTTCAAGGCTTTTTGTGCTTTAATTTTGTTGATTATGTCCTACAGCTCATGAAAATCAGAAATCCACTATCTCAAATTATTAGAACATTTCATTTTGAGTTTGAGTAAAACAGTGGCTGGTGTCAGCGCATCAAGAGCCACCACGCACAGATGTCTTCAGGAAAGGGGCTACAACTGTTGCGTTCCTAATATCAAGCCACTCCTGAACACAGGAAGTCAAAGCTGTCCTCAACAGGAAGAAGGCCGCCTTCAGGGACAGGGACAGGGAGGTGATGAAAGCAGCACAGCAGGAGGTGAAACGCTGCGTGAGGGAAGCTAAGGACAGCTACAGGAGAAAGGTGGAGCAGAAGCTGAAGGAGAACAGCATGAGGGAGGTCTGGGAAGGTGTGAAAACCATCACAGGCCACAACACAAAGACCAGAGTCATTGAGGGGACAGTGGAGAGTTGAATGACTTCTTCAACTGGTTCAACCAGCCCACCATGTCCACCCCCACCCTCCCCCTCACTGCAGCCATCTCTCCTTCTTCCCTCAACACACCTCCCCCCAGTCATTGCAGCAGCCCCCTCCTCCCCCACTTCAACACAGACTCCTCCATGCATTACTGCAGACCAGTTCAGAGGTCAACTGAGGAAGCTTCACCCCAGGAAAGCAGCAGGCCCGGACAAGGTGTGTCCCCGACTACTGAAGACCTGTGCTGCTGAACTGGGTGAACCACTTCAACGCATTTTCAACCTCAGCCTGCAGCTAGGGAAAGTGCCCACCCTCTGGAAGACATCATGCATTGTTCCAGTTCCCAAGAAGAACCGGCCCAGCGAGCTGAACAACTTCCGACTGGTGGCACTCACTTCACATCTGATGATGACGTTGGAGCGACTCTTCCTCAGCCTCCTCAGACCCCAGGTGTAACATGCCCAGGACTGTCTGCAGTTTGCGTACCAGGCAGGTGTTGGTGTGGAAGACACCAACCTCTACCTGCTACACCGAGCCCACTCGCATCTGGATAAGGGAAATGGCACAGTGAGGATCCTCTTCTTGGACTTCTCGAGTGCCTTCAACACCATCCAGCCCCTTATGCTTCAGGACAAACTGAACAGGATGCGAGTGGACCCCTGCCTGGTCACCTGGATCTCCAGCTACCTCACCGACAGGCCGCAGTATGGCAGGCTGAAGGACATCACGTCTGATATTGTGATTAGCAGCACCGGAGCACCCCTGGGCACGGTGCTGGCCCCTCTTCTCTTCACCCTGTACACCGCTGACTTCTGCTACAACTCGGAGCTGTGTCACATTCAGAAGTTCGCCGATGACACAGCCATTGTGGAGTGTATCAGGGATGACAGAGAGCAGGAGTATAGGAGCCTGGTGAGGAACTTTGCCATTTGGTGCAGCAGGAACCATCTGCAGCTCAACACCTCGAAGACCAAGGAGCTGGTCATTGACTTTGGGAGGTCCAGAACAAGGTCACGACCAGTTCTGATCGAGGGAGTCAAGGTGGAGGCTGTGGATTCCTACAAGTACCTCGGGCTAGGGCTGGACAGCAAGCTGGACTGGACTTACAACACCAACCACCTGTACAGGAAGGGACAGAGCAGGCTGTACTTCCTGAGGAGGCTGCGGTCCTTTAACATCTGCAGGAAACTCCTGTGGATGTTCTATCAGTCTGTGGTCGCCAGTGTCCTGTTTTACACCATGGTGTGCTGGGGGGGCAGCACATCCAAGGAGGACACATGCAGGCTGGACAAACTAATCAGGTGGGCCAGCTCTGTGGTCGGCATGAAGCTGAACTCTCTGGTGATGGTGGCAGAGAAGACGACTATGGACAAAATACTGAACATCATGGACGATGCCAGTCACCCTCTGCACACCGTCATCAGCAACCAGAGGAGCCTGTTCAGTGACAGAATGCTCCTTCCCTCACGCCATCAGACTGTACAACTCCTCTCTGGAGGGGAGGAGGGGTAACAGGAGGACAGAGGATGGGAAGGAGCAGTAGCCTAGCCTGACAATAAACAATACTGGACAATGTGCAATATAATGTGCAATACCTCTTCCGTTGGCCCTTTTTTTCTCTCCTCCCTCTTCCCCATAGATTATTCTTATTCTTTTTTATATTTGTATATGCAAATACCTAATTTAATTTATCTAGAAGTTTTTTCTCTATTTCTATTCTCTGTTTATCCTGTAATGATGCTACTGGAATTTTAATTTCCCTGAGGGAACCCGCCCAAAGGGATCAATAAAGTTCTATCTAATCTAATCTAATCTAATCTAATCTAATCTAATCTAATCTAATCTAATCTAACTAGAGACAACATCAAAAGCATCTTATCTGGGCTGAGGAGAGAAAGAACTGGACTGTTGCTCAATGGTCTAAAGTAAATTTCGCATTTCATTTGGAAATCAAGGTCCAAGAGTCTGGAGGAAGAGTGGAGAGGCACAGAATCCAAGGTGTTTGAAGACTGGTGTGAAGTTTCTGCAGTCTGTGATGATTTGGAGTGCCATGTCATCTGCTGGTGTTGGTCCATTGTGTTTTATCAAGTCCAAAATCAACACAGCATCTACCAGAAGATATTAGAGCGCTTCATGCTTCCATATGCTGAAAAACTTTATGGAGCTGCTGATTTCCTTTTTAAGTAGAACTGAGCACCTGCCCACAGTGTCAAAACTACTACCAAATGATTTGCTAACCATGATATTACTGTGTTTGATTGGCCAGCCAACTCGCCTGACCAGAACCCCATAGAAAATCTATGGGGTTTTGTCAAGAGGAAGATGAGAAACACCTGAAGCCCACTATCAAAGCAACCTGGGCTTCAATAACACCTCAGCAGTGCCACAGGCTGATCACCTCCATGCCACGCCACAATCATGCAGTAATTTGTTGTAAAGGAGCCCCAACCAAGTACTGAGTGTATAAATGAACATACTTTTCAGAAGTTGGACATTTCTGGATTGTGAATCCTTTTTTGATTGATCTTAGAAAATATTGCAATAATTTGAGATAGTGGATTTCTGATTTTCATGAGCTATAAACCATCTCATCTCATCTCATCTCATCTCATCTCATCTCATCTCATTATCTCTAGCCGCTTTATCCCGCTCCACAGGGTCGCAGGCAAGCCGGAGCCTATCCCAGCTGACTACAGGCGAAAGGCGGGGTGCACCCTGGACAAGTCGCCAGGTCATCACAGGGCTGACACATAGACACAGACAACCATTCACACTCACATTCACACCTACGGTCAATTTAGAGTCACCAGTTAACCTAACCTGCATGTCTTTGGACTGTGGGGGAAACCGGAGCACCCGGAGGAAACCCACGCGGACACGGGGAGAACATACAAAGTCCGCACAGAAAGGCCCTCGCCGGCCATGGGGGTCGAACCCGGACCTTCTTGCTGTGAGGCGACAGCGCTAACCACTACACCACCGTGCCGCCCTGCTATAAACCATAATCATCAAAATTAAAACAAAAAAGGCTTGAAATATTTCATTTTTGTGTAATGAATATAGAATATATGAAAGTTTACCTTTTTGAATTCAATTACGAAAAAACTTTTTCATAATATTCTGATTTTTTGAGATGCACTAGTGTGTGTGTGTGTGTGTGTGTGTGTGTGTGTGTGTGTAAAAAAAGAATGTTCAGTAGAAAACATATATGAAGATATAGCTCCTTTAATTTCCGTCATTGTTTCATATGCTACATGAAATATCTTTGACATGCCTTTATATTATATCATAGTTCATTTCCTTTTATGGTGTGTGCACAGAAGTTAGGTGACGATGTTACCTCCTTGCAATTTACATTCGCACGCTCAGCCTCTTCAACAACAGGAAGTCTACCATTGTCTGGTTTCCTTGCTTGAGAAGACTTTTAAACTGATTTAAAATGGAAAGGCAAAGGTAAAATAAAATTACAAAATTCAATAAGATCTAACTCTGAAAACCTTTTGATCTAACACAGTTCATACAATGTCTTAGAGGGACTTAAGACAAGCCTTGTTAGAGAACCGCAATCAGTCGGCTAGTCTCGACATGTTAGCTTTGAAGACAAGACAGAGAGCGTGTTCTAGCATGCGAAATTCAGGACGTTAAATCTTGAGTAAGAGAATGTTTGCTCAACCTTTGTTTCATATTTAGTAATGACTTGTAATGACATTTCACTTCTCATTTCGTTTTTTTGTCATGTACCAGTCATAAAACTGGTGTGACGGACTGAAATACGGGAAGACATGGCACTCAGTCAAAACTATAAATATGTTGTACATGCGACAAAGAGCACATATAACAATTCGGACCTTGTTTTATGGAACACAAATTTGAACAGCTGGCTAAACTTTCATTCCATAATTTTGAGTCAACATTCCAAGAAAAGTCTCAGCCTAAAAACACAGTCTCATCATGATCCGTGAGGAAAGTTCTAGAATGCTAGTTAGCTAACTAGCTAGCTAGTTAACCAAGATAGACAGGTTTTTTTTTTTTTGGGGGGGGGGGGGGGGGGTTGTTTGTTTATTTGTTTTGATTGGATAGTGTTGGTAATTTTAAATCATTAAAATTTCATATTTTCTGTATTAACTGATTTGAATTTCTCGGTTTCCATTTTGATTCTAGGCTGCTCAAATTGCTGATTGACGATCCCTTTCCTTACATCAAATGGACTTCTGACTCATACCCGTTTACCAATACTTGTGTCCTAGACTCATTGCTAGCTGCTCTTCATACAACCTACATGAAATATACAAATATAGAAAATCTTTTAAATAGCAATGATTTTTTCAGAAAAATTATGATTTTGTTCAAAGAAAAAAAGTATAATGACGCTCGACATCTCTGTGTGAAAGAGCTGAGTCTTGGTAAAGTTGACCTTCGTGGCCATGTCAAAGATTATTTCCCACTATTTGCGAAACTGGCATGTGCAGAAATCACTTATAACCAAAACCTTCCAAATGATGGTGCCAACTATAAAGAAATACCCAGGTAAGTGTATAAGCAACTTTAAAAGCAATAGCCTCTGCTTTTATAAATGATTAAAAAAAAAACATGACCTCTCATGGACATAATTAATTTTAAGTAATTTGGCATGTTTTAACAAATAGTTCATTTGTAAAGAGCAAGATTTATATACTTTAACATTCAGGTTAAATCTTTCTGCATGTAATGTGATGTTTGTTTTGGCAGCATATTTATGAAATATGGTGATGTAAAAGTTCTGGGCAACCAATCTGATCCAAATCTAATTCTGGTTCATGGTGAACCTCACAATGTTCTGTATTGTACTGAACCGCCACTCCAAGTTGATGATGAGAAGAAAAGGTAACTGTACAAATGCTTCAAAAATCATTTTACATCAGTTTCAGCAAAACTGAATTTTGAAACTAAAGTTTATTTGTTTATCCCCGTTATGTCTCTTGAATGGTGTATTTATCTTCCTTTTAGGATCTTTGTGCTTCAATTTTTACTGCTTGGGAAGGAACAAGAACAACACATGAGGACGTGTTTCCAATACTCCAAAAATGAATGGTATCTATATGACAATGATCATATAAAGCCTTCATTTCAGCCTTTTGAGTGGGAGAGTCACGTAAACTATGTCAAATGTTTGGCTGGATACGTCAGTATAACCCAAGCAAACGAAGATAAGCTTGGTAAGAGTTGCAGTTTAATCTCAGTTTGGGTGTGGGATATATTTAACTCTCTTAAACACCAAGGGTAGTGAGAATCACCTGAATACATTCTTGGACACATGCATGCTGAGACCTGAAGTGATGTATGACAAAGTATTTGCTATAAATCCTACTGTCATTGGGGTGTCATGGGAGGGGGAGTACTTCTGGTGGGGAGGCTTAGCAGCCCTGAAAGGGACTTGGCAATCGACCTTTGGACCCCACCTGACACCCAACTCTCACCAGTGGCTACAAGAAGTTGTAGCACATGCAGCATGCCCCGGTTAACCGTCTTGACAGATGGGCTAAAGCTGGTTGAGGGTAGCCAATGGGTCTCAATCACTCAGTGAGCTGGGGGGATATGTCTGTCCCAGCATGTGAAGACTGGCTCTGGCGGATTGGGTGGAGGAGACCAACAGGTAGGTCCAACAGCCGAGAAGGCAGTCCTAGCAGGTGTCGTGGAGCACTTAGAGCAAGATGAGACACGAAGGAAGTCTTGGTCATCCACTGTCGCAGGGGAGGTCTCCATCCATAATGGTTTTTGGTGCCACCGTATCAAGATTTCTTCTGCCAAGAGAGTCGGATTGCCCCTGTGCAACAGCTCTACCATTTAAAATTACTTCACACATAGGTGCTTGTGCATCTCAGCCCCCTACTGTCATACAACTCTCATTCCCTCTCCTCTTCTCACCTTGTACACTTGTCAGACCATATATGGAGCTGTCTGCTTCACAGTTATAGGTAATATGTCCAAAGCTCGCTTGCCTTGAGTACATTTTTCATACATTTATGATGACTCTACATAGATCCCAGAGACCCAGGCTTTCTGCCCAAGGTCCATCCATCCATCCATTATCTGTAACTGCTTTTCCTGTGCAGGGTCGCAGGCAAGCTAGACCCTATCCCAGCTGACTATGGGCGAAAGGCAGGGTACACCCTGGACAAGTCACTAGGTCATCGCAGGGCTAACACATAGCGACAAACAACCATTCACACTCACATCTACGGCCAATTTAGAGTCCCAATTAGCCTAAGCTGCATGTTTTTGGACTGTGGGGGAAACTGGAGCATCCGGAGGAAACCAACGCAGACATGGGGAGAACATGCAAACTCCACACAGAAAGGCCCCCGTCAGCCACTGGAATTGAACGCAGAACCTTCTTGCTGTGAGGTGACAATACTAACCACTACACCACTGTGCTGTCTCCTGCCCAGGGTCATATTACTCAATTTTTGCAAACCAGGCAATTCCATGAAGGTGAACCTGCAAAGCATTCCCATTTGTGCCCAGTTCAGACCACATGGTAAGATTTAAACGAACCAATAGTTGGACCGGTTATCTCTCATTGTGAAAAGAAGCAAGTGACTCCATTGTATGAACTGGTCATCATCACCAAGGTAGGTATGCTGAACACACAGCCTCTACTGTGACATGCAACTCTGCATACAGTGGTGCTTGAAAGTTTGTGAACCCTTTAGAATTTTCTATATTTCTGCATAGATATGACCTAAAACATCAGATTTTAGTCCTAAAGTCCTAAAAAGTAGATAAAGTCTTAAAAGTAGATAAAGAGAGCCCAGTTAAACAAATGAGACAAAAATATTATACTTGGTCATTTATTTATTGAGGAAAATGATCCAATATTACATATCTGTAAGTGGCAAAGGTATGTGAACCCCCCGTGCAGCAATAACTGCAACTAAACGTTTCTGGTAACTGTTGATCGGTCCTGCACACTAGCTTGGAGGAATTTTGGCCCATTACTCCGTACAGAACAACTTCAACTCTGGGATGTTGGTGGGTTTCCTCACATGAACTGCTCGCTTCAGGATCTTCCACAACATTTCGATTGGATTAAGGTCAGGACTTTGACTTGGTCATTCCAAAATATTAACTCTATTCTTTAACCATTCTTTTGCAGAGCAACTAGTGTACTTAGGGTCATTGTCTTGACCCATGACCCATCATCTCTTGAGATTCAGTTCATGGACAGATGTCCTGACATTTTCCATTAGAATTCGCTGGTATAGTTCAGAATTCATTGTTCCATCAATGATGGCAAGCCGTCCTGGCCCAGATGCAGCAAAACAGGCCCAAACCATGATACTACCACCACCATGTTTCACAGATGGGATAAGGTCCTTATGCTGGAATGCAGTGTTTTCCTTTCTCCAAACATAACACTTCTCATTTAAACCAAAAAGTTTCTATTTTGGACTCATCCATCCACAAAACATTTTTCCAATAGCCACATGATCTTTAGCAAACTGCAGACGAGCAGCAATGTTCTTTTTGGAGAGCAGTGTGCCATGCACACCATTGTTGTTCAGTGTTCTCCTGATGGTGGACTCATGAACATTAACATTAGCCAATGTGAGAGAGGCCTTCAGTTGCTTAGAAGTTACCCTGGGATCCTTTGTGACCTCGCTGACTATTACACGCCTTGCTCTTGGAGTGATCTTTGTTGGTCGACCACTCCTGGGGAAGGTAACAGTGGTCTTGAATTTCCTCCATTTGTACACAATCTGTCTGACTGTGGATTGGTGGAGTCCAAACTCTTTAGAGATGGTTTTGTAACCTTTTCCAGCCTGATGAGCATCAACAACGCTTTTTCTGAGGTCCTCAGAAATCTCCTTTGTTTGTGCCGTGATACACTTCCACAAGCATGTGCTGTGAAGATCAGACTTTGACAGATCCCTGTTCTTTAAATAAAACAGGGTGCCCACTCACACCTGATTGTCATCCCATTGATTGAAAACACCTGACTCTAATTTCACATTCAAATTTACTGCTAATCCTAGAGGTTCACATACTTTTGCCACTCACAGATATGTAATATTGGATCATTTTCCTCAATAAATAAATGACCAAGTATAATATTTTTGTCTCGTTTGTTTAACTGGGTTCTCTTTATCTACTTTTAGGACTTGCATGAAAATCTGATGATGTTTTAGATCATATTTATGCAGAAATATAGAAAATTCTAAAGGGTTCACAAACTTTCAAGCACCAATGTACACCACCAACATATTCTACAAGGCTAAAATTGCTTCTCCCAGTGGTTTGGATGCTTTCCCAGAGAGATCACAGGTGTGCTGGCTGGTAATGAAGGCTTTGTTGGAGGAGGTTTTCTCCTCCATTTTTTGTTGGTTTGTTTGCCTTTTCCCAGCGTAACTCAAAAAGTAGTGAACAGATTTCGATGAAATGTTGATGCAAATTCGGATATATACGTGGATCCAGGATTTATTTATTTATTTATTTATTTTGTCTGTTCCCAATGTAACTCAAAAATCAGTGAACGGATTTTGATGAAATTGGGTGTACAGCTTATCCTGTCTTATCCTCGGTTCAAGCGATTTGATTTTGATGTTGATATGTGGCTTGGCGCAGGCATGCAGTCTACCAAGTGTCCTTTTAGTTGCATTTGTCATCCAGGTGAATCTCATCACCCTTGATATAATATTGTCTTTATTGCAAATAATGTATCACACATCACTTCATGAATTAAACACTTCAAATACAGGATACAAACAAGAACTAACCAGGTGATTCTCACTGCCTCTGCTGGTTACCATATTTCTCAGCATGGAATTATGATTATCATTTTCACATACAATTCTTTATCCACAAATCTCATCAGGATACAGTGATTCACTTTTCTTTGTTCCACTCTATAGGCATTCCTGAGACTGGAGAAACAGCAGGAGCAAGGCCTTTTTCCAGTGATACCAGTTCCATCCATTCAGATTCAGGATGGTCAGTGGAGGACATGGAAGGGGATGATCAGCTCTCTTTCGCGATTCCTGAGACTAGACAAGGACTTCCCAGTCCAAAGCCTTTCTATGAAAATCAGCCAGAGATTTCCCCCATATTCAGCAACCAGGAACAGCCAATAATTGACAGAGAAATGCCATCCTGCAGCAGGATGTTAGTACAGTTTGTCATTGATCGATTTATTCCGAACAGTAAAGAAGAAAAAAAATTAAAAATTAAAAAAATGCAATAATCAAAACATTGTCATGAACAACCAGAATAGCGTAGCCACAAGGCAATAACATATATGGCACCTCAAGCCAAATCACCCATCACACACATGACATCGGTTCTGACCCACACTCGTCCTTGTCTTGCCTTTCATCCATCCATTTTTTCTCCATTTTGCCGCTAATCAGTGGAAGCTTGACTGAGTCATTCCTCCCTTCCCCCATAGGTGATGATGCATTTGGCAAGAATCTGCTCATTTGAGACTTTGACAGCAAATCAACTTCAACTCAATGGCCACTTTACTAGGAATACTTGCACACACGATAGCAATTAGCATATAAGCATTCACGTGTTACCATGCTAGCTGTTACCATGTTACCCGTTACGATATCATGCCTGCTGTTAGCTCGCGAGTTGTTAGCATGTTCACCATTAGCATGTTATCATGAGAGCTGTTAACATGTTAGGATTAGCATGGTAGCATGCAGAGTTCGCATGTTTGCTGTTAGCGAGTTCGCCTAAGCATGTTAGCATGCTAACTGTTAGCATGTTAGCTGTTAGCATGTCACCCTCAGTGTGTTAGCATGCTAAAAGTTAACATACTAGCCATTAGCATGTTAGCCTGTTAGCTGTTAGCATGATAGCTGTCAGCATATTAGCCTTAGTGTTAGAATTTTAATAAATAGCATGTTAATCATTAGCATGTTAGAATGCTAGCTGTTATCATGTTAGCATTAACATGCTAGCTTTTAGCATGTTAGTATGCTGTTAGCATGTTAGTATGCTAACTGTTAGCATGCTAGTTAGCATGTTGGCATTAGCATGTTGGCATGCTAGCATGATAGCTGTTCTGCTACAGCTCAGCAAGCACACTGCATTTTCTCTGCGGAAATTCAGTCTAGTTTATTTTATAATTATTAAATAACATAATTTTTGTTTTAGACAGATTTAATGATAATTTATTTCGATCAAACCAACTTTTTAACCCGCACAATTCTGAAGAGATTATGTTTTCGAACTCATGTAAATTTGTTCCAGAACAAAACACATTCGTGTCATCTGCATAAAAGTTATGAAGTGGTGGAAATTGTGGTGGCACCAATGTAAGGAGTTATAGCTATAAATCTATTTGTTATACTGATCTGTAAATGTTACTGTAGTACCACCATTGCATGTAGGTTGACAAAACTGCACTTGTTCATTGTGTGAAGTTCTCTTTTATGTGTCGTCGCTTGACCCAGTGTAATTTTGTGTTATGAAGACTGCATGATGCTACACTGTAAAAAATAATTAGGTGGTTTAACTTCAAATTCTAATTTAAGCAGATGCCTCAAAATTCCAAGTTTTTTTAACTCATCGTTTCATGTTGTGCAAACCTTTGAATTGCTTGCCTTGAGTCAACGTAACTGTACTGCTACTGTTGTTCCAACTTTGCTGTTTAAGTTCAAAATAAAGTCAACACAATTATGCTAGTCAACATAAATGTACGGTTATTGCTATTTTAACTTTGCTGTGGAAGTTCAAAATAAACGTTAACTCTGTTTGAAGTATTCTGTTCACTTATCCCCATTAGTTTTGCCAACTCCATGATTCAATCCAGGAAAGGGTTTTAATCATCAATATGCATTCTGTTCACTTATCCCCATTAGTTTTGCCAACTCCATAATTTAATCTAGAAAAGTTTTAACCATCAATATACATTCTATACACTTATCTTAAGTGCATTCATTTCATAATTTCAATTAAATGTCTTAATTGAATCACCACAAATATTTTTTTCGAACATTGGCTTTAATGAAAAATACTGTAATGTCAGACAAAATTTGCTTTGAGCCATAAGCAACTGCTTTGTAGTTTTCCTTAAAGAAACAATACACCATTAGTCATCTGTTGATAGTATTTTAACACTTCCTTACTTGTCCTCTCCAGAACCAAGAGGAAATTTGCTGTATAGAGCAATATAAGCAACTGGTTTGCAGCCGTCCTTAAAGAAACAAAATACACCATTTTGTCATTTAACTGTATTATCACACTTGAATGTCTCTCTCCAGAACCTGACATTTAAAAATGCCTGAGTAAAACAAATAAAACATTTCCAGCTCCAGACATGTACAACAGCTGTATATAGCAGCTTAAAAGTGTCAACCTTACATAGTCCAGAAAGGAATAAGGAAGTATGAACAAGTGTGAGGCGAGTGCACACCTGTCTGTGTGTGCATGTGTGTCTGTGTGTGTGTGTCGGTCTGCGCGCGCGCGTTTGCGTCGGTCTGCCTGTGTGCGTGCGTGCGTTTGCATGCCGGTCTGCCTGTGTGTACACGTGTTTGTGTCGGTCTGCCTGTGTGTACGCGTGCTTGTGTCGGTCTGCCTGTGTGTACGCGTGCTTGTGTCGGTCTGCCTGTGTGTACGCGTGTTTGTGTCGGTCTGCCTGTGTGCGCGCGTTGCCGTTTCAGTCTGTCTGTGTGCACATATGTTTGTGTCTGTCTGTACACGTGTTTGTGTCTGTCTGCCTGTGTGTACGTGTCAGTCTGCCTGTGTGTGCGCGCGTTGGCGTGTCAGTCTGTCTGTGTGTACACGTGTTTGCGTCAGCCTGCCTGTTTGTGCGTTGGCATGTCGGTCTGTGTGCGCACGTGTGTTTGCGTCAGTCTATGTGTGTGTACACGTTTGTGTGTCTGTCTGTGTGCTCTTGTTTGCATGTCAGTCTGTGTGTGCGCACACGTGTTTGTGTCGGTCTGCCTGTGTGCGTGCATGTTTGTGTGTCAGTCAGTCTGTGTGTGTACGCGCGCTTGCATGTCAGTCTGCCTGTGTGTGCGCCTTTGTGTCGGTCTGCTTGTGTGCGTGCGGCATGTCAGTCTGTGCTTGTGTGCGCGCGTTTGCATTGGTCTGTCTCTGTGCGCGCCCGTTTGCGTCGGTCTGTCTGTGCGCGCGCGTGTGCATTTGTGTGCTGGTCTGTTTGTGTGAGCACGTGTTGGTCTGTCTGTGTGCGCGCGCTGTGCGCGTGTGCATTTACATGTCAGTCTCTGTGTGTGTGTGTGTGTGCGCGTGTGTGTGTGTGTGTGTGTGTGTGTGTGCGCGCGTGCACGTCTCTCTGTGTGCGTGTTGGTCTGTGTGTGCGCGTGTGCTTGTGTGTCGGTCTGTCTGTGTGCGCGTGTTTGCATGTCAGTCTGTGTGTCTGCGTGTTAGCATGTGCATGCACATTGCAGCCGATATCCAACAAATACCAGATCTAGAGTTTATATCTCAGGAGCTTGTTTCTTAAGCTGTGGACTCTGGCAGAAGCTTGATCTGGTTTGATCTTCATGACTACTCTTTGAAGAAATTCAAAGGTGTACTTCATCGAGCGTGGATACTCAAGGTTGACGCAGTAGATGATCCCGAAAAGAATGGCGAATCCAGATGACACATCCTGGAAGTTGTGCAGAACAACAGTCTCCTCAACCACAACTGCCACATTAAATACCTCACATGGGAAGGCTTCCTGGTTGTCACCTTCATAGCCTATCAGTAGGCCAAGCTGCATGTTCTCCATGGCTGCCTCCAGAGTCTCACCATGGGCCTTGAAAAAACAAAAAAGAACTGTGTAAAAGTTTAGGTCAAGACAAACATGGTCTGCCAAGTTACTAAGGTCTCAGGTCATCCTTAACCTTGACATGTTTTCAGGCTAATAAAGTCTCTTTGCTATTAGTCGTAGCTCTTTGAATTTTGGTGTGTAATCGTACATTTATACTTGTATTTAGCCATATTAAGAATAAGCCAACAGCACCAATACATTTTTAATAATCTAATGATGCATATCATTATCCTCGCTGTAAATGTGAGCACCTTAACCAGGATGCAATGAAAAAAAGGCTGTTTGCTCATTAAAAATGTGTGAAATCCATGTACTGAAGTAGGGCTGTGCGATTAAGGAGAAAAATCACGATCACGATTATTTTGTTCAATACTGAAATCACGATTATTCAAACTATTATTTCACGTGCAAGCATCTCTACACGACTGTGTCGGTAGGACAGCCAGTCAGTCCATCGAAAACCAGTTTGGTTTTTGGGGGGGTCTGTACGTGAATTAGGTCTGTTGGTCTTGTTTAGTTACACTATGCAATTATCATAAAGCATAAATAGTTAATAAGCTATAAAATTACGTCAGGTTATGCGTCTGGATCTTTGATGAATCACCTGAAATGAACTGATGTATGTTTCTTTCAGAAATTCTGTAGGCTAAATAAAAATGGCAAATTAATCGTTTCAACTCGATTATTTGAGTGTGGTTCGATTGTCATAGGCAAATCGTAATCACAATTAAAGTTCAATTAATTGCACAGCTCTATACTGAAGTTTACTGGGGGAGGAATCAAATCCAAATCAGTGTTTAAGGTTGTGTGCGCACACAAGTGTGGTACATGTGCGTGGGTGTGTCTGTATGTGTGCCGTCATGCATGACAAACACTTACATCACACATCCTGATGATGTTTGTAGGCTCTTCGGAAAAGTAGTGTGGCAGACCCAGCAGAGCAGCAGTCCTTCTCCTTTCATTTGTGCTCTACAGAACAAAAGTGAAGAATGTTGAGATTTTGTTGTAAATCTAGGACCTAATTATACAATTCTCAACTCATTCACTCACATCTTTCTTCAGACTGTCCAAAATGGCTTTCAGTGCAAGTTTCTTCCCAGACTTGATGGCAGCTTCGTACAGTTCGAGCAATCTTGGAGTTAGGTCATCAAGTCCGTCGAGAAACGGCTCAAGGAGGTCTGTGCCCACTATTCTTTTAAACTCGGCCCGAACATGAGACAAAAAAAAAAAAAAAAAAGGATTAAGGGCTTAGAGAATAGCGATTCAAAACAGTCACCATCAGGCAAGTGTTGTGAAAGGCTTTTGTCCACTCAGTTCTACTAGACACTTGCACATTCCACTCCATACGCAAATTCACAACCTCAGAACAGTGCCAGTACAGTATCAGCCATGCTGTTTGGAATGAAGGTGCAAGACTCAAAATTGTAACCAGTTCTGTTACCTCCTGGAGGGAGGCTCACACACCGACAGCCATTAAAACAAAATTGGATTAAGTGATTAATCTCAGTCTCAGTGAGTGTTGTCTGATGCTGTACCTGTCGCTCACAGAACATGGCCGGCCATTTGGCCATAACATCCCCGATGAGTGGTTGATCCCCCACAATCTCCTTTCTGCGCATGGAAAACATGGCAGACATCAACTCATCAATCTGCCTGTGATCTGGGTCTTTTTTCAGTACTTCCACCTGCATTGAATTGCACAGTCACAAAGGACACATGAGACATTAAGCTTCAAAGACACAAGAGCAAAGTTTGTCACTATACTACAGGCAAGTATGTATGCTGTAATATTAGACAAGAATGATGTGCATAATGTACCTCAACCATCCGCCGCTTTTCTTCCATGTCCTCAGCACTCAGTCCTTCAGGGGGATCTGGACAGTAGTGTAGCTCGCCCTTCTTGGACTTCTTCAGGTATGGTCCCTTGGCATCTTCTCCTTTTCTTTTGTTGACCCTCACCTCTGGGCATCCAGCTGCACTCAACTTTTGCTGATAATTTCCAAGCTTAAATTTCAGGCTGTGGAACCAGCCATACCAACCCTTCCCAGATCCTGGCTCTCTGAGACTGGGATGCTTCTCCACAAGTGCTTTAGCAACATTCTCATAATGTTGCCTCTCTGGATAAGGAGTAATCTTTGACATGCTGTCTGCAAGTGTGTCCAGGATATCAGTTTTCATGCCTTTAGGAATCACCATAACAGACCCATCCTTTGCATATCTTCCATTCGCTTCTTGCAGTGTGAGTTCCACATCATGCGAGAACTCTGGAATGGGAAAGGGCTCAGGCCATTGCTGGGAGTCAGATTCCCCACCACTGAGAGATGTAAGACTAGCTGTATCCAATGTGGAATCGGAGACAGCTGTATCCGTTGTGAACAACACTTTTAATGTTGCTCGCTCCTTAGGAAGGTCTCGGATGTCCGTCAGGTTGGTCAGCTGATCCTTGAACTCAGGGTCTTCAAATTGCAAAACAAACCCCCCTCTCAGGCCAAGGTTTGTGCGCAACACCTGGCAGAGTTCATCAATACTAGTGGGGGTGTTTTCAATGTAAAGACGCCTGATATCCATCTCAGATAGGACAATTCAAAACAGCATTGTGGAGCACTTCAGCCTGAAATTGGAGGAAAAAAAAAAAAGGTTTAATTAATTTTATACAACCCCGAATCCAAAAAAGTTGGGACAAAGTACAAATTGTAAATAAAAACGGAATGCAATAATTTACAAATCTCAAACTGATATTGTATTCACAATAGAACAGACAACATATCAGATGTCGAAAGTGAGACATTTTGAAATTTCATGCCAAATATTGGCTCATTTGAAATTTCATGACAGCAACACATCTCAAAAAAGTTGGGACAGGGGCAATAAGAGGCTGGAAAAGTTAAAGGTACAAAAAAGGAACAGCTGGAGGACCAAATTGCAACTCATTAGGTCAATTGGCAATAGGTCATTAACATGACTGGGTATAAAAAGAGCATCTTGGAGTGGCAGCGGCTCTCAGAAGTAAAGATGGGAAGAGGATCACCAATCCCCCTAATTCTGCGCCGACAAATAGTGGAGCAATATCAGAAAGGAGTTCGACAGTGTAAAATTGCAAAGAGTTTGAACATATCATCATCTACAGTGCATAATATCATCAAAAGATTCAGAGGATCTGGAAGAATCTCTGTGCGTAAGGGTCAAGGCCGGAAAACCATACTGGGTGCCCGTGATCTTCGGGCCCTTAGACGGCACTGCATCACATACAGGCATGCTTCTGTATTGGAAATCACAAAATGGGCTCAGGAATATTTCCAGAGAACATTATCTGTGAACACAATTCACCGTGCCATCCGCCGTTGCCAGCTAAAACTCTATAGTTCAAAGAAGAAGCCGTATCTAAACATGATCCAGAAGCGCAGACGTCTTCTCTGGGCCAAGGCTCATTTAAAATGAACTGTGGCAAAGTGGAAAACTGTTCTGTGGTCAGACGAATCAAAATTTGAAGTTCTTTATGGAAATCAGGGATGCCGTGTCATTCGGACTAAAGAGGAGAAGGACGACCCAAGTTGTTATCAGCGCTCAGTTCAGAAGCCTGCATCTCTGATGGTATGGGGTTGCATTAGTGCGTGTGGCATGGGCAGCTTACACATCTGGAAAGACACCATCAATGCTGAAAGGTATATCCAGGTTCTAGAGCGACATATGCTCCCATCCAGACGACGTCTCTTTCAGGGAAGACCTTGCATTTTCCAACATGACAATGCCAAACCACATACTGCATCAATTACAGCATCATGGCTGCGTAGAAGAAGGGTCCGGGTACTGAACTGGCCAGCCTGCAGTCCAGATCTTTCACCCATAGAAAACATTTGGCGCATCATAAAACGACAAAAAAGACCTAAGACAGTTGAGCAACTAGAATCCTACATTAGACAAGAATGGGTTAACATTCCTATCCCTAAACTTGAGCAACTTGTCTCCTCAGTCCCCAGACGTTTACAGACTGCTGTAAAGAGAAAAGGGGATGTCTCACAGTGGTAAACATGGCCTTGTCCCAACTTTGAGATGTGTTGTCATGAAATTTAAAAATCACCTAATTTTTCTCTTTAAATTATACATTTTCTCAGTTTAAACATTTGATATGTCATCTATGTTCTATTCTGAATAAAATATGGAATTTTGAAACTTCCACATCATTGCATTCCATTTTTATTTACAATTTGTACTTTGTCCCAACTTTTTTGGAATCGGGGTTGTACATACAGATAGAAAACACAACAATGATGGTAAAACCATTGCTGCAAGAGCAAACAAACATCTGGATCACGGCAAGCGGTTTGCCTGTGTGCGCGCGTGTTTGTGTCAGCCTGCCTGTGTGTACACGTGTTTGTGTCGGTCTGCCTGTGTGCGCGCGTTGGCGTGTCAGTCTGTGTGTGTACGCGTGTTTGTGTCTGTCTGCCTGTGTGTGCGTTGGCGTGTCGGTCTGTCTGTGCGCGCACGTGTGTTTGCATCAGTCTGTGTGCGCGCGCGTACGTTTGTGTGTCTGTCTGCGTGCTCGTTTGCATGTCGGTCTGTGTGCGTGTGTTTGTGTCGGTCTGCCTGTGTGCGTGCATGTTTGTGTGTTGGTCTGTCTGTATGTGTGCACGCGTGTCTGTGAGTCAGTCAGTGTGTGCGCGCGCGCGCGCGCTTGCATGTCGGTCTGCCTGTGTGTGCACGTTTGTGTCGGTCTGCTTGTGTGCGCGCGGCATATCACAGGGATGTGATTTGGGGCTGGTGAAATTATCTGAAAATTTTAGCCGGGGGTCTGGGGGCCGCAGGCCCCCAGCTGGTCCAGGGCAGCGGCCTGGTGGGGGGACAAGGGGGGAAGCCCCCCGAAGCTCCTGGGTTCTGGGGTTTTCTGACTTAAAAATTGTACTAAAATGGCAAGCAAACACACAAGAAAAAACTTGTCATGATTAACAAATTCAAGCCAATTTAACGGTCAACATGCAACTCTAACACACACACTCTCGCTCACTCTCACACACACACTCACTCACTCACACTCACTCACTCTCACTCACACACACACTCACACACACCCCAAAGAACCAGCGCGAGCAGGGCCCGCTAGCCCCGCGCCTTGTGACGTAATTCGCCCCGAGGCGAGCCGCGGTTTTTCTCCAACCATTCCCAGCGGAACTTTTTTTTCATTATTCTGTCGATTTCTTTAACTCGATTTGCATCTTTACACTCGATCACGGAGGCTGCCATCTTTCAACTCTTTGTTTGAAGCGAGCTTACGTACAGCTATCTAACAAGCGCATTCATTGGTTGTTACAGAGCGATGAGCCAATCACGTACCTTGTTTCATCTCATTGACGTAATTACATCATTTACGCAATTATGTCATTGAGATGAAACGAGGTACGTGATTGGCTCATCGCTCTGTAACAACCAATGAACGCGCTTGTTAGATAGCTGTACGTAAGCTCGCTTCAGACAAAGAGTTGAAAGATGGCAGCCTACGTGATCGAGGCGTAAAGATGCAAATCCGAGGCTGTCATCTTTCAAACATAGTCGGAACGAATAGGATACGAATGTGGATGAGGGAAAAATCGGAAAAAAAAATTTTCTTCAAGTTTTGAGGTGAAAAAAGCGGAATTCTGCGAATTCGCGGAAAAATCACATCCCTGAAATCAGTCTGTCGGTCTCTGCTTGTGCACGCGCGCTTGCGTCGGTCTGTCTCTGTGCGCGTTTGCATCGGTCTGTCTCTGTGCGCGCGCAAGCAAATGTTCGAATGTCGTTCTGTCAGTGTGTGCGCGTGCTGCAAGAGCAAACAAACATCTGGATCACTGCAGGGTGGAAAAAAATTTAAACCATGCAAGGGTTAGTATTTGTATCAGGCTATTAAATGTTATAGCAGCCCAAAACCTCGGAGAAAGATCCTAGAGAAAATTGTAAGACAGTTAATTGTTCTAGAGCAAGGTCGCAAGTGTTTTGTACTATAGAAAAGATTTGTTAACATTGCAAGAGGGTTAATTATGCAGGATTACAGTTACAAGCTGTCTTGGGACCAGATTTGTGAGAACAGTAGTTATTTACACTATAATACTTACCGCAGTGTTACTTCAGTAAAAATGTTCTTGGAGTGACGCACAGACGGTCCTGGACAAGGTATGACACAAGTGGCATGTAATCATTCAGATCCTCTGGATTCACCAAGAGGCACTCAACAGGGCTTTTCTTCACTAGATGGTAACTCCTTAAATGCTCCACATAGTAAGTCACAAATGGTTCAATGAAGAAACAAACACGGCCAGCCAGCACAATGCATATTTCCAAAATCCTTCCGAAGTCCGGTAGTCCACTTGTGCTTCCCACAGAAAGTATCATTCCCTTTGAATACTGCGTTCCATTTAAGTAGACATTAGGGGTGAGTCCAACAGTGCCAACATCACTGAACTTATTCAAGACTGCTTGTACAAGACTACCATCTAAAACTCCCAGGCACACATCTGTCACTTTTCCAGTCTCAATCTCAGGCTTGAAAATGCTGGGCATTTCAAGATAATAGGCCAACATAAGTTGGTGCCTGGAGCCAGAATGTTTTTAAAGTTATTGGCATCACGCACTACCTTTTTAAAGAAAGAATGCTTGGCCTCAAATCTGATTGTCCAGAACTCTATTAAGGGTCCAAACCTTTGAATTAGGCACGGATAATGTTCAATAAAATGATGCTTGGGGCGTAACTTGTAATTCGGGAAAACTGTCAGTAGCAAATGTCTATGATCTGATATTTTTGACTGCAAATAACAAAGTGAGTCTTCGGTGTAAGATGGAGTTGCCAAGAGCTCAACCAAGTCTTTCAGCTCAAGGATTACTTCCCATGTTTGATCCCCTTCTGGAACACGGTGGCCAATGAGGAAGGGAAGAAAACGCAGAAGACTCCAATTTTCATGTCCGTTACCACCTACAGTTCCAGTCTTTCGAAAAGTTGAGGGAATTTTCTGAGGACAGTTTGTTTTATCAGAGAATTTAAAAGGGAAGCACTGTATTTCACCATTAAGCTCTTCTAGTGTTAAATAGTTCTTTGAAATCAAATCAGCAAGGCACAGGCTAAGCTCCACAGGTACAATCCCTTCCAGCACATCGTGTAGAAAATCTGGTGGAAAGCCTGTGCATGTGTGAAAACCTGCCAGGCTGTTGAGAGGACAGTCTCGTTTAACACCATCAACAGAGGCAAGGTCACTCTGCTTTAAAACATTCACAGCTTCGTCAAATGATTCTGGTGACCTTAAAACAAAGTTCCCCGATCTAACATCACGCGTCTGTATGTCTTCACGGCTAGCTAGACAAAACCTACAAAACTTCTCAACATTGAAGGACTCTTGCAATCCACCTAAGGAATGGGCTGCCAAGTTGTCAGCAGAAACGAACAAGATGGTGCCTTTGACATTATACCCTAGTTTCTGTACAAAAATACCAGTCGTTTCCAAACATTTAATATCTTCTATCAGTGGCTTCAAAACACAATCATAACCATAAATCTTAACATGTTCAACCTTACACAGTAACGCAAGGTATATCGATGACAATGCTGACTTGTACCTAGAGGGTAAATTGCCAATAACCCAATACACACCGCAGACTTTATGTTTTTTTTTTGATGTCCCCAAAGGATTACAGATTTCAAAATCATCAATATACAATGTAATAGCTACACTTACTTTGTCACCTGAGAGAATTCTATTTGATTTATAGAACTCCCCATCCAGGAAAGACCTGTAGTTGCCAGACTGTTCAACAGGTTTGCTTTTCGCCAATGCTTGCACCACCTCTTCCCTTTTAAGAAGATCCGAAAGTAACTTAAGAATAGGAATATAAGTAATTGTATGACACTTCTCCTCTCTATTCAAAAGATATTCGACAGGTTCAATAACAGAAAAGTTGTTTTTGTAATATAACTGTCTTTTGTAGTTAGTGCCTAGAGAACATTCTCTTGAAAGCAAATTAAGTGGGTTAGCTTGTTGAAATAAATCTGTCAATGATGTCAAACATTCCTCAGAAGAACAATTATACTTCTTTAAAACACTGTCAATCGACTCTTTAGGTATATGTCCAGCACATTCGCCAATATCAAACAAATCGTCCACTATTTCTTGAATTGCAGACTTTGACACGTGAAGGATGGCTTGCAGTCGAAGGAAAAGGCATGCAAACCTGTGCTCAACTGATTTTTGTGTAGGATGGGTATCACGTTCAGTCACTAAAACATCTGGTGACTGTATCTCAAAGTTATCCTGTTCATCAACAGAATTTTGACTTTGACAATGAAGAATAAGTTCAGGTTTGAAATTATTGAATGTAGAAGACTGATGATATCTGGTTCTGTGAGCAGTAAAAGTTGAAACAACTCTTGATTTAAAAGAGCACCCCAAAAATGGGCAATTCACAGCCTCTCTTTTTATCAAATGTCTCTTTAAATGGAGAAAATAATGTTTAAGGTTGCTTGGTGCTGAAAAATTACAAAGTTCACAACGAAGTTTGGCAACCGGACTGGTTCCTTGTTTGTGGCCCTTCAAATGTTTTAGAAGCTCAACATGGGATTGAAAGACGGTAAAACAATTAGGGTAAATACAACTAAATCCAGTTCTTCCACGTCCATGCTTGTCCTTGTAATGATTAACTATAGTCTTTTGAATAAATGAGGAAAAATTGCAAAACTTACAAGACCACTTCATAAAAATATCACTGAGGCAGGTTATCACAATGTACCTGAAAAACAAAACATCAGAAAAAAAAGGTTTTAGTACAAGTGATGTACAACTCAAAAATGAAGAGTACATTTCCAGTCAAGCCTAACAAATTGGATTCATTGACTATCACCATGACTGCACAATTATTGCACACTGCAAAAATGTGAATGTAATAAGATTTGTCTAGTCAAGTGAAAAACATGTCACCCTTGATACGAGAGAAAAACCACCCAAAAAATAAACTAAAATCACCCAAAATAAGAAATTATTTTCAGATAAAGACTACTCTTCAGACTTTTTAAAACTAATTGTAGGACTTTGCCACTGGTTCAAGTGAAATTTACAAGTTTTTTGCAATAGCCCTGAAATAGATTCCCGAAGCCGTCGCCAAGATGGCCGCCGACTACACGGACTTCATACTGATCGACTTTAGCCTCATCAATATCGTTGTGTAAATTCAGAACACAGTTAACTCGTTAACTTACAGTCTGTCAGTCCTCATTATTGGTTTCAGAACAGCATCTTTCATTAAGAATCTTTTAATTTGTTTTAGTTTCTTAGACAATACAAGATTGACCGCAAAACTCGGGCCACGTGGCGTTAGCTAACGCTATCACTGTTCAGAAGACGTGCTAATCTCCAACCACGCATGGCCATGGAAGCTAAGCAACGGTTTTTTGCTATAGTGAAGAACCCCAGCCCATAAGACTAGCAGTTATCCAAGTGCATAGCTTGCTAACGTTTAATTGCTGCGACCTTTATAACTATCCAACGAACACCATTGAACCGAAGACCAATGTACCTTTCCCACAAAAAAAAATCTCATTACAGATTCGTAATATTAGCAACCAAACCCCAGCTCGAACGACCGCCTAAATAGTTAACCAACATTAGGTGGCTATAACCTTGCTAATTACCTAGCAACCACCTCTGGAATGAAGCTGAAGGTATTTTCCCTGCAAAATTTCTCTCAAAAGATTCACCACGCACACGAGTGACACTGGCAAGCTAACTTAAGCCCAAACAATAGTGAACTGGAGGCCCACCATGCAGAACGGAGTTTCCCTCATAAAATGTCTCTCTCCATCGGTCGTCACGCACATGTGTGAATAGCAGCAAAACGTTGCTGCACCTGCAGCTTGAATTTAACACGTGATTCACTTGGACCCCAGAACATGAACCTACACCAGCCTCAACTGCTCTTAACTGTTGGCCATTAAAATGTACCTCGCTAAAATTTGTATATCACCGGTGTTAACACTTCGCAGCGCACAGATCAGACGGTAACCACAGCTGACATTAATCACGTTATTGGCGGAAGGCATAATCATCTAGCGAAATTCTAGGCTATAAAACTAAAGAGGAACACTTACCAAAAGCGAACTCGTCCAAACCACTGAACTAGAAGAAGTTCAGTGGTACAAATCGTCTCTCGTGCAAAGCACACAAACGACTCCAGTTGAATTTGGCTGCAGATTGATGGTTGGCCCGTGAATGGCGGGATTGAACTGTAGATAGTCACGCGACTCGCGCATGCGCAAAGACCCGTCCTCTCCCGTTGCGACAGCGGTACCCCATTTAATTTAAAATAGCAAGTTAATTCATCCACCTTGTATTTCTAATTCATTGAAGTAACTTATGGCCGTAAGTCAGAATGATGACAACTCAGACAACTGAGTTGAAATTTCACAAAACATAATTTCACGTCAGAGTAAATTAAATATATATTCAATCATAACATATTGATGGGATATTTTTTACAGTGTATGGCATTTTTGTTGAGCATCACTGAATCGGAAAAAAGTAAAACGCACCCACTAAAGTCACTGTTGGTGGTGAACAAAATTGCACCTGTTCCTTGTGTGAAGTTATTTTTTATGTGTCACCGTTGCTTGACACAGTGTGATTGTGTTATGAAGTTTGCATGATGCCATGTCATGCCTGTTCATTGTGTGAAATTATGAATATTCTTATTTTTAAACATACAGTTGAGTGTCACTATTGCTTGGCACAGTGGCATGTTGTGTTACATCTAAAACTAAATAAAAAAGGAAACACAAAATAAAAAGTAAAATGCACCCAGAAAGTCCTTGTTGGTGATAAATTATGTCACATTCATCTCATTATCTTAGGCAGAGCAGTGAGTTTAAAAACAGGCTGATGAATATATGGACTAGTTGAATGAGGACTTATTGTTGAGTCTCTAAAATAGTCATTGAATTAAGTGACTTTTGTAGGTAAAATTAGGTGTTTAACAACCTGTTAAAAATACACCAGAATGCAGGAAATGGCATCCAATTAATTAAAAATTTTCTTGGGGAGGACCCTCAGACCCCCCGCCAGTGTGTCCCCCCCACATTAAAAATGCTTCTGACACCCCTGATCCAATGTAATACAACTCCCCTTATCCCATATTGTTCCATCTTATTAATTAATATATCATGATTAATACAATCAAAAGTTTTTGGGACATCAATAAATATCCCAGCGACATATTTTTTATCATCTATAGAGTTACTGAGTTCTTCAATTGATTCCATTAGTGCCAGCTCTGTTGATCTAGTTGCTCTAAATCCATATTGACTATCACTGAGTAGTTTATATTTTTCAATGAATTTATCTAATCTGTTACTGAATAGTTTTTCAAGAATTTTGGAGAATTGAGGAAGTAAAGAAACAGGTCTGTAATTTGTGAAGTTGTGTTTGTCCCCAGATTTATACAATGGAATTACTTTTGCTATTTTCGTGTTGCTTGGAAATGTACCAGTTTGAAATGACAAGTTACAGATGTATGTTAATGGTTTAGAAATCCCCCAATAATAGTTTTCACTAGTTTCATATCAATATCATTACAATCTGTGGACATTTTATTACTACATTTATTAACTATATCAATCATTTCTCTCTCATCTACTAGTGTAAGAAACATAGAACAAGAATTCCTCTTTATAATATTATCATACAATCATCATTTGTTACTGGATCAGCGATATTTTGAGCCAATCTTGGTCCAACATTAACAAAAAAATTATTAAAACTATTAGCAACTACATCCATGTTATAATTTTTGATACCTTTGTCATTAAAGTATTTAAGGTAATGTATTTGTCCAGAGCAATCTTTAATAATACTATTTAATATATTCTATATTCCTTTAATATTATTTTTTGCTATTATCTATTAATTTTCCATAATAATCCTTCCTACGGGTGGCACGGTGGTGTAGTGGTTAGCGCTGCCGCCTCACAGCAAGAAGGTCCGGGTTCGAGCCCCGGGGCCGGCGAGGGCCTTTCTGTGCGGAGTTTGCATGTTCTCCCCGTGTCCGCGTGGGTTTCCTCCGGGTGCTCCGGTTTCCCCCACAGTCCAAAGACATGCAGGTTAGGTTAACTGGTGACTCTAAATTGACCGTAGGTGTGAATGTGAGTGTGAATGGTTGTCTGTGTCTATGTGTCAGCCCTGTGATGACCTGGCGACTTGTCCAGGGTGTACCCCGCCTTTCGCCCGTAGTCAGCTGGGATAGGCTCCAGCTTGCCTGCGACCCTGTAGAAGGATAAAGCGGCTAGAGATAATGAGATGAGATGAGACAAATAAACTTGACTTGACTTAATTTAATAAATTCTCTATATAGAGTATTTTTCTTCTGACAGGCATTTTGTAATCCCTTAGTAATCCAAGGTTGATCATTATAGTTTTGTTTTGTACTATATTGCTTCAGTGGGCAATTTTTATCATATAATAATTTGAATATACTTAAAAAGTTATCATATGCTCCATCAATGCTATTCTCTACATAAACTGATTCCCAGTCTTGCAGTAATAAATCCTAACTCTTCTGGACTTAAGTTTATGGTCTGTCACATTTCTCTTGCAATTACAGTCATAAATTGTAAAAACTGGTAGATGATCACTGATATCATTGATTAATATTCCACTTATAATGTTATTATCTATATAACTGGTAAATATATTAAGTATGGGCGGCACGGTGGTGTAGTGATTAGCGCTGTCGCCTCACAGCAAGAAGGTCCTGGGTTCGAGCCCCGGGGCCGGCGAGGGCCTTTCTGTGTGGAGTTTGCATGTTCTCCCCGTGTCCGCGTGGGTTTCCTCCGGGTGCTCCGGTTTCCCCCACAGTCCAAAGACATGCAGGTTAGGTTAACTGGTGACTCTAAATTGACCGTAGGTGTGAATGTGAGTGTGAATGGTTGTCTGTGTCTATGTGTCAGCCCTGTGATGACCTGGCGACTTGTCCAGGGTGTACCCCGCCTTTCGCCCGTGGTCAGCTGGGATAGGCTCCAGCTTGCCTGCGACCCTGTAGAAGGATAAAGCGGCTACAGATAATGAGATGAGATATTAAGTATTAAAGTAGCACTATGGTCAGTAATTCTGGTGGGTCTGGTCATTTTGGGGTGAAGACAGTTGTTCTCAGAATCCACTGCGGTCAGTGTAGTGGTGGATCCGAAGCCTATCACATTAACATTGGGTGCAACATGGGAGTATTGAGGTATTTCACCCACGTGACCAAGTCAAGTGACGCAGCCATTTTGGACGGCACGCTTAAGTCCTTCAGTGCAAGGCGGTATGAGATGGTGGAGACCTTTGCACATTTTTACAAGAAAGTAAGCTGTGATTCGTGTTAAATTGGATCTGTCTTTTATCACAAACACTGTGCCCAGCCTTGGTATGGAGCCCTGTTTATTTATTTCTGTGTCCCGTTTCTTTCTAGCCTCTGTTATTGCGTTTTATGTCTGATGTCTGCTACATGCAACCCTAGACAAATTAACACTGCCTTGTTTCACTGCTCAGATGGGTTAACAAACACTGACCCATTTACTTTTTGCTATACATTTTATCAAAATTGCGTTAACTGATAAACTAACCTGAAATGAAATGATCACTGCAAAGTCTGGAGTACTCTGTTGGCTCCCAATCCTGTCTCTTCACAGCTGCAATCCATTTGGCCCTCTTGTCTGGGTCAGTAGGAAACCGGTAGTGATGTGTCGGTCGCGAACGATCCGGTTCAAAGAGCCGGCTCTTTGAAGTGAACGACGGGAGCCGGCTCTTCGGCGGGAGCCGAGTTGGGGAGCCGAATTAGTTTTTTGTCCTTAGGTGCCTCAGAGAGAGAGACTTTCACAAAAAAAGTTGCTGTCCGATTGCGTCTTTGTGTTGTCTATTACCATTCAAAGGAAAAAAAGTAGCATGGTGTACGCCTACTTTTTTTGGTTGATGTCATTCACAGCTGCGAAAATATGAAAATTGGTGTAATGCTTAAAGCTGTGGAGCGCAGGGGAGAGGAGTCTGTGAGGCACCTGAGGAGGGGAAAATCAGCTGTGTATTTTATATTGGTAATATAACACAGTTTTGCATTATGTTTGTGAGAAAATAATTTATTAATTGGTAAGTAAGTTTTATTTCTATAGCTAGAACATTGTTACACTGCTATACTTTACAAAGCTTTGCAATGGCTACAAAAACTAAAAAATAAAATGGAAAACATCCTATTGGTAAAATATAAATAATAATGTAATTAATTAACTAGTTAATTGCAGCAATTAAATCAAAAATAAAATCTCAGGAGCCGTTGGGGAGCCAAAAGAGCCGGCTCCTTATAGTAAGAAGAGCCAAAAGAGCCGAAATTCCCATCACTAGAAACCGGTAAAAGGAGCGTCCTGCACGCTGTCCCTGTCTGTTGTGGCAGCCCACAGCACAACAAGCAAACACCAAGGTTATTTATAGAGTGCTTACTGACAAATTAATCTATTCTAGGTGTCTGTAACACGTTTTTTTTTTTTTTCAAGCTGGTTCTCCCTCTCTGTCTGCAGCGTTAGTATGTAGAAAAGTAACATTTTGCTCAACTTGAAGGTTCAAATTGTCAACACCCATGACCCATGGTATCTTCCCTCTTTGAGCCAGCCAACACAAAGTTCAAGACTGTTAAACATGCTTTATGGAATATATATGCATGAGCTTCATGGTTTCTAAATATGTTTGATGAATAAGGCCTATAATGTTCTGCAAGGAGCTCCTCGAAGCATTAAACCCTACCCCATACCTGTTTCCATCTCATCTCATCTCATTATCTCTAGCCACTTTATCCTTCTACAGGGTCGCAGGCAAGCTGGAGCCTATCCCAGCTGACTACGGGCGAAAGGCGGGGTACACCCTGAACAAGTCGCCAGGTCATCACAGGGCCGACACATAGACACAGACAACCATTCACACTCACATTCACACCTACAGTCAATTTAGAGTCACCAGTTAACCTAACCTGCATGTCTTTGGACTGTGGGGGAAACCAGAGTACCTGGAGGAAACCCACGTGGACACGGGGAGAACATGCAAACTCCACACAGAAAGGCCCTCGCCGGCCCCGGGGCTCGAACCCAGGACCTTCTTGCTGTGAGGCGACAGCGCTAACCACTACACCACCGTGCCGCCCATCTGTTTCCATGTAACAGTGTAATCTACCATGGATCTCCCCACCAAACCACCAGAGGGCCCCCTCCTCTGAATTTTGAATTAATTTTTTGATGGTGCTTTTCATTTTCTTTTTTCCTGAGACTCACATAGACACAGTCTATGTGAAGCCTTACAGTTTACCTGCATTCTTATGAGTTCTGAACCATGATTATTTCTGATAACCATTGTATATGACCTTACCTTGCCTCTTCTTGCTTGCCTTGCCTTTGACCTTGCCTTGGTTTTGTCTGCATGTCAGATCTTTGGTGTTTTGACCCTGTTTAGCCTGTTGTTCTTGAGATTGTATTATGATTTGGACTTGTCTACGACCATTTTGGATTACAAGTATTTCACACTGAATATCTGTTAATACAAGGGTTCTCAACCTTTTCTACTTTAAGGCCCACCTATTCATTCTTGTACCAGGTCAGGACCCATTAAAAAAGATCCCCAATTATTTTGGCTCATCTATTCTATTAGAATATTCTATTGTAAAGTGTATAAATGGAACACAACATCACTTCCTCTTACAGATGGGAGCCCAGGAATTAAATAAATGTAATAAAAACAAACTGATTTTAATTGTA
Organism: Neoarius graeffei; assembly: GCF_027579695.1. Classification (NCBI taxonomy): domain Eukaryota; kingdom Metazoa; phylum Chordata; class Actinopteri; order Siluriformes; family Ariidae; genus Neoarius; species Neoarius graeffei. The sequence continues at coordinate 17,977,466 of NC_083570.1, forward strand.
GATATTGTATTTAAACCGTATGGCTGTACCAGAAGTCAACATAAAACCATGCATGCAGGGCATTCTCAGCCAAAAGGGATTAATGATCCGAAAGTGGAGTCTGGTCGATTAACACAAGAACTTATTGCCATGTTTGTGTACAGCAAACAAGCAAGTTATCAAAACCAAGAAGTACACTCAAAAGAAGTGGATATAGAAACCACTTAATGAGATAGATCCTTACACATGGAGTTGGAAAATTATCCATCTGTTGAGTTCCCCAACATCTCAAACTACCTGGTGCTGCAGACATCGTTCTACACGGACACAGAGATGAAAACCTGGAAGAGTATGGGGGCATACAGCTTTTTATATGTGACTGGCTTAAAGATCTGGGGCTCAAGACACTACAAGATAGATGGCGGTAGATGGATTCAAGTGCAGGAAGAGTGTTTATTAGCAGCCGTGATATTTACAAAAACAAAACACAAACGAAAGCAGAATCATAAAGCAAATTATTTAAACAGCATTATAAACATGGCTAGAAACAAATGTGACTGTGATAATACTTCAAAGTCTCTCTGAAAACATTGTCTGTATCTGTGCATGCTGATTGCGCTCAAATCAGTATCAAGTGTTTCCCATAACGACTGGGTCCCAAGCGCGTGCACAACATGCTCCGTGAGTGAGCATGGCCACTCGAGCTGCACCAGACTCAAGTGCACAAAGGCGCAACAGTCAAATGTTCATCTGCTGTGTAACTTTTAGCTCGCATGTATATCACCGTGCATCGCCACCAAAATGCTTCATTTTCATCGATTACCCATTGCAAAGCATCGCAAGCTGTAGTGTGACCATAACTTAATGAGGCGGATGTGACGTCAGCTGCAACCCAGTAATTGTACCCTAATATGAGTTAAAATTAGCTTCAACTTGAAAAAAAAATTGCGGCCCATTAGATGGCACTTTAGTGGGTCACGGCCCGATGGTTGAGAAACACTGTGTTAATAAACCTCCTGTAAATGGATCCATATAGTGCTTCTGTGAGCCTTCATTTACAACCAACCATTTCACCCTACAAAACAGATGTACCTGTACATCTGTGTGTATTCATCGATCTTATCCTGGGAATGGATGGTCCTGCACTATTTTGTATTTTCCCTGCTTCACTACACTTAATGAAGGGGTGGAGAATAAATAGGGAGTGTTTTCATGAAACAGTGAAAGTTTCAATTTTTCTTTACCTGCTTTCTCCAAACATTAGGACTTTTGGTACTGGGCTGACCATGACTAATTATGTTGTTCTGCTGCAATCTACAGGCATCCCTCAGCTGATTTTGCTCACTCATGTGGACCAGGTGTGTCCGGCAGTAGAGGAGGATGTGAAATATGTCTACTCCAGCCAAACTGTGCAGGATAAGGTAGTCCCTTGGTTTGCCTTAGTATCTACATTCACAGGGTCCTTCCAAATAGTGTATGCTACTGACAATAAACATATTTTTTTCTAACTCAGTCCTGCTTGCTAAAATGCTGGACTTATCTGAACAGTCTGATTTTTTTTCTGGGTGACATGGTGGTGCAGTGGTTAGCACTGTCGCCTCACAGCAAGAAGGTTCTGGGTTTGAGCCCAGTGGCTGATGAGGGCCTTTCTGTGTTTAGTTCTCCCGGTGTCTGCGTGGGTTTCCTCCACAGTTCAAAGGCATGCAGTCAGGTTAACTGGCTATTCTAAATTGCCCATATGTGTGAATGTGTGTGTGAGTACGCAGAAAGGAAATGGCTACCATACTCCTGCAATTCTGGCCAAGTCAACCAAACATGACTTCATCCACTTCAAGCCTGGATTAGGTTTAGCAGTGATAATGATGACTTAATTGCATACATAATATGCATACATAATATGTCTGCAATTTGCGAAAACGTACAAAATGTATATTTAGTGAACATGTTTGGTCCATTTTTGTCTTTACCCAGATGAAGAAAGCAGCTGACTTGGTGGGTTTGCCATTGTCCTATGTTCTGCCCGTGAAGAACTATGTTTACCAGCTGACAATGGACTGCAACACTGACATCCTGCTCCTAAGTGTGGTTATGAACATCTTACAGGCTGTGGATGACACACTCGAGGATCAGTACTCTATTAGCCCTGAAGTAGCTCCTATCTCTATAACACCTGAAAAAGATAGCATTGAAAATGGACTTGGTCTTTTTGACTAAGATCACAAAAATCCAGATTACACACTGTCATTTTAGCTTTACAGTGATCGGTATCACTGATCACTTTACAGTGATTTATTATATGGTGGGGCGTTAACTATTTTGTCTTGTCTTTACACTTTTGCAACAAATTCATTTAAAAAGTTATTTCAATCAAAAACAAAATAGTACCATTTCCACGGCATACTTTCCATTTGTCAGTGTTACTTCTTTGGTCTTCACTGTTGCATTTCATGGGCTCTAGTTTCATGACAGGGCAGAAGTGCATTGATGGTTACTGACTGGGTGTTGCTATTTTGATTTGTTACAAGCTAAATTTTCATGTTTTTCATGTTTGGTTGCTATTTTTGCTACTATTTTAGGTTAATAGATTGAGCTGAATGAATTTGGGTAGGATGATGTAAAAGTGGACACAACATTCAGCCAAAGGTTTTTTTAGTACAGATGCAGGGATAAAAATGTATTTTCCTGACTTACAAGTCCGAACCCATTTCTTCCAACCAGGAGTCTCATTAATCAAAGCGTGCACAGAAGAAAAAGATTGTGTAAGAGTTTGTCAAATAAATAAATACAATTTAAAAAATGTTATGAGTATGTGTGCGTTCTATTGCCACAATTACATTGAGAAACTTTCTAACAGCATGAACGTTCATCATTTCTGTCATCTTTTCCACTACTGGTTTTGGCAGTGTAATGTTTTACAGTGTGAGTAATATGAATAAACATAAGATGTGTCATTATTCAACTTGTAGTTGGATGGGAAATACCAGTACCGTCTCCAAATTCTCTGAGAAATTGACTGATGAGCCACTCCTCACTCAGCATAGTGTCCAGTGGTGCAAAAACACATTCCCTCTGCAAATCTTTCAAAGTATCGATCTTTATATTTGCCTTTTATACTATTTAACTATACATTCTGTCTGTCATCTGTCTGCATCTTGTGAGCACCAAAATCGGTAATTACTGTTTCAGTTATTCTGATATGATTGACAGTAAGTGGAATGGAACCTCCTCATAATCAGTTTACTTTGCTATTACACTTGTTCTACCACTCGGGGTTCTTGTGTATGGATGGTCAAATATCATGTATGAACAAAGCTTGATAAACCCCATTCACTGCATCGAAACATGCGTACTCATGGTTTATACGCAAACCTATGTGTATGCACAGTTGATTAAAAAAAACAGGTTTTATGGAAGTTCACTATTTATATGTTTGAATATCTAATTGTTTTTGCAGCTGGTATGTGAACAGCTAAAAACGTACACAGACTGGTTTCTATAAATCTTTTCACCAGCATATAACACTAACTAGGAATGCAACTTCCTGACATTCGCAAAACGATGCTTACGATCCATGATAAAATCTTTACTAGCTGCTTCATTTGTTTATCATTTAATTATCTGGAAATTCAGTTATATAAGTAATACAGAGTGAATGCTAAGAATTAAATTAAATTTTATTTAGAATCGGAATCACAGTCTCTTCATTTCACTAAGTATATTACACGTATGAGGAATTTGCCATAATGTGCGCACACATGTATGACATGTAAACAGACAGGACAAGTGTACAGACTATTAACAATATTCAAGAAAACACACATTTAACTACTGGGAATATGACATAAACATAGAATAATAGAGTAAAATCCATCCATCCATCCATTCATCCATTATCCATAACCACTTATCCTGTGCAGGGTCACGGGCAAGCTGGAGCCTATTCCAGCTGACTATGGGCAAGAGGCGGGGTACACCCTGGACAAGTCACCACATCATCGCAGGGCTGACACATAAAGACAAACAACCATTCACACTCACATTCACACCTACGGTCAATTTACAGCCACCAATTAGCCTAACCTGCATGTCTTTTGACTGTGGGGGAAACCAGAACACTCCCACGCAGACACGGAGAGAACACGCAAACTCCACACAGAAAGGCCCCCATCGGCCACTGGGCTCAAACCCAGAACCTTCTTGCTGTGAGGCGACAGTGCTAACCACTACACCACCGTGCCACCCATAATAGAGTAAAATATTAGATATAAAGAAGCTCTTGTGAAAGTTATGTAGAAGGGAAAATATATACATGATCTGAGGAAACAGAAATAAAATTATTTTTTTACAGTTGATTCCAGAATCTGTGGTATCTGGCACCAAGATGTTAGCAGCCGATCCTTCAAGTCATATCAGTTACGAAATGGGGCCTCCATGGATCTGACTTGTTTGTCCACAGATGCTCGATCAGAGTGAGATCTGGGAAATCTGGAGGCCACGTCAACGCCTTGAACTCTTTGTCATGTCCCTCAACCCATTCCTGAACAATTTTTGTAGTGTCACAGGGTGCATTATCCTGGTTACAGAGGCCAGTGCCATGAGGGAATACTTGCTGATTGTCATGAAAGGGTCTGCAGCAATGTTTATGTAGGTGGTACATGTCAAAGTAACATCCACATGAATACCAGGACCCAAGGTTTCCCAGCAGAACATTACTGAGAGAATCACACCGCCTCTGTTGGCATGTCTTCTTCCCATAGTGCATTCTGATACTCATGTGCCTATTGTGGTGGTGGACAGGAGTCAGGATGGGCACTCTGACTGGTCTGTGGCTATACATCCACATACACAGCAAGCTGCGATGCACTGTGTGATCAGACATCTTTCTCTCATAGCCAGCATCAAGTTTTTCAGCAATCTGTGTTATAGTACCTCTTCTGTGGAATCGGACCAGACAGGTTAGCCTTCACTCCCTATGTGCATCAATGAGCCTGTTGCTGGTTCACCGATTGCCCTTCCTTGGCCCACTTTTCGTAGGTACTAACTACTGCATACCAGGAACACCCCGCAAGACATGCCGTTTTAGAGATGTTCTGTCCCAGTCACCGAGCCATCACAATTTGGCCCTTGTCGAAGTCAATCAGATCCTTACGCTTGCCCATTATTCCATTTGGTTTTGACATTGAGCTCAATAGTAAAACCAAAATTTGACAAACCTTTGCAGTGGATTTTGCATTTATGTCTGCTGAGTCCAAAAACCTCATGTCTACTCCACATCCATACTGGATCTGTTATGTAAGCATCATCTTAACTCGCTACTGGCAGTGGAATGAGCAACAGCACATTTAAAATGTAATCTATTTTGGCAACCCCAGCATTCAGTTATCGGTTATGAGTGGTTGATTTTTTTTTTGGTAGAGAGAGAGATTAACTCTATAATTGATGATTGATAATTGATGGGATAAGCCTAGCACCTGTGCTACATACCTAGTTAGGCTGTTACAATTAATAACGTGTCAATGACACTGCTGTAACCACCACCAGGTTATCTTCTCTTCACCAGTGGTACTCTGATGGTCAGTGTGTTATACACTGTACAAGGTACCAAGTGAGTAATACTCAGTAATTCTAGACATACAAACTACACTCACTGGCCACTTTAATAGGAACTTGTTCTTGATTTTCAGATTCCTGTTCTTGGCTACAGGAGTGGAACCCAATGTGATCTTCTGCTGTTGCATGCTGAGATGCTTTTCTGCTCACCACGGTTGTAAATAGTGATTATATGAGTTACTCTATCCTTCCTGGCAGCTTGAACCAATCTGTCCATTTTCCTCTGACCTCTTTTATCAACCAGGTGTTTGTTTCCACCCAGAGAACTGTCGCTCACTCACTCGTTGTTTTGCGCACCATTCTGTGTAAACTCTAGAGACTGTTGTGTGTGTGAACCCCAGGAGATCAGCAGTTTCTGAAATACTCAAACCAGTCCATCTGACTCAAACCAACACCCATGCCATACTGAAAGAAAGTGATACTTTGAGATCACAATTTTTCCCATTCTGATGTCTGAATATTGTGAATATTAACTGAAGCTCTTGATTTGTATCTGCAAGATCGTATGCACTGTGCTGCTGTCAAGGGATCGGCTGATTAGAGAACTGCATAAAATAACAGGTGGATGTATGGGTGCTCCTAATAAAGTGGCTGAGTGAGTGTATACCTAATAAAATTATCAGCAAGAGCTCTGCATGAGCATTTATTATAACAGCAAATCTGGCATGGTTCCAGGTTGCCCTAAGCACAGTGAAACAGGAAATAAATGCTTGAGGCTTTTGAAATGAAATAAATATGTAAAACATGAAATAAAGATGTAAATCTTACAGCTTTTTCATGGCTGATTTGTATAGCTAGGAAGAGTGAACAAGTCATCAGACAATGATTTATTCTTGAAGTTCAGAAACTGAATCTGGGGAGAAGGTGGACATTTCAACTAGAAAATATGAACACACTGCAGGGAAGCAAACAGAAGTAACGATACACTGCTTTGAATATTTCCAATAGCTTGAAACATTTACAGTAAATTAAAATGGACAGTTTTTGGCAGATCAAATGCCTCAAAACACCACGTAAACATGTCATAATTTCTTGTTTTGATCTGAGGTATCTTCATTCATAACAACTGTTGCATCATCCTTGATGTGGTGCATATGTAACTTCCTCCATCAGACGCAACTTCCTCCAGCTTTGGCATGGCAGCCATGACCAGCACAGCATTTTTGACTTAACTTTTAGATAAAACTGTAAAAGCAAAGTAAAGTAAAACTTATAATCTGCTCTAAATATGGACAAGATCTTTGATGGTTTGTTTATATGATGCTTTTAGGCCATATCCTTCGAGAAGAACCTCAGTTGGTCAGTTTCAACCTGGGACAAAACCCATCGGTGAGATTCGATCTGTGATATCTGTGAATCTGAGTCATGAAGCAACATCACAAATCTCACTAGAAAAGCATAAGCAGTACGAGTAATACAGGATGTATGTTATGAATGAGCCAAAGGTTAGTCATAACTAGTGGTCATGCCTTTTTTGTTGTTGTTTTTTTGAGTAGCAGTTAAAAAGATTTCAAACAAAAAAATAAATAATGTAAACACATTAGCTATCAATCCTGAATAGCCATATTAGCATCACTAGGTCATGTGCTTATTTAACAGTCTATGCCTGCCCTGTTGAAAAAAAAAAGCCGAATCAAAACCACAAAAAAGCTTAGACCTAATTTAATTCCAGTGCTGAATCCTATTTTAAATAAATAAATAAGTTATTATTTGGAAATTTAAACCTTTTGTTTGATGGAAAGAATTAATGGTTAATATTCATAATGACTAATTTGTTGAGCATTGTTCTGTTTTACTTCCAGTCATGCTGTCTGATGATGTAGTATGCATATACGAGTGCATCTCAAAATATTGGAATATCATGAAAAAAAAATTTTTTTCATAAGTTCATTCAAAAAGGAAAACTTTCATATATTCTATCTTCGTTACATGTAAAGTGAAATATTTCAAGGCTTTTTGTGCTTTAATTTTGTTGGTTATGTCCTACAGCTCATGAAAATCAGAAATTCACTATCTCAAATTATTAGAACATTTCATTTTGAGTTTGAGTAAAACAGTGGCTGGTGTCAGCGCATCAAGAGCCACCACGCACAGATGTCTTCAAGAAAGGGGCTACAACTATTGCGTTCCTAATATCAAGCCACTCCTGAACACAGGAAGTCAAAGCTGTCCTCAACAGGAAGAAGGCCGCCTTCAGGGACAGGGAGGTGATGAAAGCAGCACAACAGGAGGTGAAATGCTGCGTGAGGGAAGCTAAGGACAGCTACAGGAGAAAGGTGGAGCAGAAGCTGAAGGAGAACAGCATGAGGGAGGTCTGGGAAGGTGTGAAAACCATCACAGGCCACAACACAAAGACCAGAGTCATTGAGGGGACAGTGGAGAGGGCGAACGAGTTGAATGACTTCTTCAACTGGTTCAACCAGCCCACCATGTCCCCCCCACCCTCCCCCTCACTGCAGCCATCTCTCCTTCTTCCCTCAACACACCTCCCCCAGTCATTGCAGCAGCCCCCTCCTCCCCCACTTCAACACAGACTCCTCCATGCATTACTGCAGACCAGGTCAGAGGTCAATTGAGGAAGCTTCACCCCAGGAAAGCAGCAGGCCCGGACAAGGTGTGTCCCCGACTACTGAAGACCTGTGCTGCTGAACTGGGTGAACCACTTCAATGCATTTTCAACCTCAGCCTGCAGCTGGGGAAAGTGCCCACCCTCTGGAAGACATCATGCATTGTTCCAGTTCCCAAGAAGAACCGGCCCAGCGAGCTGAATGACTTCCGACCGGTGGCACTCACTTCACATCTGATGAAGACATTGGAGCGACTCTTCCTCAGCCTCCTCAGACCCCAGGTGTAACATGCCCAGGACTGTCTGCAGTTTGCGTACCAGGCAGGTGTTGGTGTGGAAGACACCAACCTCTACCTGCTACACCAAGCCCACTCGCATCTGGATAAGGGAAATGGCACAGTGAGGATCCTCTTCTTGGACTTCTCGAGTGCCTTCAACACCATCCAGCCCCTTATGCTTCAGAACAAACTGAACAGGATGCGAGTGGACCCCTGCCTGGTCACCTGGATCTCCAGCTACCTCACCGACAGGCCGCAGTATGGCAGGCTGAAGGACATCACGTCTGATATTGTGATTAGCAGCACTGGAGCACCCCTGGGCACGGTGCTGGCCCCTCTTCTCTTCACCCTGTACACCGCGGACTTCTGCTACAACTTGGAGCTGTGTCACATTCAGAAGTTCGCCGATGACACAGCCATTGTGGGGTGTATCAGGGATGACAGAGAGCAGGAGTATAGGAGCCTGGTGAGGAACTTTGCTGCTTGGTGCAGCAGGAACCATCTGCAGCTCAACACCTCGAAGACCAAGGAGCTGGTCATTGACTTTGGGAGGTCCAGAACAAGGTCACGACCAGTTCTGATCGAGGGAGTCGAGGTGGAGGCTGTGGATTCCTACAAGTACCTCGGGCTATGGCTAGACAGCAAACTGGACTGGACTTACAACACCAACCACCTGTACAGGAAGGGACAGAGCAGGCTGTACTTCCTGAGGAGGCTGCGGTCCTTTAACATCTGCAGGAAACTCCTGTGGATGTTCTATCAGTCTGTGGTCGCCAGTGTCCTGTTTTACACCATGGTGTGCTGGGGGGGCAGCACATCCAAGGAGGACACATGCAGGCTGGACAAACTGATCAGGCGGGCCAGCTCTGTGGTCGGCATGAAGCTGGACTCTCTGGTGATGGTGGCAGAGAAGACGACTATGGACAAAATACTGAACATCATGGACGATGCCAGTCACCCTCTGCACACCGTCATCAGCAACCAGAGGAGCCTGTTCAGTGACAGAATGCTCCTTCCCTCACACCATCAGACTGTACAGCTCCTCTCTGGAGGCGAGGAAGGGTAACAGGAGGACAGAGGATGGGAAGGAGCAGTAGCCTAGCCTGACAATAAACAATACTGGACAATGTGCAATATAATGTGCAATACCTCTTCCGTTGGCCCTTTTTTTCTCTCCCCCCTCTTCCCCATAGCTTATTCTTATTCTTTTTTTATATTTGTATATGCAAATACCTAATTTAATTTAATTTATCTAGAAGTTTTTTCTCTATTTCTATTCTCTGTTTATCCTGTAATGATGCTACTGGAATTTTAATTTCCCTGAGGGAACCCGCCCAAAGGGATCAATAAAGTTCTATCTAATCTAATCTAATCTAATCTAATCTAATCTAATCTAATCTAATCTAATCTAATCTAATCTAACTAGAGACAACATCAAAAGCATCTTACCTGGGCTAAGGAGAGAAAGAACTGGACTGTTGCTCAATGGTCTAAAGTAAATTTCGCATTTCATTTGGAAATCAAGGTCCAAGAGTCTGGAGGAAGAGTGGAGAGGCACAGAATCCAAGGTGTTTGAAGACTGGTGTGAAGTTTCTGCAGTCTGTGATGATTTGGAGTGCCATGTCATCTGCTGGTGTTGGTCCATTGTGTTTTATCAAGTCCAAAATCAACACAGCATCTACCAGAAGATATTAGAGCACTTCATGCTTCCATATGCTGAAAAACTTTATGGAGCTGCTGATTTCCTTTTTAAGTAGAACTGAGCACCTGCCCACAGTGCCAAAACTACTATCAAATGATTTGCTAACCATGATATTACTGTGTGGCAGCACGGTGGTGTAGTGGTTAGCGCTGTCGCCTCACAGCAAGAAGGTCCTGGGTTCGAGCCCCGGGGCTGGCGACGCCTTTCTGTGTGGAGTTTGCATGTTCTCCCCGTGTCCGCGTGGGTTTCCTCCGGGTGCTCTGGTTCCCCCCACAGTCCAAAGACATGCAAGTTAGGTTAACTGGTGACTCTAAATTGACCGTAGGTGTGAATGGTTGTCTGTGTCTATGTGTCAGCCCTGTGATGACCTGGCGACTTGTCCAGGATGTACCCCGCCTTTCGCCCGTAGTCAGCTGGGATAGGCTCCAGCTTGCCTGCGACCCTGTAGAAGGATAAAGCGGCTAGAGATAATGAGATGAGATGAGATGAGATATTACTGTGTTTGATTGGCCAGCCAACTCGCCTGACCAGAACCCCATAGAAAATCTATGGGGTTTTGTCAAGAGGAAGATGAGAAACACCTGAAGCCCACTATCAAAGCAACCTGGGCTTCAATAACACCTCAGCAGTGTCACAGGCTGATCACCTCCATGCCACGCCACAATGATGCAGTAATTTGTTGTAAAGGAGCCCCAACCAAGTATTGAGTGTATAAATGAACATACTTTTCAGAAGTTGGACATTTCTGGATTGTGAATCCTTTTTTGATTGATCTTAGAAAATATTGCAATAATTTGAGATAGTGGATTTCTGATTTTCATGAGCTATAAACCATAATCATCAAAATTAAAACAAAAAAGGCTTGAAATATTTCATTTTTGTGTAATGAATATAGAATATATGAAAGTTTACCTTTTTTAATTCAATTACGAAAAAACTTTTTCACAATATTCTGATTTTTTGAGATGCACGTGTGTGTGTGTGTGTGTGTGTGTGTGTGTGTGTGTGTGTGTGTAAAAAAAGAATGTTCAGTAGAAAACATGTATGAAGATATAGCTCCTTTAATTTCTGTCATTTGTTTCATATGCTACATGAAATATCTTTGACATGCCTTTATATTATATCATAGTTCATTTCCTTTTATGGTGTGTGCACAGAAGTTAGGTGACGATGTTACCTCCTTGCAATTTACATTCGCACGCTCAGCCTCTTCAACAACAGGAAGTCTACCATTGTATGGTTTCCTTGCTTGAGAAGACTTTTAAACTGATTTAAAATGGAAAGGCAAAGGTAAAATAAAATTACAAAATTCAATAAGATCTAACTCTGAAAACCTTTTGATCTAACACAGTTCATACAATGTCTTAGAGGGACTTAAGACAAGCCTTGTTAGAGAACCGCAATCAGTCGGCTAGTCTCGACATGTTAGCTTTGAAGACAAGACAGAGAGCGTGTTCTAGCATGTGAAATTCAGGACGTTAAATCATGAGTAAGAGAATGTTTGCTCAACCTTTGTTTCATATTTAGTAATGACTTGTAATGACATTTCACTTCTCATTTCGTTTTTTTGTCATGTACCAGTCATAAGACTGGTGTGATGGACTGAAATACGGGAAGACATGGCACTCAGTCAAAACTATATATATATGTTGTACATGCGACAAAGAGCACATATAACAATTCGGACCTTGTTTTATGGAACACAAATTTGAACAGCTGGCTAAACTTTCATTCCATAATTTTGAGTCAACATTCCAAGAAAAGTCTCAGCCTAAAAACACAGTCTCATCATGATCCGTGAGGAAAGTTCTAGAATGCTAGTTAGCTAACTAGCTAGCTAGTTAACCAAGATAGCCAGGTTTTTTATTTTTTTTTTTGGGGGGGGGGGTTGTTTGTTTATTTGTTTTGATTGGATAGTGTTGGTAATTTTAAATCATTAAAATTTCATATTTTCTATATTAACTGATTTGAATTTCTCGGTTTCCATTTTAATTCTAGGCTGCTTAAATTGCTGATTGACGATCCCTTTCCTTACATCAGATGGACTTCTGACTCATACCCGTTTATCAATACTTGTGTCCTAGACTCATTGCTAGCTGCTCTTCATACAACCTACATGAAATATACAAATATAGAAAATCTTTTAAATAGCAATGATTTTTTCAGAAAAATTATGATTTTGTTCAAAGAAAAAAAGTATAATGACGCTCGACATCTCTGTGTGAAAGAGCTGAGTCTTGGTAAAGTTGACCTTCGTGGCCATGTCAAAGATTATTTCCCACTATTTCCGAAACTGGCATGTGCAGAAATCACTTATAACCAAAACCCTCCAAATGATGGTGCCAACTATAAAGAAATACCCAGGTAAGTGTATAAGCAACTTTAAAAGCAATAGCCTCTGCTTTTATAAATGATTAAAAAAACCATGACCTCTCATGGACATAATTAATTTTAAGTAATTTGGCATGTTTTAACAAATAGTTCATTTGTAAAGAGCAAGATTTATATACTTTAACATTCAGGTTAAATCTTTCTGCATGTAATGTGATGTTTGTCTTGGCAGCATATTTATGAAATATGGTGATGTAAAAGTTCTGGGCAACCAGTCTGATCCAAATCTAATTCTGGTTCATGGTGAACCTCACAATGTCCTGTACTGTACTGAACTGCCACTCCAAGTTGATGATGAGAAGAAAAGGTAACTGTACAAATGCTTCAAAAATCATTTTACATCAGTTTCAGCAAAACTGAATTTTGAAACTAAAGTTTATTTGTTTATCCCCGTTATGTCTCTTGAATGGTGTATTTATCTTCCTTTTAGGATCTTTGAGCTTCAATTTTTACTGCTTGGGAAGGAACAACACATGACGATGTGTTTCCGATACTCCAAAAATAAATGGTATCTATATGACAATTCAACAAAGGCTCCATTCCAGCCTTTCAAATGGGAGAGTCATGTAAACTATGTCAAATGTTTGGCCGGATACGTCAATATAACCCAAGCAAACGAAGATAAGCTTGGTAAGAGTTGCAGTTTAATCTCAGTTTGGGTGTGGGAAATATTTAACTCTCTTAAACACCAAGGGTAGTGAGAATCACCTGAATACATTCTTGGACACATGCATGCTGAGACCTGAAGTGATGTATGACAAAGTATTTGCTATAAATCCTACTGTCATTGGGGTGTCATGGGAGGGGGGAGTACTTCTGGTGGGGAGGCTTAGCAGCCCTGAAAGGGACTTGGCAATCGACCTTTGGACCCCACCTGACACCCAACTCTCACCAGTGGCTACAAGAAGTTGTAGCACATGCAGCATGCCCTGGTTAACCGTCTTGGCAGATGGGCTAAAGCTGGTTGAGGGTAGCCAATGGGTCTCAATCACTCAGTGAGCTGGGGGGATATGTCTGTCCCAGCATATGAAGACTGGCTCTGGCGGATTGGGCGGAGGAGACCAACAGGTAGGTCCAACAGCCAAGAACGCAGTCCTAGCAGGTGTCGTGGAGCACTTAGAGCAAGATGAGACACGAAGGAAGTCTTGGTCATTCACTGTCACACTTCTTGTAGCCAGGCATGCTGCATGGCTACAAGAAGTTGTAGCACATGCAGCATGCCCCGGTTAACCGTCTTGGCAGATGGGCTAAAGCTGGTTGAGGGTAGCCAATGGGTCTCAATCACTCAGTGAGCTGGGGGGATATGTCTGTCCCAGCATGTGAAGACTGGCTCTGGCGGATTGGGCAGAGGAGACCAACAGGTAGGTCCAACAGCCGAGAAGGCAGTCCTAGCAGGTGTCGTGGAGCACTTAGAGCAAGATGAGACATGAAGGAAGTCTTGGTCATCCACTGTCGCAGGGGAGGTCTCCATCCATAATGGTTTTTGGTGCCACTGTATCAAGATTTCTTCTGCCAAGAGAGTTGGATTGCCCCGTGCAACAGCTCTACCATTTAAAATTACTTCACACATAGGTGCTTGTGCATCTCAGCCCCCTACTGTCATACAACCCTCATTCCCTCTCCTCTTCTCACCTTGTACACTTGTCAGACCATATATCAAGCTGTCTGCTTCACAGTTATAGGTAATATGTCCAAAGCCCGCTTGCCTTGAGTACATTTTTCATACATTTATGATGACTCTACATAGATCCCAGAGACCTAGGCTTTCTGCCCAAGGTCCATCCATCCATCCATCCATCCATTATCTGTAACTGCTGTTCCTGTGCAGGGTCGCAGGCAAGATAGACCCTATCCCAGCTGACTATGGGCGAAAGGCGTGGTGCACCCTGGACAAGTCACTAGGTCATCGCAGGGCTGACACATAGAGACAAACAACCATTCACACTCACATCTACAGCCAATTTAGAGTCCCAATTAGCCTAACCTGCATCTTTTTGGACTGTGGGGGAAACTGGAGCATCCAGAGGAAACCCACGCAGACATGGAGAGAACATGCAAACTCCACACAGAAAGGCCCCCATCAGCCACTGGGATTGAACGCAGAACCTTCTTGCTGTGAGGTGACAATACTAACCACTACACCACTGTGCTGTCTCCTGCCCAGGGTCATATTACTCAATTTTGCAAACCAGGCAATTCCATGAAGGTGAACCTGCAAAGCATTCCCATTTGTGCCCAGTTCAGACCACATGGTAAGATTTAGATGAACCAATAGTTGGACCTGTTATCTCTCATTGTGAAAAGAAGCAAGTGACTCCATTGTATGAACTGGTCATCATCACCAAGGTAGGTATGCTGAACACACAGCCTCTACTGTGACATGCAACTCTGCATACAGTGGTGCTTGAAAGTTTGTGAACCCTGGGATCCTTTGTGACCTCGCTGACTATTACACGCCTTGCTCTTGGAGTGATCTCTGTTGGTCGACCACTCCTGGGGAAGGTAACAGTGGTCTTGAATTTCCTCCATTTGTACACAATCTGTCTGACTGTGGATTGGTGGAGTCTTTAGAGATGGTTTTGTAACCTTTTCCAGCCTGATGAGCATCAACAACGCTTTTTCTGAGGTCCTCAGAAATCTCCTTTGTTTGTGCCATGATACACTTCCACAAGCATGTGCTGTGAAGATCAGACTTTGACAGATCCCTGTTCTTTAAATAAAACAGGGTGCCCACTCACACCTGATTGTCATCCCATTGATTGAAAACACCTGACTCTAATTTCACATTCAAATTAACTGCTAATCCTAGAGGTTCACATACTTTTGCCACTCACAGATATGTAATATTGGATCATTTTCCTCAATAAATAAATGACCAAGTATAATATTTTTGTCTCGTTTGTTTAACTGGGTTCTCTTTATCTACTTTTAGGACTTGCATGAAAATCTGATGATGTTTTAGATCATATTTATGCAGAAATATAGAAAATTCTAAAGGGTTCACAAACTTTCAAGCACCAATGTACACCACCAACATATTCTACAAGGCTAAAATTGCTTCTCCCAGTGGTTTGGATGCTTTCCCAGAGAGATCACAGGTGTGCTGGCTGGTAATGAAGGCTTTGTTGGAGGAGGTTTTCTCCTCCATTTTTTCTTGGTTTGTTTGCCTTTTCCCAGCGTAACTCAAAAAGTAGTGAACAGATTTCGATGAAATGTTGATGCAAATTCGGATATATACGTGGATCCAGGATTTATTTATTTATTTTATTTTGTCTGTTCCCAATGTAACTCAAAAATTAGTGAACGGATTTTGATGAAATTGGGTGTACAGATTATCCTGTCTTATCCTCGGTTCAAGCGATTTGATTTTGATGTTGATATGTGGCTTGGCGCAGGCATGCAGTCTACCAAGTGTCCTTTTAGTTGCATTTGTCATCCAGGTGAATCTCATCACCCTTGATATAATATTGTCTTTATTGCAAATAATGTATCACACATCACTTCATGAATTAAACACTTAAAATACAGGATACAAACAAGAACTAACCAGGTGATTCTCACTGCCTCTGCTGGTTACTATGTTTCTCAGCATGGAATTATGATTATCATTTTCACATACAATTCTTTATCCACAAATCTCATCAGGATACAGTGATTCACTTTTCTTTGTTCCACTCTATAGGCATTCCTGAAACTGGAGAAACAGCAGGAGCAAGGCCTTTTTC
Organism: Neoarius graeffei; assembly: GCF_027579695.1. Classification (NCBI taxonomy): domain Eukaryota; kingdom Metazoa; phylum Chordata; class Actinopteri; order Siluriformes; family Ariidae; genus Neoarius; species Neoarius graeffei. Next base: position 17,993,717 of record NC_083570.1, read on the forward strand.
CAGTGATACCAGTTCCATCCATTCAGATTCAGGATGGTCAGTGGAGGACATGGAAGTGGATGATCAGCTCTCTGTCGCGATTCCTGAGACTAGACAAGGACTTCCCAGTCCAAAGCCTTTCTATGAAAATCAGCCAGAGATTTCCCCCATATTCAGGAAACAGGAACAGCCAATAATTGATATAGAAATGCCATCCTGCAGCAGCTCTGACTCTGATTAAAGGTATTTGCCAAAACATTATGTACAGTTATTGATTGATTGATTGATTGCTTTATTCCGAACAGTAAAGAAGAAAAAAAAATAAAAAATTTAAAAAATGCAATAATCAAAACATTGTCATGAACAACCAGAATAGCGTAGCCACAAGGCAATAACATATATGGCACCTCAAGCCAAATCACCCATCACACACATGATATCGGTTCTGACCCGCACTCGTCCTTGTCTTGCCTTTCATCCGTCCATTTTTTCTCCATTTTGCTGCTAATCAGTGGAAGCTTGACTGAGTCATTCCTCCCTTCCCCCATAGGTGATGATGCATTTGGCAAGGGTCTGCTCATTTGAGACTTTGACAGCAAATCAACTTCAACTCAATGGCCACTTTACTAGGAATACTTGCACACACGATAGCAATTAGCATATAAGCATTCACGTGTTACCATGCTAGCTGTTACCATGTTACCCGTTACGATATCATGCCTGCTGTTAGCTCGCGAGTTGTTAGCATGTTCACCATTAGCATGTTATCATGAGAGCTGTTAACATGTTAGGATTAGCATGGTAGCATGCAGAGTTCGCATGTTTGCTGTTAGCGAGTTCGCCTAAGCATGTTAGCATGCTAACTGTTAGCATATTAGCTGTTAGCATGTCACCCTCAGTGTGTTAGCATGCTAAAAGTTAACATACTAGCCATTAGCATGTTAGCCTGTTAGCTGTTAGCATGATAGCTGTCAGCATTAGCCTTAAAGTGTTAGAATTTTAATAAATAGCATGTTAATCATTAGCATGTTAGAATGCTAGCTGTTATCATGTTAGCATTAACATGCTAGCTTTTAGCATGTTAGTATGCTGTTAGCATGTTAGCATGCTAACTGTTAGCATGCTAGTTAGCATGTTGGCATTAGCATGTTGGCATGCTAGCATGATAGCTGTTCTGCTACAGCTCAGCAAGCACACTGCATTTTCTCTGCGGAAATTCAGTCTAGTTTATTTTATAATTATCAAATAATTTTTGTTTTAGACAGATTTAATGATAATTTATTTCGATCAAACCAACTTTTTAACCCGCACAATTCTGAAGAGATTATGTTTTCGAACTCATGTAAATTTGTTCCAGAACAAAACATATTCGTGTCATCTGCATAAAAGTTATGAAGTGGTGGAAATTGTGGTGGCACCAATGTAAGAAGGAGTTATATCTATAAATCTGTTATACTAATCTGTAAATGTTACTGTAGTACCACCATTGCATGTAGGTTGACAAAACTGCACTTGTTCATTGTGTGAAGTTCTCTTTTATGTGTCGTCGCTTGACACAGTGTAATTTTGTGTGTTATGAAGACTGCATGATGCCATGGCATTTTTGTTATGAGTATCACTGAATCAGAAAAAAGTAAAATGCACCCACTAAAGTCACTGTTGGTGGTGAACAAAATTGCACCTGTTCATTGTGTGAAGTTATTTTTTATGTGTCACCGTTGCTTGACACAGTGTGATTTTGTTATGAAGTTTGCATGATGCCATGTCATGCCTGTTCATTGTGTGAAATTATGAATATTCTTATTTTTAAACATACAGTTGAGTGTCACTATTGCTTGGCACAGTGGCATGTTGTGTTACATCTAAAAAGGGAAACACAAAATAAAAAGTAAAATGCACCCATAAAGTCATTGTTGGTGATAAATTATGTCACATTCATCTCATTATCTTAGGCAGAGCGGTGGGTTTAAAAACAGGCTGATGAATATATGGACTAGTTGAATGAGGACTTATTGTTGAGTCTCTAAAATAGTCATTGAATTAAGTGACTTTTGTAGGTAAAATTAGGTGTTTAACAACCTGTTAAAAATACACCAGAATGCAGGAAATGGCATCCAATTAATTAAAAATTTTCTTGGGGAGGACCCTCAGACCCCCTGCCAGTGTGTCCCCCCCCACATTAAAAATGCTTCTGACACCCCTGATCCAATGTAATACAACTCCCCTTATCCCATATTGTTCCATCTTATTAATTAATATATCATGATTAATAGAATCAAAAGTTTTTGGGAGATCAATAAATATCCCAGCGACATATTTTTTATCATCTATAGAGTTACTGAGTTCTTCAGTTGATTCCATTAGTGCCAGCTCTGTTGATCTATTTGCTCTAAATCCATATTGACTATCACTGAGTAGTTTATATTTTTCAATGAATTTATCTAATCTGTTACTGAATAGTTTTTCAAGAATTTTGGAGAATTGAGGAAGTAAAGAAACAGGTCTGTAATTTGTGAAGTTGTGTTTGTCCCCAGATTCATACAATGGAATTACTTTTGCTATTTTCATATTGCTTGGAAATGTACCAGTTTGAAATGACAAGTTACAGATGTATGTTAATGGTTTAGAAATCCCCCCAATAATAGTTTTCACTAGTTTCATATCAATATCATTACAATCTGTGGACATTTTATTACTACATTTATTAACTATATCAATCATTTCTCTTTCATCTACTAGTGTAAGAAACACAGAACAAGAATTCCTCTTTATAATATTATCATACAATCATCATTTGTTACTGGATCAGCGATATTTTGAGCCAATCTTGGTCCAACATTAACAAAAAAATTATTAAAACTATTAGCAACTACATCCATGTTATAATTTTCGATACCTTTGTCATTAAAGTATTTAGGGTAATATATTTGTCCAGAGCGATCTTTAATAATACTAATTAATATATTCTATATTCCTTTACTATTATTTTTTGCTATTATCTATTAATTTTCCATAATAATCCTTCCTACGGGTGGCACGGTGGTGTAGTGGTTAGCGCTGTCGCCTCACAGCAAGAAGGTCCAGGTTCGAGCCCCGTGGCCGGCGAGGGCCTTTCTGTGCGGAGTTTGCATGTTCTCCCCGTGTCCGCGTGGGTTTCCTCCGGGTGCTCTGGTTTCCCCCACAGTCCAAAGACATGCAGGTTAGGTTAACTGATGATTCTAAATTGACCGTAGGTGTGAACGTGAGTGTGCATGGTTGTCTGTGTCTATGTGTCAGCCTTGTGATGACCTGGCGACTTGTCCAGGGTGTACCCCGCCTTTCGCCCGTAGTCAGCTGGGATAGGCTCCAGCTTGCCTGCGACCCTGTAGAACAGGATAAAGCGGCTACAGATAATGAGATGAGATGAATCCTTCCTACATCTCCTTATGATACTCGTTAACTTGTTTTTATATTTTTTATATTTATTTTCTGCCTCTTTGGTTCTTAATCTCACCTAACAACCTGTGTTTTCTCTCCCTCTCTCCCCCCCCCCCCAAATCTGTCCCTCTGAGTTACATGTTGGTCCTGGGATCGAGATGCTGACCTCGGACCTGCCTGATCCATCCTGGTGCCCTGTGTCTGGTTGGAGTCTCATCGCATCGCTCCTGTGGAGGACGGCCCCATGAGGACAGTTGAAAGTCACACCTGGAAGACGCTCTGGACTCTTATAGTAATGCTTTTATGGCTGAGGACTACAGTTGACTTGCTAACTTTAGGACTGCAGTTCTCATGAACAGTTTTGCACTCAAGTTTCCATCAATGAAGAGTTTATAGCATCAACAAAACTGACTTCATGTTAAAACTGTTAATGTTATAGTCATGCTGTCTGTTGTTGCCCAAACGAGGATGGGTTCCCTTTTGAGTCTGGTTCCTCTCGAGGTTTCTTCCTCATGTCGTCTGAGGGAGTTTTTCCTTGCCACCATCGCCATAGGCTTGCTCATTGGGGATAGATTAGAGATAAAATTCTCTCATGTTTTAAGTTGTTCAAATTTTGTAAAGCTACTTTGCGATAATGTTTATTGTTAAAAGCGCTATACAAATAAACTTGAATTGACTTAATTTAATTTAATAAGTTCTCTATATAGAGTATTTTTCTTCTGACAGGCATTTTGTAATCCCTTAGTAATCCAAGGTTGGTCATTCTAGTTTTGTTTTGTACTATATTGCTTCAGTGGGCAATTTTTATCATCTAATAATTTGAATATACTTAAAAAGTTATCATATGCTCCATCAATGCTATTCTCTACATAAACTGATTCCCAGTCTTGCAGTAATAAATCCTAACTCTTCTGGACTCAAGTTTATGGTCTGTCACATTTCTCTTGCAATTACAGTCATAAATTGTAAAAACTGGTAGATGATCACTGATATCATTGATTAATATTCCACTTATAATGTTATTCTCTATATCATTGGTAAATATATTAAGTATTAAAGTAGCACTATGGTCAGTAATTCTGGTGGGTCTGGTCATTTTGGGGTGAAGACAGTTGTTCTCAGAATCCACTGCGGTCAGTGTAGTGGTGGATCTGAAGCCTATCACATTAACACTGGGTGCAACATGGGAGTATTCACTCATGATGGGGTGCCCCACCATGCACACACATTCACACCTACGATAGCCAAATCACCTACCGTATGGACATGTTTTTGGACAGTGAAAGGAAACTGGAGAACTTAGAGGAAACCCAGACAAACACAGGAAAAACAAACCATGGACCTGAGAGCCATGAGATAGCAAAGCTACCCAGTGCAATACTATGTAGCTCCAAACCACTGAGTTGGCCACTCATAGATATGTAATATTGGATCTCATCTCATTATCTCTAGCCGCTTTATCCTGTCCTACAGGGTCGCAGGCAAGCTGGAGCCTATCTCAGCTGACTACGGGCGAAAGGCGGGGTACACCCTGGACAAGTCGCCAGGTCATCACAGGGCTGACACATAGACACAGACAACCATTCACACTCACATTCACACCTACGGTCAATTTAGAGTCACCAGTTAACCTAACCTGCATGTCTTTGGACTGTGGGGGAAACCGGAGCACCCGGAGGAAACCCACACAGACACGGGGAGAACATGCAAACTCCACACAGAAAGGCCCTCGCCGGCCACGGGGCTCGAACCCAGACCTTCTTGCTGTAAGGCGACAGCGCTAACCACTACACCACCTTGCCGCTCTAATATTGGATCATTTTCCTCAATAAATAAATGACCAAGTGTAATATTTTTGTCTCATTTGTTTAACTGGGTTCTCTTTTTCTACTTTTAGGACTTGTGTGAAAATCTGATGATGTTTCAGGTCATATTTATTCAGAAATATAGAAAATTCTAAAGGGTTCACAAACTTTCAAGCACCACTGTATGTTTGCAGGGGCATAGCTAGGATTTTTCAAAGGGGGGGGGGTCACACACTGACTGGCAGCCTGAGTACATTATGTAACAAAAAATAATTACCATTGCAAGTTTTAGGTAGCTTAGGAACCGGCTCTTCCATTTTTGCAGTTTCTTCCAAGTTTTCTTGATGTTGTGTTCTAGAAACGGCACACTAGAAGTTAGAGCTTTTAGAATATGTTGTACCAGAAAGCTTTGAGTAGCTTTAATACATTTGACTCATCCTTAATCTCTCCTTAAATAGACCCAGGAACAGGTGCTGCTGATTGGACCTGATTGTAATTAAAGTTGTGTTCTCTTGCTCCCCCTAGCGGTGGTACAAGGCAGAGCGCAGTCACACAATGTCTACATCCATTATCTGTAGCCGCTTATCCTGTCCTACAGGGTCGCAGGCAAGCTGGAGCCTATCCCAGCTGACTGTTGGCGAGAGGCGGGGTACACCCTGGACAAGTCACCAGGTCATCGCAGGGCTAACACATAGACACGGACAACCATTCATGCTCACATTCACACCTACGGTCAATTTAGAGTCACCAATTAGCCTAACCTGCATGTCTTTGGACTGTGGGGGAAACCGGAGCACCCGGAGGAAACTCACACGGACACGGGGAGAGCATGCAAACTTCACACAGAAAGGCTCGAACCCAGGACCTTCTTGCTGTGAGGCGACAGCGCTAACCACTACACCACCGTGCCGCCCCCACACAGTGTCTCATTTGAAGTTAATCAAGCAAATGCATTTTACTGTGAAAACACAGTTGTACACAGAGAATGGTATTATACATTAACATATCTGAAGCTATGTTGTAAATCAGAGCATGATTTGTAATCTTAAGGTTTTTGGCCATTAGTAAGGGGAATACTTCAGATTCATTGTTTCAGAGTCTTATGTTCCTCATATAACTTTGTAGCAGATGCAGGATGCAGCTTGACCTCATTAAAGATCAACAGTATTTTATTCAGCAAGGATGCATGGTCAAAAAAAAAGGGGGGGGGGGGGACTTTTTAAACCTTTATTTGAGGGACAGCACATGTGAAGAGCTTGGGGATTAAGCTAAGAGAGATGAGACTGAGATGGTATGGGCACATCCTGAGAAGAGATGCAGAGCATGTTGGAAGGAGAATGTTGAGGATGGAGCTGCCAGGCAAATGCAAACAAGGAAGGCCAAGGAGGAGATACATGGACGTGGTGAGAGAGGACATGAAAGTGGCAGGTGTGGTAGAGAAGGATGCGGAAGACAGGGAGCAATGGAGATGAAAGATCTGCTGTGGTGACCCCTAATCAGGAGCAGCCAAAAGAAGAAGATTTTTTGCATAATTCCTCCAAAATTCTCCAAGCTCCTTTGGGGACTTAAAATTAATATTGCTAACATCAGATCAGACCAGTTAAACATTATACTGATACATTCCAAGCAGAGACTTCTTGTTCTGGGAATGTCAGGCAAAAATAAAATGCTGAGCAACTTGACTCTGGTCACAAACTCTTCTTCCTATTGTTCATTTAACAGTCAGAGTTGGGTCACAGTTTTTCTGTGACAGAAATAATTGAAAACTTGTGAACCAGATATTAAAAAGATGAACATGTTAACCGGATTCACACGTTTCTGATAATTATGGCAGTGTTAAGCAAGGAGCATGGCTAAACATTTGTTGAAATCTCCCTGGAAAAGATGTCATCTTGAAGGCAGCATGTGTTGCTCCAAAATCTCAGTGTACTTTTCTGCATGAATGCTTCATCACAGAAGTGTAAGTTACCTTTGCCAAGGGCACTGACACAACCCCATACCACGACACACCCTGCTTTTTGGACTTGTTCCTGGTAACAGTCGGTATGGTCCTTTTTGTCTTTGGTTCAGCGCACACGGTGTCCATTTCTTACAAGAAAGATCTGGAATACTGATTCGTCTGACTACAATACACGTCTCCACTGTGCGATGGTCCATCCTAGATGCCTCCGAGCCCAGAGAAGTTGATGGCGCTTCCGGACACAATTAACATAAGGCTTCCTTTTTGGACAGTAAAGATTTAACTGGCATTTGTGGATGTACATAACTCAGTATTTTAGTGCTTGACAAAGGTTTGCCAAAGTAATCCCAAGCCCATATGGGTCTATCAGCTATAGATGAATGACAGTTCTTGATGCAGTGCTGTCTGTGGGATTGCGAGTCACAGATGTTCAGCTTAGGCTTGAGCCCTTGCCCTTTATGCACCAAAATTCCTCCAGATTCCTTGAATGATATTATGCACCACAGAAGGTGAAATATCCAAATCTCTTCCTATCTTGCTTTGAGGAACATTGTTTTTAAACATTTCAATTATTTTTCCCATGCATTCATTGACAAACCGGAGATCCTCAGCCCATCTTTGCTCCTCAAAGACTAGGCCTTTCTTGGATACTAATTTTGTACCAAATCATGATTACAATCACCTGTTTCAAATCACATTATCATTTAATTGTTTTACCTCATTACTAGCCCTAAATTGCCCCGTCTGAACTTTTTTGGAATGTGTTACAGGCCTGAAACACAGAACTGGATGTATATTAACAAATTAAATGAAGTTGACCAGAGAAAACATGAAACATCTTGGGTTCATTCTGTCTGCAATGAAATACAAATCAAAGTAAATTTAGAAATCACTGCTTTCTTTTTATTATTTGCATTTTCCATACTGTAACAATTCCTGATATGGGTGGAGCACAGAAGCATGGCAGGAGAGAGTTGATGTTAGCCAAACCACTTTATTTAGCTTTTCAGCTTTCTTTCTTTCTTTCTCTCACTCACTCACTCACTCACTCACTCTCCCCGACCACATGCATTGTGGTCAGGGAGAGAGCTCTTTTTCTCTGCTCTCTCTCTCCTTTTATGCTCCATTCCTGTAACAAACACACACACACACACACATTATTGACAGCAGGTGGAATGACTTAGCCACTTACCTTCCCCGACCCCGCCCTCCATTCACAGACTGCTGCTTGGCCACGCCCCTGCTGCCACATACCGCCACTGCCCGACTCAGGCTGGGGAGCCGTCCGGCCTGAAGCTAACTCCCCCCCTGATGGGACAGGAAGTCCGCCACCACCATCTGTGCCCCCAGCCTGTGGATCACCTCAAACTTAAATGGCTGGAGGGTGAGATACCAACGGGTGAGCTGCGCATTGACATCTTTCATGTGGTGGAGCCACTGGAGGGGTGCGTGGTCCGAACAGAGAGTGAAAGGGCGCCCCAGCAGGTAGTATCGAAGGGCGAATGACTGCCCACTTGATGGCAAGACACTCCTTCTCAATTGTGCTGTACCTACTTCCACGCATCGAGAGTTTCCGGCTGATGTACAGCACGGGGCACTCCTCGCCCTCCACCTCCTGGGACAAAACGGCCCCCAGCCCTCTGTCCGATGTCTGCAAAATAAAGGGGAGAGAGAAGTCAGGGGAGTGTAAAAGTGGCCCCCCCACACAGTGCAGCTTTTACCTCAGAGAAGGACTGTTGGCACTGCTCCGTCCACTGGACCGGATCTGGAGCCCCCTTTTTAGTGAGATCGGTTAGTGAGCTGGTGATGTCTGAAAAATTAGGTATAAACCTACGATAATAGCCAGCCAGTCCCAAGAACCGTCTCACCTCCTTTTTGGTCTTGGGCCTCGGGCAGGCCGCAATCACTGCAGTCTTGTTAATTTGGGGACGCACCTGCCCATGGCTCAAGTGGAACCCCAGATACCGTACTTCCACCCGCCCAATCGCACACTTTTTTGGGTTAGCTGTGAGGCTTGCTCGCCTCAGTGACTTTAGAACGGCCCTCAGGTGTTCCAGGTGCCGCAGCCAATCATTACTGTAAATTATAATGTTGTCTAGATAGGCGGCCGCGTAGGCAGCGTGAAGGCGGAGGACCCTGTCCATAAGCCGCTGGAACGTAGCGGGCGCCCCAAACAACCCAAAAAGGAGCATGACAAATTGGTGTAATCCAAACGGTGTGGAAAAGGCCATTTTTTCTTGGGATAGAGGATTCAAGGGGATCTGCCAATATCCCTTTGTTAGATCCAGTGTTGAATAAAAGTGAGCAGCACCTAACTGATCAAGCAACTCATCAATGCGAGGCATTGGGTATGCGTCAAATTTAGACACCATGTCGACCTTTCTATAGTCCACACAGAACTGGACCGACCTGTCGGTCTTGGGAACCAGGACCACTGGGCTGCTCCAGTCACTGTGGGACTCCTCAATTATGCCCATTTTGAGCATGGCCTTGAGTTCGTCCCGAACCACCTTTTTTTGTGTTCAGGCAATCGGTAAGGGCGGCTACACATTACCATCCCCGGGGGCATTTCGATGTGGTGTTCTATGAGGTGGGTATGACCAGGAAGGGGCGAGAACACATTGGAAAATTCCTTCTGCAACTTGGCTACCTCTGTGAGTTGGGCCGGTGAGAGGTGGTCTCCACAAGGGACTGGAGTGGTTCGAGATGTTATCTTTTTTACCTCTGGCCCCAGCTCCACCTTCTCTGGGACTACCGATGCCAACGCCACGAGGACCCCCTCATTCAAGCGTTTTAAAAGGTTGAGGTGGTAGATTTGTAGTGCCCCGCCCCATCCATTCGCTTCACCTCAAAGTCGATGTCCCTGACTCGCCGTGTGACCTCAAAGGGCCCTTGCCGCTTGGCGACTAGTTTAGAACTCGACGTGGGCAATAATACGAGCACTTTGTCTCCCGGTGTGAACTCTCTAAGGCGCGTGCCCCTGTCATACACCCAGAATAGAATATGGACAGACACTAGAGGGTAATGGTGAACATCCCCGTGCACACACAACGCTTTCACTGCTTGTGCTCTCCCCAATGCCTCACCTTGAACCAGGCATTGGTGAATTGAGGTCTGATTACAACTGGAATCCACCAAAGCATGATATGTATTCCCTTGAATACTCACCGGTATGCGATATGCTCCAGCCTGATCGGGGGCGGTTTCTGGCGCGTTGGGGATCTGATTACAGCACCCACCTCCCTTGCGGAGCTCTGACTTTGGAGATGCTCTGACTCCCCGCCGGCCGCTGCGCCAGCACACCGGCCCAGGCTTTCCCTCTGCACTGGTGTTATGGGTGTCACTCACCTGAGGGGGAGACAACACAGACACAGAAGAGGGAGATGGGAGGACACCACAGGTGTGACTGGCCGGCTGGGGAGGAGCCAGCAGCCGCCTCCGTGGCAGGGGAATGGGGTGGACAGGGGGACAAGAGACAGGAGAGAGAGAAGAGAAGCGAGGGAAGACACCTCATCTGCCTGCCATTGGAGCCGCCTTCAGATGGTCCTCCGCCAGCTCGATGGCTCGTTCCAGCGACGCCAGGTGGTGACACTGGACCCATTCCGCCGTTCCTTCCGGAAGTCGAGAGATAAACTGCTCCAGTGCCACCAGATCAATGATCTTGTCGGTGTCACAGTCTTCCGCCCTCAGCTACCGCCAGCACGCGTCCTGGAGTTGCTGGCTGAATGCAAACGGCCGGCCAACCTCCTCCAGTGCCAGCGTCTGGAAGCGCTGACGATGTTGCCCCGGGGAGCAGTCGAGCCGCTGCAGAATGGCTTTCCTTAGGTCAGCATAGACCAGTCAGCTGTCAGCAGGGAGCTGCTGCGCTGCGCCTCGCCAGTTAGGAGCGGGAGGAGGCACGCCACCCGCTGCTCCTGCGGCCACCCCCATGCCTCGGCTGCTTGTTCGAAGAGAGCGAGGAACGCTTCCGGATCGTCCTGCGGTCCCATCTTCGTGAGGGTGGCGGCAGCGGTGGCCGACAGCCCTGCTGACACGAGCAGATGCCGGAACGCCTGGCGAACTTCCTGCTGGGCCAGCATCAAGGCTTCGAAGCATTGCTGCTGCTCTTTCCAGAGGGTGATAAGCGCTTGATGCTGGTTCTGCTGGGCGGTAGCGAGGGCAAGGATGAGCTCTTCAAATGGGGAGGACTCCATGGGGTGGTTCCCTTCTGTGCTTCTGGGTTTCGGCACCACTGTAACAATTCCTGATGTGGGTGGAGCACAGAAGCACGGCAGGCGAGAGTTGATGTTTTCCAAGCCACTTTATTTAGCTATTCAGCTTGCTTGCTTTCTTTTTCTCTCTCTCACTCCCTCACTCACTCATGAATTGTGGTCCGGGAGAGAGCTCCTTTTCTCTGCTCTCTCTCTCCTTTTATGCCCCGGCGAGGGCCTTTCTGTGTGGAGTTTGCATGTTATCCCCGTGTCCACGTGGGTTTCCTCCGGGTGTTCCAGTTTCCCCCACAGTCCAAAGACATGCAGGTTAGGTTAACTGGTGACTCTAAATTGACCGTAGGTGTGAATGTGAGTGTGAATGGTTGTCTGTGTCTATGTGTCAGCCTTGTGAGGACCTGGCGACTTGTCCAGGGTGTACCCCGCCTTTCGCCCGTAGTCAGCTGGGATAGGCTCCAGCTTGCCTGCGACCCTGTAGAACAGGATAAAGCGGCTAGAGATGATGAGATGAGATGTTGTCTTTGTCCTATTTTCAGTGAAATATGTGGAAATAAAACTGTGATTAAAGAGAAGCAGAATTCTCAAATCATCTGTCGCTTGACAAGGCGACTCGGAAATCTACAACTATACCATCATGTACACTATAGTGATCTTGAATAGGTGGTCAGTTTCATTGCCAGTCAGTTTGAGGGGCTGAGATGATTATTACATTATACATTATGAAACTGGCCCTCAGTCTTATTGGGGCCCTGAGCCAAATAACCTGAGTCACAGAAAACAGCCAGAATTCGCATGACGGATCGGTTTAAGTGTGGTTAAATCCAAAATGGTTTACTAATAGACATGTAGTGCACTACATAGAGTGTAAAAGACAGCCTTTTTCTCGTACTGTGAAGTTCACTAATGTAGGGACTATTGTGAGATTTGACACTGAGTTTGTGTGTAATGCGCGCTTCTCGCCACTGGGTGGCAATAAAGCGCATTTCAGCGTTAATCTTCCTGAAAGAAGAAGGAGGCGGTTGTGTTTTGTAAGCAGTGATGGCGTCGTACTGGAGATTATTTGTATTAATCGTTTCTTCACTTTTGGTCTATGTTTCGGCAGAGACACGACAGTTTGGCACGGTAAGTGGTTTAAAATGGGAAAAATGTTGATGAAGGACTGCGCGAGACAGCTGTGGTTTCTGGATTAGCTGTAGCGGGCATTGCTATCTGTTGATTAGCTTCACGGGCTAACCAGCTTTAACTGTTCTGTCGTGAATACACTCGATATATGACAGTTAATAGGGAGTTTTATAACTGTCATTTACATGTATAATTTCAGTAAACGTTTCTGTGTTAGTTTTTGGCCAGCTCACTTTCGTTATCTATCTATCTATTTATTTATTTAACTCCACATCCAGACAAGTCCCGCCCCCTGCATTATGATTGGCTGGTAGCTCGAAACCCAGTGCAGTAGTCGCCAATCGATTACTAGGAGGCGGGACTTACAGGAACAGAGGAGGAATTTAAAGAGAAAATTGTTTTTCTCTTCTCGTGTAATTTGAACAACTGAACATAATCAGTAGGTGGTAAACGATTCAGTAAGGGTTAATGTTCAATATATCGTCATGGAGGGACTTCTCACTTCCGAATTAAATCGGTGCAAGTTTAGAATAATAGGACTCATATTGGGAATCTATTCTGGGTGTCATTAGGATTCATACTGGGAGTCAAATTAGGAATCTCTTCTGGGTGTCTCATTATGAATCGTACTGGGAGTCAAGTTATGAATCTATTCTGGGTGTTATTAGGATTCATACTGGGAGTCAAATTAGGAATTATTCTGGGTGTCTCGTTATGAATCGTACTGGGAGCCAAATTTAGAATCTATTGTGGGTGTTATTAGGATTCATACTGGTAGTCAAATGAGTAATCTATGACACCCAAAATCGATTCCTCTTTTGACTCCTAGTATGAATCCTAATAACACCCGGAATTAGGATTTGTACTGAGAGTCAAGTTATGAATCTATTCTGGGTGTCATTAGGATTCATACTGGGAGTCAAGTTGGGAACCTATTCTGGGTGCTTCGTTACAAATCGTACTGGGAGTCAAGTAATGAATCTATTCTGGGTGTCATTAGGATTCATACTGGGAGTCAAATGAGTACAGAATAGATTCCTCTTTTGACTCCTGGTATGAATCCTAATAACACCTAGAATTAGGATTCGTACTGGGAGTCAAGTTATGAATCTATTCTGGGTGTCATTAGGATTCATACTGGGAGTCAAATTAGGAATTATTCTGGGTGTCTCGTTATGAATCATACTGGGAGCCAAATTTAGAATCTATTTTGGGTGTTATTAGGATTCATACTGGGAGTCAAATGAGTAATCTCTGACACCCAAAATCGATTCCTCTTTTGACTCCCAGTATGAATCCTAATAACACCCAGAATTAGGATTCATACTGGGAGTCAAGTTATGAATCTATTCTGGGTGTCGTTGGGATTCATACTGGGAGTCAAGTTGGGAATCTGTTCTGGGTGTCTCATTACGAATCGTACTGGGAGTCAAAGTTGGAATCTATTCTGGGTTGTTATTAGGATTCATACTGGGAGTCAAATGAGTGATCTATGACACCCAGAATAGATTCCTCTTTTGACTCCCAGTATGAATCCTAATAACACCCAGAATTAGGATTCGTACTGGGAGTCAAGTTATGAATCTATTCTGGATGTCATTGGGATTCATACTGGGAGTCAAATTAGGAATTATTCTGGGTGTCTCGTTATGAATCGTACTGGGAGCCAAATTTAGAATCTATTTTGGGTGTTATTAGGATTCATACTGGGAGTCAAATGAGTGATCTATGACACCCAAAATCGATTCGTCTTTTGACTCCCAGTATGAATCCTAATAACACCCAGAATTAGGATTCTTACTGGGAGTCAAGTTATGAATCTATTCTGGGTGTCATTGGGATTCATACTGGGAGTCAAGTTGGGAATCTGTTCTGGGTGTCTCATTACGAATCGTACTGGGAGTCAAAGTTGGAATCTATTCTGGGTTGTTATTAGGATTCATACTGGGAGTCAAATGAGTGATCTATGACACCCAGAATAGATTCCTCTTTTGACTCCCAGTATGAATCCTAATAACACCCAGAATTAGGATTCGTACTGGGAGTCAAGTTATGAATCTATTCTGGATGTCATTGGGATTCATACTGGGAGTCAAATTAGGAATTATTCTGGGTGTCTCGTTATGAATCGTACTGGGAGCCAAATTTAGAATCTATTTTGGGTGTTATTAGGATTCATACTGGGAGTCAAATGAGTGATCTATGACACCCAAAATCTATTCCTCTTTTGACTCCCAGTATGAATCCTAATAACACCCGGAATTAGGATTTGTACTGAGAGTCAAGTTATGAATCTATTCTGGGTGTCATTAGGAATCATACTGGGAGTCAAGTTGGGAACCTATTCTGGGTGCTTCGTTACAAATCGTACTGGGAGTCAAGTTATGAATCTATTCTGGGTGTCATTAGGATTCATACTGGGAGTCAAGTTGGGAATCTGTTCTGGGTGTCTCATTACGAATCGTACTGGGAGTCAAAGTTGGAATCTATTCTGGGTGTCTCGTTATGAATCGTACTGGGAGCCAAATTTAGAATCTATTCTGGGTGTTAGGATTCATACTGGAAGTCAAATGAGTAATCTATGACACCCAGAATAGATTCCTCTTTTGACTCCCAGTATGAATCTGAATAACACCCAGAATTAGGATTCATACTGGGAGTCAAGTTATGAATCTATTCTGGATGTCATTAGGATTCATACTGGGAGTCAAATTAGGAATTATTCTGGGTGTCTCGTGATGAATTGTACTGGGAGCCAAATTTAGAATCTATTCTGGGTGTCATTAGGATTCATACTGGGAGTCAAGTTGGGAATCTATTCTGGGTGTTTCATTACAAATCGTACTGGGAGTCAAAGTTGGAATTATTCTGGGTGTCTTGTTATGAATCGTACTGGGAGCCATATTTAGAATCTATTCTGGGTGTTATTAGGATTCATACTGGGAGTTAAATGAGTAATCTATGACACCCAAAATCGATTCCTCTTTTGACTCCCAGTATGAATCCTAATAACACCCAGAATAAGGATTCATACTGGGAGTCAAGTTATGACACTCTTCTGGGTGTCATTAGGAATCATACTGGGAGTCAAATGAGGAATTTCTTCTGGGAGTCAAATGTGGAATTTATTCTGGGTGTCTTGTTGAGAGTCAAATTAGCATTCCAACTTGGCATCATTAGGAATCATATTGGGAGTCATTTGAAATCCAACTGGGAATTATCACGAGTCATGTTGGGAGATTAAGAACAATCATACATCAGGATGTCTTTTGTAATAACAGTTTGTATTCTTTGATTCAGAGTGTAACTCTACTGCCTAGAAGGGAGTCATTTAAAGCATGATTCTGAGTAGCATCAAGTGTGTGTGTGTGTGTGTGTGTGTGTGTGTGTGTGTGTAATTCATTGTTTCCCCACAGGAAAATGTGATTAACGTGACTGCGGTTAGTGAAAATGAAGATTTGACGTACAACGTGCAGGTAACCTCCGAACCACATTAGATCTGAATGCTGTACAATTGGGTTAGAGAGAGATGCTGGAAGCTGACGGCTGCTTAGAGCCTTCTCTGCTCCATTAACGTTTCAGGTCAGCTTGAACATCACCCTGGTGGACAATAAAACTACCGTCAATGGGGTTCCTCTCAAGCCGTCAGAGGTGATGAGGATGCCGTGCAAGGCTTTGCTGCGTGAGTACGGCTCTAAACGCCTTGGGAACTTACAGAGCGGTGAAGTGTATGAGATCCTTTGCTATGAGAACTGCAGGATGTTTTAGATTGAAACGCTTAAACTAACTCTGCTGCTCAGAGTATTCTTCACACGCGCTCGTCTGTCTCCACAGTAGACGACAGTAACGTGAGCCTGAGTGACGGCGCCGGGATGGCGCTCAGCAGCGTGTTGAGGCTGATGCTGGATCACTCGTATCTGCAGAGTGAAACGGGGGACGAGGTGCTGCTGCTGCTGACTCTGGGTCAGGAGATGATCCAACTCGGTGAAGAGAAGGTCTGACTTCCTGTTCCATTTTAATGTCGCAATACAGTGTTAACCTTTTATCATCATCGATCAGCAAGTGAAGGAGGTCTTTCGCTTAATTAAAAATAAGCTGCTTGTTCGCTGATGTGGTTAAGGACACAGTGGGACTTGGTGTAACGAACAAAACTCCACCGTTATGGCGTTGGCCATCTTTGACACCAGAATCACCTTTCCGTTCCAGGTTTTAAAGACAGGATTTTAGCAGAAAGCTGGAATTAATGTGGATGTAAATGGAGCTCTGGTGTTTTATGTTAAATTTTAAGTATTAATTTAAAAAAAAAAAAGTAAAATTTGGCCACGACGAACACTTCGGTGCAAAACTGCCAACTTGCCAATGCAGATCGTTACTTCCTTTCTAAAATCTATTAAATTTCAAAATGTGTGTGTGGGGGGAGGTTTTTAAAAAACTCTATACATATGTAGTCATTATGTTAGGAATAATACATTTGGGGGCGTGCTGCTTTAGAAAAATAACCAATGACAGAGTTGCTGTCATCATCCCAAAGTTGATTAATTTCCCCAAGTGCTTTATTCCTCTTATAACACAGATAAGTTTGTCATGTGACTTAGAAACCATCCTCAAGTCTTCGTCAGCATGGTGATTTTTTTTTTTATCTACCACATCAATTATTACGAGTTGTTCTTATTCTCCTTTGAGGCTAGAAGTCCTTGTGAACGAGCTGTTCCACCCAGTACAGTAAAAACATTTCACGTGGACCTGTGACTCGCTGCTTTTCTAGAGAATTCCGCAGCAGATCCGACTGGAGAACTGAGATGGAAGTTGTCGTTCTGATGTGCAGGTTTGGCAGCCCGACGTGTGGGAAGTGAAAATGCTGCTGAACCAGACGTCTGAGGAGGTCACCCAGGAACAAAACATCTACCCGGCGAGATCCAGCAAGATCGTCGCCATGCCGCGAGAAAACGACATCGTCGTGGCCGAAGAGTATGTCGCTAAAACAGGTCGGTGTTCCTCACTTTGATCTCACCTGTTTAGTCAGAAGAACATACAACCCCGATTCCAAAAAAGTTGGGACAAATTGTAAATAAAAACGG
The DNA here is from genome assembly GCF_027579695.1 of Neoarius graeffei. Classification (NCBI taxonomy): domain Eukaryota; kingdom Metazoa; phylum Chordata; class Actinopteri; order Siluriformes; family Ariidae; genus Neoarius; species Neoarius graeffei. Next base: position 18,011,286 of record NC_083570.1, read on the forward strand.
AATGCAATGATGTGGAAGTTTCAAAATTCCATATTTTATTCAGAATAGAACATAGATGACATATCAAATGTTTAAACTGAGAAAATGTATCATTTAAAGAGAAAAATTAGGTGATTTTAAATTTCATGACACCACCACATCTCAAAGTTGGGACAAGGCCATGTTTACCACTGTGAGACATCCCCTTTTCTCTTTACAACAGTCTGTAAACGTCTGGGGACTGAGGAGACAAGTTGCTCAAGTTTAGGGATAGGAATGTTAACCCATTCTTGTCTAATGTAGGATTCTAGTTGCTCAACTGTCTTAGGTCTTTTTTGTCGTATCTTCCGTTTTATGATGCGCCAAATGTTTTCTATGGATGAAAGATCTGGACTGCAGGCTGGCCAGTTCAGTACCCGGACCCTTCTTCTACACAGCCATGATGCTGTAATTGATGCAGTATGTGGTTTGGCATTGTCATGTTGGAAAATGCAAGGTCTTCCCTGAAAGAGACGTCGTCTGGATGGGAGCATATGTTGCTCTAGAACCTGGATATACCTTTCAGCATTGATGGTGTCTTTCCAGATGTGTAAGCTGCCCATGCCACATGCGCTAATGCAACCCCATACCATCAGAGATGCAGGCTTCTGAACTGAGCGCTGATAACAACTTGGGTCGTCCTTCTCCTCTTTAGTCCGAATGACACGGCGTCCCTGATTTCCATAAAGAACTTCAAATTTTGATTCGTCTGACCACAGAACAGTTTTCCACTTTGCCACAGTCCATTTTAAATGAGCCTTGGCCCAGAGAAGACGTCTGCGCTTCTGGATCGTGTTTAGATACGGCTTCTTCTTTGAACTATAGAGTTTTAGCTGGCAACGGCGGATGGCACGTTGAATTGTGTTCACAGATAATGTTCTCTGGAAATATTCCTGAGCCCATTTTGTGAGTTCCAATACAGAAGCATGCCTGTATGTGATGCAGTGCCGTCTAAGGGCCCGAAGATCACGGGCACCCAGTATGGTTTTCTGGCCTTGACCCTTACGCACAGAGATTCTTCCAGGTTCTCTGAATCTTTTGATGATATTATGCACTGTAGATGATGATATGTTCAAACTCTTTTTGCAATTTTACACTGTCGAACTCCTTTCTGATATTGCTCCACTATTTGTCAGCGCAGAATTAGGGGGATTGGTGATCCTCTTCCCATCTTTACTTCTGAGAGCCGCTGCCACTCCAAGATGCTCTTTTTATACCCAGTCATGTTAATGACCTATTGCCAATTGACCTAATGAGTTGCAATTTGGTCCTCCAGCTGTTCCTTTTTTGTACCTTTAACTTTTCCAGCCTCTTATTGCCCCTGTCCCAACTTTTTTGAGATGTGTTGCTGTCATGAAATTTCAAATGAGCCAATATTTGGCATGAAATTTCAAAATGTCTCACTTTCGACATTTGATATGCTGTCTATGTTCTATTGTGAATACAATATCAGTTTTTGAGATTTGTAAATTATTGCATTCTGTTTTTATTTACATTTTGTACTTTGTCCCAACTTTTTTGGAATCGGGGTTGTATTAGCCTGGAGGCGCTTGCATGACTGACTCTCGTCTTCTGCAGGCGAAGACCAGGTCCTCCACACGACCAGTCACTACCCGCTGAGGCAGGCTGAAACCACCCAGGAGGAGACGGCCGCTCCAGGAAAGCTTCCCGAGACCCCGCTGCGCATGGAACCCAGCGTGCTGTACGAGGGCGTGAAGGGGGACGAAGTTGATCCTGATGAGCTGCTCCCGGACGTCCCTCTCCGCCAGTCGCCCTCGTCTTATAACGTAAGGAGTCGGTTCTGAGAACAGAACCGGGGTTTGTTCATAAAGCTCCTTACTTTTATATTCTATTTCCGATCTGTTTATTCTCGGAGGATTTTGATTTGACGCTGCTTTCACACTCCAGGTCACGTTTCGCAGAAAATAATTCCTTGCCAACATTTGAAGTGTATTTTCCTGACGTTCATTGATGCCTCTCGCACTTGATTATTTTTGGCTTCTAAATCTATTGCAAAATGAAACCACCTCCTCACCACACTCATCTTATCTGCATTCCTAAATCTAATCTAGTCTATTAGGACTGGTAAGTGTTACGGTTTGTGTGCGTCTCAGACCTGGAACTGATTTTTCATATCAGCACAAAAGCACTTGAGCCTGCACTTTTCTGTAAAGGGAGGGAAAAAAAAAAGTGTAAAAGCAGCACAAGTTTGTATTGCGAATGCAGCCACGTGATCAAAATGTGCTACGTCATGAGCGTCCACCACGATGGTGGATATACAAAGCGACTAGGACGGCAGCCGCTGAAAGTGTGCCTGTAGACGGGGCTCGACATTAAGGACTGCCCGACTGCCCGGGGCAAGTGAAACATGCATTCAGGCAAGTTGGAATGAGCATATATTACAAACTAGCACCACAAAAATTAAGCTTTTTGATCTTTTATTTCAGTTCCTAAAAGCGTCCCTCACTACGTATCCGCCATTACGTCTTGGCTGTTTTCTTAGTCTCGGTTTCGATTACTGTTTAGCAAGTTATTTTAATATCCCCCCGCTGTTGTAGTATGGTACGCGTCCTGTTTACAGACCCCTTGTGCATGACGTCACGCATCACGTGATAATTACAGCTGGGGTCAGACAGACAGTCTTTCATGCACGCAAGGCTTAATCTGTCTTCAGTATGGTTGCGCTGTTTTTGCTTGTTCAAACAGAGAACACTGCTATCAAGAAAAATGTTAACAAATAGAAGCAAATGCTTCAAGAACAACAAGGAAATGAGCGGTTAAAGAATACGAGGAAAGGAAGCTCAGCCTGAAAACTCCACAGAAATTCACGGTTGTATTTAAAGTGTATTTTACCAAAACAAAGTCGGAAGTGAGGATGGAAGAGTGTGCTTAAGAATCTCGTTTTATTATTATTAATATTTTTCCTGCTCTCATTCGAGTTGGCTTCTTCTTGATTTTCTGACAGGTGAAGCCGCTTCCTTATTCGACACAGAAAACCCAGATTGGTTTCAAACAACTTGGCCGTTAAAAAAAACCCTCAACAAAGAGCGACATGCGCGATAAATCCTGAAAGAACAGAACAAAGAGCAAAGAGAGCTGGAGCTTTGTTTCTGTTATCAGAGGAACACAGTCCTGTGCAAAATATTTATTTATTTATCCATCCTCCACCTCTAGGTGTTTTTAAATAAAAAAAAAAGTGCTGCGTCATGACAGACCGGCTGCACTGATTCAGTTACAGGTTGCCAGGTCTGTATAAAACACCCACAACCTACACACCTAAACAATAATGTTAAACTCAAACATTATCCTATCTGTCATGATGCACTGTTGGTTTTTTTTTTCTTCTTTAAACCAAGAGATGGATGATATATAAATACTCTCAAAACGGTACTGTTCAAAAGTCTTGGCACCCTATCGTTTTCTTCATACAAACTTCTAGTTTATGATTTCTACATTGTCGAGTAATGAACCTACAGTCTGAGAGAGTTCTACACAAACACACACTGAACGTTTACAACAGCTGCATGCATGTGAAATGGAACTAAATCGACTAAGGTAGGAAAAACTGTTTTGGCTAAAATTATTGTCTGTTAGAAGTAAAAAGTAACCAACAACCAAACTTCAACTCGATGTGTGATCTTCATTTTATGTTGCAATTCACAACAATTCTATGGTTTTCCTAAAGGAAAAAAAAAGTAGCACTTGGAAAACAGGGGCAAGTGGAAATTAACCCCCACTTGCCCCCCAGGGCAAGTGGGTTTAAAAGTTAATGTCGAGCCCTGGTAAACAATGCTGACTTTTATCAGTATTACCCTGATTTAAACAATCGAGCGAGGATGGATATGTGTGGTTTTGACCCGTATTATTTAAAAAAAGTCAGACTTTTCTGAAGATAAGACGCTTCTACCGACCATAGGTCATTTTGTCCAAAGTCTTTTTCATATACGCTGTCGGTTATTGTATATTTTAGGTATTTGTTTGTTTGAAAAAAGAAGGAATTCTCAATGGAATTTGACCGACGCGAATGAGCGTCATAGTACGCAGGGCTCGAAATTCGTGGTGGTCCGGTCGCCCGAGGCAACTTTAATTTGTCATTTGGCAGGTAATTCCTGTCACTAGTCAGCCCGGCTGGCTAGTTGAAAATAAAAAATATTTATGAAGTGACGATTCAGACACACCGTCAACTAAAGCCGCCACATATTAAGTGCGTGCCGTGTCTGTGTTAATCGATAGGACAGAAACTACCGAAGAATTCCGAATCATATCGTGTACGAGTCAGGCTGTTGGTTTTTTCACTACTGCGCATGCATATAACACATCTTGTTGAATATCGCGGTGATCACGTGCAGTATTGAACCAGGTGGGCGGAGCACAGAAGCACGGCAGGCCAGAACTGAGTTCTCAATGAACTATTTATTGCTAGCTTTTCAGCCTTTTATCACTTCCCAGCCGCACACACACGTGTTCTGGTTGGGGAGAGCGAGCTCCCTTTCTCTGCTCTCCTCTCCTTTTAAAGGGCGCGGTCACTGGGGAAGACGCACAAACACAGGTTAATCCCCATCAGGTGCAATGATTCCACCACTTACCTTCCCTGACTCCGCCCTCCATTCACAGACTGACGCTTGGCCACACCCCCGCTGCCACATCATCGCCCATTTAAACACGTGTTTTTGTTTGCATCTACATCTGCCAAAGCTACGTTGCGATGTGGAATTTTCTGAAAGGTGTACAGAAACCGCCAGAGACGGGGACAAAGCGACCTCGGTCTGAAGAGGAGAAACGACAAAGGACTTCTAAGCAAACGTGGGAGCAGCGTAGGCCTTGGCTGCGATACGATTTTTATGGAATAATCAATTTTTTTTTCCAAGTTGATTCCTAGTCAATATGAACAGAGCCTAATCTAGGGCGCGTAATACGCGTTTTTTATCTGTCTGTTGCACATCCACTTTTCGGGCGCGAGAGTGATATCACGTATCTATTCATTTTGTCGTGCATTTATAAGTAGAGAGCCTGTAGTTGCGTTTTACTGAATCTTGTGCATATCAATTTGTCAGCACCTGCTAGCAAGCACTGTGGTAAATATAGCGTTGTTTACACACCAATCGGAAAATAGCGGAAAGGACCAAAGTATTCCGAATGGTTTATTTAGCGGGTAAAACAGTTTTGTGAACTATTATATCATTGGTCACTGAACCAGAAGACAGTGTATCTCAACCAATCGTGTGAAGTGTTTTAAAAATACCCAAAAGCACATGGCATATCGTTCTGTCTCATCCAAACATAACATTCAGAGCCTCCAGGATTTCGCAGTTTGCAACATCAACACAAATTCAACCAATCCCCGCGAATTCAGGGCGGTGTTGCAATTCTATCCAATCACCGCAACTTTCCTGCAAATTTGACCAATCGTTGGCGTCGTCTTGGAGTGACGTCGACAAACTACCTTCCGCCTTACTTCCGTGTATACATTCAAGAGAAGCAGCATGTGCGCAGTGTTGCCAGATTGGGTGGTTTTAAGTGCATTTTGGCGGGTTTTGAACATATTTAGGCTAGAAAACGTCAGCAGTATCTGGCAACATTGCATGAAAGTGTGTTATGTTTACAGTGAAGGACTGTGTGCACTTTATTTATTTTTTTTCTCAATATAAGAAATTAGGCGGCACGGTGGTGTAGTGGTTAGCGCTGTCGCCTCACAGCAAGAAGGTCCTGGGTTCGAACCCCGGGTCCGGCGAGGGCCTTTCTGTGTGGAGTTTGCATGTTCTCCCCGTGTCCGCGTGGGTTTCCTCCGGGTGCTCCGGTTTCCCCCACAGTCCAAAGACATGCAGGTTAGGTTAACTGGTGACTCTAAATTGACCGTAGGTGTGAATGTGAGTGTGAATGGTTGTCTGTGTCTATGTGTCAGCCCTGTGATGACCTGGCGACTTGTCCAGGGTGTACCCCGCCTTTCGCCCGTAGTCAGCTGGGATAGGCTCCAGCTTGCCTGCGACCCTGTAGAAGGATAAAGCGGCTAGAGATAATGAGATGAGATGAGAGATATAAGAAATTAATGGATGCCAAAATGGTATTTTATTTTCCATTGTTTAGGCAGCTTCAGCATCATACTGTGAGATTCTGTTCAAATTATTATTATTTTTTTTTCTTTTATGGAGCCTGAGCCATTTATTTTATTAGTTTATAATTATTGTTTTAGTCTTCAGGAGAGACTGCCTGCACACAGTACTAGTATTAATAGTTTTTTCTTACATGAAAGCTGAGGTATTTATATTATATTTTAAGGTAACTTCATGTTTTGCTGTGAGGTTCTCTGCACTTTAACTTTTGAACCAACAGGTGCATTTGGATAAGTAAAGCCTATTTTTCTGCATTTTTGTAGTCCTGGTAATCTTACACATTCTACATGATTGCTAGGTTTTGTTTTTTTTTTAGTAATTTGTTTAATTTTTCTTGTTGAAAGTTCAATTTAGTATTATGTTAATGATATTCTAAAAGTTAAGATTAATAAAACTGTTCTGTTTATAGATGTACTCTTGAAAATATCTACCAATGCATTACTTATTTTTTTGTCCCCACTAACTGGAACAAATGAGGAATATTTTTACCCATGTTAATATTTTCTGTCCCCTGTTTCTACAACTAGTGAGGGATCTCCCCTATTTTCAGATTCCTAGATTAGGCTCTGATGAAGCTCCTAATGCTTTCTCTCTCATAAATGGTGAAATACAGAAAGCATGTTGGACATATTTTGGGTGCTATAGTCATGATAGTAAATATATTTGTTTTCAATACTCATACACCAAGTTGCCAAGTTTTCCAATATATTATTTGTTGATATTATATTATTGTGCTCTGTGGTGTTCTCATTTATGTATTTAACAACAGTATCAAAATACTCGGGTCTTGAAATAAATGCACATTATTCATGAACAATGGTAACTACTCTCTTTTGCGTTATATTTTTGACAGAAGTAAAATTCATACATGAACAAATTTTGGCGAGTTGATTTTTCTGTTTGGCGAGTTACTTTGGAAGGTAATTAGTGTGGCTGGCTGGCGAAAAAATATATGAATTTCTAGGCCTGGTATGTGCGCTTCGACACTAACTAAGGGGGTAACCATGTCGGCCCGTGCCGCTTGCTGACCCTGGGATGAGTTAACTCCCTTGTCATTGCAGGCCTGTTTCCAGCTGGATCATATTAAATCTTTAGGTGCTGAGCAGCGCTGTCGCGGGGGCTGTATTATTTCGAAGGGAGGGGCATCTGCAAAATTTGGCTTTGCTGTGAGCTCTTAATTTTTAAAGTGGGCTGGATCATGTTAAACCTTCAGGTGTGGAGCAGCACTCTCGAGCACAGGAATACAAAATTGAAAAAGGCATTGGACGAAATGTCCCGAGCCCCTCGTCTCCAGTTTCCTCGCCCTGTCGCTTGACCCCACATCCGGCTTTCTATTTTGCTTCGAGGTCACCTTGCAAGTCAAGGATTGTTGTCAGAAAAGTAGGCGTGGCTAGGAATCGTACTGGTTCATAATTTTAGCCTTACGGATCAAGTCTGGTCGATTGTGTGTTTGCTCCACGCAGGAGGCGTGTCGGTGGTTGGAGGATCTCCGGGACAAGCTGAGACGCTTCTGCTCCGAGTCTCTGCCACTCTTCTTCCTCATCATGTGGGTGGTGGTAGTCGGTGTCGTCGGCTCTGCGGTCATCATCAAGGTCCTCGAGCTCCTGTTTCCCACGTGTGAACACAAGTACGACCGGGCTGCCTTTTTTTTTTAAAACCCACAATGACCGAGCTGTTATTCCTTGTATAATCCCTTATAATAAGACAATCTTTGTGTGTGTTTGGTTTTCATCAGGGGTTTCTTTCATCTGAACCCAGAGACTCTGATGCCGGTCGAGGAGAAGCAGAGCCTGATAGAGAACATGCAGCTGGAGGTAGAGGAGCAAGACAAGAGCCATGTAAACGGAGAGCTGTACTGATTGTGGTTAATTAATATTTTTATTTCCCCCCGGTTACCTGCTTTTGACGTTTCTGTGAGTTTTTCTTGCAAATGTAGCACTTTACAGGCCTAAAGATTTTTCTTTATTTCAGAATGAGCGATGTTTTGTTGGTTTCCATGGAGGCATGACTCAGATTTAATATTTCCTATTCCGTTTGTATTTTTCAAGTTGCTATTACAGTGTGTCCATGGAGGGGAAGAATCTCCTGTGGTGTACGATGACGTATTTATGCACTTAACTCACTAAAATAGAGTGGAGTTTTGGGACCAAGCGACAGCTTCTGGTCCGTGTTCAAATGCTACAATAAGGTCCTGAGGCACGCGCAGTGCAATCATATGGACACAGGAACAATTCATCATAGAACAGTGCTGTTATTCCCTAAATCACTAAGAAGGGGGGGGAAAAAAAAAAGTTTTGGATGTGTGGGTTTGGAAAATAATGAAATTCAGGGTGTTACCATCATGTTTTATTCCTTAATTTTCAAGCTGGACACTGACTGAATTAAAGTGTTAACTGTGTGGTGGAACTTACAGGCGCTCCTCCAGCACACGCTTCCAAGTTTCACTCAATATTTCAGAGAACTTTTATCATAGTCAAACATGTCACTTATTCACTAGAAAAAGGCCACTAATTTGGAACAAAGCAAAGCAGCACCTGGAATATCAGTGTAATCTCAAAAAAATCGTGTATTATAAAAATATTTGGTTTGTGAAGACAAGTACAATAAACCACAGACTGACTAATCATTGGTTACAGCTTCGTTTCATCAAAAAAGTTTAAACATGCAGCTACAATATCAACTGTTTCAAAGTGCTGAAAAAGGGGCAGTTGGCTCTTAAAAGTAGTTACAGACCACCCCTTTAAGGACATCCTGAATTTTAGGGCGGGTCAACAGGAGCCGAACTCCGCGATCCACTTCTCGTATTTCTCGAGGTCGGCGGCAGAGACGGATTTCGACACTTTCTTCAGAGCCGTCTGGAAATCCTCCATGGTTGTGGGCATGTGCATCTCGTCTCGGGAAATGTTACGGATCTCCTCCGGGGTCAAACCTTCGATTCGTCGCCTCATGGCCATTAGAGACGCGTCTCTGCAGACAGATAGATAAAATGTCCAAGTCTCAAGGTTATAAAGGTAGAAATCTTTTTTTTTTTTTAAGGGCAACTTATTAGATGAGAGAGATCCAATCTGAGAAGAGCGGGGGGGGGGGAATCCAAATTGTGCAAAGCAGCCCAGAAAGTGAACGGAGTTTGATTGATTGGCCGTACCTGCAGACATTGGTGATGTCAGCACCTGAATATCCCTCCATCTGCTCTGCGATCTTATCCAGCTCCACATCGTTAGCCAGCTCCAGCTCCTTCAGGCTTATCTTCAGCAGATCGGCCCGGCCCTTCGCTTCAGATCAAAATACATGTAGGCAGCATCGTAATTGTCGTTCAACATGTCATGCTGGCTTTAGTTTTGTTTTTTTTTTGGGGGGGGGGGCGGTACCTGTTGGCAGTGGTATATAGATCCTTTTTTCTAGTCGGCGTCTCAGAGCTTCATCGATGTCCCAGGGGAAATTTGTGGCTGCCAGGACCATCACCATTTTCGAAGGGTCGTTTTCAGACGGTCCTCCAACACCTACACGGCCAAAACGAAGAACATTTACTGTCTCGAGCAAAGAGGAAACTCATTTTTTTTTTTTTGCTCAAAGCATACCGTCCATTTGCATCAGAAGTTCGGCTTTGACTCGTCTGCTCGCTTCGTGCTCTTCTGAAGTTCCCCTGCGGCTGCACATGGAGTCGATCTCGTCGATGAAGATGGTTGTGGGAGCGTAGAACCTCGCCTACGCATCCAGATCAAACATACCAAAGCGGAGCATTTTGGGCGTTACAAGAGAAAACGGACCAGAAACTCTCTGGACGATGTATAGACTCACCATTTCGAACAGCAGGCGGACGAGTTTCTCCGACTCCCCTCTGTATTTGGAGGTGAGCGTAGACGAGGAGACGTTGAAGAAGGTTGTCCGGCATTCTGTCGCTACGGCTTTCGCAAGCAGAGTTTTGCCTGTACCTGGGGGCCCGACCATCAGCACGCCCTGCGATAAACGAATTGTTTAAAAGCAAAGTCGTTTCTTCTTGTTCCTCAGCCTCTCAGGAATCATCAGGTGTACCTTCCATGGTCGTCGGATTCCTTTAAAGAACTCCGGCATCCACATGGGCAGAACCACCGCCTCCTTCAGGAGCTTCTTCGCTTCCTCCAGATCAGCAATGTCATCCCTGGGAAAGGGAACTTGGTCAACAACACGGCACAGCCACATGCTAATACGTATGCAAACACGGTGTGCTATGAGGTTCTTTAAAAAAAAAAAAAAGCAGCGGCGGCGGCGTCATCACCTAAGAAAATCTGGTTACAGTGAAAACTGAATAAAACAGTTGCAGACTGCCTGTTATGACTACTTCTCTCATTAAACCCATTCTTTAACCGATACGCCGGAGGTAATACCTGATACCGGAGCTAAATTACGTCAGATGATCCTTACCATGTTTTGGAATCTACTTAAAACAGCGACCCGTGCAAACCTGGATCGATTTCCATAGGGAAAAATTGCCATTAGAAGGAAGTCTTCAGGCTCATCAGGTGATGTTGGACGTAATGATTAAAAAAAAAAAGCTCTCGGAGTCGGGAAACATCATGCAAACGAGCACATGTGACCTGCTCCCGAGAGGCGCTTATTTATTATTCGCTACGCTAAGAATAGCGTATGAATGCGATGAACGCACCACTTCACGTTCAGGTTTTGGGAGATGATATCTCGCTCCAACGCTTCAATCAGGTCTTTGTCTTCTCCTCCTCTGTCGAACTTCTTCAGTTCCAGCTCAGAGGCCTCGGGTTTGTTCTGGAGGTGGGAGGGAGAGGAAATAGACGTTGAGAATGCAGCAGCAACTATTAAAAAAAATTTAACAAAACACACTCATTTTACACTGAGGAGGGGGAAAAAAAAAAACAACCCAAAGAGCTCAGCTGCAGGACTGCGCTGCTGTTATGACTCTGTGAGCTGCCTGTGTTTACTCTGATGGAGGAAACCGGTATCACAGGTTGTAATCCTACTCAAGTAAACACAGACACAAGGATATCAAACAACGTGTTCAGTTACAGTGAGGCTGACAGGCGTACAGGAGAGTGAAAGTGATCCCCCACCAAACTACCTACTCGTCTATCTATTTATTCATCTACCCATCAATCCATCTTTTATACATACATCTATCCATCCATCCACCAATCTAACTTTCATCCATCAGTTTATGCAGTCGTCTGTCCAACTAGCCAGCCATCCACCCAACTAGCCAACCAGCCATCCATGTATCAAATCCAACTAGCCATCCAGCCATCCATCAAATTTATCCATCCAAGTATCCAATCCATCCAACCAACCAACCAACCAACCAACCATCCATCCATCTAGCCATCCAAGTATCAACTCCATCCAGCCCTCCATCCATATATCGTATCAAATCCATCCAAGTATCAACTCCATCCAGCCCTCCATCCATGTATCAAATGTTTGATATCCATGTGCTCATTCTAAGGTCATCCTGACTAGAGTAACAGCTCACACACAGAGTTCCACATTAACACCCAGTGATGACAATTTTAAAGAAAATCCTCCAAGCTGTTTATAAGAGGACTCATGTTTTTCACCAAGTCTTTGACCGTGTGCTTTGTAGTTTCAAGAGAATGTGAAGGAACGAGCCATTATTACTGCTGTAGTGCAACAGGAACTAACCTGACATCAAGTGCAACTATAAACAGATCAATACCAATACATTAAGTACAGAGTAATCAAGAATCATTACGATAAGAGGACTTAAAAACACTTCAGGGTGTGCCGTTAGAAACAACGATAACGGCATCAACCCACCTTGTCGTCTTTCTGCTTCGGCATGTGTTCTTTCTTCTCTTTGCCCTTCAGTGGTTTTCCTCGGTCGCCGTTCACGACGCGTGGTGATTGTCGGTGTTGGAAGCGCGGCCCAGCGCTCGATCTGCTGCCGTGAGCTTTACCATCTTTATAGGGTACCGGGGCCTTGCGTCCTGCGCACGGAGATGACCTGCACGGATTCACACATGAACATGCGTCGAGAAAACTTAGCCAAGTCGGTATCGAATTAATGTGGATCAACAGATTTGACCAAATTCTTCCTTTTTTATTCGTAACGCGTTTCCCGATTAACCTAAACATCGTTGGTTGAATATATATTAGTGCATCTCAAAAAATTAGAATACCATGAAAAAGTTCCTTTTTTTCCATAATTTAATTCAACAAGGTAAACTTTCATATTCTATAGTCATTACATGTAAACTGAAATATTTAAAGCCTTTTTTGTTTTAATTTTGATGATTATGGCTTATAGCTCATGAAAATCAGAAATCCAGTATCTCAAATTATTAGAATATTCCCCAAGATCAATCAAAAAAAGGATTTACAATACAGAAATGTCCAACTTCTGAAAAGTATATTCACTTATACACTCAATACTTGGTTGGGGTTCCTTTACCATGAATTACTGTATCAATGCGGTGTGGCATGGAGGTGATCAGTCTGTGGCACTGCTGAGGTGTTATTGAAGCCCAGGTTGCTTTGATAGTGGCCTTCAGCGTATCTGTATTTTTGGGTCGGGTGTTTCTCATCTTCCTCTTGACAATACCCCATAGATTCTCTATGGGGTTCAGGTCAGGCAAGTTGGCTGGCCAATCAAACACAGTAATATCATGATCAGCAAACCATTTGGTAGTAGTTTTGGCACTGTGGGTAGGTGCTAAGTCCTGCTGGAAAAGGAAATCAGCATCTCCAAAAAGCTCGTCAGCAGATGGAAGCATGAAGTGCTCTAAAATCTCCTGGTAGATGGCTGTGTTTACTTTGGACTTGATAAAATACAGTGGACCAACACCAGCAGATGACATGGCACCCCAAATCATCACAGACTGTGGAAACTTCACACTGGGCTTCAAACACCTTGGATTCTGTGCCTCTCCACTCTTCCTCCAGACTCTAGAACCGTGATTTCCAAATTAAATGCAAAATGTACTTTCATCTGAAAAGAGGACTTTGGACCACTGAGCAACAGTCCATTTCTTTCTCTCCTTAGCCCAGATAAGACACTTCTGGCATTGTCTCTGGCTCAGGAGTAGCTTGATATTAGGAATGCGAAAGTTGTATCCCCTTTCTTGAAGATGTCTGTTCGTGATGGGTCTTGGTACACTGACACCAGCCTCAGTCCACTCCTTGTGAAGCTCTCCCAAGTTCTTGAATCAACTTTTCTTGACAATCCTCTCACGACTGCGGCCATCCCTGTTGCTCGTGCACCTTTTCCAGCCACCCTTTTCAGCAATGACCTTTTGTGGCTTACCCTCCTTGTGGAGGGCATCAGTGATCATCTTCTGGACAACAGTCAAGTCAGCAGTCTTCCCCATGATTGTGGTTGTGTGTACTGAACTAGACCGAGAGATACACTGTGTTCATACTGTTTTACTCAAACTCGAAATGAAATATTCTAATATTTTGAGATGGGTTTTTTTTGTGTTTTTGTACTGTATGCCATACTGATTAAAATTAAAATAGAAAAATGCTTGAAACATTTTATTTTGTGTGTAATGAGTCTATAATATATAACATTTTCACTTTCTTAAATAACTGATGGAAAATATTGAACTTTTTCACAATATTCTAATTTTTTGAGATGCACTTGTGTGTATACGTGCGTAAATTCCCACAAAGAGCTGCGCCTGATTCCTCACGGCATGAACGTACGCTCAGCCGGATGTTCATACTGGAGTCGAATCTCTGATCTCGTGATGGCAAACTTCAGTCACATGGACGTTAATCCAGTTCACGTGTTCTTTCTTTGGAAGCCGAAAATGTTGCTCGTGCCTGTGCACAGCCCACGATCCTTGTGTAATGAGGCACAAGGCAAAAGACATTAAATCTGTACCATATATACCATATAAAAACCAGCACATTCCTAACGCAGCTCATTTGCATTTGGTATGTTTCATAATTATTTCACACTGCTGTCAACCAGAGGGTTGAAAAATTGACTTTCCCAAATTTTGAATTAAAGTATGTTTTCATTGAGAGTAGTATCCAGCTGATAAGAATGCCAAAAATCTAAGAAAAAAAAACCAATGTTTCGGTACTTTTTTTGACCAATGAACATGCTAAGTCAGCAATAGTTACGTACGGGACCAAGGCCCTTACCGCACCCAGAGTAATACAATAAAAGGCCTATACCATGGTCAACCATTTATATTTCAGATTGTCTGATGAAATGGTCTTAATATGGCTCTAATGGTGATGATACACGGGGCAACTTTTTGGGCAATGTTGCCGAGCAATGTTGCTGGGCAATTGCGTTTTGACTCTTTTCTATTGAGATTGGGCAACATTGTTTCTTTCTGAATGGTTTTGATAATCTCTGGCAACTTTTTGAGATAAGCCAATCAGAACGCAAGTATCGAGTCATGTGACCTCCGGTGAGGTTCGGATCAGAAATTTCAAACAAATATGGCGGCCGCTCAGTGTCGGTGGAGTGAAGAGATGGAGAGACTCCTCATCTGTTTTTACGCCGGTAAGTTGTTATTTTAATATTCTATGTGGAGGAATTTACCTCACCAAAGCTCTAAAAAACAACAGACAGCTTGATTAAATGGTCACAGCAAAAATTAAGACATCGATTTTTTTTTAGCCAACTGTAAACTGCCGTTGCTAACTGTTGTTGCCCATTGTTAGTTGCCCTGAAAAGTTGCCCTGTGTCTCACCTAGTTGCCCATTGCCAGCAACATTGCTCGGCAACATTGCCCAAAAAGTTGCCTCATGTATCATCACCATAAGACATTCTATCTAAACCATAGTTTGGCTTACCTGACAAATAGTTAGAGCTACAATTTCAGTTACGTACGGGACATTTGATGAAAAATTCAAAAATGTCAGCCCTATGATTGCTCTCACATTACAGAACTTTTTGTCCAAGCGAGGTAGCTCACTAGGCTTAGACATGAAAATTGATACTTTTTCTAATAAAATAATCAAAAAACTTTCTGATGCCTCTAAGGACTATTTCTAATCCCCCTAAGTTACTATATAAAATCATTAAGTTACGTATGGGACAAACCTCTCATTTTCCATTCTAAGCCCATGTGGAATGAAGAATTGTTTATTGATCTAATCATAACCTCTTCGAATTATCGACAACATTAGTCAGTTTATCCCTCTGGCATCTGGTCCATGAAATCCATAATTTTACAAAAATTCTGAAGGCTGAAAAAATCTGGTTACGTACGGGACAATTTCAATTCCAATTTTGCATAGGCAGTCAGGAAGTCACAATCACACTGAAGTTCTTTCCTTGTGAGGGATGATAGAAATAATGTCATATCATAAAATGACCAGATATTAACAGTTACTTTAGTTAGGCATTCTTATTGGCAAAACTATTAGTTTAAAAAGAGAATTTTTGCTTGGCGTTACAAAAATATGTAATTACATATAATGAAAATTTTTTTTTTGTTTCAAATATCAAATAAATTCTATCTGGTTTCCACAATATTTCAAGAATTCCTTGTGACTTAACATTAAGGATTCTTTAGTGGAACAGCTTCGAATTGGAATGGGCATTTGTAAAAACAGATACATCATCTCAGGTTGACGCAAATTGAGGGAAAACAGGTTACGTACGGGACACATCAGGTGAATTTCTATCCACACTGGTGCCTTTATGCAGGAACAGTTTTTTTTAGATTGCACAATAGGTCTATAGACCCTTTTCACGTGACGTCACGACAAACGCGGCCGCCATTTTGGACGTGTACTACCAGTAGTTTACCACAGCCAGCATTGAGGAACGGCAGCAAAGAAAGTGTTTACTTTCAGCAAGACTTCCATCATGCCACTATATTGTTGTGCACCTGGATGTAGTAACCATCAACAAACAAGGCAAGGGTTATCATTTTATCGGATCCCGGTAGATGCTGACCGACGGAGAAGATGGATAGCGGCACACCAACGCTTGTGCAGTGACCACTTTGTTGGAGGTAAGACGAATAAAATTAGCCAGAAAAGGCATTACATTGCTGTTAACATTCTGTGGCGGCGAGTGTGTAACCAAATAGGCTAAAATAACCCATTGTAACCTCTTTGTTCTTCTGTAGTAGCTATTAGCTAACGACATTAGCTAGCGTTGTGTTCCTTTGCTGTTGGTAGACTGTAGGACAGATCAGAGGCAGTGTCCTACAAACAGCGCTTAATTTGAGGGGGAGCAAGCCGGAGTGCGCTCCGGAACCTCGGGCGTTGGCTCCGGCAGCTATTTACACTGGATCCGGTGATCCGACACCTCTTTTGACTATGTAACAAAAAAAAAAAAAACAAATAATTAAATTAAAAAAATGCAAGTTTATTTAGTGTTAATGTCTGATTTTGATATCTGTCTTGTTGGTGATTTCTCTCATGAAACGACATCCACAAAATATCTGCAGATGAACTTAATTTGCAGTGTTATTACAAAACATGCCCAGAAGCGCAGCACAGCGCCCCCCTCCCCCCCTCTTTTTTTCCGCTCCGGAGCCGCTCATCCTCTGCGCTCCGGGACCTCCCTCTTTACAAATTAAGCACTGCCTACAAATAAGTGTTCAAAACAAGAGGAGCATGTATTTGTCTCTTAAATCCAGGCCGTTCCCTGTAATCTGTAACAACGGTTGGAGAAAGTAATGGCAAATAGTGAGTGCACAAACCGTAGAAGGTAAACTGTACACAGCGCCAGGGCAGTGTGATGGTATGTCTACTTTTAGATTGTGTTAGCTTATCAATGAACACACTCGTCACTTGATGAGTTTCACGTCTTTACGACGGATACTTAAATGTGTGTTAGGTATTATTGTTGCAGTCTAAGCAGTCATTGTAGCAGCTAGATGAGCAAGAACCGAAAGGGTCTGTGCCATAAACCGTTATTTCTGTACGGCGTTGTTAATGTGTCCTTACTGTTGTTATTTCTCCCTCTGCTCGCCCTGTAAATGCCCTACGTCACTGGATAGCGAAGGTATTTTCTGCATCTCGCTCCTTTTTCTTGTATGTTCTCCGTTTGTCGCCTTCCTCGCATTCAAACCAATTCGAGCTGAAGTCCGCTACATGTCCAAAATGGTGGTCGCGTTTACGAAGGTCACGTGACTGAAAAGGGTCTATAGTTGAAACTAGAAACAAAAGAAAAATGCCATGGCCTATGCATTATCTTTTCATTAGCCTGTTACAGAATTTCAGTCCTTGGTGTCAAATTTTTGTGAAAATATGCCATTTAGCAACGCCCACAAAACTCCATAAAAGGGCAGGTACAGAGATCTTTCGGAGCATGAAATGAATGATCGTGGTACCGCCTGAAAGACAGAAGCGCAAGTTCTTCTGACTCACTTCTACACCAATTAAAATAAGTAAATCTTCCGTCAGCTGACGAGTTTGTTTACTGGCTCTGCGCAGACGGACCGGTCCGTCCTCTGTTTAGACGCCGACCTTTCTTGTATCGTAACCAAATGATTAACGGGGCTGTGTCGGTTCTCCTTCATTAATTCTAACAGTCTTTAATTAATCCGATTATTAGAAAGAACTAAAACTTGACAGCATCAGCCAAATATAGAAGTGCAGCCGATCAGGTCGAGGTTTACATCGGTCAGTCTTCTTCGGCATCGATTTGCACACGCTCAGGAGCACGAGTAGGACATGGACGTTTTATCTGGGCCGATAAACAGTGTGAAAAACGTTTGTACATCTTCAACGCCCGCGTTAAAATCAGCCTCCAACGAAAGAAAAGCCTCGTACGGCCGATATATATCGATATAAGCCGTTCGTTATGACAAAATCGAACCTTTTCACTTGTTCTTGACCCGTTTACCCAGACCTTTTGTTCTCTTACTCTGGCATTTGTTAATATTTCATGTCTTTAATGATTCTCAGTAGGGCTGTAACGATACACCCAACTCACGATTCGATTCGTATCGCGATTTTTGACCCACGATTCGATACACCCATGATTTTTTTTTTTAAATGTATTTTTAAAAGTAGTAAATTTGACTTATTAACATTTACTTACTTACATTAACTATTTAATAACAAATAATTCAGGCCACTGCAGAGAATGAGTAATATGCATGCAAAAATGAACAAATGTATATCCAAAGACTGTTTTATTTCTCAAAATAATTCTGTTGAGCCGGAAGCTCTGGTTTTTTTCGGTTCTGAAAAAGTCATTTTTCCAAATCGTGTAAATCCGTTAAGATTTTTTTTTGGGGGGGGGTGGCTCTCTCACTGTCTCACTCTCATAGGGCCAATGATTTTCTGTGATCGCGGAAAACAGATGGAAATTACGGAATTTTTATGGTGAAACATTGCTCGCGTGTCAAAATGTAACTGCCGCAGAAGGCTTCCGCCCAAGCAGACATGCCTTCAGTCTTGCCAGATATTGCTAACGTTTTCCACCCCAAAATATGTTCAAAACCAGCCAAAAAGCACCTAAACCTGCCCAATCTGGCAACACTGCATGCCTTTCCGGTCAAGTGATTGTGATTGGCTTGTGGCACACCTAGCCAGCCAATGAGCTGCTTGTTTACAGATTCGCTCCCCGCGTCGCAACCAGAATGGCGACCGCTTAAAAGAAATGAATGCTCTGCCAGTGGCGAGTGTGGACGTTGCATGACTCGCAGAAGATTGTCGCAGGTCGGCGAAAAAACGACTTACTAATAGATATAAAAAATAAAAGTAATTTAAGTAAGTTTAAAATGTAATTTAAATAAAAAGTAAAGTATTCATAAATTGAAGTTTGGAAGCGCCTCTGTTTTTGGGCCGAGGAGAAGTTTGAAAGGGTGTACCGCGATTCTGCCTTCTTGTATCGCGACACGGATCGTGGCTCTGCGTATCGCGATTTCGATACGCATATTGTTACAGCCCTAATTCTCAGATTTTCCATCACATCAGAAGAGACGAACTTTGTTAATTTTTCATTGTTTTCATGTTTGTGCGCATGCAAGACCATTTTCTCAGCAGTTCCAAGTTCATATGATGATATAAGTATGGATTTGTCACTTTAAATCACCTCAAGTCAGATCCAATCTCATCTCACACACACACACAGCGTACCTATGTTCGACCTGAACAGGCATGATGTCACTCTCTTGGCTGAAACCGCTGGGTTTGGAAGGCGCGTTGTCCAGCTGGAAGCTCTCCAGAGTGGTCATGATGTCCCTCACATGCTTGTTCTCCTCGTTTATCTCCTGCCAAACCTGTCCACAGGGGTTCAGAGCAATACTGAAAGGTCCTGCATGCCGCTTTGGGGATATTCTCTCTCTCACAGCCATGACTGTTCCAGCAATAACCTCCTGTGTGGACTGAAAAGGTTTACCTGCTGCCATTTTTGCTGCAAAGACGAGTCTCGCACAGAGAGCAGGTACTTCTTGATCTGCTCCAGCACCCCTTGATAGCAGACCACGGCTGAGCTGTAGTTCCCCAGCAAGGCGTACTCTCTGGCCAGCTTCACGTTCTCACTGATATCCAATAAACTCATTCCTGGATGGAAGAGGAGAGACCGCAGCCACGGAGGTTTAACATACAGCTCGTACGCTTTGTAACTTTTTAAGACAGTGGAATTTACACCTTTTTGCAGTTTCTCAAAAAAAAAAAAAGCTGCTATAACTTCAGTAATAAGTGGAACTAACTTGTTTGGTTCCACAATGTGAAAAAGAACTATACAGTGGTGCTTGAAAGTTTGTGAACCCTTTAGAATTTTCTATATTTCTGCATAAATATGACCGAAAACATCATCAGATTTTCACACAAGTCCTAAACATAGATAAAGAGAACCCAGTTAAACAAACGAGACAAAAATATTATACTTGGCCATTTATTTATTGAGGAAAATGATCCAAATATTACATATCTGTGAGTGGCAAAAGTATGTGAACCTCTAGGATTAGCAGTTAATTTGAAGGTGAAATTAGAGTCAGGTGTTTTCAATCAGGTGTGAGTGGGCACCCTGTTTTATTTAAAGAACAGGGATCTATCAAAGTCTGACCTTCACAACACATGTTTGTGGAAGTGTATCATGGTACAAACAAAGGAGATTTCTGAGGACCTCAGAAAAAGTGTTGTTGATGCTCATCAGGCTGGAAAAGGTTACAAAACCATCTCTAAAGAGTTTGGACTTCACCAATCCACAGTCAGACAGATTGTGTACAAATGGAGGAAATTCAAGACCATTGTTACCCTCCCCAGGAGTGGTCGACCAACAAAGATCACTCCAAGAGCAAGGTCGTCACAAAGGATCCCAGAGTAACTTCTAAGCAACTGAAGGCCTCTCTCACATTGGCTAATGTTAATGTTCATGAGTCCACCATCAGGAGAACACTGAACAACAATGGTGTGCATGGCAGGGTTGCAAGGAGAAAGCCACTGCTCTCCAAAAAGAACATTGCTGCTCGTCTGCAGTTTGCTAAAGATCTCATGGACAAGCCAGAAGGCTATTGGGAAAATGTTTTGTGGACGGATGAGACCAAAATAGAACTTTTTGGTTTAAATGAGAAGCGTTATGTTTGGAGAAAGGAAAACACTGCATTCCAGCATAAGAACCTTATCCCATCTGTGAAACATGGTGGTGGTAGTATCATGGTTTGGGCCTGTTTTGCTGCATCTGGGCCAGGACGGCTTGCCATCATTGATGGAACAATTAATTTTGAAACAGACCAAATTCTACTTCGTTAAAAAAATGAAAGTAATGGCTTTGCATTTCTGGATAGCTTGCATTTTAGCGGGCGTAATTCCTCCTTATTGTATTGAGCAAATTTAAGCGGGGGTTTGGGGGCAGCAGCCCGCGTATTATCAATAATAAATAAAGAAAAGTTTACCTTGTTCTATTATATATCAAAGTCATCAAAACTGGTGTTTGTCTGTGCTTTGGGATTGGTTGTTTGAGGGTTAGGGTTAGCGCCCGCTAAAGTGCAGCAGTCACGCATTTCTTCTGGGAGAAAAAAGCCTGGGACATTAAGGCTATGTTCACACTGCAGGCTGAAGTGACTCAAATCCGATCTTTTCGCCCATATGTGACCTGTATCCGATCTTTTATTGACAATATGAACGACACAGATCCGATTTTTTCAAATCCGACCCAGGCCGTTTGGATATGTGGTCCTAATTCCGATCCCTATCCGCTCTTTTCATATGCGACTTCAGTCTGAACCGCCAGGTCGCATTCATCCGACTTGCACGTCATCAACAAGCCACAAACGTCACTATTCTGCGCTGAAGTAGGCAGCGGGTCTCTCAAAAAAAGTTACAACAACATGGCGCATAATCATGGGCGCAGATAGAGGGTGGGATTCGTCCCACCCAGATTTAAATTCACCTCGTTCGGTCCCCCCCACTTATAGGGAGGAAAAAAACGTCTATGCTGTCTTTCTTTGCATAAGGCAAACCTCACGGAAAAATCAAAAGACTAATTACCATTCGGTTTATTGAGGTGCACAGCAGTGTATACATAGTTGCAACAATTCACATAAAACAAAGACTGATATTCGGTTGGTTGAGCTGCGCAGACTGCACAGGTTGCGAGCTCGAGCTTGGTTGCTATGGTAACCCACAACGAGTTTGACAGGCATATCGGGGTTGGGGTTGGTTTGCTGGCAGCTTTGTCCCCCCCCCAGTTTTTTGTCCCTCCCAGTTCAAAAAACGTATCTGCGCCCCTGCGCATGACATCAATGCGAGGGACGCTTCGGGCTGTGAAGGTTCTGAATCTTCGCAATGGAAGGACGCAGAGGTTAGGGAGCTGATTTCCATTTGGGGGGATGCAGCTATTCAAGCTAGATTGGATGGGTCATACCGCAACCGGGCGGTTTTACTTCCGTAAACACTGGCCATGCTCACTGCGTGTGACGTCGTCGTATCCTGCAATGCGCATGCGGAACACTTTTAGGTCGCTTTTCGTTCATACTGAGGATCACATACAAGTCGCATATATTTGTTAATGTGAACGACCTCACAAAAAATCGGAATTGAACATTAAGCCTTGCAGTGTGAACGTAGCGTAAGTGTAACTTTAAATCAGGAAAAAGGATCACGTGTCATCGTTTAATTAATTGTTGTTAAATTGCAGTAGTACTCTATAAGAGGAAGAAAACACTGTCTCGGAGAGGACATTTTTTTGACACAACTACATACTAATTTGATCAAAATAGTCTGAAAACTTCAACATTAAACCTTAACTATGTTTCCAATGATATGGAACCAAATATGTGTTTTATGGTATAAAGAATGATTTAAGTGCATCCCTTTTGGAGCTACCTGTGGCCAAAAAAAGCACTTTTTCTAAATGACACGAGTAATTTTGCTAAATATGACATATATTGCCATACAGTCACCAAAAATAACATTATCACCATTTTTTTTTTGCATGGTAAATAGAGCTATCACAGGGCTACAATAAACAACCAAGTTTATTTAGTCAAGCCTTTTGATATTGAAGATAAGTGTTAAATGTGATTTTTAGCTTGCATACCCTGATTGTAAAACAACCCTTAAGGTTTATAACGAAACAGTGACATAAAACAGGTTTAATAAATGATCGGGATAAAAAAAAAAAAAGTGATTTGCTGAAGAAAAAGCATTGACACCTGCCAATATCGAACAACGTGATTTTGATATCGCGATATCGATATTATATCGTCATATCGCACAGCCTTTACCTTAAAACTAGCTGCTGGTGTTATTTAGGGATTTATACTGAATATTATTGACATTTCAAAATATAAACCTGTTTGTTAGGAATAATAAAGTCATACATCAGATCCAGGTTTGTAGAAACAATGAAATATTTGAAATTAAGCATAAAAATGATAAACAATAACCACTAATACCGTGTGCTTCACCGTAAACTTTAATAACACACCCGAATACGAATGAATTATCACGACTTACTTGTCGCGTGGTTACTGAAAACGTCCAAAAATAAAGCATAACCTCGGTTTTAATCCGTAAACAGAGGAAAAAGAGAAAAACATCCACTTTATTTCCAGCCTAAAATCCTCCAACGAGACGCTCAGCAAAGCTTAAGTTTTGTGGGGAGGGAAAAAAAAAAAAAAAACTTCGGAAGTGAGCCGCGCATGCGTAGAAAAGGGAGGGGGGAGGATCACAATGTGCGCATGCGCAGTACAAACAAATGACTGTGTCCCGAAGTGTTTAACATGCGCTATTTTAGTGCACTTATAAGTGTATAGAATAACAGCTTCTCCACCGGATATAGTGCACTTCAGCATGCATAAGTTGTTGTTTAGGATTCGACCAAAGCCGATTGTTAGCAAAACCGTTAAAACTGGGAGCGCCGTTTGTGTTTTAGAGCCGTGAGGCGGCTCGGAAAATATTTTATTAAAAAAAAAAAAAGATATCCTGGGAACGTGATACATTAATAATAATTTTAATATAGTACAATATGTTTCCCCCCCAAAAAAACACTGTCATTAAAAAAAACAGCACTAAATCTCAAACTCAAATAGATGAACGCTCAGAAAGTCGCGAAATGATGTCGTCATCAGTTAATTAGCATATTCATGATTTCACCATGCTTATTTAATTCGAATTATTCATTGCAAATTACGCCTTAGGGTCCATGTAGGAGAAAGATTTTCTGAAAACACGTAGATAAAAGTGAATAAACCAGAAAACTTTTATCAGAACAGAAAATATTTATTTATTCCACGGCTCATTTGAATACTCGAATCTGATTGGCTAATTGGTCATTCCAGCATACAGAAATAACAGTGGACCATGTAGTTAAGAGAAGCACTAAAAAAAATTTATATTGTGTCAAATTATTAACTTCTTTAGTCAGGAGGTGTGTAATAAGCAGGTTAAAAAGTACTTTATCCATTATTTATTAAAGGGAGGGGGGAATAGTCATGTTTGGTCACGGCACCACGGCCTTTGACCCGTTTATGCAGACAAAAATAAGGAGGCCGGGTCAATAGCACTGTTGCCTCACAGCAAGAAGGTCCAGGTTCGAGCCCCGTGGCCGGCGAGGGCCTTTCTGTGTGGAGTTTGCATGTTCTCCCCGTGTCCATGTGGGTTTCCTCCGGGTGCTCCGGTTTCCCCCACAGTCCAAAGACATGCAGGTTAGGTTAACTGGTGACTCTAAATTGAGCGTAGGTGTGAATGTGAGTGTGAATGGTTGTCTGTGTCTATGTGTCAGCCCTGTGATGACCTGGCGACTTGTCCAGGGTGTACCCCGCCTTTCGCCCGTAGTCAGCTGGGATAGGCTCCAGCTTGCCTGTGACCCTGTAGAACAGGATAAAGCGGCTAGAGATAATGAGATGAGATGAGAATAACTTGCTTGCGTTGCTTGTGAACATTTCGAATAAGAGATTTGAAAATAATAGCAAGAAGTGATTGATTGTTGGGTACAAAGGTGACCTGTGAATGGTGATTTGTGATTCTCCAGTGCAGGACGGTCACTAATTATGGCAGACGAGGTTTATTTCATACAGTCTGACCTTTTAGCTGATTGTAAACAAGGATGTGAAATGTCAAACAAAACTGACGTTCAAAGATTCAGTTACCGCGTATTTTATTTTCAGCTTTTAGCTCCCGAGGAGCATCGGCCACCAGCAAGAGCTTTCCATCTAGTTCAAGTTTGTGCAGTTTTCTCTAATGTTGACCCTGAATAACCCCTGGCTCCCAGTTCGCCTTCAACACCTTTCTTCCAGGTGTTTCTAGGGTGACCTCTTTTCCTTTTTCCTCGTGGGTTCCAGGTCAAAGCTTGCCTTCCTGAGCGTATGTCGAATCCAGCTCCACTTCTTCTTCTGGATTTGCATCTCTACTGGTTGTTGGTTGGTTATTACCTCGTCTGGGACGGAGTCCACCAGGGGGCGAGGTAGTGTTTGCGGCGGGGTTTCTTTGTTAGCAACATTACGGGAAAACGGCTGGACCGATCTTCATGAAACTTTCAGGATAAATGGGCATTGGTCTCAAATAGAATCTCCAGAATTTTGAGGGTCATCCGGTCAAGGTCAAAAAATTTTTTTTCCCCCCGGGATATCTTCCTTCATATTCATCTTTCAAATCCGCTTCCATTGATATGCTACACAATGAAATAAAACCGTCTCTCGTCTTCTTAGCTGTTGGGGGTCAAGCTCATTGCTAAAATTTGCATATTTTCCATTATAACTCAAACGGTTAGAGAGATGTTTGTCATGATCAACATCTAGGAAGTTATAAACGGGCTTTCATTTGGCACTATGACCTTTGACCTTGTTTGTTTGTGTGTGAGACTTAACAATCTACCGTCTAGACGGTTGCACTGATTGACTTCAAATTTTCAGGGTAGGTACCAATCGTCCGTAGATTACCTGATTAAATTTTGGGTGTAATCGGGTCAAGGTCACCAGAAAGGTCAACATAACGTTTTCCATTCCAACTCAAACAGTTGCTGATAGACAGACGTTTACTATTATGAGCGTGTAGGAACTCCCCTATGGCCTTTCATTTGGCATCATGATCTTTGGCCTTGAGCGACCTTGAACACTCAAACTCAAGGTCACGGATTTTCAGAGGGCCGTAACTTGAAAACGGTTGATGGTAGACAGATATTTACCGTTATCAACTTATACGAAGTGCCATACGGGCTTTCATTTGGCACCATGATCGTTGACCTTGAATTACTTTGAAGTGTCAAACTCAAGGTCATGGATTTTTATAGGATTATAACCTGACAGCTGATGATTTGAGAAATATTACCATCATCAACATGTAGGGGGCGGCGTGGTGGTGTAGTGGTTAGCGCTGTCGCCTCACAGCAAGAAGGTCCGGGTTCGAGCCCCGTGGCCGGCGAGGGCCTTTCTGTGCAGAGTTTGCATGTTCTCCCCGTGTCCGCGTGGGTTTCCTCCGGGTGCTCCGGTTTCCCCCACAGTCCAAAGACATGCAGGTTAGGTTAACTGGTGACTCTAAATTGAGCGTAGGTGTGAATGTGAGTGTGAATGGTTGTCTGTGTCTGTGTGTCAGCCCTGTGATGACCTGGCGACTTGTCCAGGGTGTACCCCGCCTTTCGCCCGTAGTCAGCTGGGATAGGCTCCAGCTTGCCTGTGACCCTGTAGAACAGGATAAAGCGGCTAGAGATAATGAGATGAGATCAACATGTAGGTATAAAATAAGTGCTGCCGGGTGAGGTTTCCCACAGTTTTTTTTCATTCGTCATTTTATCTGTCCATCTAACATTCATTCATCTCCTCAAACAGTAATGAAGAAATATTTGAATTTGTCTTTGCATAGCTTCAGCGGTTCTCCAAATCTCTGCTCCATACAGGAGGACGGGTTTAACATTCGATTCAAAGATCTTTAACTTTGTAATCTTAGAGAGCACCTTCGACACCCAGATCTTCCCAAAATCTCTGGCTTTGTTAATCCTGAATATCCTCCCAGTTCTCAAATATGCCTTTTGAAATACCTTCCGGCCAGATATTTGAAAATCATCAAATCATGTACAACCCCGATTCCAAAAAAGTTGGGACAAAGTACAAATTGTAAATAAAAACGGAATGCAATGATGTGGAAGTTTCAAAATTCCATATTTTATTCAGAATAGAACATAGATGACATATCAAATGTTTAAACTGAGAAAATGTATCATTTAAAGTAAGAAAAATTGTGATTTTTAAATTTCATGACAACAACACATCTCAAAAAAGTTGGGACAAGGCCATGTTTCCCACTGTGAGACATCCCCTTTTCTCTTTACAACAGTCTGTAAACGTCTGGGGACTGAGGAGACAAGTTGCTCAAGTTTAGGGATAGGAATGTTAACCCATTCTTGTCTAATGTAGGATTCTAGTTGCTCAACTGTCTTAGGTCTTTTTTGTCGTATCTTCCGTTTTATGATGCGCCAAATGTTTTCTATGGGTGAAAGATCTGGACTGCAGGCTGGCCAGTTCAGTACCCGGACCCTTCTTCTACGCAGCCATGATGCTGTAATTGATGCAGTATGTGGTTTGGCATTGTCATGTTGGAAAATGCAAGGTCTTCCCTGAAAGAGACGTCGTCTGGATGGGAGCATATGTTGCTCTAGAACCTGGATATACCTTTCAGCATTGATGGTGTCTTTCCAGATGTGTAAGCTGCCCATGCCACACGCACTAATGCAACCCCATACCATCAGAGATGCAGGCTTCTGAACTGAGCGCTGATAACAACTCGGGTCGTTCTTCTCCTCTTTAGTCCGAATGACACGGCGTCCCTGATTTCCATAAAGAACTTCAAATTTTGATTCGCCTGACCACAGAACAGTTTTCCACTTTGCCACAGTCCATTTTAAATGAGCCTTGGCCCAGAGAAGACGTCTGCGCTTCTGGATCATGTTTAGATACGGCTTCTTCTTTGAACTATAGAGTTTTAGCTGGCGACGGCAGATGGCACGGTGAATTGTGTTCACAGATAATGTTCTCTGGAAATATTCCTGAGCCCATTTTGTGATTTCCAATACAGAAGCATGCCTGTATGTGATGCAGTGCCGTCTAAGGGCCCGAAGATCACTGGCACCCGGTATGGTTTTCCGGCCTTGACCCTTACGCACAGAGATTCTTCCAGATTCTCTGAATCTTTTGATGATATTATGCACTGTAGATGATGATGTGTTCAAACTCTTTGCAATTTTACACTGTCGAACTCCTTTCTGATATTGCTCCACTATTTGTCGGCGCAGAATTAGGGGGATTGGTGATCCTCTTCCCATCTTTACTTCTGAGAGCCGCTGCCACTCCAAGATGCTCTTTTTATACCCAGTCATGTTAATGACCTATTGCCAATTGACCTAACGAGTTGCAATTTGGTCCTCCAGCTGTTCCTTTTTTATACCTTAAACTTGTCCAGCCTCTTATTGCCCCTGTCCCAACTTTTTTGAGATGTGTTGCTGTCATGAAATTT
The DNA here is from genome assembly GCF_027579695.1 of Neoarius graeffei. NCBI lineage: Eukaryota > Metazoa > Chordata > Actinopteri > Siluriformes > Ariidae > Neoarius > Neoarius graeffei. The sequence goes on from NC_083570.1 coordinate 18,039,260, forward strand.
CAAAATGTCTCACTTTCAACATTTGATATGTTGTCTGTGTTCGATTGTGAATACAATATCAGTTTTTGAGATTTGTAAATTATTGCATTCCGCTTTTATTTACAATTTGTACTTTGTCCCAACTTTTTTGGAATCGGGGTTGTAAAAACATACAACTCCCTGATTTCGTAAAGACAAGAGGATCTGAGCAATCAAGGAGAACACAGTGAAATGCATTGCTTTAATGCATCAGAATTTTCTCTCCCACACAGTCAGTTCATTGTAAGTAAATAATAGTACGAGGATACTAAAGACCCAAGTTACAGCTGGAGTAGAATCGTGTATTTGAAGAAATGTTTTATTTATTAACTTTACCAGCTTGAATGCAGAATTCACACAGTAAACGGAAAGGAAAAAAGAAGTCCTAAAAAGTATTAACAGCGGTGTCAGTCTGCTTAATGAGCGAGTCAGAGAGATGATCCATGCATGTAGCTCAAAGTAACGTGTACCGTATGGACATGTCGCACATGATCAGAATCCTAGAAAGTGTGCACAAGCGATAAAAGCAGATTCATCTTCTGTCCAAAGAGAGGAGGAGTGGGATCTTCAAAAAAAAGGCACATTTCTTCGCTGGATTTCCGCAAACGCATCGTGAAAAAAGTCGGCGTGCACTTTTTTTTTTTAAGGACCCGATCCTACAGTGCTATTCACAGTCGTTACGTTTCAAACCCGGATGTGTACAAGGAGCCTAAAAACTTCTCGCGTTCTCTCTTATTGTGTTAAAAGTGTTCATTGAAGAAGGACTGGAAAGAAGAGAATCCACTGAAGGAGAGAGAAAGGTGAAAATAAAAATACATGTAGAATTGAAAGCTCTTCAACTTCCTATTGAGCAGCAATTTCTATTAAACTACAATTCAAGAAATAACACCAAAAACAAAAGAAAAAGGCACATGGACAGCGGCCGGTCTGACGTTTGTATGTACGTGTGTGTGTGTGGCCTTCTGTTATGTCCATGTCTCCAAATCCGGGAGGTTATAGCAGCACTGGGAGGATCTGTGGACTCCTGGCGGTTCGTTACCGGTCGGTGGCAGTGACGAGCTCGAACCACTGCCTCAGAGCGTCGCTCAGAGTCTCGGGTAAAGCGTTGACGTCGCGCAGGATCACGTAAAACGGAAACGGGAACTCGTCCATGTAGGAGCGGATCTCTGGCAGTTCGCCCGGTCCTTTGAAGATGGGCACTTTGATATCCAATATGGAGTCCTGAAACGGGGACAGGGAAGCGTAATGAGTACAGACGAGATTGCTAATTGTATATGACGTCGAGTCAAACGAAAACCTTCGCTGTATTGCTGGGTTTCAGTCACGTGACGTGACGTTTCTTAGCGGAAGGTTTTACTGGAAGCGAAATAGCTGGTGGTCTGAACGGCTGCCGTAGTGCAAACAACTAGCGACGACTTATGATATATTCAGAAGATTGCTACACTACCGTTCAAAAGTTTGGGGTCGCTTTGAAATGTCCTTATTTTTGAAAGAAAAGCACTGTTTTTTTCAATGAAGATCACTTTAAACTAATCAGAAATCCACTCTATACATTGCTAATGTGGTAAATGACTATTCTAGCTGCAAATGTCTGGTTTTTGGTACAATATCTCCATAGGTGTATAGAGGCCCATTTCCAGCAACTCTCACTCCAGTGTTCTAATGGTACAATGTGTTTGCTCATTGCCTCAGAAGGCTAATGGATGATTAGAAAACCCTTGTACAATCATGTTAGCACAGCTGAAAACAGTTGAGCTCTTTAGAGAAGCTATAAAACTGACCTTCCTTTGAGCAGATTGAGTTTCTGGAGCATCACATTTGTGGGGTCGATTAAATGCTCAAAATGGCCAGAAAAATGTCTCGACTATATTTTCTATTCATTTTACAACTTATGGTGGAAAGTAAAAGTGTGACTTTTCATGGAAAACACAAAATTGTCTGGGTGACCCCAAACTTCTGAACGGTAGTGTACGTGCAGTCTGGGAAAGAAGGATGTGTCAGACGATCTCGAAAACGGCCCTTCAGTCGAGTTCCCCGACATCTCGAGCTATCTGGTGTTGCAGACGTCCTTCTACACCGCATGAAAGAGTACGGAGGCTTACAACTTTTTTTCTACGCGGCTGGGTAAAGGACCTCGGTATCAAGTCGCTGACGAATGAATCCTGGATTGTTTTTGCCTGTGTAAGCTTTTTTTCCCGCGTCTTTACAACGAAGCGCTGCAAGTTGAAGTGGAAACAAACAACACTTCGCTTATCTCTCAGCTAAATCATTCACAAAGATCATCAGAAACCCCTTTAAACGAGACGGAGAAGAAGTGATCACGGTGCGTTGTAACTCTATGGCTGGGGAAGAGTTTTGTCGTGACCTTCATGAGGAGGAAACAAAGAAACAGCTGGTGACTTTAGCGCTTCGTGACTAAAAAAAAAAAAATCCGTAAAATAACGACACGCAGCAAGAAAAGCACTCGGAAAACACTGAGGACGTAGCCGAGAGGGAGATACAAACCTGCAAACTCGAGCGCGCTTCGATTTCAGTGAAATCCTGTTTTATTAGTTCACGGGGAACCCTGAAGAAACGCATCAGTTTCACAGTTCGATCGATTCGAACAACCTAAAAACACAAAGCGTTTTTCATGCGAGCGACGCACCTTCTCCGTACAAACGCTTTGTCAGCTGAGCTTTGGTAGACCACCAGCTAAAGTTTTGAATGACTAATGAGGCGGATGTGACGTCACGTGAAACCTGGCAATACTTTGCAAATAGGTGTCCAAATGTCTACATAGTCTTTTCTACATGGTCTCCGTTTTGTTCAATGCAGATGACAAGTGTCCAGATTCCATTAGAGAAGAAAAAAAAATCTTCTGGTTGCATGTGCAGTTAATTTGACTCATCCATCCATCCATGTACTTCTAATTTAAACATCTAATACATTTCCATTTATTCATTTCTAATTTTATCCAATATCTAAATAAATGTATTTTTCTCCTTGTCATTGTTGTTCTAATACAATTGATTTCGTACGCAATCCGTTTCTTTGTTTTAATTTTCTACTTTTGTCCAGGTTTCCATTTCTTCTTTTCAAATTTTATCCGATATCCAGAAGAATACGTTTCTTTTTCGTACTTTCTAATCAGTGGCCAATCACAATCACATGCATTGATGTAAATTATCCTGAAGTCAATTCACAAGGGGGGAGAAGATTTTCAAATGATTGAAAATGTTCTTGACGCTCCGTGAAGTGAAATCGGAGTCTGCAGAACATTGTTGAAATATACTGATTTTCAAATATACTGGAACGGAATTCGAGCGAAATTCAGGTTTTGAAAATTAAAGTTGAAAATTTCAGGTAAAAAGTTAAAAAAAAAAAAGAAGTTGAGTTAAAATTTCTGCTTAAAATCTCAAAATTACTAAAAATAAATGATAAATACTAAGATACAGTGATGCTTGAAAAGTTTGTGAACCCTTTAGAATTTTCTATATTTCTGCATAAATATGACCGAAAACATCATCAGATTTTCACACAAGTCCTAAAAGTAGATAAAGAGAACCCAGTTAAACAAATGAGACAAAAATATTATACTTGGTCATTTATTTATTGAGGAAAATGATCCAATATTACATATCTGTGAGTGGCAAAAGTATGTGAACCTCTAGGATTAGCAGTTAATTTGAAGGTGAAATTAGAGAGTCAGGTGTTTTCAATCAGGTGCAAGTGGGCACCCTGTTTTATTTAAAGAACAGGGATCTATCAAAGTCTGATCTTCACAACACATGTTTGTGGAAGTGTATCATGGCACAAACAAAGGAGATTTCTGAGGACCTCAGAAAAAGCGTTGTTGATGCTCATCAGGCTGGAAAAGGTTACAAAACCATCACTAAAGAGTTTGGACTCCACCAATCCACTGACAGACAGATTGTGGACAAATGGAGGAAATTCAAGACCATTGTTACCGTCCCCAGGAGTGGGCGACCAACAAAGGTCACTCCAAGAGCGAGGCGTGTAATAGTCGGCGAGGTCACAAAGGACCCCACGGTAACTTCTAAGCAACTGAAGGCCTCTCTCACATTGGCTAATGTTAATGTTCATGAGTCCACCATCAGGAGAACACTGAACAACAATGGTGCGCATGGCAGGGTCGCAAGGAGAACGCCACTGCTCTCCAAAAAGAACATTGCTGCTCATCTGCAGTTTGCAGATCACGTGGACAAGCCAGAAGGCTATTGGAAAAATGTTTTGTGGACGGATGAGACCAAAATAGAACTTTTTGGTTGAAATGAGAAGCGTTATGTTTGGAGAAAGGAAAACGCTGCATTCCAGCATTAGAACCTTATCCCATCTGTGAAACATGGTGGTGGTATTTATCATGGTTTGGGCCTGTTTTGCTGCATCTGGGCCAGGACAGTTTGATGGAACAATGAATTCTGAATTAAGTTAAATGTTTTGGAATGGCCAAGTCAAAGTCCTGACCTTAATCCAATGGAAATGTTGTGGAAGGACCTGAAGCGAGCAGTTCATGTGAGGAAACCCACCAACATCCCAGAGTTGAAGCTGTTCTGTACAGATGAATGGACTAAAATTCCTCCAAGCCGGTGTGCAGGACTGATCAACAGTTACCGCAAACGTTTAGTTGCAGTTATTGCTGCACAAGGGGGTCACACCAGATACTGAAAGCAAAGGTTCACATACTTTTGCCACTCACAGATATGTAATATTGGATCATTTTCCTCAATAAATAAACAACTGAGAATAATATTTTTGTCTCATTTGTTTAACTGGGTTCTCTTTATCTACTTTTAGGACTTTTGTGAAAATCTGATGATGTTTTAGGTGCAGAAATATAGAAAATTCTAAAAAGGGTTCACAAACGGGGCGGCACGGTGGTGTAGTGGTTAGCGCTGTCGCCTCACAGCAAGAAGGTCCTGGGTTCGAGCCCCGGGGCCGGCGAGGGCCTTTCTGTGCGGAGTTTGCATGTTCTCCCCGTGTCCGCGTGGGTTTCCTCCGGGTGCTCCGGTTTCCCCCACAGTCCAAAGACATGCAGGTTAGGTTAACTGGTGGCTCTAAATTGACCGTAGGTGTGAATGTGAGTGTGAATGGTTGTCTGTGTCTATGTGTCAGCCCTGTGATGACCTGGCGACTTGTCCAGGGTGTACCCCGCCTTTCGCCCGTAGTCAGCTGGGATAGGCTCCAGCTTGCCTGCGACCCTGTAGAAGGATAAAGCGGCTAGAGATAATGAGATGAGATGAGGGTTCACAAACTTTCAAGCACCACTGTAAATAATAATCTCATAGCCAAAAAAAAAAAATTAAGCTGTCCAAAGTTCAGGTTGTAGAAATCCAGGAGAAAACGAACAAAATGTTACGAGGTTTGGACTGCGAAGTGCCGATTAAAGTGACTTTAAATCGAAACGTCGTATTTACAGCCATGAATTAATCGCTAAAAGGCAACTCATCAGCACGGAGTCCTGCTCATTTCTTACATGAAACCTGTCCTTGATCAGTGACTCTGATAAATCTAAATGTTTCGAGCATGACAGAGATGTTCGTACTCTGGAGTTGGGGTTATCCAGCACTACAAATATGACGAAGACGTTGGCGCTGCGAGCGGATTGAACCGCAGCCGCTACTCTCTCCTTCCCCTCCAGAAACAAGCCCCTGCCGTCAGAGACGATGAGCAACAACTGCGCCGTCTCTGAACAAGGAAACAACAAGACGTTAATAGGGAGAGTCATGAAAAATATATAGAAATGGCAACTAGGTACGGGGAATGAATGAATGAATAAATAGAACAGAACCTGTATTTGCAGAGCCTGGATTTTGATGTTTGGTTGCGACAAACATGTTGGCTGAAGTCTCCAAAAACTAGAAGAGAAAAGACAGTGAATGAATTAAATCAGGCCTCTGAGTTCAAAGGGCCCTCAATGGCCCGCCTTCTTTTTCTTTCTCTTGCCCTCTCTTACACACACACACACACACACACACACACACACACACACAGATCTAGAAAAGAGCTCGCTGCTGTAGCTTTGGTCGTTTTTTGCAATGAGAAATAACATGGCATGCTGAAAAAATGTCCAGCTTTGATCCTAAATTAGAAAACATCATCCCTTTAAATGGAGCAATTTTCCAAAGCACCCTCCATAATTACTTAACTTCCTTAAAGTCGAGTATATCTGCCGCAACCGGTTTGCCCCTTGTCCTGTGGGTACCATGGAATCAAACACGACTGATGATAGAAATCAGGCCAACCTGTACTGCCTTCGGTCAAATTTCTACTTTTTGTAGCTCAAAAGTCCTTTTCTTTCAACCCCCCCCCCACAATATTTCCTGTTCCACACTGTCCCGGTTAGTGGCGGTAATGCACCTTTGCCAACCGCCAAAAAAACCCTGAAGAAGAAGAACAAGAAAACGGCGGAGCGAGTTGCTGAACCAACCGAGGACGAAATAAAAACTCTCCTCGAAAACAAACCCCCCCCCAAAAAAAAATACAAACAGCAACAAAATAAGGAATAAAAGAATAAAGTATTCGATGGTAAGAACAACTTTTTTTTTTTTCTCCAAGAATTATCATCGCATTTTTCACAAATCGCTCCTGTCATTTCCACATACCGGTTTGTTTACGTTCTACAGGGATGAGAATGGGACATTTAAAAAAAACTCTGAAATGTCTGCCAACTTTCCCACATTATTTATATATGAATGTTTTCAAATTCAATGATGGTTTAAAACATTTATAAACTTTAAGATAACAAATCCCCACAGATATAATTATATATATATATATATGAGTGATTCCACGCTTATGGGTACTGAAATGGGGACATGAACTTATTTTTAAAAATTCACCTAAAACCATTTCTTTTTTATGATGAATGATATGAATGATATGTTAAAACATAACTTTAATTTTCTGAGATGTAATAAAAACATATTTATATGCCAAAGTCAGAATGTAACAGAAGTGTTGTGGACATATATATTCTCAATTTTAACAATGTAGAATTACTTTTTGAAACATAGGAAGGTGATGTTTTAGCAAATATAATTAATAAACATGTGTAGTAGAATAAACATACACATTCTTTCAATAAGATTAACATGGTATATAGCTAGATTGTAATTAATTTGTAACAGACGCGAGATGGACAATCGTAACAGAAGTAATGGAACAGACATCATTTTGGAACTGGGCGGCACGGTGGTGTAGTGGTTAGCGCTGTCGCCTCACAGCAAGAAGGTCCGGGTTCGAGCCCCGGGGCCGGCGAGGGCCTTTCTGTGCGGAGTTTGCATGTTCTCCCCGTGTCCGCGTGGGTTTCCTCCGGGTGCTCCGGTTTCCCCCACAGTCCAAAGACATGCAGGTTAGGTTAACTGGTGACTCTAAATTGAGCGTAGGTGTGAATGTGAGTGTGAATGGTTGTCTGTGTCTATGTGTCAGCCCTGTGATGACCTGGCAACTTGTCCAGGGTGTACCCCGCCTTTCGCCCGTAGTCGGCTGGGGTGGGCTCCGGCTTGCCTGCGACCCTGTAGAAGGATGGAGCGGCTGGAGATAATGAGATGAGATGAGATCATTTTGGAACTCATAGGCTTGACTTTGGCATATAAATATGTTTTTATTACATCTCAGAAAATTAAAGTTATCTTTTAACATATCATTCATTAAAGATTACATGTTTTGTGACCTGATGGTAAAAAAAGAAATGGTTTTAGGTGAATAAGTTCATGTCCCCATTTCAGTACCCATAAGCGTGGAATCACTCATATATATATATATATCGTGAGCGATAATGGCGGTAACCGTAACGATATATTAGATTCCTCCTGACTCCATCTTTGACAATTTAAGTAAAACGTACCTTTGTGCTTTTTTGTGTTGATGTGCTCCTGGATGTTTCGAGCTCCTCTGTTTCCATAATTGATCGTATCTGAGCACAGAATACACAGAACCTTTCCCGGCACGCCCACTTTTCGGATACGTTCCGTCAGGCACGTCGTCACAGTTTGTGCCCCTATCTGCACGGTAACGCTACTATCGAGCCATGCCCATCGGAAACGGTTCTTTATCCCGTTCGATTTATCGATTTCCCTGGCACGATCCTCATTCTTGCGGTCCAAAACTTTCGCCATATTGGCGAAGTAACTTTGAAAACTAACCAAAATAACTAGAACTTAAGAAGTGATCAAAACCGTGTACGTGTAGCTTGTTTCTCCGTGAATTGTACATGTGAGATAGCCTGGGAAATCCCATGCTGCTTTGCACAATCGTTCCGATCTGAAAAGACAGCATGGAAACTATGGTCTAAAGGCTCGCCTGAGTTAGGGAGCCAATCAGAGAGTGGGAAGGGGTGGAAAGACGGTGACGCGTACTACTCGACAAACGGAAGCTTGTAGTTTGTTTGGGACTGTTTACGGATCACATTTAACATGGCGGCGAGCGATACGAACCAAACTTTCGATCAAGCTTTGTCTTGCACAAACGGCAGTAATCGTTCGGTGCCATTGTTTTCCTATTTTTGTTTTGCCTTCTCTTTCCTTCTCTTCTTCACCTCTTCGTCGCTCTAACTACGTCACCGAGTACAACTGCCATGATTGGCCATGGGCTACGTATACGCCAAATGATAGACATTCGCAACGTCCAATAAACGGCCGTTGACAATCGTAAACCACACCTCCCCTACGAGAAATTCAATAGGCGGATTCCAGATCATATTTCACTTGTGATATGGTCTGGTGTTAACCAGACTAGACGTGAGATGAAACTAGCGCCAAAACGTTGCCGGAAATCGTCGTGAGTTGTCGTTAGCATAAATATTGAAGAAAGCAATGACGATTTCCGTTATCACAGCTGCAACTAATTTTGCGATGAGCGCTGCCGAAAGATGCTGGCGGGCGGCTGGTCGGTCCTGCCTGCTTGTGCCACCACAAGCCTCGCCTCACGCTGACACCCCCCCCCCCGAAATTTTCTCAACGGATTTACACGTTTCACAAAAATGACTTTTCAGCGGGAAAAACGCGGAATTCCGCAGATCTGCGGAAAATTCTCATCCCTGGTTCTAAGCGGAAATGATTTTGTCAGACGTTTTGTATAAATACGTTTTTATTTATCGAATTTGCAAAAAAAAAAAAAAGGATCAGTTTCTCAAAACCCGGTGAATGTGGACTGAATAAAGCAGTTATTCCGCTCAAATCTCGTTGCACACAGATGGAGAAAAGAAAAAAAAAAAAAAAGTGCTAGCTCTTCAATCTTTACTTGAGCGATTCGAGTCTTCTTTTGCTGGAACTGGCAGAGCCGCAGGATCCGAGCTCCTGATTGGTCGTTGAACTGCTGCTGGAACGGGTGGAGGAGCTGCACGGTCTCACCAAAGCTGTAAGGAAAAAAAAGACAAACAAACACGTCTCTTAACTTCGTCTCATAACAATAACAGTACAAAAGCGCTATCCGCCCTCTTCTGCATACTCGAGCTCAGAGATACCCGTGAGGCCATCCTTAAAAAAAAAAAATCTGTTTCCTGTCCACCGGGTGAGCAAAAAAATTTTCAGTCGGGAGGGAGGGATTTTTTTTTTTATATATGGATGGATAAGAAATCGCAATGCTGTGTTTGCTTTTTCTTTCAGTACTTTTTTATTACAAAAGCAGACACATTTAATAAAATATGACGGTTTAATCAACTGAAACTTGTACAAAAACTTTGTTAGCATTTTAAATGCTGACTGCAACATTTGCAAAACTTTTACAAAGGCACTTAAAATGTCCGACACACGGACTTTTTGTAGTTCTAAATCGGCCGTTAGGCCTAGTTCGGATGAAATTACACTATTAAAATGATCACTGAATGATTTGTTTTTCTGAATCTTTACTGTTTTGTTGTTCGCTAGAATACCATTTTGTGATTTCACACTTAAGCAAATGTTTGAAAACTCCGGATCGCCTTCCTTCATGGTGGCTGCCATTTTTTTGTGCCGCACGGCGCATGCGCAGAGCTGATTCAACAGGGCTTTCCACAAGCGCCGGCTGCCGGCCATACAGCCGACTACACAATTGAGTCCAGCCGGCTACTTTAATGACTATTATTTTTGTAGCCCACAGGCTCTAAATATTAATTTTCGATTTTAATAAAATTAAATGTTTATCTAACGGACTGACAATAATGTCAAACTGAACCGCACTCATTTAAGTTGTGATTCGCGCTGTTTGTACCGATAATAACCACAAATTCCCCGCAGACTTCGTTGATCAGGGGAGAGTAACTCATCCGCGGCCCCGACATGCGGTGTGCACGCGCACTCGGCGGAGGCAGTAGTGTGTCGGAGGGAACAGAAGCAGAGATGACGCTTATTTAGTCTCCAGTAAACCAGTCTTCTCTCGTTCAATTACGTGCTGGCATCAAAAGACACCGCTGGTTGTAAATGAAACCAAACTGAGTGGTTGGAGTGTATTTTCATACACAAATGGAGAAATGTTCGCTGAGTGTGTAATTGTGTCGCCCCACTGCAGACCGTTGTCGTTGTTAATTCATAGCATGCTCAGCTGCGTGAATGTGTCGTGCACCAAAAATAAGAGATTTACAAGCCAGGAACGCCTCATGATGCAATACGCAAGAAAAGAAAGAAGATTTACTGCCATTTTACTTTGTATTTGAGTAAAGTGAATAAATAAATGGTCTGTGGAAAATACATTTAATCCTGGGAACTGCGTGCACAGGAGTTTATTTTGTGTTTACTCCCCCCCGGCTGGCTACTTATTTGTCATGGCTGGCTAGTACGAGCCTTAGTGGAAAGCCCTGGGAATGCGCAAATGTCAAGTTCGAGTTTAGATTTACGAACCCGAAAAAAAAATGTTGAAAAACCGGCGTTAAAAAAAAAAAATTCAACCGCGCAAACGGCACTCACCCGGCCGGTGGACCGGAAACAGAACATTTTTTAATAATGGCCTGATTGTCTTTTTTTTAAAGAAAAACTTCACACACAGAGCGTACTGACCTGCACACTGCCACCTGTCCCACCTCCAGCAGCGTGAGCGCGTTCACGATCACGGAGACCGACTCGAACGCCAACTACGTGACGCAAGATACAAGACGGACTCAAATTTCGTGGAAAACATTCACAAGCGAAGCTAGGAATCAAGATCGAGATCCTGACTCCTTTTTGTTCTGCTCATACTGCACCTGTTTGGAGTGGTTGTCCACCATGCTGGACGAGTCGTCCACAGCCAAGCAGATCTGATAGTCTCTCTTGCTGGGCTTCGTCCTCCGCAACCAGATCTTGTCTTTGCGGAACTGGCTGGCGATGTAGGGGATGACCTTGCGCATGTTCAGCCGTTTTCCCGTGCGGTAATCTCCTCTGAGTAGTGCACACGATACAAAAGGGCGAGGTTAGTCAAAGCGTGAAGGACCGAGAGAGAGAAATAAACAAACAAAGAGGGCTGGCATGAGACTGACTTGAGTTTCGAAGCCTGCGTGGGCTCCAGAATGAGGCGAAGCTGCTCACACAGCTGCTGCGACAGTGGCGAGGTGAGCGCCTGATACTGCTGCCACATCGCTGCTGCCGCACTCTCCTACCACACACACACACACACACACAATTCAACTTGGTTTAATCACCATGCTGATAAAACCAAATGGATCAATACCACTGATCAGATTTCCGATTCCACTTAGCGGTTTCGTTTTAAGCGTTTGGTCTGTTTTGCGTCAATCATTTTGAATGCAGTAGGGCTGTAACGATACACCCAACTCACGATTCGATTCGTATCGCGATTTTTGACCCACGATTCGATACACCCACGATTTTTTTAAAATGTATTTTTAAAGTAGTAAATTTGACTTATTAACATTTACTTACTTACATTAACTATTTAATAACAAATAATTCAGACCACTGCAGAGAATGAGTAATATGTATGCAAAAATGAACAAATGTATATCCAAAGACTGTTTTATTTCTCAAAATAATACTGTTGAGCCAGAAGCTCTGTTTTTTTCGGTTCTGAAAAAGTCATTTTTCCAAATCGTGTAAATCCGTTAAGATTTTTTTTTGGGGGGGGGGCTCTCTCACTGTCTCACTCTCATAGGGCCAATGATTTTCTGTGATCGCGGAAAACAGATGGAAATTACGGAATTTTTATGGTGAAACATTGCTCGCGTGTCAAAATGTAACTGCCGCAGAAGGCTTCCGCCCAGGCAGACATGCCTTCAGTGTTGCCAGATATTGCTAACGTTTTCCACCCCAAAATACAGTGGTGCTTGAAAGTTTGTGAACCCTTTAGAATTTTCTATATTTCTGCATAAATATGACTTAAAACATCGTCAGATTTTCACACAAGTCCTAAAAGTAGATCAAGAGAACCCAGTTAAACAAATGAGACAAAAATATTATACTTGGTCATTTATTTATTGAGGGAAATGATCCAAATATTACATATCTGTGAGTGGCAAAAGTATGTGAACCTCTAGGATTAGCAGTTAATTTGAAGGTGAAATTAGAGTCAGGTGTTTTCAATCAATGGGATGACAATCAGGTGTGAGTGGGCACCCTGTTTTATTTAAAGAACAGGGATCTATCAAAGTCTGATCTTCACAATACATGTTTGTGGAAGTGTATCATGGCACGAACAAAGGAGATTTCTGAGGACCTCAGAAAAAGCGTTGTTGATGCTCATCAGGCTGGAAAAGGTTACAAAACCATCTCTAAAGAGTTTGGACTCCACCAATCCACAGTCAGACAGATTGTGGACAAATGGAGGAAATTCAAGACCATTGTTACCCTCCCCAGGAGTGGTGACCAACAAAGATCACTCCAAGAGCAAGGCGTGTAATAGTCGGCGAGGTCACAAAGGACCCCAGGGTAACTTCTAAGCAACTGAAGGCCTCTCTCACATTGGCTAATGTTAATATTCATGAGTCCACCATCAGGAGAACACTGAACAACAATGGTGTGCATGGCAGGGTTGCAAGGAGAAAGCCACTGCTCTCCAAAAAGAACATTGCTGGTCATCTGCAGTTTGCGAAAGCTCACATGGAAAAGCCAGAAGGCTATTGAAAAAATGTTTTGTGGACGGATGAGACCAAAATAGAACTTTTTGGTTTAAATGAGAAGCGTTATGTTTGGAGAAAGGAAAACACTGCATTCCAGCATAAGAACCTTATCCCACCTGTGAAACATGGTGGTGGTAGTGTCATGGTTTGGGCCTGTTTTGCTGCATCTGGGCCAGGACGGCTTGCCATCACTGATGGAACAATGAATTCTGAATTATATCAGCAAATTCTAAAGGAAAATGTCAGGACATCTGTCCATGAACTGAACCTCAAGAGAAGGTGGGTCATGCAGCAAGACAATGACCCTAAGCACACAAGTCATTCTACCAAAGAATGGTTAAAGAAGAATAAAGTTAATGTTTTGGAATGGCCAAGTCAAAGTCCTGACCTTAATCCAATCGAAATGTTGTGGAAGGACCTGAAGCGAGCAGTTCATGTGAGGAAACCCACCAACATCCCAGAGTTGAAGCTGTTCTGTACGGAGGAATGGGCTAAAATTCCTCCAAGCCGGTGTGCAGGACTGATCAACAGTTACTGGAAACGTTTAGTTGCAGTTATTGCTGCACAAGGGGGTCACACCAGATACTGAAAGCAAAGGTTCACATACTTTTGCCACTCACAGATATGTAATATTTGGATCATTTTCCTCAATAAACAAATGACCAAGTATAATATTTTTGTCTCATTTGTTTAACTGGGTTCTCTTTATCTACTTTTAGGACTTGTGTGAAAATCTGATGATGTTTTCGGTCATATTTATGCAGAAATATAGAAAATTCTAAAGGGTTCACAAACTTTCAAGCACCACTGTATGTTCAAAACCAGCCAAAAAGCACCTAAACCCGCCCAATCTGGCAACACTGCATGCCTTTCCGGTCAAGTGATTGTGATTGGCTTGTGGCACACCTAGCCAGCCAATGAGCTGCTTGTTTACAGATTCGCTCCCCGCATCGCAACCAGAATGGCGACCGCTTAAAAGAAATGAATGCTCTGCCAGTGGCGAGTGTGGACGTTGCGTGACTCGCAGAAGATTGTCGCAGGTCGGCGAAAAAACGACTTACTAATAGATATAAAAAAATGAAAGTAATTTAAGTAAGTTTAAAATGTAATTTAAATAAAAAGTCAAGTATTCATAAATTGAAGTTTGGAAGCGCCTCTGTTTTTGGGCTGAGGAGAAGTCTGAAAGGGTGTACCGCGATTCTGCCTTCTTGTATCGCGACACGGATTGTGGCTCTGCGTATCGCAATTTCGATACGCATATTGTTACAGCCCTAGAACGCAGGGTCGCGTTTCCAAGCGAGACGCGATGGAAACGGAGGAACGTCTGACGAGAAACAAACGACAGCGCAAATTAGACCTTTCAAAAACACATCGTTCAGCTTGTTCTTGTGTACCTCTTCCAGAGATCCCGGAGTCTGCTTGTGCCATGCTTCCAACTGCAGCTCTAAATCTCTTCGAAGCAGATCTGGATCTTTAATCTGGAGCTAGGACACATTAAAAAAAAAAAAAAAAAAAAAAACATGTTCAGTCAAAGTGTTTGACGGTGGCAGGGTCGGTTTCCGTCTCACAGCTGAGTTATGTCACCTTGACCGTTTCCGTCAGCAAATCCGGCACGGTGTGTATGGTGGACTCTTTACTCCTCTCCCTCTTCTGTTCTTCTTCGAGACTCGTCTTCGTCTCTGGTTTCTCCTCTTTTTCCTCCTTATCATGCTTCTGGGTGTCCAGTTCTCCACTTTCCAGACCTAGAAGAGAGAATTCGAAACCAGCATGTGTGGGTTGGGATCTATCCAGCATGCACAGTGATGAAACCAGCACCTCTGATGGATGTTGCCAGTTATGATGTTCTCATCCCCCTATGGAATCAGTTTTGTGCCAAAATGTTCATACAATACTTTTGAAATATCAAACAAAAACGATAAATCAAAATACAAAGGTCAATTTTTTTAGACTGGCAAACAAATTATTCGTGTAATCGTGCAAAATATCAGTCTATTACTCTTCAGAAACCTTTTATTTCTGTTCCGCGTCTTTCTCGGTTTTGTTTGACGTAATTTATTTTGGTTGCGATTCCAGCTTTCTCGTTTGCGCTCCCTGACTTTTTGCTTGCAGTTTTGGCACAAACTTCCCGTGTGGGTGGGCTGTCCAGGAATGCAGTCCCATTGGCTAACTTGTGTTTGACTGACAGCTCCGCTCAGCCATTCCCTACTCGGATTCTGGCGGACTGTTTGACGAGTGACCGATCCATTGACGGTAAACAAGGATCGAGTGGACTTCAGTGGCGACTATGATATTGAATTAATTCAACAAAGTGTAAGTGCGGGACAAATGTGTTGTATGTGTTGCAGTAGTACAAAATCCGAGTAGGAAATGGCCGCAACAGCCTCCGGGGGAATCGCTGAGCAGAGCTGTCAGTCAAACACAAGTTAGCCAATGGGAATGCACTCCTGGACAGCCCACCCACACGTGAAGTTTGTGCCAAAACTGCAAGCAAAAAGTCAGGGAGCGCAAACGAGAAAGCTGGAATCGCAACCAAAATAAATTACGTCAAACAAAACTGAGAAAGACGCGGAACAAAAATAAAAGGTTTCTGAAGAGTAATAGACTGATATTTTGCACGATTACACGAATAATTTGTTTGCCAGTCTAAAAAAATTGACCTTTTTTTTTTGTATTTTGATTTGTCGTTTTTGTTTGATATTTCAAAAGTATTGTATGAACATTTTAACACAAAATTGATTCCATACTCCTCCCCCCCCCCCCAAAAAAAAAAAAATTTCAGAAATCTATCAAGTACTTAGCCTAGTAAACTAGACCCACCCGCCTAGCGGCCAAAAATATTTTTGCCTACGAGTGGGTCTAGCCTTGCACCATATCAACAAAAACACCCCGGGCATCAAATCGTGCCCGCCAATCACAACGCAAGGTTTTTGTTTGGATTCTTTGGGCGGGCTTTTGCAGGAGTGACGACAAAGCTGCGCAACGCTGGAGAAAGCGCAGCAGGAAAGATGGCTACGGCTAGTGAACAGCGCGCGTTTGACTCCGCTTTGGAATCAGTTTTAGAAGAATTAGACTTGGAGTTTTCGTTGAAACATGAGCAGGAAGAGGCTCTCCGCTCATTCCTTTTCAAGAAGGACGTTTTCGCTGTTTTGCCGACCGGCTATGGCAAAAGTCTGATCTACCAGCTGGCTCCGCTCGTAGCCAAAAGGATGGGGCTAGTTTGTGCAGTACGAAGAATTAATAAACAGCTTTGAAACATTACTTTTTGATTGTTTCTTATTTTCCCGTTATTTTAAATTTAAGGGAAATTATTTCACCAAACACCACTAAATAAAAACTCTCAAAAACAGTTTAAGCAAACCCTTGAAAAACACTTGGAAAAAAAAAAAAGTGTATGTGGTACAGACTCCAAACTTGTGGTCATTATCTCCAAACTTCTTAATATCTAGAACCTGTTTATTAATTAATACGCATTTTGAAAAATGATTTATTTCAAGGCCTCCCCCACTGCTTTCTGTCGCTCTGACTACGTCACAGTCACTGTTGCGCTGATTGGTCAGAGCGTTGGCCTATACGCACAGAGACAGTCTGAAAGACAGCGGGTTGTTCCTCCTACCCCCTTCGGAAATGTCTACGGATCGAGGCCAGACTAAATATTCACATTTAGTCTGGCTTGCCAGGCTATCAAGTACTTGGATTTCATCAAAAACTAGTTTGAAGAGAACCTACCTCTCTGAGAGGCTTTAGAGCTGTCCAGCTTCTCCGGCTTTAGCTCTGGAGCATCCACTGCCTGCATCTCTTTCTCTTCTTCTGTATCCATAGCAACATCATTATCATCATCATCATCATCATCTTGCTTCATGGAAGTTTGTCTCTGTTGCTCTGCGCTCGCTGCATCTAAGCGCACAAAAAAACAAACAAAAAAAAACCCCACAACCACACGGTGATGATCTTCGTTCTTGATACTGAGCGGATCAAGTTAACATAAAAGACAGACTTAAAGGGCACATCTTGGGTAAATTCAGGAGCAAGATCAATGTAATTCTCTTATTTTATATTCAGGGCTCGAAATTCGCGGTGGTCCGGTCGCCTGAGGCGACTTAATTTGTCATTTGGCGGGTAATTCCTGTCACTAGTCAGCCCGGCTGGCTAGTTGAAAATAAATATATATATGAAGCGAATATTCAGACACACCGTCAATCAAAGCCGCCACATATTAAGCGTGTGCCGTGTCTGTGTTAATCGATGTGTTTATCGGCAGGACGGAAACTACCGAAGAATTCCGAATCATATCGTGTACGAGTCAGGCTGTCGGTTTTTTCACTACTGCGCATGCATATAACGCATCTCGTTGAATATCGCGGTAATCACGTGCAGTATTGGACCAGGTGGGTGGAGCACAGAAGGCCAGAACTGAGTTCTCAATGAACTATTTATTGCTAGCTTTTCGGCCTTTTATCACTTCCCAGCCGCGCACGCACATCCGTGTTCTGGTTGGGGAGAGCGAGCTCCCTTTCTCTGCTCTCCTCTCCTTTTAAAGGGCGCGGTCACTGGGGAAGACACACAAACGCAGGTTAATCTCCATCAGGTGCAATGATTCCACCTTCCCTGACTCCACCCTCCATTCACAGACCGCCACTTGGCCACGCCCCCGCCCCCACTGCCACATCACATTATCAAATTCAGTAGACGTGGCCGCATTATCGCCCATTTAAACACGTGGTTTTGTTGTTGTTTACATCTACATCTGCCAAAGCTACGCTGTGATGTGGAATTTTCTGAAAGGTGTACAGAAACCGCCAGAGACGGGGACAAAGCGACCTCGGTCTGAAGAGGAGAAATGACAAAGGACTTGTAAGCAAACGTGGGAGCAGGGTAGGCCTCGGCTGCGATACAATTTTTATGGAATGAATAATTTTTTTCAAGTTGATTCCTGGTCAATATGAAGCTCCTAATGCTTTCTCTCTCATAAATGGTGAAATACAGAAAGCATGTTGGACATATTTTGGGTGCTATAGTCATGATAGTTTTCAATACTCGTACACCAAGTTGCCAAGTTTTCCAATATATTATTATTTGTTGATATTATATTTTGGTGCTCTGTGTTGTTCTCATTTATGTATTTAACAACAGTATCAAAATACTCGGGTCTTGAAATAAATGCACGTTAGTCATGAGCAATGGTAACTACTCTCTTTTGCGTTATTTTTGACAGAAGTAAAATTCATACATGAACAAATTTTGGCCAGTTGATTTTCTGTTTGGCGAGTTACTTTGGAAGGGAACTAGTCCGGCTGGCTGGCGAAAAAAAAGATATGAATTTCTAGGCCTGTATATTAGACTTTGGTCAAATATCTGTCACATTCTGCATTTTGTGCAATTTTTTTTACCTTGCGCAATACCAGAAAAATTCAGTTGAAATCGAGCCATTTGAGGCGAATTGGTCCGCCTCTGAAAAACCTTGGGAGTTTGGATTTCCCGACAAACATTGATTTTCGTCACATCGTGTGCGGGACGCCTTCTTCTGAATCCTACGTCAGCGCTGGTTTGTTTATGAGAAAACGACCTGGTGGTTTTCTTCAATGTTATCGCATAATTATTAAAACGGTTAACAGATGTATCGTAGGAGGGTGTAGCAACACCGATCCTGATGGGATTAGTACTCATCGTTTCCCAAAAGACCGGACAATGAGAGAGAAATGGGAGCGCTTCGTGCGAGGCACCCGGAAAAACTGGCAACATGCAACAGACCACAGCATCATACGCGGGGCTCACTTCATAAAGCCCGACGACTTTGAGAACTATTTGCAGCGGGAAATGGGCTTCAAGAAGCAACTTGATCTGAAAAAAGACGCAGTTCCAGCTGTTAGAATGCCCAAAGCAACACCGTCTCCATCTGTGTCAGCGTCGCCAAAGGACCCAGCCGTGTTCAGAAGGCGAAGTGCCGCATCCACTGACGCCCTCGAAGCCGAGGACCAAAGCAGAGCCGAGAAAAAGACCAAGATTCACAAGTTGACTGTTGCCAGGGTAAGAAATAAGAGAGACTATACTCTAAATTAGGTGTTCCTGTGTTTGTGTGGTACACGGATGATGTTATTTACTGACACACACAAAAGTAAACAACACGAAAGCGCTGGGCAATAATACACTTCCTTCACATGTATCAAGGGATCTGCGTGTCAGGGCTTGAGATCTTGGGACCTGTCAAACACATTAAATGTATATACAGCCCTGCTTAGCCGATTCCATGTGCGTAGCTTATGAAATCGCTCGCTGCTAAACTTGGTCTACACAGACTGTGCACTGAATCCGTGCAGGGTCTCGCAGCCTGCTGGCGGATCCGCACGTGACGTCACGAATCTGGCTCCAGACTCCCTTGGGATTTTTCCAGACGCGTTTTGTTATTTTATTTTTTTCTGCTGTAGACAGATGGCCTTGTGCAACATTACCCTTCTGGATGAGTGTGTAAAGGGACATACTTTCATATAAAAAAAAAACAGGAAACTGGTCCAGGATATGCACTTTAAAGAGAGAATCTGTGCTTACCGTATGTCTGTGTGTCGTACTTTTCCTCGCCGTGTCTGATATGCTCGTACATGTCAGACTCTTGCTGGGCGTCATTAGGAGTGTGTTCCTGCTCTCTCTGCTCTGCGCTCTCCATTGTACGCAATCGCTTGTGCACACGCTCGCTGGCGTCGCCCAAGGAACGCTCGTTATCTGCCCGGCCTGGCTTCCGCTTAAAACTCTACACACACACACACTTTTGTCAAATCACTCAGCACATCTAAAGACTATTATTCTATCCACATTCACTGGATATGAGAAATTGTGCGCTCTGATTGGCTACTCGTATACCGTGAGTAGAGAAAAACAAAATGGCAGCTTGGTTATCAAGTATTTAAAAGAAACAGAAATGGCTAAAAAGAATATAGTCCCTGTATAGCGCACTATATATATCCGAATGTATAGTGAGAATTACGTTACACCCTATATAGTGCACGCAAAGTATCCCACAACGCATCGTGAAAAGTCATGTACAACCGATGGTCACTAAACAAGCAATTTAAAATTAAAAAAAAAAAAAAAAAAGGGTCGGGGTGAATTGAAACGCATTATAAACAGCCATTCAAGTCCAATTAAAAATACTAAGAGAATAGAAAAAAAAAATTCTAAAATAGAATACGAGATAAAATACAAAAATAACCGTTAGAGTGCAGAGCCCGGAATTAATCAAAAGCCTCAAATTTGATTGAATAAAAGGCAGCGGCGAAGAAGGAGGAAGAAAGAATTCAGCCTTGATTTAAAAGAACTGAAAGACGCAGGTACGTTGTATTTATTAAACGTGGGAAATACACTCAGTACAATATGGATTTATTGCAAACACACACACACGCGTGTTTATTATTTTGAAAATAATAAAACACCACGGCGGCACGGTGGTGTAGTGGTTAGCGCTGTCGCCTCACAGCAAGAAGGTCCGGGTTCGAGCCCCGTGGCCGGCGGAGTTTGTAAACTGTGTGGAGTTTGCATGTTCTCCCCGTGTCCGCGTGGGTTTCCTCCGGGTGCTCCGGTTTCCCCCACAGTCCAAAGACATGCAGGTTAGGTTAACTGGTGACTCTAAATTGACCGTAGGTGTGAATGTGAGTGTGAATGGTTGTCTGTGTCTATGTGTCAGCCCTGTGATGACCTGGCGACTTGTCCAGGGTGTACCCCGCCTTTCGCCCGTAGTCAGCTGGGATAGGCTCCAGCTTGCCTGTGACCTTGTAGAACAGGATAAAGCGGCTAGAGATAATGAGATGAGATAAAACGCCACCAGCTGAGTGATCGGGCACGTTTTAATTGCGTGACGTAATGACGTGGTGGAGTTGTGTCCGAAAGAGTTCTCTCATTTTACCAGTCAGCTCGCTATATCGTTCCGGATAGTCCCTAGATAGTGAGTAGGGCGTAGTGAGCGAGTGAGTGATTTTGGACACAGGGTGTGTTCAGGGATGAGAATGGGACATTTAAAAAAAAAAAAAAACTCTGAAATGTCTGCCAATTTTCCCACATAATATATACGAATGTTTTCAAATTCAAATGATGGTTTAAAACGTTTATAAACTTTAAGATAACAAATCCCTACAGATATAATTATATACATCATGAGCGATAATGGCGGTAACCGTAACGATATATTAGATTCCTCTTGACTCTATCTTTGACAATTTAAGTAAAGCGTACCTTTGTGCTTTTTTGTGTTGATGTGCTCCTGGATGTTTCGAGCTCCTCTGTTTCCATAATTGATCGTATCTGAGCACAGAATACACAGAACCTTTCCCGGCACGGCCACTTTTCGGATACGTTCCGTCAGGCACGTCGTCACAGTTTGTGCCCCTATCTGCACGGTAACGCTACTATCGAGCCATGCCCATCGGAAACGGTTCTTTATCCCGTTCGATTTATCGATTTCCCTGGCACGATCCTCATTTTTGCGGTCCAAAACTTTCGCCATATTGGCGAAGTAACTTTGAAAACTAACCAAAATAACTAGAACTTAAGAAGTGATCAAAACCGTGTACGTGTAGCTTGTTTCTCCGTGAATTGTAGACGCGAGATGAAACTAGTGCCAAAACGTTGCTGGAAATCGTCGTGAGTTGTCGTTAGCATAAATATTGAAGAAAGCAATGACGATTTCCGTCATCACAGCTGCGACTAATTTTGCGATGAGCGTTGCCGAAAGATCCTGCCTGCTTGTGCCACCACAAGCCTCGCCTCGAGCCGACCCCCACCCACCCCGAAATTTTCTCAACGGATTTACACGTTTCACAAAAATGACGGGCGGCACGGTGGTGTAGTGGTTAGCGCTGTCGCCTCACAGCAAGAAGGTCCTGGGTTCGAGCCCCGGGGCCGGCGAGGGCCTTTCTGTGCGGAGTTTGCATGTTCTCCCCGTGTCCGCGTGGGTTTCCTCCGGGTGCTCCAGTTTCCCCCACAGTCCAAAGACATGCAGGTTAGGTTAACTGGTGACTCTAAATTGACCGTAGGTGTGAATGTGAGTGTGAATGGTTGTCTGTGTCTATGTGTCAGCCCTGTGATGACCTGGCGACTTGTCCAGGGTGTACCCCGCCTTTCGCCCGTAGTCAGCTGGGATAGGCTCCAGCTTGCCTGCGACCCTGTAGAAGGATAAAGCGGCTAGAGATAATGTGATGTGTGTGAATGTGACAAAAATGACATTTTCAGTGGGAAAAACTCGGAATTCCGCAGATCCGCGGAAAACTCTCATCCCTGCGTGTTACAGAAGCAACTGAGGACGAAATTAAAACTCTACTCGGAAACAAAAAAAAAAGCCAACAAAATATGTTATGCAAGTACATTTTTCAAGAATTATTATCGCATGGCACAAATTGCTCCTGTCATTTCGTGATTTGTTTACATTGTAAGCGGAAAGGATTTCGTCGGACGTTGTGTATAAAGTTATTTATTTATCGAATTTGCAAGAAGTAAAAATAAAATGCGCCGTTTCTCAAAATCCAGTGAACAAAAACAGTTATTCCACTCCCTCCCGTGGAATAACTGTTCAATATACTTTTGTCTCAAAGTGCAATCGTTGTTCAGATTAAATATTCAGGAACAATTTAAAAGCGACACAGTCTTGCTTTTCAGTTTCAGTAAGCGATCAGCACGGACCTGCGTCTGTGTCTGTCTCTGCCTCCGAGAGCTCATCCTGGCCATCAGTGTGGAGTCGTGCCCTTCAGCCTGACTGGCGTCAGCAGAGCCGCTCCCGTGTTCCTGGAGTTGATTTAAAAAAAAAAAGGGAATCCAAGTGTCTGAATTGAACTTCAGTCTTTCTGCTGGTGACGCAGAGAGCACTCACCTCTTTAGCCTGGTCTCTTTCGGACGCAGCTCCTGCCAGCTCCACCGCTGTGTCGCTCTGAACGTTCTCGTCACCGGTCTGCCCGTCTGCGGCGTGCTCCTTCCTCTCAGCAGACTCCACCTGGGCGTCACCGTCATCCTCGTCGTCCTGATGAAGAGCACGTGAAAAATGATCGGATGCATGCTTTCAAATCAAATGCCTCAAAATTCGATTAAACAAAAACAACAAAACCCAAAGCACACCTTTGGTTCCTGGCCCTGATCAGCAGGGATGGCCTTGTCCTCTTCTCGACCTTCTTCCTGTCCCTGCTCCTTCTCTTCCTCATCCCCTTGGTTTTCTCCTTTCTCATCCGTCTCGGAGTCTTCGTCTCTGTCCGTTTGTTCCTCTCCTGCTTCTTCACCCTGAGCGTCCTGCTGGTCTTCCGCAATCTCGTCGCCTTTCTCGTCTTCTCCCTGTCCCTCTCCCTGGGTCTCGTCCACCTCCATGGGCTTGTCCTCGATATCGTACGGGTTCTCGGCTAGAGCGGAAGAGAAATTCCGAATAAGACGATGCTTTTAGACCTCTCGTGATTCGTGCGTCGTCAGTGGAGCGGGTGTGTACTAACCGTCTCCTTCACCTTCTCCTTCCTCGTCCTGTCCTGCCTGTTCGTCCTGGTCCAGGTTGAGCTCCTCTGGAAGATCTATGGCCTCTGGCTCAGCTTTGTGCTCCTGTTTACCGTGGTAGGGGTCCACCTCGTTCTCGTCAAACTCGCGCTACGCGGATACACAAGAACAGACTCGTTAGCAGGCATCAAGACCACGGGATTATACCTTACAACGACGTTAATATGGTGTTCATTCATACTTGTGTGAGAGAGTGAAAACAAGATCAACTGTGATCTCGCTTAGATCAGAACGCAAGCAATCGAAGGAAGAGGACACTTATTATGAATGCTGACCTCAACAACTATGACATAGTCATTTACGCCAGTGTTTCTCAACCACTGGGGCGTGGCCTATTAGTGAGCTGCGAAGCGCCATCTAGTGGGCCACAATTTTCCTCAAGTTTGAAGCCAAATACTAAATAGTTCAGGATGTTGTCGTGTCCCAAATCCAGTAGCTGGTCTGGCGTACACCTTTCAAGTGGAATAAATACTAGTGCATCTCAAAAAATTAGAATACCATGAAAAAGTTCCTTTTTTTCCATAATTTAATTCAAAAAGGTAAACTTTCATATATTCTATATTCATTACATGTAAAGTGAAATATTTAAAGCCTTTTTTGTTTTAATTTTGATGATTATGGCTTATAGCTCATGAAAATCAGAAATCCAGTATCTCAAATTATTAGAATATTCCCTAAGATCAATCAAAAAAAGGATTTACAATACAGAAATGTCCAACTTCTGAAAAGTATATTCACTTATACACTCAATACTTGGTTGGGGCTCCTTTACCATGAATTACTGTATCAATGCGGTGTGGCATGGAGGTGATCAGTCTGTGGCACTGCTGAGGTGTTATTGAAGCCCAGGTTGCTTTGATAGTGGCCTTCAGCGTATCTGTATTTTTGGGTCGGGTGTTTCTCATCTTCCTCTTGACAATACCCCATAGATTCTCTGTGGGGTTCAGGTCAGGCAAGTTGGCTGGCCAATCAAACACAGTAATATCATGGTCAGCAAACCATTTGGTAGTAGTTTTGGCACTGTGGGTAGGTGCCAAGTCCTGCTGGAAAAGGAAATCAGCATCTCCAAAAAGCTCGTCAGCAGAGGGAAGCATGAAGAGCTCTAAAATCTCCTGGTAGATGGCTGTGTTTACTTTGGACTTGATAAAATACAGTGGACCAACACCAGCAGATGACACGGCACCCCAAATCATCACAGACTGTGGAAACTTCACACTGGGCTTCAAACACCTTGGATTCTGTGCCTCTCCACTCTTCCTCCAGACTCTAGAACCGTGATTTCCAAATTAAATGCAAAATGTACTTTCATCTGAAAAGAGGACTTTGGACCACTGAGCAACAGTCCATTTCTTTCTCTCCTTAGCCCAGATAAGACACTTCTGACATTGTCTCTGGCTCAGGAGTAGCTTGATATTAGGAATGCGAAAGTTGTATCCCCTTTCTTGAAGATGTCTGTTCGTGATGGGTCTTGATACACTGACACCAGCCTCAGTCCACTCCTTGTGAAGCTCTCCCAAGTTCTTGAATCAACTTTTCTTGACGATCCTCTCAAGACTGCGGCCATCCCTGTTGCTTGTGCACCTTTTCCAGCAACCCTTTTCAGCAATGACCTTTTGTGGCTTACCCTCCTTGTGGAGGGCATCAGTGAGCATCTTCTGGACAACAGTCAAGTCAGCAGTCTTCCCCATGATTGTGGTTGTGTGTACTGAACTAGACCGAGAGATACACTGTGTTCATACTGTTTTACTCAAACTCAATGAAATATCCTAATATTTTGAGATGGGTTTTTTTTTTGTGTTTTTGTACTGTATGCCATACTGATTTAAAATTAAAATAGAAAAATGCTTGAAACATTTTAGTTTTTGTGTAATGAGTCTATAATATATAACATTTTCACTTTCTTAAATAACTGATGGAAAATATTGAACTTTTTCCACAATATTCTAATTTTTTTGAGATGCACTAGTACATTTGTGGGGAAAATTAAGAAGAACAAGCCTTTATCATTGTCACGTTCCTCCTTTGCATTTAACTGCCTCACGTGCAGTGGGCAGAATAAATAAATACGTTTGTGGGTAAATTATATGGATCTGTGATGCCTGCTGGAAGAGAAGAGCAGGGAGGATCGAGAAGCGAGCAGCTGTGGTTTGTTTCCACCCGATACTAAAACTTCCTATCAACCATCGCAAAGTCGCATACAAAGGCCAGAAATTCCTCCTTACCTGGGCATAAACGATACAGGATTTATATCTTATAGTGTCCTGATCCCCAGATCTTTAACCCAGCCACATATAAAAAGTTGCACTCCTCCATGCTCTTCCAGGTTTTTAAATCGGTGTGTCCGTGTAGAACGACAGCTGCAGCAGCAGGTAGCTTGAGACGTCGGGGAAATCAACGGACGGATACCATTTCCAACTCATAATGAATGAATGACTTTATTTAACCACGATAAGTTGGTCAGTAGAGCTGGTGGGGTCGTGCATGTACGCATTCAAATAATTACAAATACAAAAACGACTAAAAATAAACACGATCTTTAAAAAAAAAAACACACCACCTTTAAATCTATTGATGATCTGTTAATTATCTTCACATTAATTTAATTAATAGTATGCATAACTACTGTCTCTGTATTTAGTTACAGCTACAACAGGATCAAACTTTATTCTACTAAATGTCAAATTTAGCGAGTCAATCTTTCTTTTGTAGGAAAAATCCTTCTTCGGTAGCGTGTAAGGATCGAATCCCACTGAGAGTGGTTTCTATATCCACTTCTTTTCAGTGGATTTTCTGGTTTTAATAGCTTGCTTGTTTGCTGAACACAAACATGGCAGTAAGTTCTTGTGTTAATGGACCAGACTCCACTTTTGGATCATTAACCGCTTTTGACTGAGAATGCCCTGCATACATGGTTTGCCTTCTAGCACATCCGTGCAGTTTGAAATACAATACCTACAAATTAAAAACAGCTTGGTTTTAATCACGTTTATTTAATTCCTGGGCTCCCATCTGTAACAGGGAGTGATGTTGCGTCCCATTAATACATTTTACCATAGATTATTAGATTCTAATAGAATAGATCAGCCAAAATAATTGGAGATTTTTATTTATTTATTTATTTTTAATGAGCCCTGACTTGTTACAAGTACGAATAGGTGGGCCTCGAAGCAGAAAACGTCGATTAACCCCTGATTTACACAATTAAATACCATCACACCAAGAGGAAAAAAAGCTGTCCGTTTGGGTGCATCAGTTGCCCCCTAAAAATGAAAAGTTCCTCCAATCATGATCCATTTTTGTTTTTATGTTCCTTTTGGTAAGAAAACACACTGGGTGAAATATTTTGACAAAATTCAAAAGTTTAATGGTGGCACCAGGAGCTCAAAGTTATGGAAAAAGCTGCTATTTTATGACTTTTATGACAAAATTTCGATCACTTTTCATGAAACATTCTGGCACCTTATAGAGTAAACCAAATATCTTAGATACACATTTTTAGTACATATTCTAAATATATTATCAAGCACAGTTTGAGTTTTAGCTGTTCGTTGAATCATTGTTCAACTACTTTTAAACAATACAAATGGATTATGAATCACATTAATGCTTCTCAATCCCTTGCAAAGGTTCTTAACATGATCTCTGGCTCACAAGAAATCAAAAAATGGAGTCCAACATTGTGATTCAAACCTTACACGAAAACATAAAATAAGCGTTTTTTGGCAAAAAATGAAGCTCATGGTGCCACCATTAGACTTTTGAATATGGTCAAAAAATTTTACAGGATGTCTTTATTGGTGAAAAGGAACACCCGAACAAAAATGCGTCAGATTTTATGAAAGTGAGGGAAACTGACGCACCCTACTGTCCGTATTAATCTGCTTGTCCAAAAAAATGTTGTAAATCCACGCTATATGTTTAGTAAATACATTCAGTCGGTAAACAGGAAGTCGATGTGAAAACGGTATGCACGGTATAGAACCCCAAGCTGAAGTTTGGTACCAAGTGGCTAGGATTTGTGGTCGCTGAGAAAAAGGGCGTTTCGGACAGACGGAACGGGGTATATTTAAAAAACAAACAAACAACCACCCACAAAAACACTTACCTCGTCGACCTGTTCGTGAATTTTCTCCTTCTCTTCTTCATTGTCCACTGGATTGTCTTTGTCCTGGTTTTTCTTGTCTTTATTCGACTCCTCAGCTTCTGTGTTGTCATCTTTGGCAACCAACTCGGACGCTCCCTGCGGAATCCAAACAAACATGCCAAATGATCACATGACTGAACAGTCCAATCAGTGAGTCTTAATCGCCAGCAAGAATGTGGCTCCCTCGTGTCATTACCTGGTCCACGCCTGGCCCGGACTCTTCCTCCTTATCACTGCTGTCATTGTCGTCGTCGTCGTCGTCGTCATCACCCCACATCCTTTCATCAAGCGTGTCGGTTGGCCCATCTCCCAAGTCTCCCATCTTCTTATCCAGCTCCTCATCCTCCTCTTTATCAGAGTCTTCCTCATCACCTGGGTGTAAAACAACCAGAGTCATCCGATACGCAAGTTCATTACAACGCCAGCATGGTGTCACGAAGCCGAGTTACGACCCAGCACGCTGGCATCACGGACGTGTTTAGCTCGCACACCTGATTCTCGAGTCTCCCCGTCGTGCATTTTCCCGTCAAAGTCCTCCGACATCTCAATGGCGTCGTCTTCTTCTTTAATATTCCGCTTGTCTGGTTCCTCTTCGCTCTTTTCCTGTCCTTCCCGAAACGTGTCCTCGACCTGTAACCGAATACGTTGCCGTGTGTCTTCTGCTTCAAATTCACGTACGATTTTTTTTTTTTTTTTTTGAAAACATGCCGAAACGTTACCTGATCTTCGTTTTCAATTTTGTCGCTCACGTCTTTGACGCCCTCTCCCTCTCCAATCCCCCCGCCCTCGTAGTCATGGAACTCCGTAGCGCCTTCTCCGTCACCTCCACCTGTTAACTCCTGGGGCAAACAAAATCCCTAAAAGAGAGAGAGAGAGAGAGAGAGAGAGAGAGAGAGAGAGAGAGATGCTTCAAGATAAAATTATTAGTCATCCCTGAGACTTGAACTGCATGTTTCATTTCCTCGATGTTACCTTCTGAGCGAGGTCAGTGAAGATGCTGGCGAGGACCGACAGCAGTTTGGCCGTGCTGCGGTGAGCTCCCATAGACGCCGCCACATACCAGCGCACCAGCTCCGAGTACACGCACAGCATGGGCTCCAGGCGAACCAGATCTCTGCAGGCTTCTCGAAGATCCTGCTCGTCGCGTTATGGACGACAAAATCACGAACTGTTAAATACGGTTACGTACACTCGCCAGCCACTTTATTAGGAACACCCATCCAACGCCGCTGCCGCCGATCCCTTGACGGCAGCACAACGCATCGAATCGTGCAGATACAAATCAAGCGCTTCGGTTAAACACGTCAGAATGGGAAAAATTGTGATCTCGCAGTCTCTTTCACTGTGGCACGAGCATTTCAGAAGCTGCGGATTTCCTGGGGGTTTTCTCACAGACACACACACATACACAGAATGGTGCGAAAAACAAACATCCTGGGGTGGAAACGAACACCTTGGAGGAAAATGGCCGGATTGGTTTGAGCTTTTTTGCCAGGAAGGATATAGTAATAGTATAGTTGGAGTGGTGGGCAAAGCTGTTGGCACATGGACTGTGGACATTCAGAACTTTAACCACAAAATGGTTATCTCGGAGCAGCTTTCAGCTTTGCAAGGAATACGTTTTTCGGAGATCAATTTGAATTTGAATAGAATGGACGGAATGGACAGATATGGACGAGTGGTGTGGACGTGCAAAGACTGCGTCTGGAAAGACCATACAATTTATATCTTATCGACATTCGGCTCCCTGAGACAGCACCGGCCTTGGTTCAGGCCG
This sequence comes from Neoarius graeffei, assembly GCF_027579695.1. Classification (NCBI taxonomy): domain Eukaryota; kingdom Metazoa; phylum Chordata; class Actinopteri; order Siluriformes; family Ariidae; genus Neoarius; species Neoarius graeffei. Next base: position 18,068,735 of record NC_083570.1, read on the forward strand.
TTGCTGAGACAACATTTACCCCTGAAGGTCACTGCCGGGAGACATTCTCGCATTCCTTCTCTAACTTTCCGCGGTCGCCATTTTTACCCCCAGTGTGACAAGCGGGTGCGTGACCAGCACCTTCATGGCTGCAGGAGCGGACGGCTGCTTGCTTGCGCTAGATTACCTCCTCCCCTCCCCCCTACCCCTGATTCCCCCCCTCAAGTCCCATGTTTAAAGTGTACTTGTGTTGTTGTGTGCTTATGTGCAAAGGTTTTTTTTCAAATGTTCCCACACTGTACTCCTGACAGGAGCATAGTGTGTGTGTGGGGGGGGGGGGGGGGTTCTTTTTTTCCTTATCTCTCCTCATGTTGTGTTTCCTTTTTATCTTTATCCCGGTCTTCCTGTCCTGTCTACCCTATGTCAATTGTATGTTGTATAGGTATGGACAGGTTGACAGCTAATTTCGCTGGTACATGTGACTAGTGACAAAGGGCATCATCATCATAAGTAACTCGTATAAATCAATCAATCACTACAACCGTGGTGAGCAGAAAAGCATCCCAGCATGCAACGGCAGGGTTCAAAGAACAGGAATTTAAGAATCGAGAACAATTGAATCCTTCGAGAATACGAATTATTCTGTAATTATTCGCACCATCCTATATGCTAATGCTCTTATTAGTATCATAGCAGGGTTTACACTCACTCACTCACTTTCAATATTAATTAAAAAAAAAAAAAAAAGCATAAACCAGGCTTTAGTGTCGTGTTCTGGCGTCAATCCACTTGGGGGAAGAAAAAAAAAAATCTAAAATGAAGGAAAAGCTCACCCCTAAGTGGCGTGCTGAACACGCGTCTCTGTAGGACCGCAGCCTCTCCAGCAAACTCTCTGTGTCCCCAATGACCTCGGTCAAGGAGAGACACGATACGTCTCCGCTTAGGTCCTCCTCCAGTAACCGGCTCAAATGTCCAGGCTTCAGAAGCTCCTCAGCCACCTCTGAATCGCTCTCTGGAACGAAAACGCATACACATCGAGCCGAAAGTGTGTTTGTCTTATGTTTAAAAAAAAAAATCATCCACACCACGCTCCAAAAACTGATTTTCATTCAAATCCTGAAGCGCACGTACGCGCTGGTTACGACTACACACACCTTTCCTGCTGTCCTCCGGTTGCTCTTCGTCTCTCTCTCGCTCTCTCCTCTTCACCAGACCCTGCACGGCACACAGAACCGTAGTGATGGTTCTCTCCAACTGCTCGGTGAACTTGGCGCGGAACGACGCGGTAGAACCTGCGTGGAGGACAATTCTGACGTGAGCCAGCTGTGTTCTGGAGACTTAAACTGCCCTGGAAGTTTGTTGAGGCGGCGGTTCCTTACGTTTGGACGTTCTGTGCGGGAGCAGGTGTGACTTCCAGGCGCTGAACTCCGTGACACAGGTGTGCACCTCCATCCGGATGCTGTGGAGGCCTTGCGTCAGACAGGACCGCGAAGGAGGACGAGAATGAGGCACGACACCACTGTCGAGGTCAAAGAGGCGCTCCAGAGCCGCCGTCCGGTCTGCCAGCGCGCCCAGACCGTCCATGCATGAGCAGCACTCCTCTAGGTGCCTCCTAGAGTGTGATTAGTGAGAGATGTTACACCGTAGTGTTCTACAATAACAGAAGTAAGAAAGTCACGCTGTGGTTCGGAGTCTAACCTGGTTTGGATTGCGCTTCGTGTGGATTCGTGACCCAGGGTGTTGAGCCTCTCTTTCAGCTGTGTGCTCTCGCTCTGTAAAACCTCTAGGCTCTTCACGGCTTCCGTCCAGCTCGCCTCGCCCCGCCTCATTAGACACACCGGAGGTTGGAGGTGAGCCGACAGAGGCGTGGGGTGGCTCAGTGTGGCCTCGCCCTGCCCGCCGTCGCCCTCTCTGGACTGGCACATCGTTGCAGCCGAGCCCTCGGGACAGCATTGCAGCACCCAGGAGAGCTGCTGCAGGGCCACGCAGCACTGCTGCGCCAGCGTCCGCGCCTTCGCCACCCAGCTGCCGAGAGAGTCCTGAGGGGGAAGGTCACTCTCCTGTCGGTCTCCTGACGCCGTCTGAAACCGGACATCCTGTACAGCGGCGATCAATCTCCTGCGGGACGGAAATGAGTAACGAGAATAAATAACCCCGTTAAAATCCACAGAGACTGCGCGAATGACTCGACGCTCGTTTTTCATGGCGTATCCATTCAATGATGATGATGACGACCGTACCTGAGGTCCACAAAGTGTTGGGTTATTTTGCCGAGTCGGCGCCTTTGCCTGAGCAGCAGTTTGAACAGGTGAGAGGAGAAGCCCCGGCATCGCTCCACGTTACCCAAACCGAGCTCCTACACACACACATGCACACAGAAGCCGTCTTGTTGTATATTTAACAGTTATTCCATGAAATCGAGGTGTACATGGCTTATAGCCGACTTGGTGCTACGCGCCTCGTCGACTATCAGCTCATGTACGACGAGATTGAGTGGAAAAACTGTTTTATTCTCTCCACATTCACTGGATTGTGACAAACGGAGCCTTTTTTTTTTTGCAAATTCAATAAATAACAAGAATGCTCTGAGAGCACAATATCACCCCCCTCTGGCAACTATGCCATAACTCTGGTAAAATGCGGCTGAATTGAACAAAATTAGAATATGTGGGGGATAACAACTGTAAGGGAAGTTGATTTCAGAAAGCAAGCACACCTTAATGAAACTGCCAAAGTACAAGTTTGTTAATAATCACGCGCATAACTCCGGTCAAATTTGCCCAAATTAAACGCAATTTCAATATGCGTATAACTGCCATAGAATAAAGTCTATTGCCAAGTTTGGTGAAATTCCTCCACAAACTGTGAAAGGAGTTGATTTCAGAAGCACGTACACCCTCGCGAAATCGTCCAAGTGCAAGTTATTTAATCGAGGGTCAAAACTCCGGTACGATTTTCACAAACGAAATTAAACCGCAATCTGCGTATTGCCGTCATATAACGAGGACTTTTTGCCAAGCTTCGAGAAATTCGTCCAAAAATCCTGACAGGAGTTGATGTCAGAAGGCGAGCGCACCTTCAGGAAATTGTTGAAGTATAAATTTTGTTAATCGAGGGCTGGAACTCTGGTAAAGTGCGACTGAATTGAACGCAATATGTGTATTGCCGACGTATAATAAAAAATCCTGCCAAGTTTGGTGAAATTCGTCTAAAAATTGTGAGAGGAGTTGATTTCAGAAGGTCAGCACCATTCCCGGGACGGACGGATGGATGGACATTGCCATTGCCACGACATAATCCCATGTCAGGCCTTTTCGTCCGACAAAATCATTTCCAGAGATGCCAACACCGACAAATGAAAAAGAGCAGCATCTCCGAGGGCAGCGAGGTGAAGCCGATCGAAGCAAGGCTTCCTTTTAGGCAGAAACCAAACTTCAGGGAAGCTCAGAGATGCAATCGAGGCCATTTTGAGCTACTTTTTGAGGAAAATAAATGCAGGGTTTTATTGTCCAGTCCAAGCTCAATTATCCAAACTCTCTGGGGGGGAAAAAGTCTGGCTCACTAATGCCGCTTTTCCACTACCAACGCGGCTGAGTCGGGCTGAGCCGTGCCGTGCTGAGTCGGGCTGAGCGGGGCTGTTGGAGTTGCATTTCGACTACAACCGCGCTGAACCGTGCTGGCTGGAAGTGGGTGGACACATTGGGTGGAGTTAGCGAAAGTGGGTGGACGTCACGTGATGTTGTTAAGCGGCGCAAACAGTGACATCAGTGATCTTTTAAGCGGTAGTCTCACGACCCGGATAGTAAACAATAAACATGGAGGACATGGAGTCGTTAGTGTTGCTGGTCTTGGTGCTGTGGCTTGTTGTCACCGACAACGCCAACAGATACTGGCAAGAGCGTATAGATGAGGCGAGGCGCATAAGGCTTCAGAAATTCTCGTAATTCGTAATTCTTCTTCTTCCGGGTTTACGGTGTTTACAGATCCCAGCGTGCTCGCGGGGCGTGTGTGGGCATGTGAGGACACTCCTCCTCACCAATCAGTGCACAGGGGAGTGTCTGCTCACGCCCCTAGCCTCACTCAGCTCGGTTTGGCTCGCTTCAGACCCACTCCAAAACCGTGCGAGTTTTGGGTGCTAAGCAGGGCTGAAGCGAGCCGAGTCGTGCTGTTCTTAGATAGTCGAAACGCGAGCCGTGTCGGGCTGAAGTGAGCTGAAAAAGGGTAGTGGAAAAGGGCCATAAGAGGATGTTCAGGGAACTGAGCTTGTCCTGTAATACGGTGTTTCAGTCGTTTCGTCACAATCAACAAAAGACTTACACTACTGTTCAAAAGTTTGGGGTCACCCAGACAATTTTGTGTTTTCCATGAAAAGTCACACTTTTATTTACCACCATAAGTTGTAAAATGAATAGAAAACATAGTCGAGACATTTTTCTGGCCATTTTCACTACGTTCAGACTGCAACCTGAAACGACCCATATCCGATTTGTTGTGAAATCCGATTTTTTTTGTTAGGCCGTTCACATTACCAATTATATGAGACTTGTATGCGATCTCCAACATGAACGGAAAACGACCCAAAAGTGTCCCGCATGCGCAAATTGACACGTAATAAGCACATCTACGTAATACGTAAACAAAAAAAAAAGCGCACTCTTCATGTTTAATGATTTCTTTTTTGTTTGTTTAATTATCTGGTTAGTGTTAAAGTGTGAGGTCTCGTGTGTGTTTTTGTTTCTGAACTGAAATGAAAACGTGTAGCCTGGTAACGAGGGTTGACTCCTAAATGTCTCTCTAATTTCTATACAAGTGCACTACATGTTACTAGGAAGTAATGGATTTTTAAACTCTATATAGTGCACTCGAGCTTCAGTAGGCAGTCGTTTGGGATACGGCCGCTGTATTACCAAACTCTTAATTCAGGCTTAATAATTTGCACATATTTATTTCGTCATATTAATAAACTTTTTCTACATTTTTATAAATATTTATTTAGATTGTTTATAGCCAGCTGAATTCTGCAACTTCTCTCAGCGCTGGCTCAAGGTGCATAAACACCAGTGCAGTTTGCTATGGAGATGAGGCGAGACCTGGCGATGTGGTTTTTGTGGCGGCGGCGGAACTCGCACAATAATCTGATTAATGTGGGCAGCAGACTAATGAGACCGAAGGTGTCAAATTACTGGAAATTTCCAGAACAATCTTGTAATACAGGACGGTTTAAGTTATAAATCAGTTATAGAAACTGTTTTATTTAATCAGGCTAACAGATCAACATCCAGGTCCCTACCAAATCCACCATTAGCTTGATCAATTCTATAAAAGTCTATTTAAATTCTGAAAACTGAACAAATGTTGTTGTTTTCCACCAAAGAGGCGGGATTAGCCAACGCAGAATAGTGACGTTTGTCTCTTGTTGATGACGTGTAGGTCGCATGAATGCGACCTGTCCGGTCAGACTGCAGTCGCATGTGAAAATAACGGATATGCATCGGAATTAGGACCACATATCCAAGCGGCCTGGGTCGCATGTGAAAAAATCGGATCTGTGTCGTTCAGATTGTCAATAACAAATCGGATACAGGTCGCATATGGGCAAAAAAATCGGATATGGGTCGTTTCTGGGTGCAGTCTGAACGTAGTCTTTGAGCATTTAATCGACCCCACAAATGTGATGCTCCAGAAACTCAATCTGCTCAAAGGAAGGTCAGTTTTATAGCTTCTCTAAAGAGCTCAACTGTTTTCAGCTGTGCTAACATGATTGTACAAGGGTTTTCTAATCATCCATTAGCCTTCTGAGGCAATGAGCAAACACACTGTACCATTAGAACACTGGAGTGAGAGTTGCTGGAAATGGGCCTCTATACACCTATGGAGATATTGCACCAAAAACCAGACATTTGCAGCTAGAATAGTCATTTACCACATTAGCAATGTATAGAGTGGATTTCTGATTAGTTTAAAGTGATCTTCGTTGAAAAGAACAGTGCTTTTCTTTCAAAAATAAGGACATTTCAAAGTGACCCCAAACTTTTGAACGGTAGTGTATGTCTAGGTTTTTCAATAACAACAAAATTAATACTGTATTTACTTCCTGAACTGTGCACCAGTCTAATACTGGACTCCACTTCATCACGCCAAGACTGAAAGATGTCCGTCTGTACAACATTTAATTAAGCCGAGCACGCTGAAGTTACGGAGGTCATTTGTTGTACGTCGCTGACTTTACTTTCTGCTCCGTGACTGTCTTCGCTTCACACCTGACACGAGTTTGAGAGAGAAATTGAAAGTTTCGGTTCTGGAACGCGACCGACGAAGACAGTTTGCTTCCAGGAAAACGACTACGCATCACTCCTGCACGTTTCTGAGCACTGCGATTGGCCGAGAGAGCATGAATCGGGTTACGTCTCGGAGTGCAGCTGACATAAGGATACGGAAATGCCCGGAATTACCCGAAATCAGTGACATGCGGAACAGTCTGAATGCTGAAAATATTGAAAAACGTTATTTTCATGTGTACGCGTAGCACCGTAATTGTGCTTCAAATCCATAGCTGCTAAAATTTAAAAAAAAAATGTTCTGACCATCAAATACATTTGTTTCATATTTTGTAGCTTTATTTTTTTTTTTTTGGGGGGGGGGGGGGTTGTTCTTCCTCTTTAGTTTTTTTCTTTTGTGGTTGGCAACCCAACTTAAAGGTGCATTACCGCCTACTACTAATTTGGAGTGTGGAACAGGAGATACTGAAGGGAAGGAAAAAAAAAAATCTATATAATTTTCTTTTCGCTATTTCCGTTTCTTTTAAATACGTGATAATTTCTGGGTTGTTTTTTATTCGAGTCAAGTTTTTATTTTGCTCTCTGTTGGTTCGGCAACACGCTCCGCCATTTTGTTTTTCTCTACTCACGGAATATGAGCTGATCTCCTCGTAGTAGAGTAGCCAATCAGAGCGCACGACTGCTCATACCCAGTGAATGTGGATAGAATAAATACATATGTACACACAAATTTTATTAAATTATAACGACTTGAAAGAAAGCAATCTAAAACAAATCCATGAGACGCATAGGATTAAGCCATTTAATTAGTCAAAAAAAAGTCTTGGCACCCTATAAAAATAGGAAGAGTTGATATGTTTCAATGTTAGCTGAAGAACCGAAACGGCCGAGCTGCATTATTGCAATGTAGAAGTCGCCTTCGCCTTTTAGTCGTCATTTTGGCGTTCTCAGCTCTCGCCTTTTAAGGAGCTTTGTGGGCGTCGCTAAATGTACATCAGCTGTGCCGTGAAGGCATCCATAGTGACTGGAATTATAAATCACCATGCACATGCGAGTATGATGAAAATTAGAGCTACTGAAGTTTTTAGTTGCCTATATAAACATTTAACCACAAACCTTACCCACCCACACAATTTCAGTCTTAATGAGTTGTGTTTTCTGAGAAAGGGGAGGGGATCAAATCACAGCAAATGTAAAGTTCAAACCTTGACAGCTGCCTGCATCGCAGCTTGCATGGCATTGCGTCTAGCCCAGGAGCGGTAGAAATATTTCTGGCAGCCGTCCCATGCGCCAATCATCTCACCAAACAGCCTGGAGAAAGGACATTTCTACAGATAAATATGTTGCAATTCACCCATATCCATGATGCATGCTTAGTTCACACTGCACAGGAAGATGGTAATGTGCTTTGTTCCTGTACTTTTGGAGCTCTCTCTCCCCCCCCATCGGGCAGTTTTTAAGGACTTGTACAAAAGAGCCTTGTATATGAGGTGAGTGTACATGTTTTCTGTAGGATCCTGTGTTCGCAGTGCAGCCAGTGCTGTTCTCATCTCTACAGGCTGCAGAAAGAGCGGCTCTTCCGGATCTGCTGTACGACCCCACGTCAGACCTTTACGGTACGAGAGACCTAAGAAAGAAAGAAAGGAAAAAAAAGGCAGATTATGCAAGAAAGAAAGGCAGAATATGCAATAAATAAATAAATGGCAGAGAGGAAGAGTATGCAAGAAAGAAAGAAAGGCAAAGGAGTATGCAAGTAAAGAAAGAAAGAAAAAGACAGAATATGCAAGAAATAAATAAAAGGCAGAGAGGAAGAGTATGCAAGAAATGAAGAAAGAAAGGGAGAATATACAAAAAAGAAAGAAAGAAAAGGCAGAGTACACAAGAAAAGAAAGAAAAAAGAAAGCAGAGACAGAGTATGCAAGAAAGAAAGAAAGAAAGAGCAGAGTATGCAAGAAAAGAAGGCAAAAGAAAAGGCAGAGTATGCAAAAAAAAGAGTATACAAGAAAAGAAAGAAAGAGGCAGAGTATGCAAGAAAAGAAAGAAAGAGTAGACAAGAAAAGAAAGAAAGAAAGAAAGAAAGAAAGAAAGAAAGAAAGAAAGAAAGAGGCAGAGTATGCAAGAAAAGAAAGAAGAGTATACAAGAAAAAGGAAGAAAGAAAGAGGCAGAGTATACAAGGAAAGAAAGAAAAAGAGTATGCAAGAAAAGAAAGAGGCAGAGTATGCAAGAAAAGAAAGAGGCAGAGTATACAAGTAAAGAAAGAAAAAGAGTATACAAGGAAAGAAAGAAAAAGAAAGAAAGGAGAGGCAGAGTATGCAAGAAAAGAAAGAAAGAAAGAAAGAAAGAAAGGGCAGAGTATGCAAGAAAAGAAGGCAAAAGAAAAGGCAGTATGCACGAAAAGAAAGAAAGAAAGAAAGAAAGAAAGAAAGAAAGAAAGAAAGAAAGAGGAGAGGCAGAGTATGCAAGAAAAAAGAATATGCAATAAATAAATGGGAGAGAGGAAGAGTATGCAAGTAAAGAAAGAAAAAAGACAGAATATGCAAGAAATAAAATAAATAAAGGCAGAGAGGAAGAGTATGCAAGAAATAAAGAAAGAAAGGGAGAATATACAAAAAAGAAAGAAAAGGCAGAGTATACAAGAAAAAAAAAAGAGGCCAAGTATGCAAGAAATAAAGAAAGAAAGGGAGAATATACAAAAGGTAGAGTACACAAAAAAGAAAGAGGCAGAGTTTGCAAAAAAGAAAAAGAACGAAAGAGTATGCAAGAAGGAAAAGTATAAATCAATCTAAAGGACTGCTTTACTGGTGGAGTAGAGGTGCCAAACAGGAAGTGTCATAGGACAACAATTAGAAGACGCTCTTTAACGCGTGTTTAAATGAGTTAATCCTGCACAGTTTCTGCTGTCAAATTCTGTTACGTTTCTAAAACATCAGAAGAATACTGAATGATGAAAAACATTTGGTAGAAATTTTGACTGACGCAGTAAATACGGAAACATTTATAATATTCAATTATTTTGCCAAAAGATATTCAAATTTAAAAAATAAAAATAAATAAAAATCAAATACGATGGTCAGTATGCTGCTGTATTTGAGTCTCGGTGAATCGGTGATGAAATTTACGGCAGCACTCACCGATCTGCACCAGCATCTTAAAGAGGTCGGCCAAAGCTCGCTGTTTCTGCAGCAGGATGTGTTTGGCTTCAGCTTTCTGCCTCTCCTGCTCCACAGAGCGGTCCACGGTCAAGCTCTGCAGCGCCTGAACGTTGGCAATGATCTCCACTAAACACACACACACAGGAAGAATAAAGGACTGCATACGATACATTTGGCTTCAATAAACAACTGAGAACTCCATTCGGTCAACCTGTAAACTGATCGAGGTCCTCAGACAGCTCGGGCAGAGGCGTCTTCTTGACCAGCTGCACACACATCTTCCTCATCTTCCTCGTGAGCGTGGGGAGACGAGCCTGCAGCGACGAGGGCTCCGTGCCAGACGTGACCTCATCTGGACCATCGCTCTGAAGCGAAACAGTAAAACATCATTACGTTTGCGTGAGTACGTAGATATGGAAGCAATTTTGTGCCAAAATGTTCATACAATACTTTTGAAATATCAAACGAAAACGACAAATCAAAATACAAAAAAAGAACAAAGTGTCAATTTTTTTAGACTGGCAAACAAATTATTTGTGTAATCGTGCAAAATATCAGTCTATCACTCTTCAGAAACCTTTTATTTTTGTTCCGCGTCTTTCTCGGTTTTGTTTGACGTAATTTATTTTGGTTGCGATTCCAGCTTTCTCGTTTGCGCTCCCGGACTTTTTGCTCGCAGTTTTGGCACAAACTTCACGTGTGGGCGGGCTGTCCAGGAATGCATTCCCATTGGCTAACTTGTGTTTGACTGACAGCTACGCTCAGCCATTCCCTACTCGGATTCTGGCGGACTGTTTGACGAGTGACCGATCCATTGACGGTAAACAAGGATCGAGTGGACTTCAGTGGCGACTATGATATTGAATTAATTCAACAAAGTGTAAGTACGGGACAAATGTGTTGTATGTGTTGCAGTAGTACAAAATCCGAGTAGGGAATGGCCGCAACAGCCTCCGGGGGAATGGCTGAGCAGAGCTGTCAGTCAAACACAAGTTAGCCAATGGGAATGCATTCCTGGACAGCCCACCCACACGTGAAGTTTGTGCCAAAACTGCAAGCAAAAAGTCAGGGAGCGCAAACGGGAAAGCTGGAATCGCAACCAAAATAAATTACATCAAACAAAACCGAGAAAGACGCGGAACAAAAATAAAAGGTTTCTGAAGAGTAATAGACTGATATTTTGCACGATTACACGAATAATTTGTTTGCCAGTCTAAAAAAAATTGACTTTTTTTTTGTATTTTGATTTGTCGTTTTTGTTTGATATTTCAAAAGTATTGTATGAACATTTTGGCACAAAATTGATTCCATACGTAGACGCATCGGAATCTGAAACAGTCCGGCACACGATGCCACACCTGTAGGTCTCTGCCCCGTCCAGGGAGGGCGCTCTTGAGTGCACGGTGGAGCTGGTGCAGCGGCGTGTCCTCTTGTTGAACGTCCACGTTGCCGCTACTCTTCTGCTCCACCAGCCAGGGAACGCACGGCTCGGCCAACACCGCCTCGAACTTCCTCACGAACTTGAACAAAGTCCTGATGACCCAGACATACAGTGAGAAGAAGCTTCATGTCAAAAAGTCCAATGAGCTTTTTTTTTTCCCCCCGTTCTTTCACGGGAAGTGACGGCTACCTTGTTCGATACGGAGAGTTACATTTATACCCCACTAAACTTATCCTGGGCTCCTCACCTGTGTGTTTTTTCCACAGACTGCTTGATCGCCCAAAAACTGACATCGTTCCACTTGGAGATCTTCACAAAGTCCTACGATGAAAAACGCTTCGAGTTAAAGCAGTAGCACTGAAGAAGTCATTTCAAAAAAGTCTCGCAAATTGCACTCTCGGGTGACTCGCGACTTACTTTGAGTTCTTTCTCGATCGGCAACCTCAGCTGCGTGATTCTGGCCTGGACGCTGTCCGAGAACTGTGCGTAGTACTTGTGGAGGTTCCACAGCAAACTACACAGCGAGGCTGAAAGGAGATAAATCATGGCGTTACTCGATCTCGATACGAATCGGAGAAATAAGTGCATACATGTCAACCTATACGGAATGTCCGTATTTGATACGGATTTGATTCAATAAACGTAGTATACGGGCGTATAAATAAAGTTATACGGATTCTTTAAAAAAACTTCAATATTTATTTAGAGCTATAATCAATTCCCACGATGATAAAAGAGCGCATAACATTTACAAACGTACTGTACACCACAGACAGCCAGTAAAGAGTCTTATGAAATCGCGCGTTATCTTGTGGTAGCGAGACTTCGTTCCACACCGCATTGCGAGAATCCCGCCAACCGTGAAGTCATAGACATATAAACATAGACGCCGCCTTCTGCGTAGAATCATACGTCATCCTCGCCGCCATATTGGATGTGGCAAAGTGGAGATTCTTCAACCATCTCTGGTATAGCGTCTAGACAGCAGCCGAGAATAAAGAGGCCTCATTCATGTGCTGCGTTTAACTGTACCAACAGGTTTACCGTCCAAACGAGATCACATGGGATTACCTTTCACAGGTGAGACTGGAAAAATACTTTTCATTGTATTTGGTCATTATAGCGTAATTTTACGAACAGATTTTCCTGGCTTTGTGGCTAATATGAAGTCTCGCGCATAATAGCCGCTCGGTGAAACCTGTCTCCAAACAACGAAGTATTTCCTTCGTAACTACGCTGATAACACTTTGTGTTTTTGTCGAACATTGGAGCTTTGTATTCGTTCTGAAGGTTTATTGTTATTAATATTGAATAAAAAGTAACTGGGATATATCATTGTTAATTATCATTCAAATTTTAGGTAAATTATTTTAATTTGCATCTTATACGGATTTTATAAGGGAAATACGGATTTTGGAGGTTGGTTATACAGGTTTGATTGACGTATGTAAGTGCTTTAAGATTTCTTTGACGTGCTCTTTTTCTGACTGATGGATATGAGAAGCAAGGAGAAAGGAGTTGCAGGACGACTGGAAAGCAGCAGGAACAACATTCGTGCAGAGAGCAAGGACTGGCCGTTTTTAAATCTAGTTGCGATCAAAGACTGTGGCAGATCAAAAGAAAAAGAATGATCAGGGCTGTGAAATGGAAAAAGTAAAATCGGGGGGACGGGGCGTACATTTACATGCCGATCGGCGTGGCGAATTAAAAATAAAGTTATAACGTTAAGAATTCAATCGTGCCTGGTTCCTTGATCTTTCGGATGCGTTCGTAAAAGATCTTCGTTTCTGACTTTAAAAAATTCCAGCCACCGCCAATTCCACGCATTCTTGAATGCGTTTTCTTTGTCTACTTCCCCCCCTACGTTGTCATTATCGCCATCCTCTCTCTGCACAACGTCTCTCCGCGGGAAAAAAAACAACAACACAACTTTCAATCATCACTTAAGCGCAAGCTATATCGTCGACATGTGCAACCCGAAAATGGTAAGAAAGAAATGGCGCTGTGACAGTCTACGATGTCGTATATATATATAAAACTTGTACGATGTCGTAAAATACAGACACCTGCTGTTAGACTCCCCTCCCCCCCCATCCAGTAAACAACGTACTCGTCGGTGATTACGGTCTCCGACCATTAGCAGAGTAAATTTTTCCCCCTACATTTTTTATTTTTTGCAAAAATACACAAAAGTGGTATTTTTGCGATCAAACCCACGGAATTTTCACAGCGCTGTATTTTCCACCCTGCCGTGGTTAAATAGAAGAAGTTACAGCGGTCTGAAATTTTAATCCCCTGCCTCAATCAGTCGTATTTGGCTGCTTCCAGTGATGTACATCCATCTTGAGAAAGTAAAGCATCTTCAGGAGCGATTTTTGCTCCCAAAACATCCATCAATTGCTCAGAGCTCGAAAATAACCTTTTGCTGCAGTATTTTTCCATTTATTCTGAAATTTAATTGCATTATTTGCATAATGAGAGGACGCAAACTACTCAAAAATCAATCCATTTCAACAACTGAGCAATGGCGTGACCAGAACGGTTGACTGTAGATACTTTCCTGGCCATTGTACCGAATCATTCAAACCCAACTAAAGATTGTAAGGCCATCCTTAAAAAAGAATCCGTTTCCTGTCCACCGGGTGAGCAAAAAAATTTTCAGTCGGGAGGGATTTTTTTTTATATATATGGATGGATAAGAAATCGCAATGCTGTATTTCCTTTTTCTTTCAGTACTTTATTACAAAAGCAGACACATTTAATAAAATATGACGGTTTAATCAACTGAAACTTGTACAAAAACTTTAAGTTAGCATTTTAAATGCTGATTGCAACATTTGCAAAACTTTTACAAAGGTACTTAAAATGTCCAACACATGGACTTTTTGTAGTTCTAAATCGAGCGTTAGGCCGAGTTCGGATGAAATTACACTATTAAAATGATCACTGAATGATTTGTTTTTCTGAATCTTTACTATTTTGTTGTTCGCTAGAATACCATTTTGCGATTTCACACTTAAGCAAATGTTTGAAAACTCCGGATCTCCTTCCTTCATGGTGGCTGCCATTTTTTTGTGCCGCACGGCGCATGCGCAGAGCTGATTCGACAGGGCTTTCCACAAGCGCCGGCTGCCGGCCATACAGCCGACTACACAATTAAGTCCAGCCGGCTACTTTAATGACTATTATTTTTGTAGCCCACAGGCTCTAAATATTAATTTTCGATTTTAATAAAATTAAATGTTTATCTAACGGACTGACAATAATGTCAAACTGAACCGCACTCATTTAAGTTGTGATTCGCGCTGTTTGTACCGATAATAACCACAAATTCCCCGCCGACTTCGTTGATCAGGGGAGAGTAACTCATCCGCGGCCCCGACATGCAGTGTGCGCGCACTCGGCGGAGGCAGTAGTGTGTCGGAGGGAGCAGAAGCAGAGATGACACTTATTTTGTCTCCGGTAAACCAGTCTTCTCTCGTTCAATTACGTGCTGGCATCAAAAGACGCCGGTGGTTGTAAATGAAGCCAAACTGAGTCGTTGGAGTGGATTTTCATACACAAATGGAGAAATGTTCGCTGAGTGTGTAATTGTGTCGCCCCACTGCAGACCGTTGTCGTTGTTAATTCATAGCATGCTCAGCTGCGTGAATGTGTCATGCACCGAAAATAAGAGATTTACAAGCCAGGAACGCCTCATGATGCAATACGCGAGAAAAGAAAGAAGATTTACTGCCATTTTACTTTGTATTTGAGTAAAGTGAATAAATAAATGGTCTGTGGAAAATACATTTAATCCTGGGAACTGCGTGCACAGGAGTTTATTTTGTGTTTACTCCCCCAGCTGGCTACTTATTTGTCATGGCTGGCTAGTATGAGCCTTAGTGGAAAGCCCTGGGAATGCGGAAATGTCAAGTTTAGATTTACGAACCCGAAAAAAATGTCGAAAAACCGGCGTTAAAAAAAAAAAAATTTCAATCGCACAAACGGCACTCACCCAGCCGGTGGACCGGAAACAAAACATTTTTTAATAATGGCCTAAAGGATAACAAATCGCCACAGATTCCTTTTAAACGGCAACTGAAGTCCTTTTTAAACTTGCTTTATTTCTTAATTAACGTGTTTTATATATCGTGACTTGTATTGGCAACTAATTGCGATTAAACATTATACTTATCGGCCTATTCGTTTTTTCGCCGTGTTGAACTGAGTTCGTTTGGTCCACGCTGGGCGCCGCTTATCCGCGCGATCTTCGAGACTTGCGCGAGACTTCGAAACGTCAAGTGTCAGCGCCGCCATTTTGAAAACGAGTTGAAATGACGATTACCGCCTACTTTTTTCCCCAAACTTTCCTGATTGCTATCAAAACAAACAACTTCTGGCTCGATTACGGCAGCATTCCAAAAAGCGCGTGCACCTTTTGACAACCCATGTGTCCAGAATCGCTCCCTACTCACTATATAGTGAGGACGCCGTTTTGTAGTGCTGTCCGCGCTGAAAGAAATCAAATTAAAAATCTCAAATTTGATTGAATAAAACGCAGCGGCAAAGAAAGAAAGAAAAGGATTCAGCCTTGATTTAAAAGAACTGAAAGCTGCAGGATTGATTAACGTTGGAAATACGCTCAGTATAATATGGATTTATCACAAAAACACACGCGTGTTTATTATTTTGAAAACCCACCAGCCGACTGACCTGGCACGTTTTAATTGTGCGACAGTAATGACGTAAATACCAGCGCGGCGGAGCTCGCTCTATAGGTCCTCTATATAGTAATTCCCTACATAGGGAGTAGTGAACGAGTGAGCGATTTGGGACACGGGGTTGGCCGCTTTGATTTACGCTGTACGTTTTACTTCCGTCCTACGATGTCTGGCACAGGTCTCAACGAATCTCGGTAACGGCCGTTGCTTTGACATATGGACCGATGGCGCATTTCAAACACTCATAACTTGCTATGGACCCTTTTCACGTGACGTCACGACAAACGCGGCCGCCATTTTGGACGTGTACTACCAGTAGTTTACCACAGCCAGCATTGAGGAACGGCAGCAAAGAAAGTTTTTACTTTCAGCAAGACTTCCATCATGCCACTATATTGTTGTGCACCTGGATGTAGTAACCATCAACAAACAAGGCAAGGGTTATCATTTTATCGGATCCCGACGGAGAAGATGGATAGCGGCCATTAACAGATTGGCAGCCCTCGGCATACCAGCGCTTGTGTAGTGACCACTTTGTTGGAGGTAAGACGAATAAAATTAGCCAGAAAAGGCATTACATTGCTGTTAACATTCTGTGGCGGCGAGTGTGTAACCAAATAGGCTAAAATAACCCATTGTAACCTCTTTGTTCTTCTGTAGTAGCTATTGTTGACTAGCTAATGTCAACAACATAGTGGCTAGTATGTTACTGTAGCAATGTTTACGTTCAGTCATTTGGATGACTGTTAAAACCTTTCAGTCTCAAGTTTTTCCTTTACTGTATTTACTAGTTTACTGTAATTATGATCCGGCAGCTATTTACACCGGATCCAGTGTAAATAGCTGCCGGAGCCAACGTCCGAGGTTCCGGAGCGCGCTCCGGCTTGCTCTCCCTCAAATTAAGCAGCGCGCGCCGGCTTGCTCCCGGAGTGCTCCAGCCGAGGTTCCGGAGCACACTCCAGCCGAGGTTGCCCTCAAATTAAGCAGCGCGCTCCGGCTTGCTCTGGAGCAAGCCGGAGCGCGCTCCGTAACCTCGGCCAGAGCACTCCTGGAGCAAGCCGGAGCGCGCTCCGGAACCTCGGACGTTGGCGTGTATGTGTATGGCGATGGGTTTTTAACGACATAGGTATACAGATCACGTGGGCCGAAGTCAGGTAAAGATGAGGGATTCGTGTACTTCCATACGTCAGTGAACAATCCTGGTGGAAGCAGGTAAACGTCGTTCTCTAAGCCTGCTAACCTCAATTTTTGTAAATACCTCTCCTTCTGCTCGCCCTGTAAATGCCCTACGTCGCTGGATAGTGAAGGTGTTTTCTGCATCTCGCTCCTTTTTCTTTTATGTTTTTCGTTTTTCGCCTTCCTCGCATTCAAACTGATTCGAGCCGAAGTCCGCTACATGTCCAAAATGGCGGTCGCGTTTATGAAGGTCACGTGACTGAAAAGGGTCTATAGCAGTGACAAAACAGCGGTCAGATACGCATTCCTATATTTAATAAAATCAGATAAATAGAATTTTGATGATAACCTGACTGTATTCTCGTCTCTACAACTCGCCGAATTGGCATACAAACGCCACAACAAGGCAAAAGGTGGCACTGTTTCACACCCTTTCGGAGGGTGGCGCTCAAAAGCGCTGTGTGTTACACGTTTCTAATCAAATCCGATTTCTTCAAAACATGATTAACCTCCCTGAACTGTCTTTTTTTTAGCGTTTTCCACAGAAGGACAGACGTTTCTATTGACCGTGACTAGAACTTCTGCTGTGACCAAAAAGGCCCACTAGGGGGTCATGATCGTTCCCGACGTCTGGTATCGATTTCGGCCAGCGTCAACCAATAGAGTCTGACACGTCGTCGGCTTTCGACCAAAATCCAACGTGGCCGTGCCCGGCGGTTCAGGAAAAAAAAAAAAAAAAAAAAAGATCGCCGTGCCATGAACAGGGTTTTTTCTAGAAAACTCTAGTATGAGGGCGCTCACCATGGCGAGGGAACGAAGCGAGGGGGGGGATGGTGCCGGTTGTCCCCCCCCCCCACCGCCGTGCGAAGCCTTTGAAAAATTGAGGCTACAATGGGACATTCTGAGGCTATCTGAGAGGGAAATTGTCATTGAAAAAGAAAGAAGTAATCATCTTCTGCCCCGGACAGTCTTTGGCTTTCTTCCGTTTCGTGCCGCGGGACGACATCTTTAAATGCCCAAGTGTCAACAAAAACAACTCGCGAACTACTTCTGTCAAAAGCTCCCGCGCCGGTGGGTGAAAGGTCATTCAGTCTCGAGAAATCTCGCTCTATAAGTCAGCTGACCTTGTATGTAACCCATGTCAAATCTCACGAGAGCAGCCGCGACAAGTAAACAACATGGCGCCTCAGTCTGGAAAACGCCAATTCGGATTGTTTTTGCACCGTCTGGCGGTGTATCTACTATGATTGGAATATTTTTGGAGTAATTATAACATATTTGATGATCAGACACATTGTCACGCGGTGTTGCTGGGATGTTTTCATGGAGAAACGATCGTTTTGAGAAAGACTGCATGTTGTGCAGTAGCATATAAGTGCATGGCCTAAGTGTGACTTGGGGTTCAATCGGCATTTCGGTAAGGGGGCGCACGCCGAGAGTAAGAGGGCGCAGCACCCCTGTTCCCCGGTTTAGACGAAAGCTTGCATCAGTATCGTACAAATCTGAAAATCCCGGGGGAGGGGGGTTCCCCTATAAAACGTACTTTTTATATGTTGGGACGCGGCGATCGAAAATTTGCAATTTACTATGTATGCATTGCTAATGCAGAGCGTACAATGAGCGGTGAACTTCACCACAGCGCTTTAACCGTTTCTGCGGTACGATCAGGAACGAAGTGCCGTGTCCTCTCTCACCGTGTCCTTCTTGTTTGGGAGCCAACAGCACATGGCAGTGGAAGGCAAGCAGCATGGCCAGTCGCGTGTGAAATTCGCCCAGTGTGGCTCCCTCCAGAAAGCCCTGCAGCGTGGTTGAAACCGAAGACAGGGGCAACTCCTTCACATCTCCTTCCTTGACATCTAAGAGCCGAAAGAACAAAAAACGGGACACGTGTTGCAGCGTACGAGCCAAGAAATACCCCATTCCACGATTATTTATCAAATAATATCAGCAGGAACGGAGAGAGAGAATTGCGAACTGACGTCAAGGCCGAGTTCAGAGGGTTTTACCAGGTTTTTTGTCCGTCCTTTTGTCCTGTAGATATCGCTCTACCAGCTGGTAGATGGAGAACCAGTGCTTGTTGGAGTTCTCGGCGTGCCGCCTCAGAGCGTTATCCAGACTGCTCGACCAACAACTGCAAAACACACACCGCTTTAAGAACCAGCGACGCTGTCGAGAATTACAAGCGTTCTAAATTAATTCGAGTTCATCTCCTGGAACGTTTTCGACATACTTAAGCTCCAGTTTCCTCCACTGGATGATGAGCTGTGTGATGGGCTCCAACTCGCTCCTCAGAGACACGGAGCGACTGGCGTTATTCTCCCAGTCCTGAAAAAGAATGAGTGAAAGAAAAACACAATATAGAGACCACGTCATGGAAACAGCAGGTTAGCGTTGCTTAGAATCGAGAGCCGTATTGTTACGCCGTATCAGACGCTCGCTTGCTGTGCTGTGAAAACTGTCCATGCAGACGCTCATCCTGTCGTTGTTTAACTCTTGAATACAATCATTAAAAAAAAGCTTCTAATCTCTCGTCAAGATCTGTTCAGTACTTTGGGAGGAACGGCAGATTGAAGTCGGCACAATGGAGTAAAAACTCTGCTTGCGGGACGTCGGGAAAAACTGCCAGCGCTTTTCTTTTTGGGTCACGGGAAAGTGCTCAGTCTCCCTCTCTCTTCCCGACTGGATTACTCGTGAATAATCAAATCGGATAACTTTTACAGGGATGTTCTCTCGCTCTCACCGTTTCTGATAAAGTGTTATGCTTCACGGGAGACTCTGATGCCCCTTTTCCACCAAAGCAGTTCCAGGGCTGGTTCGGGGCCAGTGCTTAGTTTGGAACCGGGTTTTCTGTTTCCACTGACAAAGAACTGGCTCTGGGCCAGAAAAACCGGTTCCAGGCTAGCACCAACTCTCTGCTGGGCCAGAGGAAAGAACCGCTTACGTCAGCGGGGGGGGCGGCGGAGTTGTTAAGACCGTGAAAGATCGCCATTTTTAAGCGACGAGAAGCAGCAGCTGTACAAACGCGCAAGGTTTATGCAAACGTAGCGACGTAACTGACGTATACAACGACGTAACTGACGTATACAGCGGCATAATGACGTGGCTTCCCTTAGCACCGCGAGCTATGGAAAAGCAAACTGGTTCTCAGCTGGCTCGCAAGCTGAACGAGTTGTGAACCAGCACCAGCCCCGAACCAGCCCTGGAACTGATTTGGTGAAAAAGGGGTATGAAATGAGTTTTCAGAGCTTTACCTACTTATTTTTGCAAATCAAACCGATTCACGTAATAAATAACTCATTTTAGAGTATAACCAGAGTTATTCCGATGAAAAATATCGAGATCTTAGCGGTCGGAATGAGATTTTTAAAAACCCAAAGTCGGAAACGCGAGCGTCAGTTTCAGTTCTATTAATGTGAATTGTTTCTTGGATGTGGATCAGACAGTTTTTTCGAGGTTCGCCTCGAAAGCTGTGAATATTAATCGAAATAATCATTTATGTTCTTTCATATAAACCCTACTTTTGAGAAATACAAAGCCCTACAGAGCACAAAGATGGGATTAGAAATAAGATTTTATTACTTGTTTTATCGAGTGCACCGATTTAACATTTTTTACCCAGTTAATACGAATTTTTCAAACTCTCTATTCAGTATACAACCATCTACGCTTACGTGCAAAATAATAGCAGTGTGTTTAAAACAACGGCGAAAAAGCTCAATCCTCATGATAGCATTTATTTCCGTATGCACAAAGGCACTGGGAGCACTGCACATTCAATTCCAAATTAAAACGTGAACAAAATATCTATTTTAAACTGAAAATGAAGAAAAAAGAATAAATAGGCTGTTCAAAAAAAAAAAAAAAAAATAGCAGCGTCTGCATTTTCATGTACAAACTCGAATGTTTACAGTATAAACTGAAATTTGTTTACAGATTTAGCTTTGCTGTTAATTACTGAACTAATATTTAGCTGTATAACCTTTATTAATTAGTGTGCTTGCAAAAGCACACCATTGTTCTTCTTAAGTTTTATTTTTATTATTCCATTTCACCTGTTTTTTTGGATCCACTCCTCCTCCTAGGGCTTTCGAGATAGACACACTGTTCCAACGCTGAAACGTAGGGCCCGATCTGGAATGGTGTGCTTGTTTTCAGCTTTTGGATCGACACACCTGTTCTCTCGTTCTTGTCATTTTTTTCCCCATAGAGAATGAATAGGGCTCACGAATCGAATAGTCCTGCTCGGACACACTTCATCGCAGACGCACCAAACCTCATGTGATACCTCAGGCCAACTCCCCGGACACATATATGCATTCGGTTCTGACCCACACTCATTTTTTCCTTTCTTTTCATGCCCCACTTTTTCATCCATTCACTTGCATTCATTTTTGGCCCCATTGAAAATGAATGGCGTTTCGGGAAAAAAAGCTTTCACTCTCCATCAAATTTTTTAACTGAGTGACCAAACTTCAAGAGACTTCATATGATGCCTCAGGGCAAGTCCCCACACACATCCATCTTTTTTTTTATCCATCTTTTCTTGGTTTTCACACATCCTTTTTTCCCTCCATAGGCTTCCATTGATTTTTGGCCCCATTCAAATGAATGGAGTTTTGCTCAGTAACACTTCACCACATATCCACTGGTGTAGTGTGCTTGTATACAGCTTTTGGATCGATGCACCCGTTCTGCCGTCCTTGTCGTTTTTCTGTTGTTTTTTTTTCCCCATAGAAAATGAATAGGACTCACGAATCGAGTCGTCCTACTCAGACACGCTCCGTCAGAGATGCACCAAACTTCATGTGATACTTCAGACCAACTCCCCTGACACATTCATGCAATCGGGTCTGAACTGCACTCGTCTTTTCCTTTTTTTTCCTTCTGTTCTGCTACAGCTCAGCGAGTACACTTTGCATTTTCTTTGTGGAAATGCAGTCTGGTTTCTGATAACTGCTTTACATCTGTGTGGCATGGAGTCAGCCAACACTGGACACTTCCGAAGAGAGATTCCAGCCCGAGATGACTGGACTACATTCCACAGTTCTTCTGCATTCTTGGGTTTTGCATCAAAAACAGCATTTTTGACATCACTCCACAAATTCTCAATCGGATTGAGGTCTGGAGATTGGGCTGGCCATTTCATAACATCAATCTTGTTGGTCTGGAACCAGGATGTTGCCCGCTTGCTGGTGGGTTTGGGGTCGTTGTCCTGCTGAAACACCCATTTCAAGGGCATTTCTTCTTCAGCATAAGGCAACATGACCTCTTCCAGTATTTTGATCGATTCAAACTGGTCCATGGTGCCTGGTATGCGATAAATGGGCCCGACTCCAAAGTATGAGAAACATCCCCAAACCATTATGCTTGCACCTCCATGTTTTACAGTCTTCACGGTATACTGTGGCTTGAATTCAGTGTTGATGGGTCGTCTCACAAACTGCCCGTGGCCTTTAGACCCAATAAGAATAATCTTGCTCTCATCTGTCCATAGAATGTTGCGCCACTTCTCTTTAAGGCAAACTGTAACCTTTTAAACATGTCTTTTTTTCAGCAAAGGGTTTCTTGCAAATAGTTTGGCTTCACATAGGCGTCTTCGGATTGTTGCAGTACTCCCAGGTAACTCAAGATCTTCTTGGATTTCCCTGGAGCTGATCATTGGATGCTTCTTTGCCATTCTTGTTGTTCTATGATCTACGCAGATGGTGGTATTTCTTTTCCTACCATGTGTTTCGGGTTTTGTTTGCCATTTTAAAGCATTTGAGATCATTTTAGCTGAGCGGCCAATTATTTTCTGCACTTCTTTATACATGTTTTCCCCTCTCCAATCAACTTCTTGAACAAAGTTCTTTCTCCTTCGGTACAATGTCTGGAACGACCCATTTTACTCACGGAGCAAGGGCTGAAACCAGCAGGTACAACGTTTGCTGCCCTCCTCCTTTAAATAAGGGCCATAATTGACACCTGTTTCTTCACAGAATGAATGTCCTCACTAATTGAACTCCACACTGCTATTAATTTCAACACGCCGCTTTCATTGAACGAGTCAATTACACCCAATTAGCAGAGTGGACGTCATGACTGTTGATTCCGTTGGCTGCCCATTACTCGGCTACACCTATTTTTTCCCATGTTGTATTATCTTTTCTGCCAAAATCAGTAATTAAACACATTAGTGACGTTAGACTGCTATTATTTTGCACATAACTGGATGTGCTGCCAATTTCCATCTTGAAAAACAAACGTTATTAAGAAAAAAAAAAAACCACTTGATCTCATTGGTTAATGAGGCCCATTTTGGACCATGTGATCCTCATACTACGAGTTTTCTAAAATATGCCTACTAATAAACACATCGCGGAAATCTTTATATTATATGAATACGTCATCACGTCACAGCTAACTGCGTCCTCACCTGTGATTTGCTCAGCAAGATCTCCAACCCATTAAGGAACTTGGCCAGTGGGCTGGACAGACTGAATGCCAGTATCCTCTTGATGACTAAAATGATCTGAGAAATCACATAACATAATATAAATAAAGCGCACGTATGTATATTACGTAGACCAAAAAACAAAACAATATGTCCCCTGTTTATTTCCTCCCCTCACCTGCACCAGCGCCGGGTGGTCAGGCCAGTCGTCTAGACGTCGACGGACTGCGCGGGACAGCTGCTCGATGGCAGGAAGGCACAGCCGAGCCTGGCACATGTTCGGCTCTTGATAGAAGTCGTACGGCCCTTCGGTCTGGAGGATGAGGTTGGCCGGACCCCCGGAGCCCCGAACCGTGTTCTGCAGCAGAGAGCTGAGCAGCAGCTGAGATCCCGTCAGCTGAGGATCCATTTCACAGTCTGGTGAAGATAGAAACACCGGATACGTGACACTGAAAGAACAACCTGTATTCTATATACACACACACGTAGCTTAAGAATAAAACCAAACTCCTGGCATACCCATAAGATGATAGAAGCGAGTTATTAAAGGTGCAGTGATCTGATAAGACGAGATCAACGTGCTGAGGTGTTCTTTGCTCCGATTTCTTGGTGGATTGGACTGGTACCACAGTGACTGCGCGAACGCCAGGCACAGTTTCTGATGCACCTGAATGATGGTGTTCTGGCAGCTGGACACTTCGAAGACGCTGTTCTCGTTCGACGCCGTCTCTCCGTCACATTCTTCGTCGTCCTCGATAATGATTGGCTGCTCCAGACTGGGTTCTGTTGCGATGTCGGCGAAATCCTGAAAGAAGGTGGTAAGAAACTTTTTTTAAATGTGGTTTTATTTATCAGGGAAATAGTTCAGAAACTGTAACTAGAGGTCCTTGCTACAGAAAAGTAACTCGTCGCAGTGTCTCGACCTAAAAACCTCTAGTATGCGATGCGTGATGAGCTCAGGGTTGTGATGTACAGAGGAGTTGTACACGTGTTGCTCACTTTGTAGTATGTCGGGAAGGAGCGTCTGAAATCGCGCTCCTCCTGCTGCTCCTCGCTGAGGCCTCCTCCATGGGGTTTCGAGCGACTGCGATACAAACTGGCCTCCTGCTGCTCTTTCTCCCTCGCTCTCCTCTCCTGCTCATCCCACTCGTTCACCAATGCCTGAACGCACGCCGTGATGCAAGCATAAACACAACCCCCCCCCCAAAAAAAATGCATAGATAACAATTACATTCTAATATTGTAGTCATTAAACCTAAAAAAAAAAAAAAGTCCTTTTAGTTCACACTCTCACCTGACACACGTGTCTGAACAGATTCTGTGCCTCCGTCCCGAGCTCCCCTGCACTTATTGCATGGCTCTGCAGACACAACAGAGCGCTGAGCAGTAACATGACAGGCTCTGGGACCACGTGGGTCACCTCGGTGTCTGGAAGCAGCTTCTCCAGTCCTCTAAGAGTGTCCATGCACGTCCGAGAGCACAGGTATTGGGCGCGCTCGAGGTCAGAGATCAGCGGCGGTGCAGGAAAAGCCAGCAGCATGGAGACAAGGCGCAGGAGACCTGGAAGCGCAGTGAGCGTAGACGCCACTTGGGAGGCCAGCAGACGCATACCGTGCTGCAGCTGCAGAATAGCTGAGCGCAAGGGCACTACGACGTCCGGGTACAGCGGGTACTCGTCGGCTAGGCGCTGGGAGAAACGCTGCTGTGATGCCTGCCACACGGCCTCTTCCTTTAACAGGCCCTGGATGCCTGGCCGGGATTTGGGGCCGGAGCCTTGCAGGGCCTTGAGCAGGTGCGAAAGCAGGTCGCCCACCGCTGCTGGCTGCCCGATGCTGCACAAGTAGTGCTGGAGCTCCTGGTATAGGCGTCCATACTGGGGCTCGGCGGGCCGACACGCCTGTTTACGCCCGAGCTCGCAGATCCGTTCTTTAACCTGTTGCATGCGGATCCACAGGTACCTGCGCAAAAGAAATGATCGAATGTTACTAAACACTGAATGATTGTACAACGTTAGAATTTAGTGCACAAGTTTATTTTCTCTTCGGGTCTTCGGAAATCAACACAGGATTAAAAATGTACATAAGCTCACTTAGATTATTAATTCGGAGGTGCTGAAACTTCCAAAACGTCTCTTATCATGCCAAGGCCGAGGTCTCTTAACTTCCTGTTAGTGATCAGGACTGACTACAGCTGGTAGCTTCTCTGCTGTGCCTTCATAAAAAGGGTTTGTTTACAGCACTCGTTGGATTGACCGACACACAGTAAAATGGAAACGTCCAAGGAGCTCAGTGCAGATCTGAGAAAGAGGATCGCACGTATACAGTACACAACTCCAGAATGTCTCTTGGAGCCATTTCTAAACAACTGCAAATTTCAAGATCGGTTCAAACAATTGTATGCGAGTTATTGTGAGGTGTAGTCACTTTGCCGAGCCACTTTGCTTCAAGAAAACCCGAACTGTCACTTTCAGCTGAAAGGAAATTGGTTTGGATGGTCAGGAACAACCTGGGAACCACCATGGCACAGCCCTGCCATGAACTGGAAGCTGATGGATCACTGTCTATAGTTCAGATCACCATGGACTAAGAGGCTGCTAACCAAGAAATAACCCCCTGCTCCAAAATTTACACACCTTCAAGCTTAGCAAAAGTTTGAAGCTGGCCACATGGACAAAGAAAAAAAGCCTTCTGGAGGAAAGCTGTATGGTCAGAGGAGACAAAGATTGAGTTGTTTGACCACCACGTACAGAGGGACACTGTAGCAGCTGGTGGTGGTGGTAGGATCATCATGCTCTGGAGCTGTTTTGCTGCCAGTGGAACGTGGATGGAATAATGAAGGAGGAGGACGACCTCAGAATTCTTCAGCATGAACCATCAGAAACTTGAACACGACTTGGGAGTTACAACAGGACAATGAACCCAAACACGCATCAGAGCTGGTTGTGGAGGATAAAGCAGGCTAACATTAAGCTTCAAACAAGTCCTGACTTCAACCCTGTTGAAAATATACGGACCTCGCTGATAAGTCGAGTCCATGCCAAGAAAAAAAAAAATTTAAATTGAACTCTACCAATTCTACCATGAAGAGTCGTGAAATATCCAACCAAGAGACATTTTACCCAAATATTAGGTGTGCTGTATGTATAATTTTGACTGTGTTGATTTCAGAAAACCCAAAGACAATTAAAACTTGTGCACCAAATTCCAGTGTTAGGGGTTTTTTTTTAATTAAAGCTGTATGCTGTACAATCATTCTGCCACAGAAAAAGAACAGTTCAAAGAAATGACTGAAAGCCCAAATATTGCCATGAGATCCATATCCAAGATGACGTTCACGTCGCTGTATGCAAACTTCTGACCGCAACTGTAAGTGAAACAACATTTCTATCGCTTTAAAATGTCGTCCTACCTGATTCGCGGATGTTGGAAGACATCGGTGGTGCTGCTCTCTTCAAGCTGCACCCCCGTGAGCAGCTGAGAGGACAGACTCCGCCCACGCCATTCATCTTGAAGCAAGGCAAGCTGAGAAAGAAGACACTCCTGTTTAGACGAACTGAATAAATGACGCGGGTGTGTATTTTGGGAACGTTCGCCAACACCATCAGGAACTACCTTCTGCGGCAGCTCGGCTCACCTCATCTTGTGCGTATTTTAGTTTGTAAGCCCTCTTTACTGCCGGGTCGAATATCGTCTGCGGAACCCACACTTGGATCTGCAGCAGGCCCATGTTCACCCAGAACACTCCGGACCGGGCCAGCTGGACTGTGTCACACACACGGTTGTGGGAGAACTGGGTTAAGCAAGTCACCAAGGTTTCCAGGAAGCCTTCTGGGAGAAGGTTTTCGGGCAGGCCTTCTCGCAGGGCGACCTGAATGTCCTGCGCTGCTCCGACGGGGTCCTCGCCTTCGATGAGTGCATCGCAGGATTCCGCGTAGCTTTCCTGTAACCCTGGAGACAGCAGATCAGACAGAGCGTGCAACTGCCGGCACAACACCAGTCCCTGCAACCTGCGGTCTGTTAATCTACAGAGAAAGAAAGAAAGAAAGACATCCATTCACCATACAAAGCAAAGCAGAGGTAAGAGTCTCTTTCAAATGTCGTCAATTAGTAGCCGAGGAACGTGGAACTTGAAATGTGCACGTCTCTACCTGAAGTCAGAGAGTTCGAACATGGCCAGGTTGTCCCACAGGACGGCGCTGAGATCCTGGAGTTGCCCAACCCTCTCTCTCCACTCACCCAGCGTCACCCGTGATGACGTCAGGAAGGAGGAGCCTGATGGGTCCCAATGCCTGCCCGTTTCACTGCTGCTCAAAACTCCCAGAACGCACCGGGACCACACGGCTCGGCTCAGCATGCCTGGACCCTGTACGAAATAAAGTCGCATGACGCTTCTATAGTAAAAGCATCCAAGGGTTTTGAAAGCCTTCACGGCAGCCACGCACCGTATCGGAGGGGCCTAGGAGCGATCTCAAGCTCTTCTTTGGCTCTTCTTCGGGACTCAGAGGGCTCCATTTGAGCCAGCGATCAGGATCTGAGGTTACGCTGCCACTCCAGAGTGCTGCCAGCGTCTCAGAAAGCAGCTCACACCACACTAATGGCAGCTGGTCTACAGGCTGGAGAAAGCAATGATCATTGCAGCAGTGTAGTACATTAACAACGTTAATATGCCACGCTGTAAAATTATGCACACCCGCTTTGTACTGAGGAGGAACCACATTGGCTGGAGCAGACGGATATTCATGGGCGTGGACTGCATGCAGAAGCGCAGGTGGTTGGACAGGGATCTTCGAAGATCTTCCTCCTCGTTTTGACTCCCTCTGGGGAACAAACGGTGAGGAGGAACTTGGTCAGGAATTAGGCAAACTAGTGACCAGAGACGATGAAGCAAACCGCACCATGATTCGTGATGAACGTGGAACAGAAAACCCGAAAAGCGGCATTTAAACCTCGCGTCGTACCTGTGCGTGATAGACTGGTGTAGCAGATCTGCAGTCACTTTCATCTGGTTGAGGATGGCGAGTTCCTCCAGGACAGGCCACAGCTGAGCCCGGCGAGCCAGCCGCAGTAACAGCTCGCGGTCTGGTCCCGCGCCGTCTCCCATCTCTTCCTCATTCTCAGCTTCAGACAGGGAATCCAGCAGGCCGCAGGAGGCCATGTGTCCCCGCTGCTGATCCACACAGGTCCGTAAACTCTCCAGCACACCTGAAAAGCTCCACACGTTTAGAGAAACGGTGCGCAAACGCACGGAGGCCAATTTCAAAAACACAAAAGGTGAACAGCAAGGGCAAACGCAAATTTACCGGTACTCTGCGGATCGAGAAGGAGGTTAGCCTGCAGGACCAGACACCAGCCTTCAAGCAGGGCTTCCTTGCAGTCGGTTCTCATGGCAGCACCCCGGAGGCGGGCCACTTCCCGTTTCCACAGCGACGTTGTTCTGTCGTTCAGGCGCAAGTCCTTGATGTCAAGAGCCTTTCCGAAGAGGCGGAGATGGGCGGAGCATTCAGCTACGCTCTCCAGCTGCATTTAAAAAAGGGGGGGGGGGGGGGGGCGGGACAAATGTCACTTTGATACTCACGGTCATATTATTCATTCGAGTTACATCACTTGACGTACCTTAAATGGAAGAGGCTTTCCCAGGGTTTTCTGAATGTTCTTTAGTGCCAGCGCCACAGACACCGAGCTGGAAAGTGTGTTCTGGATCGCTGACGAGATGGTGTGCAGCTCTTGCTGCCCTCTGCCCCACACACACACACACACACACACACACAACAGATTTGCTTATGTGGTACAAAATAAGGCAACCTTGAACAGAACGCCATTATAAATGCTCACTCGTAGTCTCCATCGCCCATCAGGAGCTGGGGCAGCCGTAGTACCAGATGCTTATGGACCCATTGCCAGTGCAGGGACAGCACACACACTCCGCGGGTGTCCGCTGGCAAGGAGTTACACACATTCCAGAAACGGTCCCTCCACTGGAGCAGCTGCAGAATCTGCACAAACCATAAACCAACCAAGACAGGGAGAACAGTTATTACAGGAACAAAAGATTTCATTTATCAAACCGAAACCAGAGGAAAGAGCCTCTCACCTCGAACATGAGGTGGTCCGAAACGTTCGGCTGGTCCGTCTGTACAGCCTGCAGCACGAAGGAGTCCCACAGGTCAAAGAAAGAGCGAAGATGCACCAGGACCGGATGCGGCAGCTGCGCAATATCTATCGTTCCTTTCGAAAAACAATAGCAGGATATCGTGTAAAAGACAAAATACATCAGTGCTCTGATTAAAAAAAAAAAAAAACGACAACACCGTGACTAAGCCGTCTTCTTCGCTTAGTCTCGAGTCGAACTGGAAATAGCAAACTTGCTCAGTGGCTTTTCAAGAAACCCATCAATACCTTTCGAAAAGGCAGTGGCCAGTCTTAATGCACTGTTATTAGGGGATGTATTTCCTGTGCTGTTGCAAATTGCTGCTCTCTCCTCTCGGTCCATCAGTATGATGATCCTGATTGAAGAAAAAAAAAAAAAAATCCAGGACCTGTAACACAACTCTTGCAACGTACAAAGGCTGCTTGGAAACAGGCAATTAGATCCTCGTCTTGATTTTATACGGGTCATTCTGAGATAAACCTTTCACCTACAGCAATGCTTGATGTACATTTTAGACCCAATTTATCCATGAAACATTAACTAGAAGACCCCTCCCCCCGACATTAATGGCTCAAATTGGCTTGAATAAACATGAAGCGATTCAGGCTGACATTGTTTTGGGGGGCTTTTTCTATTAACTGTTACAAAATCAATTTCACAGGAAGTCAATTTTCTGCATTATGTGAAATTTCAGGTTATCAAAAAAATATGTCCAGTTGTGGTCAGACGTTTACATGAATGTCAGGGCAATATTTGGGCTTTCAATCATTTCTTTGAACTGTTCTTTGTCTGTGACAGAATGACTGTACCACGTACATCGTTAATTAAAAAAAAACCCACTCGAATATGGTGCACAAGTTTTAATTTTCTTTGGGCTTTCTGAAATCAACACAGGTTCAAAATTGTACATACGCTCACTTAGGTTTTTAATTCAGAGGTGCTGAAACTTCCAAAACGTCTCTTATCTTGCCAAGACCGAGGTCTCTTAACTTCCTGTTAGTGATCAGGACTGACTACAGCTGGTAGCTTCTCTGCTGTGCCTTCATAAAAAGGGTTTGTTTACAGCACTCGTTGGATTGAACGACACACAATATAATGGGAAAGTCCAAAGAGCTCAGTGCAGATCTGAGAAAGAGGATCGCAGATATGCACAAGTCCGGAATGTCTCTTGGAGCCATTTCTAAACAACTGCAAATTCCAAGATCGGTTCAAACAACTGAATGCAAATTATTGTGAGGTGTAGTCACTTTGCCGAGCCACTTTGCTTCAGGAAAACCCAAACTGTCACCGTTCAGCTGAAAGGAAATTGGTTTGGATGGTCAGGAACAACCTGGGAACCACCATGGCACAGCCTGCCATGAACTGGAAGCTGATGGATCACTGTCTACAGTTCAGATCACCATGGACTAAGAGGCTGCTATCCAAGAAATAACCCCCTGCTCCAAAATTCACACCTTCAAGCTTTAGTAAAGTTTGAAGCTGACCATACAAAGAAAAAGCCTTCTGGAGGAAAGCTGTGTGGTCAGATGAGACAAAGATTGAGTCGTTTGGCCACAATGACCACCATGTACAGAGGGACACTGTACCAGCTGATGGTGGTGGTAGGATCATCATGCTCTGGGGAGGTTTTGCTGCCAGTGGAACGTGGATGGAATAATGAAGGAGGACAACCTCAGAATTCTTCAGCATAAACCATCAGAAACTTGAACATGACTTGGGAGTTACAACAGGACAATGAACCCAAACACGCATCAGAGCTGGTTGTGGAGGATAAAGCACGCTAACATTAAGCTTCAAACAAGTCCTGACTTCAACCCTGTTGAAAATATATGGACCGTGCTTATAAGTCAAGTCCATGCCAAGAAAATAAAAAAAGCTTAATTGAACTCTACCGATTCTACCATGAAGAGTCGTGAAACATCCAACCAGAATTCTGCCAGAAGCTTGTTCGTGGTACACAAAAATGTTTGGTCAAGGTGAATCTTGCATAGAGACTTTTTACCCAAAAATTAGGTGTGCTGCATGTATTGATTTCAGAAAACCCGAAGAAAATTAAAACTTGTGCACCAAATTTGTGGTTTTTTTTTTTTTTTTTAATTAAAGATGTATGCTGTACAATCATTCTGCCACAGAAAAAGAACAGTTCAAAGAAATTATTGAAAGCCCAAATATTGCCATGACATTCAGGTCACTCTATGTAAACTTCTGAGTTTTGTATTAATATACAAAATGCTGGCAAGTGTCAACTCCGTTATCGTCATTTCCGTTAATGGATTGCCTGGTTTGATGAGAACAGAGTTGACGACAGAGTCAACGCTTGAAACGAACCCGCAATTATAGAATGGGCTATATATATACAGATTTAAATCCAGAGCTAGAATCGAACCTGTTGGCGACAGCATACAGAGCCTCCATAAACTCCATACATCGCTCCTCGTCCTCAAAGTTACAGGTGTTAGCCAAGATATCCAGGTACTGTTTGTTCCAGCGCATGTCTACCAGGATCCTATAGTCATCTGTAGACAGGAATAAGAACTTTTACAAGATCACTGCTCACGTCCTCATTTGGAAGGACGTGCTTGGTAAATTCTACGTGCGTATTATGGCTTCATTAGAAACAGCGTCAGTGCGCGCGCGTGTACGTACCTGTGCTGTGGGGTTGAAGGTGTTCAGTCAGGTACTTGCCCTTGCCAACGAGCTTGCTACTGAAGACAGCTTTGAGAGCCTGATTTCCCGCCTCCAGCTGCATCAGCGCCGCTTCTGCAAACGTATAGCGCGTGGCGATCACAAAACCACCTTTCGCATACAAACTTATCTTAAAATATAACCTTAAAGAGGCAGTATGCAACTTTTATTCCTCTTCTACTTAGGAAATGCAACTGAAAAAATCACAGCGGATACACCCTTCTCATTTCCCATCATGAACTGCTTTTAAAACAAAAAGGAGCAGAACTCAGGAGCTCGGTTCATACTAATGGGACAGAACTCATTTCTGGGCCAGAAAAAAAAAATGTAAACAGAAGCCTGAAATGAAGAAACTAGTCAGAGGATTATTTTTGAAATATCGAATTTCATAGTTTTTTCAAGGTGTTTTTGAAACCAGACAAGTATTCCAGGTATATGAGCACTCTTACAGATTACTAACTGCACCTTTAAGTGTTCAAAAGTAAAAAGAACAACCAAACAAGGTCTTACACTTCAAGCAACAAAAACTGATAGTTAGGATTGGCTTTATTCATTGTGCTCCCGCTACAATGACAACAGTACCTGGGACATGTTTGTAGCTTTTGGCGAGGTGGGAGAGCCAGCTGGTACGCAAGACCCAGTCGCTGTGGGAGGCTCTCTCGGTCAGGATCTGCACTGCCGTGGGAAGGAGCTGCTGCACATCCCTGAGCTGGTCACCTACCAAGCCTTCTGGCGGAAACTGCAGCGTTTCCAGTGCTGCATCGCTCTGCATTGCCCTCTGCAGGTCAGTCAGGATCAGCGGGCGATTTCTGTGCACACACATACACACACTGAAATGTTCAGTATATAGATGATGTTTACTCCTAACAAATTAACTAATATTATCGTTAAGTGGTGGAAGCAGATATTTGGATAGCAGCTGTATGTCAGACCTCTTGCTGTGCAGGCTGAGCGTGTTCAGACAGTAGAGGAGAACCTGGCCATCCCTCTGGACACTGGAAAAGCACGAGTCCTCTGTGGACTGCAGGGCAGAAGGCACTCGATCTGGCCACACGCCTGCGCACAGCAGCCCGTTGCCCCATTCTTCAGAGTCCAACACCGCCAACTGCTTCTCTATCAGCTCCCGAGCCAGCTGAGGAAAGAGGAAAAAAAAAAAAAGCGTGAGAGAACGCAACACCTCTGAGACACAAGCTCTAGTATGTGACTTGGTGGATGTAGTAGTATCTGAGTGTGTGTCGACCTTTTGGTTGGCGGTGCTGCGTTGACAAAGGGCGTACGCTTCCCCGCATGCCTGCAGCAAAGCGCTGGGCAGATCCACACCTCTCTGCAGCTGACTGGACAACAGCGCAGCCGCATGCAGCAGAGATGACACAGAGGATGTTGGTGAGTCTGGGACAACAAACACAATCATTTCTTTTACGGCTCCTGATGTTCATATGCCATTTTGTACAAAATCAAGCGCAGTCTTGTCTTTTGGACTGGTAAAGGAATAGTTTGGCAAAAATGACAAATTGCTCCCCTCAATCCAAAGATTACGTTTGGGGATTTGAAATTTCATGTACTATTTCGCAAAGCCTCAGATCCTCACTCGGCACCTTCGCACCGCTTTGAAAACGCTCACCCCAGATGGCCGACTTGATCTCGGAATGAACGGTCATCAGTAGGTCACACACACAATCTCCGGTCACTCCCAGTGTGTGCAAGTTCGTCTTGAGGTCCAGCGAGTCCCAACACGCTCCTTCGTTCTCTCCCGGGATGTAGATCTCCACGCCACGATTCCTCATAGCTCGGGAGATCTCTCCATGTGCAGGGTCCATGGTGAGGAACAGCCTGGATATGACGGGAGGAAAATAAAACGTGTCAGGTTTTCTCAGCTCGCAACTACCAAGTTGTAGAGGTACTGATGGATCTACCTGAAGTTAGGGTGTGGAGCGATGCTTGGCGTCGTGCCGTCGATGACCCCACGCTCATTAATGGTCAAAGCCCCGCCTGGCTCCAGGAGAGCGTTCAGCCGATCCAGCACAGATGGGCTACAAACCCACATGCACAAAATGTTAACAGAAGCACAACATTTCACGTACTCCGTTACTCCCCGGGTCATTGTGGCCAAAAGTCATACAACATGAACCAAATCTAAGTACTCTGGCAGACCTGGGGAGCGGTTATTAGAGCAGCAGTTAGTAACCTGCAGAAGTTGACGTTGTCCATAAGTAGCCAGTCTCCAGCCTGCAGAGCCTGGACTAACGTGCCGTCCAGCCATTCGAAACCACCATGACTCCAACCATCCTCCATCTGCGCCAAGCGCTCTTTCAGTAGCGTGAAGTCCATCTGGAGCTTCGACATGTCTGCAGCATGAGAAAACATGACTCAATGTTTAACCGTTGCAGAATTTATGGAATAAATACGAGTGAAGCTTGTACTTGATGCTGCGTTCAGGCCAACAAAACGTTTTCTCCTGTACCTGTGAAAACCTTGAGCTTGGTGTTGAGTTTGTGTAGCAGCACGATGATGACCTCGAGCTTGTTCAGGGCATCGAATGTCACGGTGCCATCAGCTGCGTCGAGTCCCTCATCCCTCAGCCAGCGACGGAATGTGCTCCACGTGCTCAAAAGGAACTCCGTGTCCTGAACTGCCCCGTCCAGAGACATCAACCCACGCCGTGTCACCATGGCTACCACGTAATCCATGCTCTCCAAGACCTGCTGCCATGGCCGGATGATGTCCACCTGAGGAAGAAGGGAAACGTTACCGAGGGCACGCCGTTCCCGGATACAGACGAGTATCGTTTTTGTCTTGATCGGTTTTCTCACCTGTTCAAACCCGCCCAGTAGTTCGGTAGTATCCATGGCACTGTTCATAGCCATCACCCTGAGCCTGTGCCCGGTCAGCAAGGCTAGCAGGTGCACCAGACTGCTCTTCCCACTGGCACTGGGACCCACCAGTATGGCCATCCAGCCCATCTTCACGCATTTCATTAAGGACTCCAGCGGCCGCAAAGCTTGATGAGTAATCGACAGAGGAGGATCCAAGACGACAGGCGCTCCACCGCTGCGCTGGAGGACTGACGAGCCCACCTTTCAAAGTGATGAAGAGAGACGGATCACATTCCAAATCAAGTCTGAAGAACTACTGCGACTGCTCTCCAAACATGGACCATCCGTCCAGACTAACCTGCAGGTTTAGAGGTGTGATGTGAAATTGCCTGGATCCCGAGTGAGGCTCGAATTCTTCCGCAAACACCTTCCTGAACACAGACAGCACCTGCAGCAACAACATGTACAGAATTACGTCACAGTTCAACCTTAAAACTACTGATTTGACCAAATATGTAAGAGCAGACACGGCTACCTGAGCCTTATCTGCTTCCGTTCTCATCCGGTCTGCATACACCAGTCCAACGTGCTGGCCCGGGTTATAGAAAGCTGGCGATTGGTCGGCTTGCATCAGCTGACACCAACGGAAGAGGTCTCGCAGGTTGAACTCCCACGGTCCTCCTTTTTGGCCCCATTTTCTCTCTACTGCCACCTCGGTCACAAGCTGAGAGGAGGAGAACGACTGAACTTAAAGAAAGATGTGGCATACGTGCATGAATGAATCAACGTGTGAATTAACGACTGAATCCGTGAACAGTTTGAAATAAAAGAGGAACCTGATTGGTTTAAGATCAAACCAGCATTTGCAGTCGAGTCACTAAACCTCGAGTCCGAGTCCAGTCGTTAAAAAAATTTCGAGCCTGAGAACAAGACTCCAACCGCACCGTTTGTTGGTGGCTGTTTCAGCGCCGTTAACGGTAGTTTTCTCCTGAACAGATGAATGTGCGTTCTCTTTATCAGGGAGTGCCGAGTATTTTGTCGGAGCTGGTTGGGAGACGGATGCAAGTGCAGAAGGGGTGTTTATTAATGCAAGTGAAGATGGGTAAACAATCCAGAACGGCAGGCAAAATCGTAAAACGGTGAAATAGGTCGAGCGAGGCACAAACGTCCCATCGTAGACTTGGCAGAAGCAAAGACGAGAAACAGGAAATCAGGGATAAGGAGACCAAACAAGGAAACGAGGCTTGGGATTGTATCAGCAACGCAACTCAATACTTCGCAAAATGTGTTTTCACACTTTTTATAACGGCGCGCTGATTGTGCCTTAATCCTGTGCGGGTGCGAGTCATTTATGGCGCGCGTGCGAGAGAGTCCGCTTGGAATGCGCGCTGTCGAGAGCGCAGGTTTTGACACGAAATTAGTGTAGATAGAAATATCTTATGCCAAATTATCATGGCATGTAACAGAAAAAGCTGTTGGCACTCGGACTGTGGACATTCAGAACTTTAACCACAAAATGGTTGTCATCTCAGAGCAGCTTTCAGCTTTGCAAGGAATACGTTTTTCGGAGATCAATTTGAATAGAATGGACGGAATGGACAGATATGGACGAGCGGTGTGGACGTGCAAAGACTGCGTCTGGAAAGACCAAACAATTTATATCTTATCGACATCCGGCTCCCCGAGACAGCACCGGCCTTGGTTCAAGCCGTTGCTGAGGCAACATTTCCCCCTGAAGGTCACTGCCAGGAGACACTCTTGCATTCCTTCTCTAACTTTCCACGGTCGCCATTTTTACCCCCAGTGTGACAAGCGGGTGCGTGACCAGCGCCTTCATGGCTGCAGGAGCGGATGGCTGCTTGCTTGCGCTGGATTACCTCCTCCCCTCCCCCCCTTACCCCTGATTCCCCCCCTCAAGTCCCGTGTTTAAAGTGTACTTGTGTGCTTATGTGCAAAGGTTTTTTAAATGTTCCCACATTGTACTCCTGACAGGAGCTTAGTGTGGGGGTGTTCTTTTTTCCTTATCTCTCCTCATGTTGTGTTTCCTTTTTATCTTTATCCCTGTCTTCCTGTCCTGTCTACCCTATGTCAATTGTATGCTGTATATGTACGGACAGGTTAACGGCTAATTTCGCTGGTACATGTGACTAGTGACAATAAAGGGCATCATCATCATCATCATCAAAATATAAAGAAAAAAAATCAAAGTCCTTGTCTCCAATTTACGAGTCCGAGTGCAGTTAATGCACGAGTCCTCGATGCTCAAGTCCAAGTCGAGTACCACAAGCCTGGATCGAACTCATATTTGCCCCATTACAAAATAATAAAAGTTGTTTTTTGTTAAATCAGTTTTGAGGTCAAAACAAACAGGCATGAAAACGGGTCAGGGGTGAAAAAGGTGAGAAGGGTGCGCGAGTGGTGACGTGGCCTCTGGTGTTGTTTTATTTTGTTTGGGGGGTCCTCCCCCAGAATAAATATTATAGCCTCCTTACTAAGTATACTGTATTGACATTTGCACAAGGACATACAGTACAAATACATGTAGTTATAGTGAAATTATGCCCTGGAAAAAAACGCGAATAATAGAACGAAGAAAGTGGAACACACAAGGAATAGTGATCATTTTTTCCTTTTATTTGCCTGGACCACCAGTGTCTCCATGGCCCGCTTTCGCCGAGTTGCCATGTTTCAGCCTTGCCCGCTTCTCTCCTTCAGCAGTCGGTTTCTTGGCCTGCTGAGCACTGCAAGTTGCTTGAGAGCCATACTTGCTCTGCTGCTTTTCCTCCTTGTTCACCCTCTGCTGGTGTTTGTATGTGGCTGCTGCAGAGTTAATATTCTTGCACAATGTTCTGTCCACTTCCCCAAACTTCACGTCCTCCCTTCTAAAGAGCTGCATAGCTGTCTTCCCCCTGGACATCAACGTGTACTTGACCGTCTATATCGCATTAAATGTTTCCACATTCATGTAGCCACTCCTTTGATCAATTACATCATTCATCAGACTAAATGAGGACTCAACTCTAGGTCCATGAAAGATGGAGAGGCAACACTTAACCAGTGCACCCAGGGAGGGGCACTTGTCTGGTTTGTCGAAGACATGACCCCACCACTCCACGATGCTCTCTCCCTCCTTGAAGCTGGGGATGGTCAGGTCAACACTGAACCACACAAGTTCCCTCTGGATATCCTGGTCTGCTGGCAAGAGGTGCCCCAGCATACCACTCAGCCTGCCAAGATATGGAAGTACCTGCAGCTTTCAGTTCTTTTTAAATCAAGGCTGAATACTTTCTTCTTTGCTGCTGTCTTTTATTAAATCAAATTTGAGACTTTTAATTTGATTTCTTTCAGCACGGACAGCACTACAAAATGGCGTCTCCACTATACAGTGCCCTATAGAGGGCTACCGCATGACGTCACCGCGCCACGAGATTTTGTTAGGCGCCATATTGGAAGACCAAGTACATGCACTCACAATATAAAAGAAACTACGAGCGAGAGTAAAGTGACACGATGGATGATAATTCTGGTTATGCGAGTACATTACCAGCTGCAGAAAGGGCACGGTATGTGGAGAAACTGGCTGTGATTGATGGGTTTGACCCATATGATAAGACTCGGGGCAAGGGAGAATGGAGACATAAGGAGGACCTGACACCAATTCTGCCATCTGTTTGCTACCCAGACATTGTAAATTATTTGTTGTTTACACCCAGTGCCTACACTGCTGATGACTTGAAGGCCTACAAAGGGCTACAGCAGGGGTCGGGAACCTTTTTGGCTGACTGAGCCATAAATGCCCATTTTTAAAAAATAAAATTTCCGTGAGAGCCATACCATTAAAAAAATGAATACAATTAAATGTAGGCCTATGTATTTTTAAAAAGACCAAACAATTTTAGAGTGTACAAATGTATTATTTTTAATTACGTTTTTATATTGAAGCCAAGAAGGGGGAAAAAACCACTTCTCACCATTAATGAGACTTCTGGGACTGCATCGTTTTACTGATGGCTTTGTAATCTGGCTGATATGCGGTGAGGTTGAGCTTCATGCAGGCGTTGAGGCTTTCATCAGTTAGACGCGATCTTAGGTTGGTCTTGATGTGTTTTAGATGAGAGAAGGACTGCTCACATGTATACGTAGATCCGAACATGGTCAACACAGCAACGCTCACTCGCTGCAGTGTGTGGTATGTGACTGGACGCGCGTTCCATGTTTTCACAATCAGTTCGTCTGCATGTGGAAGTTTTTTCATTTCTGTCCACTTGTGTTGGCTGGCCAGTTCTGCTTGCTGCAGTGCAAGTTTCTCCAAATCTTCATTCAGCGATTTGAACTTATTCACCCACATGTCCGAGGCCTTCAGATCAGCAACTTCAAGCTCAAATTCTCCGGCAGACACAGCAGGGATGTAACTGAAGTCGTCAAAAAGTTCATTAGCCACATCAAGCATTAATGTTTTGGCAAACTCGCCATCAGTAAATGGCTTTCCGTTCCTCACAATTGCTAATGCGCCAGCAAAACTAGCTGAATTGAAGTCACCTTGTCTGGTCCATACACGGAGCTGCTGCTGACTAGCTTGGACTTTCCTCTGTAGCTCTTCGCATGCCTTCTTTCTGCTGTCCCCAGCTGGATATTTGGTTGCAAATGCAGCATGTCGTGTCTCAAAGTGGCGCTTGATATTCGAGCGTTTCATTGAAGCAATTTTGTCATTGCATATTAGACACGAAGCCGAGCCTCCTCTCTCCACAAATGCGAATTCTTCTGTCCACTCATTTTGAAATGTTCGGTAATCGTCATCCTTTTTTCTCTTCGCCATCTTCTTTGTTAGTTGTGCATGCAACAGGTAGCTAGCTGGAATTTTAAATAAAGCGGATGTAATTTTACCTCACACGACCCCGTAGGCACCTTATTGTCCAATAAAAATCGCGTTTTTTTTTTTATGTCTGACGTGTCGCCTGCTGGGATTGGCTGATCTGACGCACCCGTGAACTTCAGCGGTGAAAAAAAACCCAGATGGAATGGATTGCAAATACGTGATCATATTTTATATTTTGAAAGCTAATTTAACATTTAGATTTCAGGAAGTCATTTTTTAAACTTTGATAATATATGCCTAACAAAATTATTTTTGACCAACTGTTAACAAATGTCAGATTTGT
Organism: Neoarius graeffei; assembly: GCF_027579695.1. NCBI lineage: Eukaryota > Metazoa > Chordata > Actinopteri > Siluriformes > Ariidae > Neoarius > Neoarius graeffei. Next base: position 18,108,702 of record NC_083570.1, read on the forward strand.
CCGCGAGCCAGATGCAGTCACCAAAAGAGCCACATCTGGCTCGCGAGCCATAGGTTCCCGACCCCTGGGCTACAGGCTTACAATTATGTTGTTAGTGGCTTGGTTCGTGATATTACAGCTGTTATTAAGAATAACCTACACATAGTTATGGCCAAGGTAATCTTGTTGATATTTATCTTTTAATAATATATCTTTTCAGTTGAAAAATTAATACTTTTTGTTACTATTAAGGTATCCATAATTTAGGTTAATTTATCCAAATTATACATATGTATTTATGATATATGCCTACACAACAACTATCCTTTATTTATATAATAGGAGGGAGAGCAAGCCCCAAACCATCCTAAATTATTATTATTATTATTATTAAATTGTAGAAGTCTGGGAGGCTTGCTCCTCATACAGTTATCAACTTGGGGCCAATTTAGCATGTTTTAAATCTGAATTTCTTGCGTTTGCTTACCTCAAAGTGTCCACAGATCATGCACAGACTTATCCATTATATCCACAGTTTTTTGCCAAGTCTCACACAGGTTTCTTTCAAGTCTACTGTTGGGCCAACAAATCATAAATAAAACAGCTCAGATTTGTTTAAGTCGTTTGCCACTGCACTTTATTCTCGTGGGTTCACATACCGCTGCCGTTATTTCCCCCAATCACGAGTTTGTTGGTCTTCCAAAATGGCGCAGGGTCTGTTTACTTCCGGTTTCGGGTGATGTCAGTGAATAGCGAGCAATTTCGGACACAGGGATTGTCAAAAGACGCGCGCGCCCTCTTTCGAATGCTGACGTAATCAAGCCGGAAGTTTTGTTTGTTTTGATGGCAAATCAGGAAAGTTTGAAAAAAGTAGGAAATTCAGTCCGATGACTCAATCCAGCTTCTGGTGGTCTGGTCTGCACTCTGACTGATGTGTACACGCTCTGGCCAGCAGGAGAAGAGGCGTGAAATGATGCTGCTTGCCCTTCGCAGCGAGATGTACTCGTCGCTATGGCGTCAATATCAAAGCAGGAGGAGGAGGCGCAAACCGGCACGAACTGTCTATGGGTGCGAAGCGACCTCCTTGCCCTTTGGGTCAATATCAAACACCCCCCCCCCCCATTTTTTTTTCTCATCGGATCTACACGATTCACGTAGGTCACCCATTTTGGTTTCAAAACGGCGAATTTCGCCAAAAGGTGAGGGATTTTCATGCATGAACAAATGTCGTTGCAATGTAACTAAACTATATTTAATAAGTACACTACTTTAATATAATTGTGATTTTGCCCCATAAAGTATTGATTAATTTATACCCTGTGAAGACCACCCATACAGGGAAGCATGGTGGTGGGAGCATCATACTGACTGTTCAACCTTGGCCTCTTGGTTGTTTCTCTGACCAATTCCCTTCATACAGTACTTCTTCATCGACTTTTGGTGGACAGCCTCCTCTCGGGTGTGGCTGGGCCATATTCTTTCCATTTTAAAATAACGGATTCAATAACATGCTGTGGGATGCTCAAAGTCTGTGTGATAGTGTTTTTGTTTTTTTTCCCTACAAGTGAATAATTTTACAAACTATACTTTCACAAATTGTTCCCCCACTTCAATATGATGTTATTTTATGCCGATTTACGACATATAATCTAAAATCAAACAAACAATTTCAGTTCCGGGTTGTAACTCTACAAAACGTGGGGAAAAGTTCAAAAGGGGCGGGTACATCACACAAGCCACTGTAACGTCCAGTTCCAACAAAAATTAACTCAAGGAAGGCTTTATTTTCGCACAAGTTATTAACCACCCACGTTTTGACTTAATTTCAGAAAAAGGAATTCCATATACAGTACATTAGGAATGTTTTTGAAGCATTAAGAAGCAAAAACGCATTTAAATGCTGGGCTTTATTTTCTTCGGTTATCATCATCTTGAACCTTACCTTTTTGCTGAACTGAACCATTTTCGAGATGATCTGCTCACTAATGTTCGGAAAGATGGAGTTACCAATGAACTGCAGGTCTTCACTGGTGAGAGGATCCACGTAGACCTGCGAGCACCAGATTAAGACGTCAGATCAGGAAATGATAAAGAAAAAAAAACAAACAAAACAAGAGAGGTACAAGAAAGAGCCATGAGGGATCCACACCTGAGTAAACCTGTTGAGAAAGGATTTCGGCAGACCTTTGCGACCTCCTCCTTGCGCGAAGGGGTTCTGGCAGCCAAAGATCTTGGTTTTCTCATGTTGGACCTGGAAACGTACGCCCAGTTCCGGGATGAAGATTTCTGCTCGGTGGTCGAAGCAGGCGTTCAGACCCTCCAACACGGACTGAGAGGCCAAGTTCAGCTGTGCAACAAGGAAACACGTACAAAACACACACCCTCTTGATTTATACGCTGCATCCTGAAATACAGACACTCAAATTGCTGCTCCGTATTGAGCATGGGCATGAGAGAGAGAGAGAGAGAGAGAAAGAGGAGTGGCCACAGGTACAAGAAAGAAAGAAAAAGAAGAGGAGTGGCCACAGGTACAAGAAAGAAAGAAAAAGAAGAGGAGTGGCCACAGGTACAAGAAAGAAAGAAAGAAAGAAAGAAAGAAAGAAAGAAAGAAAGAAAGAAAGAGGAGTGGCCACAGGTACAAGAAAGAAAGAAAGAAAGAAAGAAAGAAAGAAAGAAAGAAAGAGTGGCCGCAGGTACAAGAAAGAAAGAAGAGGCGTGGCCACAGGTCCAAGAAAGAAAGAAAGAGAAAAGGAGTGGCCACAGGTACAAGAAAGAAAGGAGTGGCCGCAGGTACAAGAAAGAAAGAAGAGGCGTGGCCACAGGTACAAGAAAGAAAGAAAGAGAAAAGGAGTGGCCACAGGTACAAGAAAGAAAGAAAAAAGAAAAAGAAAGAAAGAGGAGTGACCACAGGTACAAGAAAGAAAGAAAGAAAGAAAGAAAGAAAGAAGAGGCGTGGCCACAGGTACAAGAAAGAAAGAAAGAGAAAAGGAGTGGCCACAGGTACAAGAAAGAAAGAAAAAAGAAAAAGAAAGAAAGAAAGGAGTGGCCACAGGTACAAGAAAGAAAGAAAGAAAGAAAGAAAGAAAGAAAGAAAGAAAGAAAGAAAGAAAGGAAGGAGTGGCCGCAGGTACAAGAAAGAAAGAAGAGGCGTGGTCACAGGTACAAGAAAGAAAGAAAAAGAAGAGGAGTGGCCACAGGTACAAGAAAGAAAGAAAGAAAGAAAGAAAGAAAGAAAGAAAGAAAGAAAGAAGTGGCCGCAGGTACAAGAAAGAAAGAAAGAAAGAAAGAAAGAAAGAAAGAAAGAAAGAAAGAAAGAAAGAAAGAAAGAGAAGAGGAGTGGCTGCAGGTACAAGAAAGAAAGAAAGAGGAGTGGCCACAGGTACAAGAAAGAAAGAGAAAAGGAGTGGCCACAGGTACAAGAAAGAAAGAAAGAAAGAAAGAAAGAGTGGCCGCAGGTACAAGAAAGAAAGAAGAGGCGTGGCCACAGGTCCAAGAAAGAAAGAAAGAGAAAAGGAGTGGCCACAGGTACAAGAAAGAAAGGAGTGGCCGCAGGTACAAGAAAGAAAGAAGAGGCGTGGCCACAGGTACAAGAAAGAAAGAAAGAGAAAAGGAGTGGCCACAGGTACAAGAAAGAAAGAAAAAAGAAAAAGAAAGAGGAGTGACCACAGGTACAAGAAAGAAAGAAAGAAAGAAAGAAAGAAAGAAAGAAAGAAGAGGCGTGGCCACAGGTACAAGAAAGAAAGAAAGAGAAAAGGAGTGGCCACAGGTACAAGAAAGAAAGAAAAAAGAAAAAGAAAGAAAGAAAGGAGTGGCCACAGGTACAAGAAAGAAAGAAAGAAAGAAAGAAAGAAAGGAAGGAGTGGCCGCAGGTACAAGAAAGAAAGAAGAGGCGTGGTCACAGGTACAAGAAAGAAAGAAAAAGAAGAGGAGTGGCCACAGGTACAAGAAAGAAAGAAAGAAAGAAAGAAAGAAAGAAAGAAAGAAAGAAAGAAAGAAAGAGAAGAGGAGTGGCTGCAGGTACAAGAAAGAAAGAAAGAGGAGTGGCCACAGGTACAAGAAAGAAAGAAAGAAAGAAAGAGAAAAGGAGTGGCCACAGGTACAAGAAAGAAAGAAAGAAAGAAAGAAAGAGTGGCCGCAGGTACAAGAAAGAAAGAAGAGGCGTGGCCACAGGTCCAAGAAAGAAAGAAAGAGAAAAGGAGTGGCCACAGGTACAAGAAAGAAAGGAGTGGCCGCAGGTACAAGAAAGAAAGAAGAGGCGTGGCCACAGGTACAAGAAAGAAAGAAAGAGAAAAGGAGTGGCCACAGGTACAAGAAAGAAAGAAAAAAGAAAAAGAAAGAAAGAAAGGAGTGGCCACAGGTACAAGAAAGAAAGAAAGAAAGAAAGAAAGAAAGAAAGGAAGGAGTGGCCGCAGGTACAAGAAAGAAAGAAGAGGCGTGGTCACAGGTACAAGAAAGAAAGAAAAAGAAGAGGAGTGGCCACAGGTACAAGAAAGAAAGAAAGAAAGAAAGAAAGAAAGAAAGGAGTGGCCGCAGGTACAAGAAAGAAAGAAAGAAAGAAAGAAAGAAAGAAAGAAAGAAAGAAAGAAAGAGAAGAGGAGTGGCTGCAGGTACAAGAAAGAAAGAAAGAGGAGTGGCCACAGGTACAAGAAAGAAAGAAAGAAAGAGAAAAGGAGTGGCCACAGGTACAAGAAAGAAAGAAGAGGCGTGGCCACAGGTCCAAGAAAGAAAGAAAGAGAAAAGGAGTGGCCACAGGTACAAGAAAGAAAGGAGTGGCCGCAGGTACAAGAAAGAAAGAAGAGGCGTGGCCACAGGTACAAGAAAGAAAGAAAGAGAAAAGGAGTGGCCACAGGTACAAGAAAGAAAGAAAAAAGAAAAAGAAAGAAAGAGGAGTGACCACAGGTACAAGAAAGAAAGAAAGAAAGAAAGAAAGAAAGAAAGAAAGAAGAGGCGTGGCCACAGGTACAAGAAAGAAAGAAAGAGAAAAGGAGTGGCCACAGGTACAAGAAAGAAAGAAAAAAGAAAAAGAAAGAAACAAAGGAGTGGCCACAGGTACAAGAAAGAAAGAAAGAAAGAAAGAAAGAAAGAAAGGAGTGGCCGCAGGTACAAGAAAGAAAGAAGAGGCGTGGTCACAGGTACAAGAAAGAAAGAAAAAGAAGAGGAGTGGCCACAGGTACAAGAAAGAAAGAAAGAAAGAAAGAAAGAAAGAAAGAGGAGTGGCTGCAGGTACAAGAAAGAAAGAAAGAGGAGTGGCCACAGGTACAAGAAAGAAAGAAAGAAAGAAAGAAGAAAGAGAAAGAAAGGAGTGGCTGCAGGTACAAGAAAGAAAGAAAGAAAGAAAGAAAGAAAGAAAGAAAGAGGAGTGGCTGCAGGTACAAGAAAGAAAGAAAGAGGAGTGGCCACAGGTACAAGAAAGAAAGAAAGAAAGAAAGAAAGAAAGAAAGAAAGAAAGAGGAGTGGCCACAGGTACAAGAAAGAAAGAAAAAAAAGAAAGAAAGAAAGAAAGAAAGAAAGAAAGAAAGAAAGAAAGAAAGGAAGGAGTGGCCGCAGGTACAAGAAAGAAAGAAGAGGCGTGGTCACAGGTACAAGAAAGAAAGAAAAAGAAGAGGAGTGGCCACAGGTACAAGAAAGAAAGAAAGAAAGAAAGAAAGGAGTGGCTGCAGGTACAAGAAAGAAAGAAAGAAAGAAAGAAAGAAAGAAAGAAAGAGAAGAGGAGTGGCTGCAGGTACAAGAGAGAAAGAAAGAGGAGTGGCCACAGGTACAAGAAAGAAAGAAAGAAAGAAAGAAAGAAAAAAGAAAGAAAGAAAAAAGAGAAAGAAAGAGGAGTGGCCACAGGTACAAGAAAGAAAGAAAAAAAAGAAAGAAAGAAAGAAAGAAAGAAAGAAAGAAAGAAGTGGCCACAGGTACAAGAAAGAAAGAGAAAAGGAGTGGCCACAGGTACAAGAAAGAAAGAAAGAAAGAGGAGTGGCCGCAGGTACAGGAAAGAAAGAAGAGGCGTGGCCACAGGTACAAGAAAGAAAGAAAGAAAGAGGAGTGGCCGCAGGTACAAGAAAGAAAGAAAGAGGAGTGGCCACAGGTACAAGAAAGAAAGAAAGAGGAGTGGCCACAGGTACAAGAAAGAAAGAAAGAAAGAAAGAAAGAAAGAGGAGTGGCCACAGGTACAAGAAAGAAAGAAAGAAAGAAAGAAAGAGGAGTGGCCACAGGTACAAGAAAGAAAGAAAGAGGAGTGGCCACAGGTACAAGAAAGAAAGAAAGAAAGAAAGAAAGAAAGAGGAGTGGCCACAGGTACAAGAAAGAAAGAAAGAAAGAAAGAAAGAGGAGTGGCCACAGGTACAAGAAAGAAAGAAAGAAAGAAAGAGGAGTGGCCACAGGTACAAGAAAGAAAGAAAGAAAGAAAGAAAGAGGAGTGGCCACAGGTACAAGAAAGAAAGAAAGAAAGAAAGAAAGAGGAGTGGCCACAGGTACAAGAAAGAAAGAAAGAAAGAAAGAAAGAGGAGTGGCCACAGGTACAAGAAAGAAAGAAAGAAAGAAAGAAAGAGGAGTGGCCACAGGTACAAGAAAGAAAGAAAGAAAGAAAGAAAGAGGAGTGGCCACAGGTACAAGAAAGAAAGAAAGAAAGAAAGAAAGAAAGAAAGAGGAGTGGCCACAGGTACAAGAAAGAAAGAAAGAAAGAAAGAAAGAAAGAAAGAAAGAAAGAGGAGTGGCCACAGGTACAAGAAAGAAAGAAAGAAAGAAAGAAAGAAAGAGGAGTGGCCACAGGTACAAGAAAGAAAGAAAGAAAGAAAGAAAGAAAGAGGAGTGGCCACAGGTACAAGAAAGAAAGAAAGAAAGAAAGAAAGAAAGAAAGAAAGAAAGAAAGAGGACTGGCCACAGGTACAAGAAAGAAAGAAAGAAAGAAAGAAAGAAAGAAAGAAAGAGGAGTGGCCACAGGTACAAGAAAGAAAGAAAGAAAGAAAGAAAGAAAGAAAGAGGAGTGGCCACAGGTACAAGAAAGAAAGAAAGAAAGAAAGAAAGAAAGAAAGAGGAGTGGCCACAGGTACAAGAAAGAAAGAAAGAGGAGTGGCCACAGGTACAAGAAAGAAAGAAAGAGGAGTGGCCACAGGTACAAGAAAGAAAGAAAGAGGAGTGGCCACAGGTACAAGAAAGAAAGAAAGAGGAGTGGCCGCAGGTACAAGAAAGAAAGAAAGAGGAGTGGCCACAGGTACAAGAAAGAAAGAAAGAAAGAAAGAAGAGGAGTGGCCACAGGTACAAGAAAGAAAGAAAGAGGAGTGGCCACAGGTACAAGAAAGAAAGAAAGAGGAGTGGCTACAGGTACAAGAAAGAAAGAAAGAAAGAAAGAAAGAAAGAAAGAGGAGTGGCCACAGGTACAAGAAAGAAAGAAAGAAAGAAAGAAAGAAAGAAAGAAAGAAAGAAAGAGGAGTGGCCACAGGTACAAGAAAGAAAGAAAGAAAGAAAGAAAGAAAGAGGAGTGGCCACAGGTACAAGAAAGAAAGAAAGAAAGAAAGAAAGAAAGAAAGAAAGAGGAGTGGCCACAGGTACAAGAAAGAAAGAAAGAAAGAAAGAAAGAAAGAAAGAAAGAAAGAAAGAAAGAAAGAGGAGTGGCCACAGGTACAAGAAAGAAAGAAAGAAAGAAAGAAAGAAAGAGGAGTGGCCACAGGTACAAGAAAGAACGAAAGAAAGAAAGAAAGAAAGAAAGAAAGAAAGAAAGAAAGAAAGAGGAGTGGCCACAGGTACAAGAAAGAAAGAAAGAAAGAAAGAAAGAAAGAAAGAGGAGTGGCCACAGGTACAAGAAAGAAAGAAAGAGGAGTGGCCACAGGTACAAGAAAGAAAGAAAGAGGAGTGGCCACAGGTACAAGAAAGAAAGAAAGAGGAGTGGCCACAGGTACAAGAAAGAAAGAAAGAGGAGTGGCCGCAGGTACAAGAAAGAAAGAAAGAGGAGTGGCCACAGGTACAAGAAAGAAAGAAAGAAAGAAAGAAAGAAAGAAGAGGAGTGGCCACAGGTACAAGAAAGAAAGAAAGAGGAGTGGCCACAGGTACAAGAAAGAAAGAAAGAGGAGTGGCCACAGGTACAAGAAAGAAAGAAAGAAAGCCTGCCTATTGCTTTATTGCTTGCTAGCCTGAACACAGCACCAGTTGCTGAGTCGTGGTTTGTGGTTCCACCTCATGCCGTTACCTCATCTAGTACAATCCAGTGTCCAGCTTTGAGCGCAGCCAGGACAGGCCCGTCACGCCACGCAAACTCTCCTCCTTTACCGCCCTCCACGGGAAGGTCTGTTCCAAACAGGTCCGTAACATCCTGAACAGAGTGGAGGGGGGAAACAGTCATCACTCCATAACGAGCCATTTGCACAGATCACGTGCATATCAACACTGCAATTTTGGCGAGTTTGAAGTTCAGGTATTTTAAAGAGGAACTTTTTTTTTTTTTAAATATTTCATTAAATAATATCAGAATGCATTTTTGATTGCTATTTTGTCACTGCTATAGCAAGTGTTTGAAATACACTATGGAATATATATCAGTCCGTATGTCAAAGCAACTGCCGTAAACGAGATTCATCGAGACCTGTGCGAGACATCGTAGGACGGAAGTAAAACGTACAGCGGAAATCAAAGCAAATGACATCTGCCAACGTTGCCAAAAGACGCGCGCGCCCTCTAAATAAAAACTCTATACAAAACATCCGACAAAATAATTTCCTCTCAAGCAGACTTCTTAAAAACCTTTCGATGGCTGCACGAATTGACTTTAATGTTTGTTTTTTTTGTAAAAAGTGCCGTCTTGCTGTCGAGGTCTAGAATAGCGCTTTAGACGTTTAATTTACTTCCTTGAACATTTCAGTGATATAATTTTCAAACTCTTTTGAACCGATCTTAAAAATTAAAAAAAATTTTTTTTTTTAAATCCAACAAATTTTAATGCTTTAAAGATGAAGAATGGAAACCAACCAGTGAAACGAGAGAAGCCATTTCTGAAAAATGCGATAATAATTCTTGGGGGAGAAAAAAAAAAAAAAGGATACGTTCTTACTATCACGTACTTTCATTCCAAATTTGGTTGCTTTTTTTTGTAATTTTTGGGGTTTTGTTTTCGAGTAAAGGTTTTGTTTCGTCCTCGGTTGGTTCAGCAACACGAGACGCTCCGCCATTTTGTTTTTCTCTACTCATGGTATATGAGCTGATAGCCTAGTGGTAGAGTAGCCAATCAGAGCGTCCGATTGCTCGTATCCGGTGAATGTGGATAGAATAAAACGTTTTATTCCTCTTCTACCACAACACGTACGCAATTTGTCACGTCTTCAAACTTGACAAGATTTACAATCAACAGCTGATCAATGAAAACACATTTTATTGGAAAAAAAAAAAATAAGCGCTTCAAACTTTGAGTGGAGTTTTTATTTCGTGCTCAGTCGGTTCAGCGACACGTGCCGCCATTTTGTTTTTCTCTCCTCATGGTAGATCAGCTGATTGGCTACTCTACTACTAGGCTATCAGTGTGCGCAAATGCTCATATCCGGCGAATGGGGATAGAATAATACTTTTTATAATGAGCAACTTAACATGGATAAAAAGTTCCATAAAAGGTGATGTGTGAACACCATCCACAGACTGAAGCATGGTGGTGGCAGCATCACACTGACCGTTACCCTGGAGCTCTTGGTTTCTTCGCTCATTACTTCCCTACACATCTTGCGATGGACTTTTGATGGACAGGCTTCTCCAGGTTGTTGTTTTTTTTCTTTAAAACAGGCGAATCATTTTGCAAACTATTCAAAGCAATTGAATATGGAATCAATTTTGTGCCAAAATGTTCATACAATACTTTTGAAATCTCTCATCTCATCTCATTATCTGTAGCCGCTTTATCCTTCTACAGGGTCGCAGGCAAGCTGGAGCCTATCCCAGCTGACTATGGGCGAAAGGCGGGGTACACCCTGGACAAGTCGCCAGGTCATCACAGGGCTGACACATAGACACAGACAACCATTCACACTCACATTCACACCTACGGTCAATTTAGAGTCACCAGTTAACCTAACCTGCATGTCTTTGGACTGTGGGGGAAACCGGAGCACCCGGAGGAAACCCACGCGGACACGGGGAGAACATGCAAACTCCGCACAGAAAGGCCCTCGCCGGCCCCGGGGCTCGAACCCAGGACCTTCTTGCTGTGAGGCGACAGCGCTAACCACTACACCACCGTGCCGCCCTACTTTTGAAATATCAAACAAAAACGACAAATCAAAATACAAAAAAAAAAAAAAAAAAAAGTGTCAAATTTTTTTAGACTGGCAAACAAATTATTTGTGTAATCGTGCAAAATATCAGTCTATTACTCTTCAGAAACCTTTTATTTTTGTTCCGCATCTTTCTCGGTTTTGTTTGGCGTAATTTATTTTGGTTGCGATTCCAGCTTTCTCGTTTGCGCTCCCTGACTTTTTGCTTGCAGTTTTGGCACAAACTTCCCGTGTGGGCGGGCTGTCCAGGAATGCATTCCTATTGGGTAACTTGTGTTTGACTGACAGCTCCGCTCAGCCATTCCCTACTCGGATTCTGGCGGACTGTTTGACGAGTGACCGATCCATTGATGGTAAACAAGGATCGAGTGGACTTCAGTGGCGACTATGATATTGAATTAATTCAACAAAGTGTAAGTGCGGGACAGATGTGTTGTATGTGTTGCAGTAGTACACATTATGCAGGTGTTTCGTGGCAAGTCAAATGTTAGCCTTCGCTCCACTACCCAATATAATAGCTGTCTTGCTAACGTTAAACACGCCTGCATAATGTGCACTACTGCAACACATACAGCACATTTGTCCCGCACTTACATTTTGTTGAATTAATTCAATATCATAGTCGCCACTGAAGTCCACTCGATCCTTGTTTACCGTCAATGGATCGGTCACTCGTCAAACAGTCCGCCAGAATCCGAGTAGGGAATGGCTGAGCGTAGCTGTCAGTCAAACACAAGTTAGCCAATGGGAATGCATTCCTGGACAGCCCACCCACACGTGAAGCTTGTGCCAAAACTGCAAGCAAAAAGTCAGGGAGCGCAAACGAGAAAGCTGGAATCGCAACCAAAATAAATTACGTCAAACAAAACCGAGAAAGACGCGGAACAAAAATAAAAGGTTTCTGAAGAGTAATAGACTGATATTTTGCACGATTACACGAATAATTTGTTTGCCAGTCTAAAAAAATTGACTTTTTTTTTGTATTTTGATTTGTCGTTTTTGTTTGATATTTCAAAAGTATTGTATGAACATTTTGGCACAAAATTGATTCCATAATTGAAAACCTTCTTATTGAGAATCAGCTTATGCTTCTTCAATTCTGATTCACTGAATGAATATTAATGTTTTTTTTTAAATCTGGAGTGATTTTAGACCTCGCCCGCGACGGAGGCGTTTGTTTCCATGTCTGTCATGTTTGTTTCCATCAATGCCGTTTGTTTCCATGTCTGTCTGTTAACAATCTAGCGTCTAGACGGTTGCACCGACTGACTTCAAATTTTCAGGGCAGGTAGGCAACGGTCCATAGATTACCTGATTACATTTTGGAGGTAATCGGGTCACGGTGAAGGTCAACCTTTCGGTCAAAACACCACGTTTTCCATTATAACTCAAAAACCGTTGCCGATAGACAGACATTTACTATTACAAGCGTGCAGGAACTCCCATATGGCCTTTCGTTTGGCACCATGACCAAGGTCATGGATTTTCACAGAGCTGGAACTTGAAAACGGTAGACAGATATTTAGCATTATCAGCTTCTAGGAAGTGTGCCATATGGGCTTTCGTTGGGCACCTTGAAAGGTCATGGGCTTTCACAGGGCTGTAACTTTAAAATGGTTCATGACAGCCGGATGTTCACGGTTATCAATGTATACGAAGTCTCGTATGGGCTTTCAGTTGCCGCCATGACCTTTGACCTTGAATGGCTTTGGAAGGTCAAACTCAAGGTCATGGACTTTCGTAGGACTCTAACCTGACAGCTGACGATTGAGAAATATTACCGTTATCGACAAAATAAGTGCTGCCGGGCGAGGTTTGTTTTGCCTGGCAACACTTGTGGTTTGACTTGTAAAGCGCTATATAAAAGTAATAAATTATTATTATGGGATATTTTCAGTTGATTGAAGAAACGTAACCCAAGTCAAACTCACGTCCAGGTTCTAACCTGGCTTATGTAAACTACTATAACATACGCGGTTTTGAGCAAAAAATAAATAACTCGAGTGAAAGGTTTATTTTCGCAGATGAAGTTGCATACTGGCGGCACGGTGGTGTAGTGGTTAGCGCTGTCGCCTCACAGCAAGAAGGTCCGGGTTCGAGCCCTGGGGCCGGCGAGGGCCTTTCTGTGTGGAGTTTGCATGTTCTCCCCGTGTCCGCGTGGGTTTCCTCCGGCTGCTCCGGTTTCCCCCACAGTCCAAAGACATGCAGGTTAGGTTAACTGGTGACTCTAAATTGACCGTAGGTGTGAATGTGAGTGTGAATGGTTGTCTGTGTCTATGTGTCAGCCCTGTGATGACCTGGCGACTTGTCCAGGGTGTACCCCGCCTTTCGCCCGTAGTCAGCTGGGATAGGCTCCAGCTTGCCTGCGACCCTGTTGAACAGGATAAAGCGGCTAGAGATAATGAGATGAGATGAGAAGTTGCATACTGTCTGCTCAGAGAGGTTTATTCTGATGAGCTGGTTCCCCGAGGCCTTGGCGAGCGCAGCCACCAGACTGGTCTTGCCCACTCCGGGTGAACCCTCCAGCAGGACGGGTCTCTGGAGTTTCAGCGCCCGTAAGATCCTCATGGTATTCACTGCTGTGGTGCCTGCACCCAGGGAGTAGTCCAACAGAATGCGGCTTTCGCTCTCGGGATCTGGGGGAACAAAACGTTTAAATATTTTACGTGACTGGAAAGACGACAGTGGCGATCGTAACGAGCGTTGCTCACCAGCTACGATGTAGAAAGGCTCGATCCCAAAGAAGTCGTCCCCCCAGCGCGGCTCTCTGACCAGCCTGGTGTCGTAAACCTTCAGAGCCTCCTGCATTTTCTCGTCTAACTTCGTGATCCTGCGTAGCTTCCTCTCCAGAAAAGCCAGACACGCCTTCCTCGCCGTCGTGACGTTCTCTGCTGCCGACGCTGTCGTCCCTGACGACCAGAAAGCGCCGTTATAAAAGCAAGGCCGTGTTGGAAAAAAAAAAAAAAGACCTGGATGCACAAAATATTTTGGATATGTTGTTTTTTCCCCTCGGCGCTTACCTGATCCGAGCCCGTCGATGTAAACGAGGCAGGCGGCGTGGATGAAGGCCGTGACCGTGTCCAGCCTCTGGTCCCATTCTGGCTCCTGCATCTCCTCCAGACCCATGAAGTTGCTCGCATCCCGATCCTCATCCTTCTCGCACACAGCGTTCAGGAAGTCCACCCAAGACAGGATGTCCCTTACGCTCAGGATGCATCGTCTCCCAAACTCCTGATTGGTTAGCCAGTTGATGAAGTCCAACATGAGCTCGGCGATGTCCTTGCCTGGAAAACAAGATGATGGACGAGTCTCAGGTATTACCAGCGAAGCTGATCAAAACCACTGAATTCTCAAATCCCCACCCACCTTGGTGGTCGTGCTGGTCGAAAGAAAGCCCTGCTCGCAAGTTGTGCTGGATGATCTTCATTAGATCGCTGCGGCTGTTAGATTGAGGACACCAGATCTCCGTGAACCTGTTCCTCAATGCCGGAGAAAGCTGGACGTACAAAAAGTGACATTTTAAGCATGTGATCGATTTTTTTTTCCCCGCTCCGTCTAAAGCAGGGTTCTTGCAGGATTCAGGAAGTTCAATTTTAGACCTTTTTTAGACTTTTTAAGACCATTATGAAACATTTTTTAGACCAACACGAAGCATTACAACCTGCCCTACCCCCGCCCTTCCCGAAAAAAGACAATCGAGTTCAATTCTCAAAACAGTCATTTGTATTGGTAAACTGACTATCAGGGATACAAACTGATTGTGTGCTTATTTATGTCATATGGCAACATTAGTACATTATGTCACATAGCAACAAAAGTACAAGACAATAGAGTGATAAAGGGCATTTGTGCAGTAAATGCAGTCTGTAGGGGTTTGATTTTTTCCCCTAACTGCAACAGAACTCATTTAAACTTTTGGTTAGTGGTGTTCTGGTAATAAAACAGCGTTATTATATAATGCACTGTTGTCAGATGATGACTTTCTTGATTGCTCATGTGAACCCCATGCTGCAAACCACAGCATCGCAGACCTCCACTTGCTGTAGCAACCATTTCAACCATATTACCAGTAAAAATGCATACACATCTTTTAAAACTAATAGTTAAAACATACAGTGGTGCTTGAAAGTTTGTGAACCCTTTAGAATTTTCTATATTTCTGCATAAATATGACCTAAAACATCATCAGATTTTCACACAAGTCCTAAAAGTAGATAAAGAGAACCCAGTTAAACAAATGAGACAAAAATATTATACTTGGTCATTTATTTATTGAGGAAAATGATCCAATATTACATATCTGTGAGTGGCAAAAGTATGTGAACCTTTGCTTTCAGTATCTGGTGTGACCCCCTTGTGCAGCAATAACTGCAACTATACGTTTCCGGTAACTGTTGATCAGTCCTGCACACCGGCTTGGAGGAATTTTAGCCCGTTCCTCCGTACAGAACAGCTTCAACTCTGGGATGTTGGTGGGTTTCCTCACATGAACTGCTCGCTTCAGGTCCTTCCACAACATTTCAACTGGATTAAGGTCAGGACTTTGACTTGGCCATTCCAAAACATTAACTTTATTCTTCTTTAACCATTCTTTGGTAGAATGACTTGTGTGCTTAGGGTCGTTGTCTTGCTGCACGACCCACCTTCTCTTGAGATTCAGTTCATGGACAGATGTCCTGACATTTTCCTTTAGAATTCGCTGATATAATTCAGAATTCATTGTTCCATCAACAATGGCAAGCCGTCCTGGCCCAGATGCAGCAAAACAGGCCCAAACCATGATACTACCACCACCATGTTTCACAGATGGGATAAGGTTCTTATGCTGGAATGCAGTGTTTTCCTTTCTCCAAACATAACACTTCTCATTTAAACCAAAAAGTTCTATTTTGTTCTCATCCATCCACAAAACATTTTTCCAATAGCCTTCTGGCTTGTCCATGTGATCTTTAGCAAACTGCAGACGAGCAGCAATGTTCTTTTTGGAGAGCAGTGGCTTTCTCCTTGCAACCCTGCCATGCACACCATTGTTGTTCAGTGTTCTCCTGATGGTGGACTCATGAACATTAACATTAGCCAATGTGAGAGAGGCCTTCAGTTGCTTAGAAGTTACCCTGGGGTCCTTTGTGACCTCGCCGACTATTACACGCCTTGCTCTTGGAGTGATCTTTGTTGGTCGACCACTCCTGAGGAGGGTAGCAATGGTCTTGAATTTCCTCCATTTGTACACAATCTGTCTGACTGTGGATTGGTGGAGTCCAAACTCTTTAGAGATGGTTTTGTAACCTTTTCCAGCCTGATGAGCATCAACAACGCTTTTTCTGAGGCCCTCAGAAATCTCCTTTGTTCGTACCGTGATACACTTCCACAAACACGTGTTGTGAAGATCAGACTTTGATAGATCCCTGTTCTTTAAGTAAAACTGGGCGCCCACTCACACCTGATTGTCATCCCACTGATTGAAAACACCAGACTCTAATTTCACCTTCAAATTAACTGCTAATCCTAGAGGTTCACATACTTTTGCCACTCACAGATATGTAATATTGGATCATTTTCCTCAATAAATAAATGAGCAAGTATAATATTTTTGTCTCATTTGTTTAACTGGGTTCTCTTTATCTACTTTTAGGACTTGTGTGAAAATCTGATGATGTTTTAGGTCAAATTTATGCAGAAATATAGAAAATTCTAAAGGGTTCACAAACTTTCAAGCACCACTGTACGTAGTAGCCCCGTAGCACACTTGCTTCCAGTTAAACAGCAAACTCACGCAAGGCGGCAGCGATTTACCAATGAAATCAAGTCATACCTTGTGAGAGGTATACAAGGGAGACAGCAGGTTTTTAAGCAGTAGCGGAGCAAACAGGGGCCATTTGAGACAGAGGTGTAAAATCATTGCAAAATATGAATGCAAAAATACTAAATACTAAATAATAAAGCCAGGAAAGACACACCATTGGGGAGAGAATAATATATTTAAAAAAAAAAAAAAAGAGCACTGTTAGAAAGCTGAATACGCTGACTGGACTCATGCGCTCCATGCTGTCATGGTAACGTTGATGACATGTAATGTGCACGCTAAGATTGTCTACAGTGTGAAAGCTCTCCGCGCTAATATGAGCGGCTATTTAACCAACCGTTCCAGCCCAACACAGCTCCTTTTAGCGATAGTGTGCTTCAGCCTATTGCTCGCGGAACATTCTCATTTTTCATACTTACGGCGGTGCTTGAAAGTTTGTGAACCCTTTAGAATTTTCTATATTTCTGCATAAATATGACCTAAAACATCAGATTTTCACATAAGTCCGAAAAGTAGATCAAGAGAACCCAGTTAAACAAATGAGACAAAAAATATTATACTTGGTCGTTTATTTATTGAGGAAAATGAGCCAATATTACATATCTGTGAGTGGCAAAAGTATGTGAACCTCGTTACTCACTATTATTCGACGCGCTATCCACACTCTTCATTGCACTGCCAACACAACCGCTAACCTTCTCTGACTGCCACAGACTGCATAAACTCGGCGGGAACTCAGAAGGTAGAACTACGGTAGGCATAGTGGACAAACTGGACCGTTGCATACTTGCCGCGATCATCGGTGATTGAAGGTTTTAGCAGGCAGACAACAACGCAACCGGCACATTTTTTATTAACGTTTTGCAGGCACTTCTAGGAACGGACTGAGCGGATGTAAGAATTTTAGACTTGGATAAATTAAATTTTAGACCTGGGATGAAAATATGTGTGTTTTTTAGACATTTTAAGGCCTAAAATTTAACTTTCTGAATTTTAGACTTTTTTAGACCCCGTGGGAACCCTGTAAAGACTAGAATCATTGCTCGGTCATCGTACGCCTCAGTGAACCAGTTCGGTTTCAAATATTTCTTCGAGGCGCTCCTGATACATCAGGTTCACAAGAACATGACGTCGCACCAACTTCTAATCGGTTCATCTTTGCATCCAACTGAACGTTTCTACCAAATTTGAAGACGTTCGGCAGTGTTTCTCAAAGTGGGTCGGGTGCCCCCCTAGTAGGGCGCGGAGGTACTGCGGCGGGGGGGGGCGTGAAATCGGAAGTTTTTTTTTTCTTTTTTGCATATTTAATACTTTTCTGTTTTGCCATTAAGTTAACACATTCACTCTCAATGTATTCACTGATTGTCCTAAACATCTTTAAAGAACCTTAGACAGGAAACGAACCCATCTGCACTCGACTGCATTCTTAACACCGGCCGCCTTTCCTTAGAGTTCACAATGAAGGACTGGCTCATTGCTATCAGGATCTCTTTAAATTTTGTGAAGACGCGGTTTGCGTTTCATTTGGGCTTTTTTTTTAGGGGTGGGCTTGAAGTTGGCTTCTGCTCTGCCGATGATTTGGAGGTTTGAAAAGTGATTCTGATGGCAAATCTCTCTTTAGCTCGCTCGCTACTCTTACACCAGTTACAACAAAATACATGCCATCTCTCTCGCTCCCCGTGTTCTCTTCTCTCCACCATGGTTGCTTGTGGATTTTAGCTGGCGCACACACACACTCGCAATACTGTTTGGATGCTTGAAACACAGCAGCATGCCTCGAACTTTTTTTTTTCGTTTCCGTTTGAGAGTACGTCGTGCGCGTTCTGGCTGCCGCTTCTCACCAGAGCTTTTATTATATTATTTTTAATTTTCTTTTTCTATTTTCTTTTTTTTAATTTTTTTTTCCTGTGTGTTTGTGTGGTTTGATGTTTGAGTGTTTTTGTCTGCCGGTTGTGGTGTAGCTCCGGACCCAGTTTTGGGCGTCGGTTCCCTCCAGGCCTTGGTTCACTGTGGGTGATGCCTGCGCTCCCAGCTATGGACTGCAGTGAGCTCGTTGCTCATTTTACATCGTGGTTGTCCAGCGCTCTGTGCTTTAACGCTTGGCGTGATGTTCCGAGCGATGTTGCTCGGTGGCGTCGCGGCGGCTGTGCAGGCGGTTTGGGACACACCAGCGCTCTGCGTGGCGGAGCTTCTCTGCTCGCTTTGTGGATCCATGGCATGGTATTTGAGCGATGTTACTGACGGCGTCACGGCGGCGGTGCTAGAGATGTGGGACTCGTTTTCGCGCGCCTTTGGGTGGGACTGTGGCTGCTACACCACGAGAATTACATCCTGACCCCTACTTGGTGGACTTTTTACTTTTATTATTTTTTTTTTATTTTTTTTTTTCTTTGTCTATAATTGTAAAGCGTCCTTGGGTTTCTTGAAAGGCGCTATATAGACCCCTTCGCAGTAAACGTCATTCATACACAAGAGGAAATTGCGCGCGCAGCCTGGATTCAAAAAAGACTCAGCGATGCCTAGTTGTTGTGTTGTCGGGTGTCAGAATCGTAGCAGTGATGGGGTTAAAATGTACAGAATTCCAGCAGGATCTCACCCATTCCCAAAAAAATCGCCGACGTCTATGACTACAAGCCATCAAACGTGTAGACTGGGATGAAAGCACCATCAAAAATGCGCGGGTTTGCAGCGCCCACTTCATCACAGGTAAGATCAGGCTATTTATTAAATCTTTTTTATTCTTTCTAGTCTTCGTTTATTGATGTAGCAAAATACTTTGGTAACGTTTGTCTGATTAGCTGGGTCATAGTTACACAATGTAATGAATATTGTTAGCATGTTAACTTCGCTTTGCATGCAATTTTGTTTGTAGGAGAGGTCTCGCTTGACTCAAGCAGTCCAGATTTTGTGCCATCATTATTTGCGTATGCCGAAAATCACAATTTTAAAGCAAGGATGGAAAGGTAAAATTGTGTGCCCTCACTCTAAATGCCAACTTACGTTGACTGCTCTAACCTAGCTCCCGCCCCGTTCAGTTTCATTTCTGCTCTCTGCCTCTCGCTTTTTACGCAGCTCTGATTTCTCTTAGCTGCACTCTTTACCTTTCATGCCATTACCTCCTGCAAATTGCTGTTTAGTGTTGGGATTTGCTGTTGTAGCTAAAGCCACATTGCCATCACATCACTGGCATAATTTGATTAAAACAAAATGAATATGAGTGTCCCATTGTTAATCAAGTTGTACATGCCCGCACATAACAATCATATGCGTCTAAAGACTTGTAGGCATGACGGTTTTCGTGGGTGTACAGTGAAGTCTTGTCAGTAAGGTACGAGTATATATCTGGCCATTGTATACCAGGGAACTTACTAACATCGTCCGTCCACTCTTTAATTAAATGCGGATCCGGTAGGCGATGTCCACTTGTTAGAGTTAACTTCTTTATGTAGCATTCTCGATCTTGTAACGATAATTGTTTTGCATAATCTGACAGCTCATAATGCCGGTCTATGGGCAGCGCCATTGTTTCTGAGTCCAGGCTGCGTGTAGCCTGGGCCGCCCATCCTAAGCGTGACGCAACACGAGGGCCTGTTGCGAGCTTAGTCTGGCCAGGCAAGCTATCTCCAGCTCTTCCAAGCTCCCGAAAAATCGGGAGCCAATCAACTTTGGGCATCTCCAACGGCCCTGGGTAGAGGCGTGTTCAAGGCACTGACGTAGTAGAACTGCGACCGGAAGCCATAGATTGTTTACAGAATCTATGCCGGAAGCGCTTCATTCACTAGAAACATTACGAACATGGAGCAAGTTCTCACTGAAAACGGAGCAAAGAGCAGCCCTGGAGGTATTTATTGAAAGGAAGGACGTTTTCGCCTTGCTCCCGACCGGCTTCGGTAAGAGTTTAATCTACCGGTTAGCCCCGTCGCGTCGCATACGTCAGAGGAAAGAGTGATGTGATTGGTTTAAGCTTCGTCACAGCCTTTTCTGGCTTCGACCAGTAGCAAACTGAGGCATTTCAGGGAGGCGGGTCAACCACGCGCTTTGGGAAACGGTTGGGCTTAATATCTTTGCCAGACCAAATGCTCGCAGAGCTTTGAAGTCGCGTTAGCTAGACTAGGCTGCGCGCGCATCCTGGCAACGGTCGGTTTGTTTACAAACATGCGAAGGGGTCTATAAATTTAACTTATTATTACTATTATTATCATGATTCTGACTGTTATTCTCTCGCCCACTCTTAATTTACCACAAAATTAAACATGCCATATCGTCTCTCTCTCTCTCTCTCTCACACTCCCCTCCCAATGCTAATCGAACGTCTGTCAGCTGTCAATGTCAACGCGGTGCGAGCGCGAGGGGGAAACACGACTCGTCGCTCTGCTTTGAAGTGTGTTCAGTTTCGACAGTCCAACAGGAAAGTTCTGGGTGCCTTCTTTGGCCGCCTGACAGCCAGTAAAACTCAAGTGCAGAAAGCTGCAGGTTTGTCGTCAACAAGCCATAATCTGCACAAGAGTGGCGCCTGTTAGGTAAAGACGCACGAGGGAGCAAAGAGAGGAAGAGGATCTCTGTGCTGACTAGCTCTGTGCTCCATTATGAAGAGTGCTCTTGGAAATAATAGGCCTACTATGAAATGTGAATACTGTGAGAAACAAAAGCCTCAGCTTTTTCCAACGAATTATAAACAGCATTTTGAAATGAATAAGTTTTGCATGTGAAACAAAATTTGGGCTTAAAAAAAACTAGTGCTGTCAAGCGATTAAAATATTTAATCGCGATTAATGTCGCGACTGTCATAGTTAACTCGTGATTAATCGCAATTTAATCGCACATTTTTGTCACACGAAAAACCATTGTAATTCTCTTACCAGCATAAAAAAGTGAATGGGCTTGTTTTGTACCAATGTTTTTCTTATTGCAAAGCATAACACGTCTTGACACAGCCACTGCTAACTGAAACCTAAGCTGAGCACCGTGGCTCTTCGTCCCGAGACTAACAAGAGAACCATGAGTGAAGTGATCTACTGCTTGAGTTAGTCTATCAGAGAGACGGGTTACACAGTGACGGTAGGCTTGACATGCTTGATTATAATATAAAGTACACTATTATATTAAGTTTAAGTTGTTCGTTGATAAATATTGCATTGAATCTGATCTTTACTGTTTCAGCTCACTTAACACATTTTGTACTTTTACACTTTCTGCCTGTTGATGCGTCGCGCTGTCCAATCAGAGGCGGCCAAATTTGCATATTACAGGAAGGATTTCTGGGATAGCATTGAGTTTACAGTTCAGAGGGATCTGGCTTCTTTAGACGCTGTCTTCTTAAAACTGAATCAATATTTAAAAAGAGCCAAATGAGCCAGTCTTTTGAACGGCTCTTTTCAAAGAACGGATCACAAAGATGCGGATCCCATCAAAGAGCCGTAAATCCCATCTCTACTAGCGCACCCGGCCCGCGCTGGTTCTTTGGGGGGGGGCAGAGGACTCTGGCTGTGCGGGGCGTGGCTAGCTGCTAGCGTTTTTCTAAACAAAGTCTCTGTTCCAAGTTCCTGGCAGTTTCAAAAGCTTATGAAAAACCTACATCATGTCACAGAGCGTTAATCTCGCGATAAAAAAATTATCGCCGTTAAAATTGAGTCAAGTTAACGCGTTAATAACGCAACATTTTTGACAGCACCAAAAAAAACCTTTTTTTTTTTTTTTTAACATTTTGCTAGACAAGTGGAGCGCGGACAAATACCCTTCCTCTGAAGTGGGGAATGGCAGAAAAAGTTTGAGAACCACTGCCTTAAGGTACGCTCAAGATACTGCGTTCACGAAAACGCGGTCAACTTTTTCTCAAAACATACCTCTTTCTTGCCAAAGTCTCCACCGGGGTTCATCGTGGCAACCAGTCGAAATTTCTTCCCGGCAATGATGAGCTCAACGTCGTCGTCGTCGCCGCTGCCTTTCTCTGCCAGGACCAGGGATTTCTCCGTCTCCAGGACGCTGCAGAGAGCCAGGGAACGCGGGAGGGAAAATGAAAAAACGCAGACGCGGGTTGAGGAGGAGAAAAGGAAGTTGCCGGAGCGTGTATCTGGTTTGATTGTGCGTGTGCGTGCATTTCACCGACCTGTTGAGCCTCTCCAAAACGGAGTCGTCGGCCAGGGAGATCTCGTCCATCAGAAACACTCCTTCCTGTTTCATCGCGAGCACCAGGGGTCCGTCGCGCCATTCGAACAAACGGCCGTCTTCGGCGTCCGACTTTAGAAGTCGAATAAAAAGCCCGTTAAAACTAAAAACGCTCACGCTGGTTTATAATTTCTTGCTCTCGTGAACAGCGTCGTGTCCGTCTTACCTGCCCTGTTCCGATGTGACGGACCGGCCGCAAACCACCCAAGAAGTCGGAGGTCTCCATGTGCAGATGGCAATTCACTGCGAAAAACTTCTGGCCGGCCAGAGCAGCAAACAGCTGGCATATTGTGGTCTTACCACACCTAAAGGAACACCATTTAGACAACCTGATCCTTCAAGCGTTTTCTATACACTTCATAAATAAAGCTCAGTCATCATGGAGTACCGAAAGAAAAACGGTGACTCGGGTCCAGCTTTGCATGAAATGAAAGAACTGCTGGGTTTCAGGTCACGTGACTTTCCTTAGCGGAAGGTTTTACCGGAAGTGAACTAGCTGGTGGTCTAAACGGCTGCCGTGGTGCAAACAACTAGCGATGACTTATCAGAGTACGCCACTGCTGGCTTTAGATACATTCAGAAGATTGCTATGTGCGATGGAGTACAGTCTGGGAAAGAAGGATTTGCAGGGATGAGAGTGGGCGGTCACCAAAAAAAAAAAGCAGAAAACAAGATATTTTTAAGTTCGTTTCTTAGACAAGGATTTTAAGCTCGTTACCTTGTTGACAGTTTCGGCGTGAAACTTCCGCCTTCCTCAGAATTGTCACCAGACGTCAGGTGGTGACGTGCCTTATCAGCTGATGTTACGTTACGGAGGCGTGAACGTCCTGTCCGATTTGACAGGTAGTCCATGCCTCCTGCTGTCAGGTCGCTCCCCCAGGACGGCTCGTACGCTCCCTCATCCCGGTTTATCGTACTTTCTGCCCGCTTGCGTATCTCCACTGCCTCTAAAATCCAACGCTGGAATCTATTTTCTTCAGCGCGAATGACTCTGGCCTCTTCCCAATTCATTATGTGATTTTGTCGTTTGCAGTGGTCTGAAATGGCTGATTTTAGGTTTTCTTGGTTTGCTTTTTCTTTTTCGGATCTTGTGAGTCTTTTTGTTGTTTCTTTCTCACATTCTATTTGGTGTTCTTTCCTTCGTGTATGGAAGCATCTGCCCGTTTCACCAATATAGACTTTATTACATGAACGGCAAGGGATTTCATAGATGACGTTGCATTTATTGTCCGGTTTTATTTTGTCTTTGGGGTGAACTAGCAGCTGTCGGAGGTTCTTGTATGGTTTGACCGGGGTGTTGATATGGTATTTCCTCATGGATCGTTGAATGCATTCTGTGACTCCTTTTATGTATGGTAGTGTGACAAAACCCCGGGTTGTTTTTTCGGTGTTTTTTCTTGTTTGTTTCCTTTATTTTTGTGTCTGTAGTTTCCCTTTTCGGATTGCCCACGGTGGATATTGGCAGTTTTTTAATGCCTGTTGGATGTGTTGGTCCTCCTCCTGTCTATCTTTCTCCTCCGTGATGTTCTGTGTTCGGTCGTATAGTGTTCTGATTACTGACATTTTATGACATTTCCTGGGGGAGCGACCTGACAGCAGGAGGCGTGGACTACCTGTCAAATCGGACAGGACGTTCACGCCTCCGTAACGTAACATCAGCTGATAAGGCACATCACCACCTGACGTCTGGTGACAATTCTGAGGAAGGCGGAAGTTTCACGCCGAAACCGCCAACAAGGTAACGAGCTTAAAATCCTTGTCTAAGGCCGAATCCCATTTCACCCCTTGGACCAACCCCTTGGCCCTTCCCCTCCATTTTGCGCGTTCACGTGAAGGGGTAGGGGTATCCCAATCCCAGTTAACGCGGAGGGGTAGGGGAAGGGGTAGGGCTTCTGTACCCCTCCAAACGGAGATTTTCCTGGAGCTGACTCCGAACGAAGGGGTTTGAGTGATTTCCCACAATGCCATGCGGATTTCAGCGAGATTTCATGCGGATTTCAGAAAGATGGCGGTTCCCGCGGCGAAAGATTGTCATAAATGTATTTTCTCCATTATTTACGTGTTTTAAGTTGTTATCCAGAGGAAACACGCCGCTTGATTCGCTTTCGAGCTGAGAATGAGCAGCGATTTCTGAAATCCAAGCTGCTGCTAAAAAGCTTTGGGAGTGAGTATTGTTTTCGGTTGCTTGACTGCGTACGTTTTGTTCTGTTATTCTCGCTTTTATTGTTTACATGAGTGTTCTGACACCTCATTCTGTCGGATGTGGTGCACGAAGCGCCAAAGATATCCCATTCAGTGGTGTTAGTTAACAAATCACACCCTGCCAGCAGAGATTTCTGGTTCTGCCTCTGGCTCTGACTGTAGCGGCTGGTCGCAGCCAATGACGCATTAAGTAAACGCTGACGGAGGTACGCGATGACGTATGCGATCGTTGAAGGGCTATCCCAATACGTAGGGGTTGAATTTCAAGCCCTATCCCTTGTAGCTCAGTTTCAAGGGGAAGGGCCAAGGGGAAGGGGGAGGGGAAGGGGGAGGGGTAGAAATTAGAATTGCGATTGGGCCTAAGAAACGAACTTAAAAATACTTAGTCAGACATAATGAACTTCCACTATATACAGAAAACAAGACGGCGCCCGAAGCCGGGGGTCTGGGAGGGATACCCCGCCAGGAAAATTTTGAAAAATAAGGCCTTACAAACCACTTTTCCTGCAATCTGAGCTGTAGTAGATAAAAAATCGGTTGTCTTTTTTATATATTTACATGAAAATGTTTCAAATCAATAGGAGTATTGTTTGAATTCAAAATAAAATCACATTCTACATTCAAGGGTATGGTTATAATTTATGATCAACAAAAATGACAAACTAAATTCACATTAAACGTAAGTTTTATTAAATTATCAAAATGCTCATATATTAAATAACATTTCTTAGGGAGAAAAGGCCAGTCACCCGATGTCCTCATTAGTTGCATATGATTTCAGAAAGTCTTTTGAAATATTTAAGTTTTCAAAACTGTCAGCATTAATTCAGATTTACTGACCATCATATACATGTTCAATGTATTAAATCAAACGAATGCTGAGTTTATGGGATAATGTCTATGTACACTTTATACAATTATTTATAGTTCACAGTCACTTCTCATTTTCATTTAATCATTTCCACTTCTTTTTCAGCCTTTTGGCCAAAGACAAAAGCTCGTCAGTCCTCTCTGTTTTTTATACCCGCATCGATTTCACGTACCTTCGCTTCGTCTCGCTTGTCAGTTGTATTCGGCATTTTGAGTAAAAAAGCCGATACGAAAGAGAAACGTATTTTTGAAGAGCAGTGACGATGAACATGTGCAAGTTTCGATAAAATAGAACAGATGCGGGTTCTTTTGTAAGAACTGTTACGATTGGCTTTTGTTCTCTCTCACGCTCTTGTAAGAACCAGGGCTGTGAAATAGAAATGACAAAATCCGAGGAAACAATTTTAGCAGGGGGTCTGGAGCCGGGGGCCCACAGGGCCCCAGAAGCTGAACAGATTTTGTGTATACTGATAGATTTGAAGCATCTCCTGAAAGCAAATATTTTCTCAACCATGCCATTTAATTTGAACTGTTTATTATTATTATTATAAATTGAATATATAAATGTGAATGTGGCAGCGGGGGCGTGGTCAAGCGCCGGTCTGTGACAGGAGGGCGGAGTCAGGGAAGGTAAGTGGCAGAATCACTACACCTGACATCAATTAACCTGTGTTTGTGTGTCTTCCCAGTGACCGCGCCCTACTTAAGGAGGGAGAGCGAGAGCAGAGGAGCTCATCCCCGAACTAGACACTGGTTGTGTGCGTCTGTTCGAGTGAAAGATTGTTCACTGAAAAGTGTGGCAATAAAGCCCTGTTGCGAACCTGATCTCTGTCCTGCCGTCCTCTGTGCTCCGCCCACGCATAGTGAACCGTTACAGTGAACAAGATGGTCTACCTGGTAATCTATAGTTCAACAGCTTCAATTTCACCAATTCCGCATGTTTTTTTTCCTTTAACATGGTCAACCAAACGCATTCTTCCACCAGAACCGTACTTCACATCCTGATGGCACAAGATGCAGTAAGCTTTCCCTGGTTCTTTTATCTTCCGTATGTGCTCATTCAGGGCAGCACGGTGGTGTAATGATTAGCGCTGTCACCTCACAGCAAGAAGGTCCGGGTTCGAGCCCCGTGGCCGGCGAGGGCCTTTCTGTGCGGAGTTTGCATGTTCTCCCCGTGTCCGCGTGGGTTTCCTCCGGGTGCTCTGGTTTCCCCCACAGTCCAAAGACATGCAGGTTAGGTTAACTGGTGACTCTAAATTGAGCGTAGGTGTGAATGTGAGTGTGAATGGTTGTCTATGTGTCAGCCCTGTGATGACCTGGGGACTTGTCCAGGGTGTACCCCGCCTTTCGCCCGTAGTCAGCTGGGATAGGCTCCAGCTTGCCTGCGACCCCGTAGAACAGGATAAAGCGGCTACAGATAATGAGATGAGATGTGCTCATTCACTACCGACTTTAAACTCCAGCCATCGCCAATTGCATGGATTTTTGATGCCGTTTTCCTTGGCAAATGTTTTTGACATCGTTGGTCTCACCGTCCTCCCTCTGAACGATGTCCCTCCATGACACGGACATCCCGCGAAATTCTCCTTTTCAAAACCGTTGATATCGAAAGCATGTTTAAAGAGCACAAGATTCGCGCCGTGGTTTGTAAGCATGGCGCAAATGCCGTAAACCGGTCTGTCATTGTCGCAAAAGAAACCTACCCCCCCCCCCCCCCCCCCCCCCAATTTTTATTGCAAAATTAGATCCCATCTCATTCTCATCATCTCTAGCCGCTTTATCCTTCTACAGGGTCGCAGGCAAGCTGGAGCCTATCCCAGCTGACTACGGGCGAAAGGCGGGGTACACCCTGGACAAGTCGCCAGGTCATCACAGGGCTGACACATAGACACGGACAACCATTCACACTCACATTCACACCTACGCTCAATTTAGAGTCACCAGTTAACCTAACCTGCATGTCTTTGGACTGTGGGGGAAACCGGAGCACCCGGAGGAAACCCACGCGGACACGGGGAGAACATGCAAACTCCGCACAGAAAGGCCCTCGCCGGCCACGGGGCTCGAACCCGGACCTTCTTGCTGTGAGGCGACAGCGCTAACCACTACACCACCGTGCTGCCCTGCAAAATTAGATGATTTACTAAAATGATATTTTTGGCAGCCAAATTTGCGGAATTCCGCGGATTTTTCACAGCCCTGAAGAACTGTTATGATTGGCTATCATGCTCTCACCAGCGATGTTTTGGCCAATTACATTGTAGAGAACACGTATTCTACCGCGAGACTTAGCGAGACTAAAGATGGCGAAAATGTAAACATGTAACATCGTCGTACGCTTGAGTATCACGAAGGAACATACCCCAACCCCCCTCACTGAAAAAAAAAAATCTCAACGGATTTGGCATAATATCGATTTTTGCTCAGCAAAAGCGGAAATCCGCCGAAAAGCGGAAAACTCTCATCCCTGGATTTGTTATATGATCTCGAAAACTACCCTTCAGTCGAGTTCGCCGACATCTCGAGCTATCTGGTGTTGCAGACGTCCTTCTACACCGCGAAACGCATGAAAGACTTTTTTCTACGCGGCTGGGTAAAGGACCTCGGTATCAAGTCGCTGCCGAATGAATCCTGGATTGTTTTTGCCCGTGTAAGCTTTTTTTTTTTCCTGCGTCTTTACAACGAAGCGCTGCAAGTTGAAGTGGAAACAAACAACACTTCGTTTATCTCTCAGCTAAATCATTCACAAAGATCATCAGAAACCCCTTTAAACGAGACGGAGAAGAAGAAGTGATCACGGCGCGGGCTGGGGAAGAATTTTGTCGCCACCTTCATGAGGAGGAAACAAAGAAACAGCTGGCGACTTTAGCGCTTCGTGACTTAAAAAAAGTACCGTGAAATAACGACACGCAGCGAGAAAAGCACTCGGAAAACACTGAGGACGTAGCCGAGAGGGAGATACAAACCTGCAAACTCGAGCGTGCTTCGATTTCAGCGAGAGCCACCTTTTTGTGAGATCCTGTGTTCGTTCACAACGCAAGGCATTTTTCATGCGAGCAAAGCACCTTTGTACAAACGCTTGGTCAGCGGAGCTTTAGTAGACCACCAGCTAAAGTTCTGAAAAACTCATGAGGCGGATGTGACGTCACGTGAGCTTGGATTGTATTTCTAACAGCGTCGGCAGTCGAATGCATTTTGTGACAGGTGATAAGATTTTTACCCGGTATCGCCCACCAGCAGGACGGACTCTCCAAAACGGAGCGCGCGGCCCACCAGCACAGCAAGCCTCCTCATGCCTTGGGTCCAAACCACATGGCCAAACTCTTCAGGCATGCCAGCAATGGTAGCCACAAACGGACCTGCCAATCACACACGGACACAGCTTAGTGACGGGTATAATATGAAATTTAGCGTCAACCAATGACAACTTGGCATTCATTTAACCCATGAGGGTTCAAGTTAGGGGTCTCGTTCTACCAGAGGTGGAAAAAGTACTGAAAAATTGTAATTAAGTAAAAGTATCTTTACTTTGCTTAAATTCTACTCAAGTAAAAGTACCCATCTAAAAATCTACTCGAGTAAAAGTAAAAAAGTACTCAATTTAAAAATGTACTTTGAGTAAAAGTTACTTAGTTACTTTCAATTATTTGATGTAAAAAAAAAAAGAAAGGACAAGTCATAAATCAAATTGTTTTTAATTAACTATTAGTCCACATAACCTTTTACAAATAACCAGGTACAAGTGGCATAACTTGTAAATTCTATCATCCATTTTTTTCTTTACTGACAAACGCCTGCTATTTTTATGCATACTTATATATAAAAAAAAAAGAAAATCTCCTTCTCACCCCCGGCGGGGGGGTGGTATCCATGTCATCCTCAAGCTCGGGTCCTCTACCAGAGGCCTGGGAGTTTGAGGGTTCTGCGCAGTATCTTCGATGTTCCTAGGACTGCGCTCTTCTGGACTGAGGCTTCAGATGTTGTTCCTGGGATTTGCTGGAGCCACTCTCCCAGTTTGGGGATAACTGCCCCAAGTGCCCCCACTACCACGGGGACCACGCAACCCTTGACCTTCCACATCCGTTCCAGCTGCTCTTTCAACCCTTGATACTTCTCAAGTTTCTCATGTTCCTTCTTCCTGATGTTGGCGTCAGCTGGGATCGCCACATCTATCACCACCACCCTCTTCTGCTCTTTGTCCACCACTACTATGTCCGGTTGGTTAGCCAGGATCTGTTTGTCAGTCTGGAAGCTGAAGTCCCACAGAACCTTGGCCCTGTTGTTCTCAGCCACCTTCTGTGGTATGGCCCATTGGGACTTGGGTACTTCTATTCCATACTGGTTGCAGATGTTCCTGTATACTATCCCAGCCACTTGGTTGTGCCTCTCCATGTACGCTGATCCAGCTAGCATCTAACACCCTGCTGCTATGTGCTGGACTGTTTCAGGGGCTTCTTTGCACAGTCTGCATCTTGGGTCTGATCTACTCTGGTAGATCCTGGCCTCTATGGCTCTTGTGCTTATGGCCTGTTCTTGTGCTGCCATGATTAGTGCCTCTGTGCGGTCTGTCAGTCCTGCATTATCCAGCCACTGGTAGGATATATATATATATATATATATATATATATATATATATATATATATATATATATATATATATATATGTGTGTGTGTGTGTATATATACAGAGTCTACCTGTAATGTGCAATTTTTCTATACTTTTTCACGGTAGATAATGCAAATAGCCCTCTGTATTTAATCCTTCGTTTGTCTAATTTGCATTTCAGTTTTATTTGTTATCTGTTTGACATTTTCTTGCTACTGTAACACATGAATTTCCCTGATGTGGGGTGAATCTAATCTAATCAAGCCACTAAAGCAGACTTACTAAATGACACATACAGTGGGGCAAAAAAGTATTTAGTCAGCCACCAATTGTGCAAGTTCTCCCACTTAAAAAGATGAGAGAGGCCTGTAATTTCCATCATAGGTACACTTCAACTATGAGAGACAGAATGGGGGGAAAGAATCCAGGAAATCACATTGTAGGATTTTTAATGAATTAATTGGTAAATTCCTCGGTAAAATAAGTATTTGGTCACCTACAAACAAGCAAGATTTCTGGCTCTCACAGACCTGTAACTACCGTATTTTCCGGACTATACGTCGCTCCGGAGTTTAAGTCGCATCAGCCAAAAAATGCATTATGAAGACGAAAAAATATATACGTCGCACCGGACTATAAATCGCACTTTTTTGAAGGGTTATTCTATCCATAGAATCTGTGATTGTATCTGATCAGCGGCGCGTGGTTACTGCGCGACTGCATTGTTTATTTAATAAACGAACAGCTGAGCAGTGATAACGCGCCCTTTGCCCTGTAAGTAGCCTAGTCTGATTATTTTAAATATCTACTACTATCTTTAATACTATCACTATCGTTATTACTAATAGCCCATATTACTATTATAACTAATATTAGTAGCCTATTACTGATGCATTAATCAGTTTGCTTTTAGAATATTTTTACCGGTAGGGCTTATTATCGCCCCATGGCTCTTTCATCTGTGTTATTAAAGCTGTAGTCATCATCGAGGAGTGTCATTCTTCATTTTTGTCGAATTTTATTTCATCAAATCAGAGGTCAAGTAGGCTATAGGTATATCATCTCCAAAGACAGGTACGGTAGTAAAAACAACCGTCTAGTGAAAAAAAAAAAAAAAAAAAACAACAACCGCTTTTAAATCCCCTACTTAAATCCTTAAAATGAGTCATTTAACTCATGTCTTGTGTGATCTGATCTCCAATGGTGAAATAAACCGGTTGTGATGAGTACAGTCTGTTATTTTAGAAGATAAATGTAATATATAATTTAATATATAGACTAATAAAAATTAATATTTTATAATATAATATCACGACATATTACTGTCTGTAACTGTTTGTCACTAAAGCGTTTTCTAAGATCATAATGTCTGATATTATTATTATTATTATTATTTTACACACACAATAAGCGCATGTGCGTAAAGTTATAGTAAACCATCCCCCGCCTTTTTTTTTTTTTTTTGAGTCGCCGGACCCACCCACCTCCTGCGTTCCGGGACCTCCCACTTCACAAATTAAGCACTGCCTAAAATCATTACATAACTTATTTAAATAACTATAGGCCTATCATTAATAATAAAACACAGGTCAATCAAGTTTATCAAGCTGATGATTTCACTCCAAATCAGCAAATCCATTGAATTCCTCATCCTCGGTGTCGCTTCTGAACAACTCTGCCTCCAGCGGCAGATGAAGCGCCGTTTCCTCTTCTTCTGCGTGGCTGTCGTCAGACTCAGCATCAGCTCCAGTTATTCCGCGGTGAAAAAAAAAAAAAAAAACATATATACGTCGCACCGGAGTATAAGTCGCATTGCCAGCCGAACCATGAAAAAAAGTGCGACTTATAGTCCGAAAAATACGGTACTTCTTTAAGAGGCTCCTCTGTCCTCCACTCGTTACCTGTATTAATGGCACCTGTTTGAACTCGTTATCAGTATAAAAGACACCTGTCCACAACCTCAAACAGTCACACTCCAAACTCCACTATGGCCAAGACCAAAGAGCTGTCAAAGGACACCAGAAACAAAATTGTAGACCTGCACCAGGCTGGGAAGACTGAATCTGCAATAGGTAAGCAGCTTGGTGTGAAGAAATCAACTGTGGGAGCAATTATTAGAAAATGGAAGACATACAAGACCACTGATAATCTCCCTCGATCTGGGGCTCCACGCAAGATTTCACCCCATGGGGTCAAAATGATCACAAGAACGGTGAGCAAAAATCCCAGAACCACACAGGGGGACCTAGTGAATGACCTGCAGAGAGCTGGGACCAAAGTAACAAAGGCTACCATCAGTAACACACTACGCCGCCAGGGACTCAAATCCTGCAGTGCCAGACGTGTCCCCCTGCTTAAGCCAGTACATGTCCAGGCCCGTCTGAAGTTTGCTAGAGAGCATTTGGATGATCCAGAAGAGGATTGCGAAGTAAAATACGTGGTTCAAAATGTACTTGAGTAAAAGTAAAATTACCCATTTCAAAAACTACTTAAAAAATTACAAATTACACACACAAAAAAAATCTACTTAATTACAGTAACGTGAGTAAATGTATAGTTAGTTTGTTTTTTTTTTCTCTTTTATCAGACATCTAGTTTTTGGGTTTGTTTACCTGACATGTTTCGACGTACGACTGTCGTCTTCCTCAGAGTGTCACCGGATGTTATTGGTGACGCATCTTTTATCAGCTGATGTTTCTGAAGGCGTGGCCTTCCTGTCTGGATTGACAGGTCGGTCACGCCTTCTACTGTCTGTTTGTCCCCTGCAAGATGGTACTCCAGGTATGGGAGAGCATGTATGCTCCCTCATCCCGGTTGATGGTCCTCGGGCTTCGCTTACGGATCTCTATGGCCTCCCTGATCCAGCGCTGATGTTTGTTATCTTCTGTGCGGATGACTCTGGCATTCCCCTAGTCCATAATATGATTTTCCCTTTTGCAGTGATCTGTTATGGCTGACTTATAATTTTCCTGTTGTGCCTTTTCCTTTATTGCTCAGGTTTGTCTTATAGCTGTCTCCTTTTCGCACTCTTTCTTATGTTCATTTTTTCTTGTGGTGAAACTCCTTCCTGTCTCCCCAATGTAAGTTTTATTGCATGATTGGCATGGAATCTCATATATGGTGTTGCATCTGTTGTCCGGATGTATTCTGTCTTTGGGATGAACCAGGATCTGACGGAGTGTTGTGTGTGGTTTGACAGGTGTGTTAATGTTGTGTTTCCTCATTGCTCTTTGAATGCATTCCGTTATTCCTCTGATGTATGGTAATGTAACTACTCCCCTGTGTTCTTGTTTGTTGGTTTGTTTTTTCTCTTTCTTCTGTGTTTTGTTGTTCTTAACCTGTTCCGCCCCTTTGGATATTGCCCATTGTGGATATTGACATGCCTTCAGTGCGTGTTGTATATGTTGTTCCTCCTGTTCTTTGTCCTGTGGATCTGTAATTATTGCTGCGCGTTCATGTAATGTTCTGACTACTGATATTTTGTGCATTATGGGGTGTTCGGAAGTCCAGTTTAAATATTGGTCGGTGTGTGTGGGTTTCCTGTGTACTTTTATTTTGATATCCCCATCTTCTGTGTGATGTATTTTTAAGTCCAAAAATGCTATCGACTGCTCCGTTTCTTCTTCATGCGTGAATTTTATATTGCCGGTATTGTCTATGGTGTTGAGATGGTCGGTGAGTTGTTGAGTGTGTCCCCTCTTCACTTTTTCCAGTATGTCATCCACGTAACATTTCCAGAGTGTTGGCCTGTATTCTGCTGGTATTGTAGTGAGTGCTTTCTGCTCCAGATCTTCCATGAAAAAGCCGCACATGATGGCTGATAATGGGTAAGGCAGCTGGGCCATAGAAGGTTCACGCTGCACGCTGCATGCTGCACACTACACGCGTGTAAAGAAAAGTGGACAAACGTAGCATGACTTGCTCTGGGCCATAGAACGGCGTTCACGTTGCACGCTGCACACTTCACGCGTGAAGCGTGAAATGAACATGCACACTTTTTTCTAGGCGTGAAGATGGAAATTCCAGTCAATGCATGCGGTCACCGCCGCGCCAGCCAATCAGAACGGGTCTAGGGAGATAACGCTATGCTTTCAGGGGAAAACTTCAGAAAAAATATAATTGAATGGTATAATTGAAAAATAGTTCTTCATCGGGATTGTCAAGCAGATTATAGAATGTTCGGTGAAATTCACCACGGGTTTCTCTCAGAAGGAAGTGTTCTCGGCTCCAAATTCTGTTCCTTTTTCTCTTCCTCTGTCTCAGTAAAAGCAGAATGAGGCAATCGTCGTCATCCGAAGAGTCCATATTGTTGGTTACTCGATCAAAGTAGAACAGACGCAACACGTGAACATCCAAGCATGAAGTTTAATGGCCCAGGGTCCGGTTCTTCACGTGAACGTGTAGCGTGCAGCATGCAGCGTGCAGCGTGAACCTTCTATGGCCCAGCTGCCTTACAGACAGTAGAAGGCGTGACCGACCTGTCAATCCAGACAGGAAGGCCACGCCTTCAGAAACATCAGCTGATAAAAGATGCGTCACCAATTAACATCCGGTGACACTCTGAGGAAGACGACAGTCGTACGTCGAAACATGTCAGGTAAACAAACCCAAAAACTAAATGTCTGATAAAAAAGAAAAAAAAAAAAACTAACTATATTTAATATAAGACATAATGAACGTAATCGAAATATGAGTAAATGTAATTCGTTACTTTCCACCTCTGCTTTCTACTGATGGGAACAGGAAATAATGGTACTCAGGAGTAGAGCAAGCAGTCAGCACGTCACCAGTTGTGTCTCAAGGTGGTGAAAAATAAACCAGAACCAGGAGTGGGGTTCGGGTGGTTTTTTTTTGTTTCTGAATGTACAGCAGACAGACAGACAACGCCCTTTCAATCCTGTACAGTTACTGAACGTTTTGAAAAATGCGCGAGACAGATTTTCTCCGTCCGAATGCATGAATGTTTAACGGAAAACTTACAGAGAGGAACCTGGTTCAACAGTGTCCTGGGCTGAACTTACTGAACTGCGTGGAGACCTGAGCCTCAGAGAACAGTGCGTCTGGGTTTACCGTCCTCTTAAAGTGCTTCTCCAGGATGTTCTGGATGGTTAAATCCTCCTCCGGCTTACGGACACGACCCGCCAGAAGCATGTAGCCTGATCATGACAAAACGATGCAGATCATTTAAAAAAAAAAAAAAAATATCACCAGAGGAATTACGAGTCGAATGAATACGGATTTAGACACAAAGCGAGAATTTCATGGTTACCGTCGTTGGCGAGATGCTGCAGCCAGTCGCGTGAGGAGTCTGTCTGTTCTTCCAGCCTGTAGCGCTCGGCCCATCGAAACAGATCTCGGAGCGTGATGTAACCGTGCTTGCCGGCGAACACGCTGGATCCACGCCGCAAGGACTACAACACACACACACGCAAAAAACGTCTGAGACAAAGTCATGGAAGGCAAAAGAATCCACTTTAACGTAATGTCTCGAATTATTAGCTCATCCGGCGTCCACAATTCGGTTAAATCCTATTTCCTCCGTCAGTTCTCCACGGATTTCCGTTCCGACTGTTCCACACAAAAAAAGTGTCAATTTTTTTTTTGCTAACGAGTTACCAGAATAACAGCTTTCCGAGGCCTCTCACGAGAACAGATTTCTCATCCCGTTCCAGTTCTGGTCGATCTCCTCATGAAGAACAAAAAACTCAGTCGTTTGTTTGTTGATTTTCAGTTCAATCCTATCTCCTCCCGGAGTCCTCAATGGATTTCAGTTCTGATTGTTTCATTTGAAATAACTAGACCTTCTGCGCAACGCCTGGTCGTTGCATTGCCAATTTTTTGCGAACAAATTAATACAGTGGTGCTTAAAAGTTTGTGAACTCTTCAGAATTTTTCTGCATAAATAGGACCTAAAACATCATCAGATTTTCACACGAGTCCTAAAAGTAGATAAAGAGAACCCAGTTAAACTAATGAGACAAAAATATTATACTTGGTCATTTATTTATTGAGGAAAATGATCCAATATTACAGATCTGTGAGAGGCAAAAGTATGTGAACCTTTGCTTTCGGTATCTGGCGTGACCCCCTAGAAACATTTGCAGTAACTGTTGATCTGAGGAATTTTAGCTCATTCCTCCATACAGAACAGCTTCAACTCTGGTATGTTGGTGGGTTTCCTCACATGAACTGCTCGCTTCAGGTCCTTCCACAACATTTCGATTGGATTAAGGTCAGGACTTTGACTTGGCCATTCCAAACCATTAACTTTATTCTTCTTTAACCATTCTTTGGTAGAACGACTTGTGTGCTTAGGGTCGTTGTCTTGCTGCATGACCCACCTTCTCTTGAGATTCAGTTCATGGACAGATGTCCTGACATTTTTCTTTAGAATTTGCTGGTACAATTCAGAATTCATTGTTCCATCAATGATGGCAAGCCGTCCTGGCCCAGATGCAGCAAAACAGGCCCAAACCATGATACTACCACCACCATGTTTCACAGATGGGATAAGGTTCTTATGCTGGAATGCAGTGTTTTCCTTTCTCCAAACATAACGCTTCTCATTTAAACCAAAAAGTTCTATTTTGTTCTCATCCATCCACAAAACATTTTTCCAATAGCCTTCTGGCTTGTCCATGTGATCTTTAGCAAACTGCAGACGAGCAGCAATGTTCTTTTTGGAGAGCAGTGGCTTTCTCCTTGCAACCCTGCCATGCACACCATTGTTGTTCAGTGTTCTCCTGATGGTGGACTCATGAACATTAGCCAATGTGAGAGAGGCCTTCAGTTGCTTAGAAGTTACCCTGGGGTCCTTTGTGACCTCACTGACTATCACACGCCTTGCTCTTGGAGTGACCTTTGTTGGTCGACCACTCCTGGGGAGGGTAACAATGGTCTTCAATTTCCTCCATTTGTACACAATCTGTCTGACTGTGGATTGGTGGAGTCCAAACTCTTTAGAGATGGTTTTGTAACCTTTTCCAGCCTGATGAGCATCAACAACGCTTTTTCTGAGGTCCTCAGAAATCTCCTTTGTTCGTGCCATGATGCACTTCCACAAACATGTGTTGTGAAGATCAGACTTTGATAGATCCCTGTTCTTTAAATAAAACAGGGTGCCCACTCACACCTGATTGAAAACACCTGACTCTAATTTCACCTTCAAATTAACTACTAATCCTAGAGGTTCACATACTTTTGCCACTCACAGATGTGTAATATTGGATCATTTTCCTCAATAAATAAATGGCCGAGTATAATATTTTTGTCTCATTTGTTTAACTGGGTTCTCTTTATCTACTTTTAGGACTTGTGTGAAAAATCTGATTGTTTCTGGTTATATTTATGCAGAAATATAGAAAATTCTTTCAAGCACCACTGTAATTCGGTCAACTTAACACAATTTTCTTCTGACTAGAATTGTCTGTCCTCTCTCGTTTATCATGCGAATTCAGTTCTGACTCGTGTTTTGGGTCGATCTTGCCTCGGGGAACAAAATTTAGTCCTTTGTTGCTTTTCCTGTTGTAAACAATTTGTCGTGGAGGTTGGTCCTCGCTCACGTCGCCACGGTTCAGTTCTGGTCGTCATGGTTGTTTTGATGGCAGGCCGGATGAGCTGCTACGTCCTTGACGTTCTGGTCTGGTCTAACCAGGACCGTCCATGGTTATACCCAAGATAATTCGAAGCGGCAGAGATTTGTTTCATCGTAAAGCTTTTGACTAGAGCCACAGACTCTAATTAAATGACCGACATCTGTTTGTTTTTCCTCAGTTCAGATTCAAACAAACAAAACACGTCATCGGTTCATGAATCGGACCAGAGAGGGCAAACAAAATGAAAAACCTGTTCAAATCTGTCAAAACTCCGGAGTCGGACTCAACGCCTCAAGCGCCGGAAGCTCGTCTCTGGTTTGATGAGCCGCCTTCAGCTAAACAATTTACATAAATACGTGTGGCTGGCTACAACAAAGAAGCCACAACGTTTTGCGTTAGAAAACTAGACTGACTTTATTTGTCGACTGGCTCCAGTTATACTCTTACAGTACCCCCCCCACCACCACCAAACAGCTTGATTTAGTCCCTCGAAATACTTTTCTTGGTCCATATCCGATTCCGAGCCACTCTAATAGACAGCTCCATCACTCTGATCATTCGTTGAAAAGGTCTTTCAACGTTCTACGTTCCGTCGACTGCAGCTTATCCTTCCAAATATATGATTATCGATATGACCTCCACCGAGGAGGTTCTGTTTTCGGTGCAGTTTGTTTGGAAGCAGGATTGCGTGAAACCTCCCAACTCGATTTCCATGAAACTTGATGGAAGGGTATAGCACCGGTTATTTTTTCTCTCTTTCGCCAACATTGTGAGGTACGGTATTTGGCCTTTTTTTGCGGAAATATGCGCTCGAAAACGGCATAAAAGCCAATAAATGGAAGTAAAAGTTCATTCGTTTTAAAAAAAACATAACCGATGTAGAAATACGATGACTCAAAATGACCATCCACATTCACAGGTCCTAGTAATCCTCCGAGATAAACACGTAGGCGCGTAATTCTAGAAATATACCCAGACCTATAAATAGTGTTCGCAGTTGCAGAACTACATCTCGTCGAACTATTGTTCTTGGCGGAGGTCTGCGCTCTCCGAGTGCCTTTCGAGGCACTGTGATTTTTGTTATCGCTGCAGATTAGTTTTCGATGAGCAAATTCATCGTTGGCTAGCTAGCTTTATTGCACAAAGGAAGCAATAAACAACCACTAGACAGGCTTTCATGTGGACAAGAATGGGTGTAAAGTCGTCTTTAAACCCTGGTCGTGTTCACATCACATCACGTCACGTCCGAGGCCCTCACCTGAAGGTTCTGCATGACTTTGACCAGTTTGGTGCAGTAAGATGGAGGAAGGCTGCAGCGCTGATGAAGGATGGTCTCCAGCTCCTCACTGGGTAACTCGTCAAAATGCAGCTCTACAAAGCGATTCCTGAATGCCCTCGACAAGACCTAGAGCAAAACAGGAAGTAGGTATGATATTGTAATAGCATAAGAGTATACATTAGGAAAAAAAAAACATTCACCAAAAGCCCATTTGTTTTCAGTACGTTTTATAATTATTTTTAAACACTCGTGGTACCTTTCTGCCACCGTAGAGACCTGGGGGATTCTGGGTAGCAAAGAGCATGAATCTTGGATGTGCTTTCACGACTTCCTGTGTTTCGGCGACGAAGAGCTCCCTGTTGTCATCTAGCAGCCTGTTCAGGGCTTCGAGGACGTCGGTGGGGGCGAGGTTCAGCTCGTCAAGGATGATCCAATAGCCTTTCCGCATGGCATCGATCAGGACGCCTGAGGGGCACACGGACAATCCTTTAGCTGTTAAATGTCTAGATCGGGGCTTTTCAAAGTGTCGGGCGCGCCTCCCCTAGGGGGCACCAGAGTTCTTCAGGGGGGCGCAACGTGAGGAAAAATAAACCAGAATAAAGTTACTATTGCAGACATTTAGCGAACTTCAGCTAGCCTTTGCCAGAGACAAAATGGATCGATTTTTAGTACCTAAAGCTACAGTGAGTGAGGAGACAGAGTCTGGGCCAAGCAAAAAAAAAAAAAAAAAAGAAGTATGACCACGATTATTTAACATTTGGATTTTCATGGACTGGATCTGAAGATGCTCCACTGCCACAGTGTGCTGTCTGCCAAGAGATGCTAGCTAACAATG
This sequence comes from Neoarius graeffei, assembly GCF_027579695.1. NCBI lineage: Eukaryota > Metazoa > Chordata > Actinopteri > Siluriformes > Ariidae > Neoarius > Neoarius graeffei. The sequence goes on from NC_083570.1 coordinate 18,148,271, forward strand.
CTATGAGATGTTTAAAATGTGCAAAAAAAAAATGTTTTAAAAACGCACAGATGTTTAAAATGTGTAAAAAAAAAAAAGATGGTTTTAAAAAGCACAGATGTTTAAAATGTGTAAAAAAAGATGTTTTAAAAAAGCAGATGTTCAAAATGTGTAAAAAAAAAGATGTTTTAAAAAAGCAGATGTTCAAAATGTGTTAAAAAAAGGTGTTTTAAAAAAGCAGATGTTCAAAATGTGTAAAAAAAAGATGTTTTAAAAAAGCAGATGTTTAAAATGTGTAAAAAAAAGATGTTTTAAAAAGCACAGATGTTTAAAATGTGTAAAAAAGATGTTTAAAATGTGTAAAAAAAATGTTTTAAAAAAGCACAGATGTTTAAAATGTGTAAAAAAGAGGTTTTAAAAAAAGCACAGATGTTTAAAATGTGTAAAAAAGATGTTTAAAATGTGTAAAAAAAGATGTTTTAAAAAAGCAGATGTTTAAAATGTGTAAAAAAGATGTTTTAAAAAAGCAGATGTTCAAAATGTGTAAAAAAAGATGTTTTAAAAAAGCAGATGTTTAAAATGTGTAAAAAAAAGATGTTTTAAAAAGCACAGATGTTTAAAATGTGTAAAAAAAAGATGTTTTAAAAAGCACAGATGTTTAAAATGTGTAAAAAAAGATGTTTTAAAAAAGCAGATGTTTAAAATGTGTAAAAAAACGATGTCTTAAAAAAGCACAGATATTTAAAATGTGTAAAAAAAGATGTTTTAAAAAAGCAGATGTTTAAAATGTGGAAAAAAAGAGGTTTTAAAAAAAGCACAGATGTTTAAAATGTGCAAAAAAAGATGTTTTAAAAAGCACAGATGTTTAAAATGTGTAAAAAAAAAGATGTTTTAAAAAAGCAGATGTTCAAAATGTGTACAAATAGATGTTTTAAAAAAGCACAGATGTTTAAAATGTGTAAAAAAGATGTTTAAAATGTGTAAAAAACGATGTCTTAAAAAAGCAGATGTTTAAAATGTGTAAAAAAGAGGTTTTAAAAAAAGCACAGATGTTTAAAATGTGTAAGATGTTTTAAAAAAGCAGATGTTCAAAATGTGTAAAAAAAGATGTTTTAAAAAAACACGTTTAAAATGTGTAAAAAAGATGTTTAAAATGTGTAAAAAACGATGTCTTAAAAAAGCACAGATGTTTAAAATGTGTAAAAAAGAGGTTTTAAAAAAAGCACAGATGTTTAAAATGTGTAAAAAAAAGATGTTTTAAAAAGCACAGATATTTAAAATGTGTAAAAAAAGAGGTTTTAAAAAAGCAGATGTTTAAAATGCGTAAAAAAAGATGTTTTAAAAAGCACAGATGTTTAAAATGTGTAAAATATGTTTTAAAAAAGCAGATGTTTAAAATGTGTAAAAAAATGTTTTAAAAAAGCAGATGTTTAAAATGTGTAAAAAAGATGTTTAAAATGTGTAAAAGATGTTTTAAAAAGCACAGATGTTTAAAACGTGTAAAAAAGAGGTTTTAAAAAAGCAAAGATGTTTAAAATGTGCAAAAAAAAGATGTTTTAAAAAGCACAGATGTTTAAAATGTGTAAAAAAAAGATGTTTTAAAAAATCAGATGTTCAAAATGTGTAAAAAATCAATGTCTTAAAAAAGCACAGATGTTTAAAATGTGTAAAAAACGATGTCTTAAAAAAGCACAGATGTTTAAAATGTGTAAAAAAAGATGCTTTAAAAAAGCAGATGTTTAAAATGTGTAAAAAAAGATGTTTTAAAAAGCACAATGTTTAAAATGTGTAAAAAAAGATGTTTTAAAAAGCACAGATGTTTAAAATGTGTAAAAAAATGTTTTAAAAAAGCAGATGTTTAAAATGTGTAAAAAAGATGTTTAAAATGTGTAAAAAAAAGATGTTTTAAAAAGCACAGATGTTTAAAATGTGTAAAAAAATGTTTTAAAAAAGCACAGATGTTTAAAATGTGTAAAAAAATGTTTTAAAAAAGCAGATGTTTAAAATGTGTAAAAAAGATGTTTAAAATGTGTAAAAAAAAGATGTTTTAAAAAGCACAGATGTTTAAAATGTGTAAAAAAATGTTTTAAAAAAGCACAGATGTTTAAAATGTGTAAAAAAAAAGATGTTTTAAAAAGCACAGATGTTTAAAATGTGTAAAAAAATGTTTTAAAAAAGCACAGATGTTTAAAATGTGTAAAAAAATGTTTTAAAAAAGCAGATGTTTAAAATGTGTAAAAAAGATGTTTAAAATGTGTAAAAAAAAAGATGTTTTAAAAAGCACAGATGTTTAAAACGTGTAAAAAAGGTTTTAAAAAAGCACAGATGTTTAAAATGTGCAAAAAAAAGATGTTTTAAAAAGCACAGATGTTTAAAATGTGTAAAAAAAGATGTTTTAAAAAAGCAGATGTTCAAAATGTGTAAAAAAATGATGTTTTAAAAAAGCAGATGTTCAAAATGTGTAAAAAAATGATGTTTTAAAAAGTACAGATGTTTAAAATGTGTAAAAAATCGATGTCTTAAAAAAGCACAGATGTTTAAAATGTGTAAAAAAACGATGTCTTAAAAAAGCACAGATGTTTAAAATGTGTAAAAAAAGGTTTTTAAAAAAGCACAGATGTTTAAAATTGGTAAAAAAAAAAGATGTTTTAAAGAAGCAGATGTTTAAAATGTGTAAAAAAAAGATGTTTTAAAAAGCACAGATGTTTAAAATGTGTAAAAAAAGTTTTAAAAAAGCAGATGTTTAAATGTGTAAAAAAAAGATGTCTTAAAAAAGCACAGATGTTTAAAATGTGTAAAAAAAATGTTTTAAAAAAGCACGTTTAAAATGTGTAAAAAGAGGTTTTAAAAAAGCACAGATGTTTAAAATGTATAAAAAAGAGGTTTTAAAAAAACACGTTTAAAATGTGTAAAAAAAATGTTTTAAAAAGCACAGATGTTTAAAATGTGTAAAAGAAAAAAAATAAAAATATGTGTACAACAACCATTTTTTTTTAAATAAGAATGGAACATTAAGTATAGCAACAACAAAAATTGTAAGGGGGGGGGCGCTGTTTATTTGCTCTCTGAGGGGGGGGCTGACTCTCCCACACTTTGAAAACCCCTGCTCTAGACCGTATGACTTGTCCTTAATATGACATAAAATCGCCTGGAGTCCGTGTCCTCTTCGACCAAAACTAGATACTGGCATTAAATTATACTCTATTATTAACACGATCGAATCAAACACCTTCTTTGAAGACGAGCTTCCCGTGCTCGTCGGACGAGTAGCAGCCGATGTACTCCTGGATATCCGTGTGCTCGTGGTTGTTGATCCTCACACACTGGTTCCCCGTGGCAGCTGCTAGCCACCTGACCAGGCTGGTTTTTCCTACCGATGTCTCACCCTGGATCAACACTGGGTGGATGCTGAACATCAAGAAAACACAAAACACATTGCGGAATATTCAGATTGACTGACCCTGTAGACTTGTAGAAAATATGACAAGAAATGCATAATGTGTAAAAGTTTTCTATATAACCAAATAAACAGAAAAAAATGTATTGGGATCAATAGCTAGATTTAAAAAAAAAAAAAAAAAAAAAAAAAAGGACATCATGTCCACTTCAGGGGACACAATTTTCAAGAAGGGCGTGGAAGTGGATGGTGTTATTACCCAGCAGCCACCACACGGGCCAGGTCTCGGAGGTTGAGGCGCACAGATGGAGTGAGGATGTAGCTCGGGTCGAGCGCTGGGTCCATGTCACCCTGACTCAACCAGTAGCCCTCTATCTGCAGGCAGCCACGGGCCCGGGGCTCTGGGATTGGCTGGACAAGAAGGTCAAGATGAAATTCACAGACTTGACAACAATGCATCGGAAGCATAAGTTTTTCGAATTTCAGTTCCAAACACACGCTCTCCTGTACTGTCCAAGTACCGAGATTACAGCTGTAACTCTACTCTTTGTTTGCAATCACGTGACTTTTCGCCTCCTGGTTCACTCCCGGTATCAAAGACGGCGTCTAAGCCAAGTACGCCTCCGTCGTCATCTTGGGGAAAACATTGTACATCTGACTAAGGGCAACTGCAGTCATTTTTAAACTTTCTTAATTAACATGTTGTTCAATTTCGGTTTTAGTAACCTCATATCGTGACTCGTATTGGCAACTAATTGCGATTAAATATTATACTGATCGGCCTATTCGGTTTTTAACCGTGTCGAACTGAGTTCGTCTGGTCCGCTTCAGGCGTCGCTCATCCACGTGATCTTCACGAGACGTCGAGTGTCGGTGCCGCCATTTTGAAAACTGTTTTCCAAACGAAACGTTGCACAAAAACGAGTTGAAATGACGATTATTGCCGACTTTTTTCAAACTTTCTTGATTGCTGTCAAAGCAAACAAAAACTTCCCACTTGATTACGCCAGCATTCGAAAGACGGCGCGTGCGTCTTTTGACAACGTTGGTCGCTTTGACTGATGCTGTACGTTTTCCTTCCGCCCTACGATGTCTCGACGAATCCGTTGCTTTGACGTGGCGCGTTTCAAAACGCTCATGACTTGCTATCGCAGTGACAAAATGGCTATCAAAAATGCATTCCTATATTTAATAAAATGAGATGAATAGAATTTATAATAATAATAATAAAAAATGATTAAAAAAATAATAATTTGCCTTCAGCTCCCCTTTAAAGTGAATGTAATGCCTTTAAACCCCACTTCTTTTCCCCTTGTACAAAGCAACAGACATTAGATTGATTAGCCATGTGTTTTCGAACCATAGCTGATCCAAAAGGCCATAAACCGACAGAAAATCGATAAGACTAGCCGATTTCCACAGAATCTGTGGAAGATCCCGAAGGTCACATACGTTAACAATTCAGGTATCAATTTCCTTCATGTGCACAGAACAGTCTCGATATGGAATCACGTTTTGGAAAGAATTCTGATAGCGACTGGGATCCTTATACATCGGATGAACGGGCAGATGATTATCAAGGATATTCCGGAGTAAATGGTTCTCTTTTCCAGCCCCCAGAATGAGAAACTGCCAGTTCACGACTAGGGATGGCGAAAACTAAAAAAAAAATCTTGACTGGCCACCGAGCCTCATTAGCCGGTTAACCTATGAGTTTAAACAGGGATGCAAACGGCGTGCCTTTTGGCGGATGCCGCCTTTTTCACGGCTGAATCGTGCAGATCCGATTTTTTTTTGGGGGGGGGGGGCGTTGGAGTGTCTGAATAATTTCATCAGAGTAAATTCTGTATATAAGCAAATGCCGTTACAGTCCATGAAACATAGGAAGTATGAGTATGAGAAGAAAACAGTAAATCAGAAAGCTGCGCACGTTTTCGCGGAAGCTGTGCAAACGTGCGCAGCTTTCTGATTTACTGTTTTCTTCTCATGCTTCCTATGTTTCATGGACTGGAATGGCATTTGCTTATTTAGTAATTTTAATACAGAATTTACTCTGATGAAATTATTCAGACACTCCAACGCCCCCCCCCCTAAAAAAAAAAAAAAAAAAAATCGGATCTGCACGATTCAGCCGTGAAAAAGGCGGCATCCGCCAAAAGGCGCGCCGTTTGCATCCCTGTTTAAAATTCTAGAATTGGAATTATTAGAAACTATTCTAAATCTAACCGCGAGCATCCGCACATTCAGTCCCAGTCGCTGCCCTGCACTCACATTACCTTTTCTACAGCGCGAAACATTTAGTCAAACGCAGCACTGATGTCGAGGGGTTTGTATTGGAGCGGAGGACAAATGGCTCCAGCTTAGAGACAGTTTCAGTTGGCCATGATGGCGTTGAAAATAACGTCAAGTGCTAGAAGAAGTACATAACATTCAGTGATGGGAATAACGGCGTTAAAATAAAGGCTGTTATAACGCCGGGTAATCTAATTAATTAGCTACAATCGTTATAACGCTGTTACCAATATCAACACGCCGTTACTGCATGGTATTGAAGTTGCTCTGAAGCCGTCACCGACTTGGCTCACAGGCATAAAAGCTGCGTTTGTCACTCCCCCTCCAGACACCGCTGTCATTTCATTCTCTCCCCTTCCCTCCAAAAGTCGGCATCTGCGCCTTTAGTTTGTGTGGAGAGATATGATCTGCAATAACATGCATTGTTGGCTACAGACCGAAACGTACTTTCAGAATGCACTGGCCAAGGCAGGACTAAACTCCATGTGCCTTCTAATAATAATTTAAAAAAAAAAAACAGAATAGTAATTTGTAAGCTAAAAAGCCTGTGTCTACACTTTTCTTTCACCGAGTGGCAGCTGTCTTCAACTGGGGCAGGAAGGCGGGACATGACTGAATGGGTGTTTCTGATTTGTCAGCTGTCGTCCTTACATCGCATGGCATGCCCCAAGCGTTTACAACACAGAATTCCAGGTTCTCCGCTCCAAAATCGGCAGCTTCAAAACAATTGCTTTTCTTTTTTAACAGACAACCAAAAAAAATTTAACCGGTTGACGTTGATTCGGTCAACCACCGGTCAAACGGTCATCGGTTAACATCCCTATTCACGACAGTCTTCCTCTGTAGCGCGCGCGACATGGAGAGATCAGAATTCCAGCTTGTAATGCGACAAAACAGGACGAACACTTTTGCAAGGCACCGTAAACGTCGTTACACTTGGTGGCAGTACGACACTGAAACTTTCTATGTTTACATCTCTGCAGCGACAAACTATTTTCATGGTTTCTTCGACGGTTTGTTTTCCGACATCCAAAACACAAATAAGAAAACTCGCTGAACATGTTTTTAGACACGTCAAATTATTTGAAGTACCTACCTTGGACAAAACGATCCCTGCAAAACATGAGCACGTGGACTCTCGAGTCCTTTGCGAGCCATTTTTCATGGCGTCTTTGAGATATTTCTCATCCTTTCACCCTTGTGAACGACTTCTTTAGGTATCCTAGAATACCTTTCGTCTTTTTGTCGATTTGATGGGTTTGAACATCCCAAACACAGAGCAACAATCTGCATATTCGGAGGCGAAAAACAAGGCGCATCGCTACCGGAAGCGATTTCTTTGTTTGCAATAGACTTCACAGACTGCCTTCTTTCTCAAGGCTTTAAAACTCAGAAATGTGAAGGAAGGACGACATAAATAAACGCACCCCGCAGCCTCGGTGCAGGGATCCCAGCAGTAATTGAAAAAAATAGAGGAATGTAAGAAACTATCAGCAGGGGTCAAGGGGGCTGCCTGAAGCTGTTGAGATTTTAACATTTAAAGATGCTATAGAACACATTTTTACATAAATTTAACATAGAAAAGCAACAGAATTTAACAATAATGTGTATCTATTTGATGGTATATTTTGTAATCAATGACATAAGTGGCAAAAAAAATTGTTATTTAGCTATAAAAATTAGATGAAAATGTAGCTTTGAAGAATATACTTCTTCTAACCCGGACACTGTTCCGCTATCTCTTTTATGGACGATATCTTTTTTCCACGACATATTCAAAGCTGTGAAATTGTAAATAAGAAATCCGAGGAAAAGGGGGGGTCTGGGGGGCACAGTCCCCCAGCATAAGCCGTTTTCGCTACGTTCACACTGCAAGGCTTAATGCTCAATTCCGATTTTTTTGTGAAATCCGATTTTTTTGTGAGGTCGTTCACATTAACAAATATACGCGACTTGTATGTGATCCTCAGTATGAACGAAAAGCGACCTAAAAGTGTTCCGCATGCGCATTGCAGGATACGACGACGTCACACGCAGTGAGCATGGCCAGTGTTTACGGAAGTAAAACCGCCCGGTTGCGGTATGACTCATCCAATCTAGCTTGAATAGCTGCATCCCCCCAAATGGAAATCAGCTCCCTAACCTCTGCGTCCTTCCATTGAGAAGATTCAGAACCTTCACAGCCCGAAGCGTCCCTCGCATTGATGTCATGCGCAGGGGCGCAGATACGTTTTTTGAACTGGGAGGGACAAAAAACTGGGGGGGGGGGGGGGGACAAAGCTGCCAGCAAACCAACCCCAACCCCGATATGCCTGTCAAACTTGTTGTTAGTAACCATAGCAACCAAGCTCGAGCTCGCAACCTGTGCAGTCTGCGCAGCTCAACCAACCAAATATCAGTCTTTGTTTTGTTTTATGTGAGTTGCTGCAACTATGTACACACTGCCGTGCACCTCAATAAACCGAATGGTAATTAGTCTTTTGATTTTTCCGTGAGGTTTGCCTTATGCAAAGAAAGACAGCATAGACATTTTTTCCTCCCTATAAGTGGGGGGGACCGAACGAGGTGAATTTAAATCTGGGTGGGACGAATCCCCCCCTCTATCTGCGCCCGTGATTATGCGCCATGTTGTTGTAACTTTTTTTGAGAGACCCGCCGCCTACTTCAGCGCAGAATAGTGACGTTTGTGGCTTGTTGATGACGTGTAAGTCGGATGAATGCGACCTGGCGGTTCAGACTGAAGTCGCATATGAAAAGATCGGATAGGAATCGGAATTAGGACCACATATCCAAACGGCCTGGGTCGGATTTGAAAAAATCGGATCTGTGTCGTTCATATTGTCAATAAAAGATCGGATACAGGTCACTTCAGCCTGCAGTGTGAACGTAGCCTTCAGGTGTTATATGGTATATTCTGAGCATTTCCTGCAAGTAAAAAAACTGATCTCAACAAGTAAATATTTGACTAGTCTTGGTCTTCATTTTGCCATATAAAATACCTATCAACAGTTTTCTCTTTTAAAATGAAAGATCCATGTAAAATACCTTGAAATATCTAATAAGTGCCTATGTATTTTATATCTTAATCAAAATAAAAGTTAAAAAAAAAAGTGTGTAAATAATTTAAAGAAATGTTAATAAAAGAAAACTTTGATAGGCGGCAGCACGGTGGTGTAGTGGTTAGCGCTGTCGCCTCACAGCAAGAAGGTCCGGGTTCGAGCCCCGTGGCCGGCGAGGGCCTTTCTGTGTGGAGTTTGCATGTTCTCCCCGTGTCCGCGTGGGTTTCCTCCGGGTGCTCCGGTTTCCCCCACAGTCCAAAGACATGCAGGTTAGGTTAACTGGTGACTCTAAATTGACCGTAGGTGTGAATGTGAGTGTGAATGGTTGTCTGTGTCTATGTGTCAGCCCTGTGATGACCTGGCGACTTGTCCAGGGTGTACCCCGCCTTTCGCCCGTAGTCAGCTGGGATAGGCTCCAGCTTGCCTGCGACCCTGTAGAAGGATAAAGCAGCTAGAGATAATGAGATGAGATGAACTTTGATAGGCCTTTCAAAATGACTTTGTGAAAAATCATGCTCAATATTTAAGTGAGAGATACCTGTTGTCTTCCAAATTACACTTAATTCTTGTATTATGTCCTGGCTTTTTCCAAGAATCTCTCACAATGTCTCTTGTCTACAGAGCAAAAGTTTAAAAAAACTAATGTTTCTTATCTAATATATTATTTACATCTTTTCTTTTACTTCTGGCTCCTTCTATTCCTCTTTGCATCACTCCCAGCTATTTCTTTCAATTCATCTTTCAGTAAGGCTATTAGTTATTAGTTCGATAGTATTTGCATTCCTCTATCAAAGCTATTTACAAAATGCTCATAGTCTGTCAAACAGCATCTAATGAAAGTCTTTTCATTTTCTTTTCTTTAACACCATCTCTTTCAGTTTTGCAAACTTGTTCTTTTTCATCTTTTCCTTCAGTCTGTCTGTGTGTTCTTTTCTAGCCCTCTTTGCATCTCTCTCAAACACCTCCTTAGCTTTCCTTTTTGATGGCATCTTAACTATGTCTGATCTTGCACCCTGTAAGTACAGAATTCACGTACGCGGTGCCAGGTCACGCAATAGCTATTTTTAGCTCTGTCATGCACGAGTCGCAGTCAAGACGTGTTCCACGCTCAGCTGGCATAAAACTCCGCGAGTCCGGCTGTATTGAGCCGCCGGTCTCATGCAAGGCGATTAAAACCGACTAGACCCCTCCCAATGATTTAATGCAATAATTTAAGACGTTTTGTGAAGATGATATTTTTCGCGACAGAATCTGCGGAAATTTCACAGCCCTGCATATTGAATTAAGTTCAACGCATTAGAAACAAAAGCACGAACGGAGTTAAAACACATTTTCTAGCAAAAGGGCGCAGCCATATTGTTTTCTCGTTCTATCGCGTACAGTCTCGCGGTATTTACATCAATTTAACTTCCGAGTGTTCCCGAATGTCAACGAGAACAAACGAAGCTGACAAAAACATCGCTAAACAAGCAAACCAAATCAGAATGTATCCTGCTGGTCATTTTACTTAAACATATTTTTAACGGATATACAAGAGATTAAAAAAAAAAAAAAAAAAAACACCACTTTGGCTAGAAAAATAGCGGAATTCCGCTAAATAGCAGACGTCCGGGATCCCTGCTCGGTGACCTGTTACCTGTTTAAGACACTTGAGGTTTCCTCCCAAAATGTACTGGTGCACTAATTTCTCCACGAGAGGATGGGAACTGCGGTCCAGCTGTGTTAGAAAGCTCAAGCAAAAACCCTGTAGACAGACCAACACACACACACTTCAGTCAGTTTGTGCCGTCTATATCAAACGGTGAGCCGGTTTTATGTTTTGTCGCGAGTACGAAGAGACAGTGTAGCTCACCTCGTAGAGAGAACGCTGGACGCTGTAGCAGGGGTTAGCAGCGACGTACTTGAGAGCACGGCACAGTGTGCGCAAGCTGTAGTGAGGTCGGTGTCCGGTGCCGTCCACCAAGCGCGAGTTCGCCTCCTTGCGAACGGCCAAATAAAAACTGCACAAAACAAATAGAGTGCAACACTCCAGATCAACAACAAAAAAAAAAGGAGACGTTTATCCAAGACATTTCATACTGTACAGTATATTCGCAAATAACGTACAGGATTAAACAGTTCAAAGCTGTAAATGTGGTTTGCAGCATATTGGCTAACTTTTTTTTGAGCACTTGCCACATGTATCAGGCCCATACATGACTTAATTTGGTGGTGGGTCATTCACTTGTATACACAGTTGTGGTCAGAAGTTTACATACAGTGACATGAATGTCATCTCGGATATGAATGGGATTTCAGTAATTTCTCTGAACTGTTCTTTTTCTGTGGCAGAATGATTGTACAGCATACATCTTTAATTAATAAAAAAAAACCACACACACCAGAATATGGTGCACAAGTTTGTTTTCATTTTCTTTGGGCTTTCTGAAATCAACACAGGGTCAAAAATGTACATACCCTCACTTAGATTATTAATTCGGAGGTGCTGAAACTTCCAAAACGTCTCTTATCTTGCCAAGGCCGAGGTCTCTTAACTTCCTGTTAGTGATCAGGACTGGCTACAGCTGGTAGCTTCTCTGCTGTGCCTTCATAAAAAGTGTGTGTTTACAGCACTCGTTGGATTGACCGACACACAGTAAAATGGGAAAGTCCAAGGAGCTCAGTGCAGATCTGAGAAAGAGGATCGCAGATGTACACAACTCCGGAATGTCTCTTGGAGCCATTTCTAAACAACTGCAAATTCCAAGATCGGTTCAAACAACTGTATCCAAGTTATTGTGAGGTGTAGTCAGTTTGCTTCAAGAAAACCCAAACTGTCACCTTCAGTTGAAAGGAAATTGGTTTGGATGATCAGGAACAACCTGGGAACCACCATGGCACAGCCCTGCCATGAACTGGAAGCTGATGGATCACTGTCTACAGTTCAGATCATCATGGACCAAGAGGCTACTATCCAAGAAATAACCCCCTGCTCCAAAATTCACACCTTCAAGCTTAAGTAAAGTTTGAAGCTGGCCACACGGACAAAGAAAAAGCCTTCTGGAGGAAAGCTGTATGGTCAGATGAGACAAAGATTGAGTTGTTTGACCACCATGTACAGAGGGACACTGTACCAGCTGGTGGTGGTGGTAGGATCATCATGCTCTGGGGCTGTTTTGCTGCCAGTGGAATGTGGATGGAACAATGAAGGAGGAGGACGACCTCAGGATTCTTCAGCATGAACCATCAGAAACTTGAACACGACTTGGGAGTTACAACAGGACAATGAACCCAAACACGCATCAGAGCTGGTTGTGGAGGATAAAGCAGGCTAGCATTAAGCTTCAAACAAGTCCTGACTTCAACCCTAGTGAAAATATATGGACCGTGCTTATAAGTCGAGTCCATGCCAAGAAAAGAAGAAAACAAAAATTTAATTGAACTCTACCAATTCTACCATGAAGAGTCGTGAAATATCCAACCAGAATTTTGCCAGAAGAGGCATTTTACCCAAATATTCGGTGTGCTGTATGTATAATTTTCTATGTAATTAGGTCTAATAAAAACGATCGCTCTCCACAAGCGGCCCCCGCCCGAAGTTGACACTCGCCGATTCCCGTCGTTTCCGGTTTCGTTTTGCAATGGCGGCCCCCGGCATGCACGAGGAAGGAGCTTTTGTTGAATATTTCTTAGATTTTACATGAATACTTGGTAGGAACCCGTCGTTTTGACCATGCTCGCTGAGAAAGGCGAGTTTGAGGTGATCTTGACTCGCCATTCTATTTCACAACTCGCATGTGGTTAAACTACACGCTGGGTTTGATTCAGTGCTGTTACGAACCTGATGATTCCATGGATGGTACTTCGGTTCAGGCTGAGTCCTTTGAGGTAATCGGAGACCAGGACGCGTAAATCGGCCTCGCTCTCCAGCTCTTCTACGTACAGCTCGGTAAACCTGTTGCGGATTCCCAGAGGCAGGTTCCTCTTGCCTACGTCGGTGGCCGGGTTCATGCAGGCGAACAGGCGGAAGTCGGAGTGCCGCACCAGGGGTTCTGCGTGCACAAATTCGTACACGGCAGCTCAATAACAGGGTGACGGATGTGCGGCTCGGAAGCCCAACTACCTGAAGGACCTGTGACATGTAATCGAGCTCTCACCTGTATCTCCTCGGTCCAGCAGCACCAGAGACCCAGCGCTGCCCTCCAGCAGCCCGCTCAGACACTCCAGGGTCTCGGCTGCAGCCAGATTGATCTCATCAAGCAGGATCCACTCTCCCTTTTTGACCGCCTGCGCCAGTGTACCCTAAACACACACACACACCATGTGAACACATCCCTAAATATTCCACATCTCAGATTTTATACTGTGCTTCCACAGGACAGATGTGCTCTGTGCTTTTTACCTCGACGAAAGCAAACACCAGCGCTGATTCCCGAGCTCGGATCTGCTCCTGAGTCTGACTGAGTCTCAGAGCGAGCGCCTCCCACTGCTGCTGCAGCAACGTAGCTGATAAACACAAAACACCCATGCATGCATTTGTGGCTTCCCATTTCCATTCACATACTATATAAACGCATATGGCTTAAATGGAAGAATGGACGGTTACCATTGGGCTTGTCCTGCAGCTCCTTGGTGAGGGCCGACTTGCACACGTGGTCCATGAGCTTGAGCAGATCCTGCCAGCGTTTGCCACGAAAGCAAGTCTGGACGTGACCCAGGAAGGTGATGTTCTGCTTGCGCGAGTACGTCTGAGAGAACAGATCCTCAAACGCCTCGCGTAGGGGCAACAGGATGAGCCTATGATCCACGGGTTTGTACCTGCCACACACATCAGTCCAACATTATCAGGTCTCGACATTAAGGACTGCCCGATTGCCCAGGACAAGTGGGATATGTCCCCGACATGGCAAGTTGGAATGAGAATATATAACGAACTAGCCCCACAAAAATTAGGCTTTTTGATCTTTTATTTCAGTTCCTAAAAGCGTCCCTCACTACGTATCCGCCATTACGTCTTGGGTGTTTTCTTCATCTCGCTTTCATTGACTGCTTAGCAAGTTATTTTAATATCCCCCCACTGTTGTAGTATGGTAAGCGTACTGTTTACAGACCCCTTGTGCATGACGTCATGCATCACGTGATAATTACAGCTGGGGTCAGACAGACAGTCTTTCATGCACGCAAGGCTTAATCTGTCTTCAATACGGTTGCGCTGTTTTTGCTTGTTCAAACAGAGAAAAGGCGTTACCGTCTCCCCGCGATCAAGAAAAAATGTTAAACGGAAGCAAATGCTTCAAGAACAACAAGGAAATGAGCGGTTAAAGAATACGAGGAGCGGAAGCTCAGCCTGAAAACTCCACAGAAATTCACGATTGTATTTAAAACGCATTTTACAAAAACAGAAAGTCCAAAGTGAGGATGGAAGAGTTTGCTGAAGAATCTCTTTTTATTTTTTTTCTGCTCGCATTCGAGTTCGCTCCTTCATGAAAAAGTGTTTGATTTTCTTACAGGTGAAGCCGCTTCCTTATTCGACACAGAAAACCCAGATTGGTTTCAAACAACTTGGGCATAAAAAAAACTCAGCAAGGAGCGACATGCGCGATAAATCCTGAAAGAACAGATTAAGAGCAGAGAGAGCTGGAGCCTTGTTTCTGTTATCAGAGGAACGCAGTCCTGTGCAAAATATTTATATATAGGTTTTTTTTTTAATCATCCACCTTTAGATGTTTTTAAAAAAAAAAGCCGTGCTGTTTCATGACAGACCGGCTGCACTGATTCAGTTACAGGTTGCCAAGTCTGTATAAAACAACCACAACCTGCACACTAAACAATAATTTTAAACTCAAACATTATCCTGTCTGTCATGAGGCAGCAGGTTTTTTGTTTTTTTAACCTAGAAGTGGATAATATATAGATTTAGGCACTGCCTAAAAGCGGAGCTCCCATCTGTTTCTGGGTTGTAGAATTTTCTTATGTCATAGCCAGTCTCTTTTGTCTTATTTCTTTATTGGCTAACGCTGGCCACTAGGCGGTGTGTATGACCGGTAATTACTAACACTGGCCACTAGGCGGTGTGTATGACATAAATATTCTCAAACACCGTACCGTTCAAAAGTCTTGGCGCCCTATTGTTTTCTTCATACAAAAACTTACAGATTTCTCATCTCATCTCATCTCATTATCTCTAGCCGCTTTATCCTTCTACAGGGTCGCAGGCAAGCTGGAGCCTATCCCAGCTGACTACGGGTGAAAGGCGGGGTACACCCTGGACAAGTCGCCAGGTCATCACAGGGCTGACACATAGACACAGACAACCATTCACACTCACGTTCACACCTACGGTCAATTTAGAGTCACCAGTTAAACTAACCTGCATGTCTTTGGACTGTGGGGGAAACCGGAGCACCCGGAGGAAACCCACGCGGACACGGGGAGAACATGCAAACTCCACACAGAAAGGCCCTCGTCGGCCCCGGGGCTCGAACCCAGGACCTTCTTGCTGTGAGGCGACAGCGCTAACCACTACACCACCGTGCCGCCGTTACAGATTTCTATTTTATGATTTCTACATTGTCGAGTAATGAACCTACAGTCTGAGAGAGAGTTCTACACAAACACACTGAACTTTACAACAGCCGCATGCACGTGAAACGGAAATAAATCGACTAAGGCAGGAAAAACCATTTTGGATAAAACTGTTATTGTCCGTGACAAATAAAAAGTAACCAAAAACCAAACTTCAACTCAATGTGTGAGCTTCATTTTATGTTGCAATTCACAACTATTCTATAGTTTTCCTAAATAAATAAAAAGTAGTACTTGCAAAATAGGGGGAAAGTGATAATATTGGGGGGCAAGTGGAAATGAACCTCCACTTGCCCCCCAGGGAAAATGGGCTTAAAAGTTAAATGTCGAGCCCCGATTATTTTCCTTTATTATACGTATGGCACTAGCTACTTCTGGTAAAATCATGCGCTCTGATTGGTTCCTTGGCAGGCAGAATTTTCCTGGAATGCCCGTGGGCGATTACGGACTTCCTTTCCAGGGCGCCTTTTCTCAAAAAAAGGGGCCCATTATCCAGCATTATTTTGTTGAAAAATAACCCACAATAGATTATATTTTTATCTCTCTCAGTACGTCAAGTATTACTCGAGTGGAGAAATAAATCCGGTTTTGAAACCGTTACCGTTTATTCTGCGCATGCGACTCAAACAACTACGTTACAAATATGACGTGACTGAAAGCAGGGTCACGCCTCATTATAATGACCATCTGTTTTAATCTTAGAAATAAAATAAGCCTTATTAACCCTGCTCGCTCGGTCTTCGCGGGAAAATATCAGACCGAGGTCCTGACAGTTAATAAACAGCAGCTCGGGCAGTGAATCCTGCTGTAATTCAAAAAACACAGGTTTTTATTCATGCGCTTATTCAAATATATTCAAACATGAAGCGTTTCTATAGTAAGTAAAGCGAGTTAAGTCACAGGGATGATTCACATCATCCAAACCTAATTATCAACTTTTAAGTGTTGTTATTTATGAAAACAAAATGTATACTCGTTGATAGCACTGACACGGATCTGGAACGAGATGTTGATTTCGTTTTTAAGGAAGGAGTCTCCAGTGTCAGCACTAGGTCATAAAATTTTCCACTGATGAGGGAATGACCGTTTACAGCTACTATAATGTAAATAATAACATTACAGTAACTGTAAATTGATTAAAAAAATACGGGCATGGAATATTGCTGTGGTACAGAAGCGCTCCGAATCGTTGTTTAACATTGACACTTAAAATTATTTTGCGTCCTGTTGACTGTGAATGCGGGTTCACTGGATACCCTGTACTTACCCTCCCAGGAGATCAGCAGCGTCGCTCTGCTGGTTCATATTGATCACACGCAACTTGTGTCCTGAAGACAGTAGAATATATAATGGCTTGTGTTTAGTATCAATTCTGCTGCAGTTCAATTGGATATAAGGACTTGTTGTTTGTTTAAGAGGTCCAGTAGATGCAATTCTGCTCACCTGTTAATCCAGCTAGATACTGCACGGTGGACGTTTTCCCTGTGCCCGTTTCTCCGACCAGCAACACGGGCTCGCCTTTCGTGACGCACACAGCCAGCTGCTCCAGAAGCACGGAGGAAGGACGTGTTGCCGCAAACGTTTGGTTAGCTCTGTAAAACCCACACGCGTGAAATATAAACAATTGTGGTCAGAAGTTTACATACAGTGACGTGAACGTCTTGGATATGAATCTCATGGAGATTCAGTAATTTCTTTGAACGGTCCTTTGTCTGTGGCAGAATGATTGTACAGCAAACACGAATTTGGTGCACAAGTTGTAATTTGCTTTGGGTCTTCTGAAATCAACACAGGGTCAAAAATGTACATACCCTCACTTAGATTATTAATTCAGAGGTGCTGAAACTTCCAAAACGTCTCTTATCTTGCCAAGGCCGAGGTCTCTTCACTTCCTGTTAGTGATCAGGACTGACTACAGCTGGTAGCTTCTCTGCTGTGCCTTCATAAAAAGGGTTTGTTTACAGCACTCGTTGGATTGACCAACACACAGTAAAATGGAAAAGTCCAAGGAGCTCAGTGCAGATCTGAGAAAGAGGATCGCACATATACAGTACACGACTCCGGAATGTCTCTTGCAGCCATTTCTAAACAACTGCAAATTCTAAGATCGGTTCAAACAATTGTATCCAAGTTATTGTGAGGTGTAGTCACTTTGCCAAGCCACTTTACTTCAAGAAAACCCAAACTGTCACCCTCAGTTGAAAGGAAATTGGTTTGGATGGTCAGGAACAACCTGGGAACCACCATGGCACAGCCCTGCCATGAACTGGAAGCTGATGGATCATTGTCTACAGTTCAGATCACCATGGACTAAGAGGCTGCTATCCAAGAAATAACCCCCTGCTCCAAAATTCACACCTTCAAGCTTAGCAAAAGTTTGAAGCTGACCACATGGACAAAGAAAAAGCCTTCTGGAGGAAAGCTGTATGGTCAGATGAGACAAAGATTGAGCTGTTTGCCCACAATGACCACCATGTACAGAGGGACACTGTACCAGCTGGTAGTGGTGGTAGGATCATCATGCTCTGGGGCTGTTTTGCTGCCAGTGGAACATGGATGGAACAATGAAGGAGGAGGACGACCTCAGGATTCTTCAGCATAAACCATCAGAAACGAACACGACATGGGAGTTACAACAGGACAATGAACGCAAACACGCATCAGAGCTGGTTGTGGAGGATAAAGCAGGCTAGCATTAAGCTTAAAACAAGTCCTGACTTCAACCCTGTTGAAAATATATGGACCGTGCTTATAAGTCGAGTCCATGCCAAGAAAAAAAAAAAATTTAATTGAACTCTACCAATTCTACCATGAAGAGTCGTGAAATATCCAACCAAGAGATATTTTACCCAAATATTAGGTGTGCTGTATGTATAATTTTGACCGTGTGTTGATTTCAGAAAACCCAAAGAAAAGTAAAACTTGTGCACCAAATTCTAGTGGTTTTTTTAATTAACGATGTATGCTGTACAATCATTCTGCCACAGAAAAAGAACAGTTCAAAGAAATCACTGAAAGCCCAAATATTGCCATGACATTCATATCCAAGAGGACATTCATGTCACTGTATGCAAACTTCTGACCGCAACTGTATGTGTGTGTATGTAGACGAAGAGGCAGTTTTAATTTAATACTTAGAATACTGGGTTCAAACCCGCTATTATAAGCGACACAGTTTGTGGTATAACTGACACAGAATATTTGAACTTGAACTTGGTTACAGCCAAAAACATCCTCAATGAACAGTTTGTGATTTCTGAACAAAGTTTCATAAGATTAGTCTTGCTGCAGTGTTAAAATCTAAAAGTGGTCCTCAAATGACCCTGGATTTGAGGATGATCCTGGACGGCATGTTTGGGGCTTCTGTCTAATGCGAGGGCTGTGCCAATGCAGCGAGCGAGTGATCAATTCAATGTTTATTCAATTTACCAGAGGGGGGTCAATGAATTCAGGGCAGCGGCTGGCATGGACCAAAACTGCCCATAAACACCGCAGAGACAGACAGACAGAGAGCTAGAGAGTGAAACAGCGAGAGAGGGACATAAAAGAGTATGGGGCAGCTGAAGTGATGGCCTCAGAAAGCCTCTTACACTTCGATGCGCACGGCGTCGCTCTGTTTCCGCAGCAGCATGGCGCGTCCTACCGTCACCTCCAGCTCTGTAATGCGGATGGCAGGCTGGTACATCTGACAGAAGTGCTGAGCCTGAAACAGCGCATTGACAAGTGTGTTACATATCATCTTGTCTCAATACCACTAGTGTCCCTTTTCCACCAAAGCAGTTCCAGGGCTGGTTCGGGGCCGGTGCTTAGTTTGGAACCGGGTTTTCTGTTTCCACTGACAAAGAACTGGCTCTGGGGCCAGAAAAACCGGTTCCAGGCTAGCACCAACTCTCTGCTGGGCCAGAGGAAAGAACCGCTTACGTCAGCGGGGGGGGCGGAGTTGTTAAGACCAACAACAATAACAAGACCGCGAAAGATCGCCATTTTTAAGCGACGAGAAGCAGCAGCTGTACAAACGCGAAGTCGTCCATTATTATTATTGTTGTTGCTGCTGCTGTTTCTTCCGTGTTGTTTTTGCTTTGATATTCGCGCCAAGGTTTATGCAAACGTAACTGACGTATAGAGCGACGTAATGACGTGGCTTCCCTTAGCACCGCGAGCTATGGAAAAGGAAACTGGTTCTCAGCTGGCTCGCAAGTTGAACGACTTGTGAACCAGCACCAGTACTGGCCCCGAACCAGCCCTGGAACTGATTTGGTGTTAAAGGGGTATCGTATTAGCGCACCCCCCCCCCCCCCAAAAAAAAAACGTCAATAGGATTTGAACTCATAACCCACTGAAGATGCTCCAGTCATCCATCACTGGGAGCCTAGGCAGCAAAGTTAACCTTGAGAGGGATGGCATGAGTCTCTCTCCTGTCAATCACTGCGCGTCTCCGAGCTCATGTATGTAGAAGAGGGCAGACGGCGCTTTAACGTGCATATCATGAGCAAGATCAATGTAATTCTCCTATTTTATATTAAACCAGGGCTTTGAACCGGTTCAAGGAACGAAAACGAAAACCGGGAACTTTTTCTATTTCACATGGAACAGAAACGAAACCAGAAACTTTATTATTTTTTATGTTCCGGAACAGAAACGCTTATTAAAAATAATGGTAACCGGTTAATACCGGTTTTTATTTCGTTCCTCAAAGTTTCTGTAGCCTACAAATAGTCATTCTTCTCCTGCGCAAGTTTCTATGACCCGCTGGGGTTCACTTCCTGTGTGACGTTCGCTGACTGAATGAAGAGAGCGGGAAGGTGGACTACTATCATGTCTCCACGTGATAATAAGTGAGTAAGTGCATTACTGAGTGTCTGAGCAAAGAAGAGCCTGAACGTTGCAACCTCCCTATTGGCTGTTTGTAAAAATGTATCAGTTGCTGCCCTTCCCACGGGAATCATCGCGGGCTCGAGAGACGAGACCTGACGAGTTAGTTCGTTGGTAGCAGAACAAAATGTCTGGACACAAATCGGGTTTTCAGAAAAGGAAAGAAAATAAACGGAGGGTCGAAAATACAAAAAAGGAGGCAGAAAATGCAAAACGAGTTTTAAGGTAGGACAAATGGTTACTTTTCTGAGGCAGCCCGCCGTGGCTGCCTGCAGGCTTATTTATTATAGCCCATTTAGTTAAAATAGTTGATATAAAATGTTTATAGTTATGTGATGGTTGTCCTGATTTAGACTGGTGTTTTTTTTTTTTTGGGTGGGGGGGGGGGTTGCGCGATGTTGCACCCGGGTCCAGATTAGGGCAGAACCGGCCCTGGCTACATTTCAGGTGTAGTTTGTTTTATGTATGTATGTACTTGCATAGATGTGTACTTGGTCTTCCAATATGGCGCCTAACAAAATCTCGCGGCGCGGTGACGTCATGCGGTAGCCCTCTATAGGGCCTGACTAGCCTTTGGTAACACACTAAACGAATTATCTTTCATTTTTGGCACTTTTTCTGTTTGTGTAGATGGGAAGACATACTGAGAATCCAAATCGCCAACATCTCATCTCATCTCATTATCTCTAGCCGCTTTATCCTGTTCTACAGGGTCGCAGGCAAGCTGGAGCCTATCCCAGCTGACTATGGGCGAAAGACGGGGTACACCCTGGACAAGTCGCCAGGTCATCACAGGGCTGACACATAGACACAGACAACCAGTCACACTCACATTCACACCTACGCTCAATTTAGAGTCACCAGTTAACCTAACCTGCATGTCTTTGGACTGTGGGGGAAACCGGAGCACCCGGAGGAAACCCACGCGGACACGGGGAGAACATGCAAACTCCACACAGAAAGGCCCTCGCCGGCCCCGGGGCTCGAACCCAGGACCTTCTTGCTGTGAGGCGACAGCGCTAACCACTACACCACCGTGCTGCCCCAAATCGCCAACATTTGAAATAATAATAATTGTTTTGAATTATTTCTTGTCTTATTTAATGAAGGTTGTAATAGAATTAGCCTACATTTGGCTTAAGCTGGATGAGACAGAGACATAACTTTATAGCCATTTGTTAAACAGCTGACAGGGAACGTAATTCACCGTTCCGGGAACTAAATTTTTTTTGTTCTAACCGGTTCGGGAACGTCTATTTAATGGTGGAACCCAAAACCGGAAACGTTAAAATTCCGTTTCTGTTCGGAACGAACCAATAGGAAAAAAATTCTGGTTCAAAGCCCTGTATTAAACTTTGCTCAAATATCGGTCACGTTTTGCGCAATACCAGAAAAATTCGGTTGAAATGGAGCCATTTGACACGAGTTCGGCCGCCTCTGAAAAAACTTGCCATTTGGATTTCCCGGCAACCGTTTTGTTTATGAGAAAACGACCTGGTGGTTTTCTACATGTTTCTTCAACGTTATCGCGTAATTATTAAAACGGTTAACAGATGTATCGTAGGAGGGTGTAGCAACACCGATCATGATGGGATTAGTACTCATCGTTTTCCAAAAGACCGGACAATGAGAGAGAAACGGGAGCGCGTCGTGCGAGGCACCCGGAAAAAGCCGAGGACCAAAGCAGAGCCGAGAAAAAGACCAAGATTCACAAGTCGACTGTTGCCAGGGTAAGAAATAAGAGAGACTATACTCTAAATTAGGTGTTTGTGTGGTACACGGATGATATTATTTATTGACACACACAAAGTAAACAACACGAAAGCGCTGGGCGATAATACACTTCCTTCACATGTATCAAGGGATCTGCGTGTCAGGGCTTGAGATCTTGGGACCTGTCAAACACATTAAATGTATATACAGCCCTGCTTAGCCGATTCCACGTGCGTAGCTGATGAAATCTTTCTCCTACAGTAGCCAGTACTCTTCTAAATGAAGAAATATATAAATACATAATAGTAATTAGAAAAAACATATGATTTACATAACAATAGATAGATGAGCACTGATACATGAATCCATGGGTTTAGAAGCTCAGGTGACAATTCCATATGTCAATGCAAAATCGCTCGCTGCTAAACTTGGTCTACACAGGCTGTGCACTGAAACCGTGCAAGCTCTCGCAGCCTGCTGGCGGATCCGCACGTGACATCACGAATCTGGCTCCAGACTCTCTTGGGATTTTTCCAGACGCGTTTTATTTTTTTCTGCTGTAGACAGATGGCCTTGTGCAAAATTACCCTTCTGGACGTGTGTGTAAAGGGACATACTTTCATATAAAAAAAAAAAAAACCGAAATTGGTCCAGGATATGCACTTTAAGGATATCGCAAAGTCCATTTCCATCAAAGATTAACCGTATGATGGAAACTGGAAATGTCGTCCAATAGAAAACGAGAAGGTTGCAGTCGTTTTTGTACGGAGGAAACACCAAGTCCATTCGAATTTGGCTTTGCTGCTTTCTTAATGTTTTGCGGAACCTTCAGAATGAATCCGACAACAGGGTCAATGGAAACAAAACAAGTCGGGTTTCGTTTTTCCGTTCTTACCTTCTCTTTGGAGATGTTGAGCCTGCTGCCGATGATCCCGGCCAGCTTTAGGCGGCTCTCTGCTTTGGACTGCATGGCAGCGAAGCAGTCCAGGGCCTACAGGACACACAGCGTGTTACAATACTGATCGGTGTGCGAGGTGTTCCCGTCACACCCTTTACGTTACAGTGTTTATACGCATTTAAATACTTCACACATCTCCATCCTTTTTGAAAACCATCTACCGTATTTATCCTTATAGAAGCGCCCTCCCTATTTGACGCGCCTCCACGATTTTCAGAGCTAGAATAGTATTTACCAACCATTTTCTTCATTTAACAAACTTTAAATCCAACAAACCACAACACAGACGTTCAATTTCACCGCTGATTTTTTTTTTTTTTTACCGGAAATCGCGTTAGTAAACATGGACAGTATAAAATACGGACGTTCACTCTGCTGCGGATATCAATACGGGTGCGAGCGTGTTGAAAATTATTTCGTAACAAATAGAGAATACGATTGTTTTTGATAGGAGTTGTTAAGGAACATAAAATCTTACCGTATGTATGGATTATCGTATGACATCTCAATATTGCGAGTGACAATGTAAAACGATAATTATATAAGAATCTATAGCTTTACTACAACGATGTGTCGTTATAGTACTATCGTTTTAACACAATGTATTTTGTTTTCCATTTTCAGAGACATAAAACCACATGTGATCTAGTTAATTTCAGGATGGAGAGTATCCAGTGAGTCCAGTTACAGGAATGATCGCACGTGATTGCACTTGTAGAGTCATTTTACTACCCTCGACATTTTCTGCGTGTTTTCTTAATTTAAAAGCAGTGGAATAGATGCTTGTACCTTTCTGTTATTGTCTTCTTGCTAGAATATCAACCAAATTATCCCACAAAAGTTGTTTTGTTGAGTGTTTGATGTGTTAGACTGTTTAAACGTTTTTTCCATTGGGGTATTATATTTATTATTATTTTTTTCTTTACCAAATTCTAACAGAAAACGAGAGCGCCCGAAAGGGAAAACCGAGCCGAGCCGCCTCACGGCTGTAATGCAAATTGCTTTCCTCCTCAGTATACAAGTGCGCTTCCATGTCAGGGAAAAAGAAACTACCACTGCTGCCTATGTAGTGCCCTATTTATACAAATAGGAGTCATTCAGGATTCAGCCATGACACGGAGCAAAAACATGGCTGAATCCTGAATGACTCCTATTTGTATAAATAGGGCACTACATAGGCAGCAGTGGTAGTTTCTTTTTCCCTGACATGGAAGCGCACTTGTATACTGAGGAGGAAAGCAATTTGCATTACAGCCGTGAGGCGGCTCGGCTCGGCTTTCCCTTTCGGGCGCTCTCGTTTTCTGTTAGAATTTGAATTGTGACGTCACTACAAATAGTTTACTTACCAATGTTATCCCTATAAGCGAGCTGGACATTGTTTAATCGACTTTTTGGACATATAACTGTATTTTCATGTGTTTCAAAATAAATGTTTTAAATTCCGATGATTTTGTCATGTTCGATTTTTATCATTTAAGGGTCGAAATTGACGCTCCCCCTTCATGTTTTGCATCGCGCCCGGGCGCGTTTATTAGGATAAATACGGTAAGTGGAAAGAATTTAGCTTTTCTCACTAAGTCGATCGACTCATTTCCATACAGATAACAGGCTCTACATGATGTACGGCAGGCAGAATTATGATCGGGGTTTTTTTTATTAATGTCATTATTTCGAATCAGACTCAAAACATGTAACTTGAAGTTCAATTTTTGGGCTTAATGTAAAAATATTCAGCTTTAAAATTCTGAAATAAAATCAGGGAATCGTCGTTCAAATCCAGTCCTGATGGATAAGCGTGAAGCTTGTTAACGTAAATAGGAGTGAATAAAACAACAAGGCATGGTCACTGTAAGAAGAAGAAGAGTCACTCACTTCCAGGAAGACGTTCAGTGCCGTGTTAGAGGAGGAGCTGTCGAAGTTCATGCAGATCCTCTCACACCACTTCAGCAAATCCCTGCTCACAATGACACATGGCACTGACTACAACACACACTGTCCGTTTCTCTACATTGTTCCAGCCTTATTATTACTATACGCCATTTCATTTCATCTCCAATCAGCACACACAACTGTCAAAACAAGACTGTGGGATTATTAGATTAGGGCATTGATTTTTCTTGGCTGCACGATGGCTTCAGTCAAAACATGACACCAAATCCAGGCCAGTTGCAGTTTAGGGAATCAGCGATGCTCTAATTTCTCTGCCCTGACTAACCAAGAGCGGCATCCTGTTCTGTCCTGGCGCCAGCTTTACATGGGCTGGGTCTCCAAGGAGGCTAAGTGACACTGAGTCTGAGAGAGCGGAAATTGGAGCTCACATGGTGATGACGAACCCGAGTTCACTACAATTAGTCAAAAAAATGTTGGATTTCCATGCGGAGCAAGTTCGGATTCCGATGTTGCTAAGATGAGAGCGAAATTGGCCGTACTCTCAGGTAGGGCGAACCAATCATGGGCGTCGTACGGAGGTGGGTGGATAGGACGTTCCTCCAGCCCTGATGTTGCACGTTCTGGCCATAGAGGCAGCACGTCATGATGTACACTACCATTCAAAAGTTTGGGGTCACTTTGAAATGTCCTTATTTTTGAAAGAAAAGCACTGTTCTTTTCAACGAAGATCACTTTAAACTAATCAGAAATCCACTCTATCCATTGCTAATGTGGTAAATGACTATTCTAGCTGCAAATGTCTGGTTTTTGGTGCAATATCTCCATAGGTGTATAGAGGCCCATTTCCAGCAACTCTCACTCCAGTGTTCTAATGGTACAATGTGTTTGCTCATTGCCTCAGAAGGCTAATGGATGATTAGAAAACCCTTGTACAATCATGTTAGCACAGCTGAAAACAGTTGAGCTCTTTAGAGAAGCTATAAAACTGACCTTCCTTTGAGCAGATTGAGTTTCTGGAGCATCACATTTGTGGGGTCGATTAAATGCTCAAAATGGCCAGAAAAATGTCTTGACTATATTTTCTATTCAGACTTTCGTCTAAACCGGGGAACAGGGGTGCTGCGCCCTCTTACTCTCGGCGTGCGCCCCCTTACCGAAATGCCGATTGAACCCCAAGTCACACTTAGGCCATGCACTTATATGCTACTAAACAACATGCAGTCTCTCAAAATGATCTTTTCTCCGTGAAAACACCACGTGACAATGTGTCTGATCATCAAATACGTTATAATTACTCCAAAAATATTCCAATCATAGTAGATACGCCGCCAGACGGTGCAAAAACAATCCGAATTGGCGTTTTCCAGACTGAGGCGCCATGTTGTTTACTTGTCGCGACTGCTCTCGCGAGATTTGACATGGGTTACATACAAGGTCAGCTGACTTGTAGAGTGAGATTTCTCGAGACTGAATGACCTTTCACCCACCGGTGCGGGAGCTTTTGACAGAAGTAGTTCGTGAGTTGTTTTTGTTGACATTTGGGCATTTAAAGATCCCGCGGCACGAAACGGAAGAAAGCCAAAGACTGTCTGGGGCAGAAGAAGATTACTTCTTTCTTTTTCAATGTTGACAGACAATTTGTTACAATTTCCCTCTCAGATAGCCTCAGAATGTCCCGTTGTAGCCTCAATTTTTCAAAGGCTTCGCACGGCGGGGGGGGACAACCGGCACCATCCCCCACTTCGCTCCCTCGCCACGGTGAGCGCCCTCATACTAAATTTTTCTAGAAAAAACCCTGCTATTCATTTTACAACTTATGGTGGTAAATAAAAGTGTGACTTTTCATGGAAAACACAAAATTGTCTGGGTGACCCCAAACTTTTGAACGGTAGTGTACTTGCTTTCAGGCAAGTACAATGGAATGGTGTAACATGACGCGTGTATACTCATTAGTAGCAGAGTTTAGCCGTAACAATCACTCAGCGAAACGTGAATTTTTTTAAATCCAAGATAAAATTTTGCATTTCAACGCTACCTCAGAGAAAGTCCCCGGCCTTCCAGCAACGTGCTTCGGTCCTCAGTTGGGTTCTGTGGGCCGGACCCACTGACCGCGTCATGGTGCTTGCCTCCAGTCAGCTGACAATAAATATCCAGCAATCGATCCACCACCGCAGCCAAGTTAGGATACTTATTTAGCACGACCTACAAGAAAGCAAGTAGAAGATCTCGCCGAGTACAAGGAAGAACAGACCTGTGCTCAGGTTATATAATAATACGATCCTATTGCTTGCCTGTTTGAGCTCCTCTCTGGTCATATTCCCAATCTGAAGCTTGTTCCAGTACTTGTCCAGTAGAGCAGCGTGGGTGCTCTGAGGCTGGTGCCACACTCCACCGCTGTAGAACAACCTGAATAATAACAGCAACAAGAACAAAACAGTCAAATTAAACAGCTTGCTGAAAGTTAAAGTGCATATCCTGGACCAATTTCTTTTTTTTTTTTAAACATGAAAGTATGTCCCTTTACACACTCATCCAGAAGGGTAATGTTGCACAAGGCCATCTGTCTACAGCAGAAAAAAATAAAATAACAAAATGCGTCTGGAAAAATCCCAAGGGAGTCTGGAGCCAGATTCGTGCCGTCACGTGCGGATCCGCCAACAGGCTGCGAGAGCTTGCACGGTTTCAGTGCACAGCCTGTGTAGACCAAGTTTAGCAGCGAGAGATTTTGCATTGAAATATGGAATTGTCGCCTGAGCTTCTAAACCCATGGATTCATGTATCAATGCTCATCGATCTACTGTTACATAAATCATATTTTTTCTAATTACTATTATGTATTTATATATTCCTTCATTTAGAAGAGTACTGGCTACTGTAGGAGAAAGATTTCATAAGCTACGCACGTGGAATCGGCTAAGCAGGGCTGTATATACGTTTAATGTGTTTGACAGGTCCTAAGATCTCAAGCCCTGACACGCAGATCCCTTGATACATGTGAAGGAAGTGTATTATCGCCCAGTGCTTTCGTGTTGTTTACTTTTGTGTGTCAATAAATAACATCATCCGTGTACCACACAAACACAGGAACACCTAATTTAGAGTATAGTCTCTCTTATTTCTTACCCTGGCAACAGTCAACTTGTGAATCTTGGTCTTTTTCTCGGCTCTGCTTTGGTCCTCAGCTTTTTCCGGGTGCCTCGCACGAAGCGCTCCCGTTTCTCTCTCATTGTCCGGTCTTTTGGAAAACGATGAGTACTAATCCCATCAGGATTGGTGTTGCTACACCCTCCTACGATACATCTGTTAACCGTTTTAGTAATTACGCGATAACGTTGAAGAAACATGCAGAAAACCACCAGGTCGTTTTCTCATAAACAAACCAGCGCTGACGTAGGATTCAGAAGGAGGCGTCCCGCACGTGACGTCACGGAAATCAATGTTTGCCGGGAAATCCAAATGCCAAGTTTTTTCAGAGGCGGACCAATTCGCCTCAAATGGCTCGATTTCAACTGAATTTTTCTGGTATTGCGCAAGGTAAAAAAAAATTGCACAAAATGCAAAATGTGACAGATATTTGAGCAAAGTTTAATATAAAATAGGAGAATTACATTGATTTTGCTCCTGAATTTACCTGTAATCTGCACTTTAAGGAGCTCAAATCGTTGCAGTCAGGGTTCTCGCCAGCGCTTTATATGGTTGCGGCCCGCTACGCTAAAATTTCAGACCGCAACGGTAATTTCCCCCCGCTACGCTAAATTTTTAATATAGCGTAACGGTTGTTTTCAGTTGTTCATCACCATCGCCAAAAGTTTTTTTTTTCCTGCGCACTTGAGCAGTTTTCAAGGTGTCAAAATCAGCCTACGTTTGTTAGGAAACCCATGCCTGGAAATCAGTTCCGAGAGAGAGAGAGAGAGAGAGAGAGAGAGATCCTGGCGATAACTTTCTCTTGAGCTGGACTTCGGTGAATGACAATGGATGACGGACCCCCTCGCAAAAAAAGAGACATTCGCTCTTTCTTCACAGTTAGAAATGTAAGTGCACCACTTCTACAGGTTTTCCATCACGCTTGAAAACTTAACCCAAAGCCCTTTGATGAATGAAAACGTCTACTTTGTAAGCAGGTTTAGCAATATGACAGGGCGCACGTATCGGATGATTAGCGCTAAGGTATTAGGCAGAGACCCGTCCACCCGTAAATTTGACGGGCAATTGCCGATTTCAACGGGCAAGTATACACACAGACGGATACTGAAACGGACGATAATGCCGAAAATTTTCGCACATGAATACTCCCACATGTCATCCGATAAATCCAGTTATGTTCCGCCCACACACGGACTGGCCATCGGGAGTAGCGGGAGTTTTCCCAGTGGGCCGGTGGTTCAGCGTGGGCCGGCGGAGAAAAAAAAAAAAAAAAAAAAACAGTTGCGCGCTGGCCTTTAATATGATAAGCAATGTTAACAGTTTCTTTAACAAACTGTTAACATTGCTTATTACAGTTGCGCGCTGGCCTTTAATATGATAAGCAATGTTAACAGTTTCTTTAACAAACTGTTAACATTGCTTATTACAGTTGCGCGCTGGCCTTTAATATGATAAGCAATGTTAACAGTTTCTTTAACAAACTGTTAACATTGCTTATTACAGTTGCGCGCTGGCCTTTAATATGATAAGCAATGTTAACAGTTTGTTAAAGAAACTGTTAACATTGCTTATCATATTAAAGGCCAGCGCGCAACTGTTTTTTTTTTTTTTTTTTCTCCGCTGGCCCACGCTGAACCACCGGCCCACTGGGAAAACTCCCGCTACTCCCGATGACCAGTCCGTGTGTGGTTCCGCCATCATTTACAAATCGTAAGAAACACAGTTTAATACGAAAAATACTGAAAACTTGAAATGAAAAATCAGAATATTTCATCGTTTCCGCCATTTTGGCCCGCACTGAATCTTGTAACATGCGGACTGAATAAATCGCGAATTCTGATTGGTCGAAAATTGCCAAACACCCTGCGTTGTAGTTTCCTCTTTCTTGGCGGGAGAACCGCATTTTTTTTTGCTGACTCACTCTTCTGGATCAAGATGAATCCCAACAAACGCCCCAAATTGAATGTGACAAAAACTGATTCGTTTTTCCACAAAAAGACAGAAAAGGTATGTGTGATACATTGATTAACAAGGGGGTTTCATTGGGGTATGGTAAAATAGAATACTGTTGGTTTTTTTTTTTATTAAATACTGTAACTAGATCAAAAGATTATATACAATTCATTGTTGTTTATTTTCTTTTCACTTTTGTTACCAAATCAGACACCATACATACATCTGATACATTCAGGAGTGAAACTGAAAAAAATACAAAGTAAAAATATGCAATATTTCTGATCAAAAATTACACGCCATTTCACCCTGAAAATGTCCTAGAATGCAGGAAATGAAGTCTACATTTCAAAAATTTTCTGGGGGGGCATGCCCCCAGACCCCCCGAGAGGGACTTCGCGCCTGCGGCGCTCGTCTTCGCACCTGCGGCGCTTATCAGGATTATATAAAATATTATTTTTGACTGGTAAATTTCTTTTTCTGCCTAATACCCTAATTAGCGCTAATTTACTGGATCCCACTGTGGCTAACATTAACACACTGGTAATCTGCCTGCATGCCATCCATCGTTATATTTCTATAAGGAGACAGGCACAAGAGAGGTTGGAGGAGATGAAGGAAAGGACATAGGAGGCAGAGGAAAGGAGGTAGCAGATAAACGGGCAGAGGATGGAGGTAGGCCTAGTGGGGGAGAGCCCGCTGTTGGAGATAGAGGAGGAGATGGAGGAAGACGAGCAGAGGCTGGAAATTCACAGGTGAGAATGAGGTTAATGATATGATTTTAGTCATGGGATTCAGCTCCAATGTGCCAAACGTGATCGCCCTTGTGGCTTTAAATCATTTATGTGCTCAGGCATTTCTTAATTTCTTAATACAATAAAACATTCATTATCTCTTTGGTTGTGTCTGAGTTTACATATCTTTTGACAACACCCTTTGTAGTTCAGTGAAATACAACAGTAGGTAACACATTGCCAAGATCCAAAGATGTAACAATTTTCCATCAAGGATATACAACATAAAAAATGCAATTTATCCCCTCCAGGAACGTCAAATATGGCCAATTTTGGGCATGATTTTTCAAAATCTCCGCACCATCCCCCCGCTCGGTCGCTACGCTCCCTCGCCATAACCCATTACGCTAAAAAAAAATCCTGGTGAGAACCCTGGCAGTATTTGTTAATACGTTTTTTAACCGACAAACATTTGCGTCGGCCAAAGCGAACTCAAAAGTTTCCTTAATGCTGCTTCCCCCCCCCGTTCTCAACTCATCTTTAGATTTGCATTTAGTGATGCCCACCGAACACAAATCTTGCATAGCAAGTGCTGAATCTTCCAGTAATGCAGCTCAGCCACTGCAGTGCATCAGCTACCACAGATATACACCAACACGTCCTCCTTTTAACACTCCCAGGTCGCCGACCCCCCCACAGGGGACTTTTAGGACTGATATGGCCCTTTTCCACTACCCTTTTTCAGCTCGCTTCAGCTCACTTCAGTCCGACACGGCTCGCGTTTCGACTACCAAAGAACAGCACGACTCGGCTCGCTTCAGCCCTGCTTAGCCCCTAAAACTCGCACCGTTTTGGAGTGGGGCTGAAGCGAGCCAAAGCGAGCCGAGTGAGGCTAGGGGCATGAGCAGACACTCCCCTGTGCACTGATTGGTGAGGAGGAGTGTCCTCACATGCCCACACACGCCCCGCGAGCATGCTGGGATCTGTAAACACCGTAAACCCGGAAGAAGAAGAATTACGAATTACGAGAATTTCTGAAGCCTTATGCGCCTCGCCTCATCTATACGCTCTTGCCAGTATCTGTTGGCGTTGTCGGTGACAACAAGCCACAGCACCAAGACCAGCAACACTAACGACTCCATGTCCTCCATGTTTATTGTTTACTCTCCGGGTCGTGAGACTACCGCTTAAAAGCTCACTGATGTCACTGTTTGCGCTGCTTAACGACATCACGTGACGTCCACCCACTTTCGCTAACTCCACCCAATGTGTCCACCCACTTCCAGCCAGCACGGTTCAGCGCGGTTGTAGTCGAAATGCAACTCCAACAGCCCCGCTCAGCTCGACTCAGCCCAACTCAGCACAGCACGGCTCAGCCCGACTCAGCCGCGTTTGTAGTGGAAAAGCGGCATTAGTAAACACACATCTAAAAGCGCCGCGAGTTTTCGTGCTAGAAACATTCAAGTAACACCACTAGAAACCTTGAATCTTCTCGTTTTAAAATATATATCTTTAGTACTTTGTAAAGAGAATAAAAACAAATCTCACAAATTTCAGTACTTCAGCCAGTAGCAGCCTCTAAAAGGGCGCCATTTCTTTCTGTCCTAGATTCACCAATTATACGCTATTACCATTACATTTAGCAGACTCTCTTATCCAAAGTGACGTACAATGTATCCAGGGTAGCCTGGGGAGCAGATGGGGATTAGGTGCCTTGCTCAAGCGCACTTCAGTTATTGCTGCAGATCCAGGGAATCAAACCGGCAACCTTTTGGTCCTGAAACTACTTCTCTAACCATTAGGCTATGGCTTCCCCAAATATTACCGAGTTTGAATCAGGATCTTACCGTCTTGTAGCGAAGAACTGGAAGCCAGGTGCAACCTGAATGCAGTCCTCCCGGCCTGGAATGGTCAGCTTCTTGTTCTCCATCAGCGGCAGCAGCACGGATATCTGAAGAGTGCACATGAGAGCGTGAGGGGAGGGGGGGAACCACACATAAAAAGTGCTAGATGACGAGTGATCCGGCAGAACACTTACAACATCCAGCGGTGCGTGATCAATGTCCTCCAGGAGGATCCAGTACCCCTTGGATACGGCCTGAGTGAGGGACCCTGGCTGCCACACAAACTTGCCAGGGACGTCTGTGCATCGATACATCCCGAGCAACATCTGCAGCGAGAAATAAAAAAAAAAAAGTCAGGAACTATGATACACAAGGCAGTGTTTCCCACAGACCAGGTAGCAATTTGTGGTGCTCCACTGTGCCGATGAGGGAATCGTGCGCGGTGGTGTCATGGCGGTCGGTGGAGTCGGTCATTGGGGTGTATGCAAAGTGTTTACAGCAGGCGGTGTTCAAACACACAGTATTTTTCTTCAGAGTCACCTGCTGGGACTATTTTAAAGCTACAAGAAGCATTTGAGATTATTCAGTTCAATCTAAATTCTTTTAAGTTCTTTAAGAGAAGACAGCTAAAACAATTTTTACCAGAACCCTGCCTGGTTTCATTCCTCGACCCAACTTTACATTACAGCGCAGGCCATTAGTTTGCTGGGCTTGATGTTGGTGGAAAACTTGTCTTTTAAATTTATGAAAATTACTCACCAAAATTGAAGTTAAAGTTTAGTTTTTACCTTAGTTTTTTGCCTTTATGGTGGCAATCTTTCAATCATTCTTTAGTTGACATTCAAGGAATAAATTACAAAAAACAAGCTGGAGGTTCAATACTCATCTGGGTCAAAGCAGCAAACACTGAGAGTCAATGAAATTATAATAGTCAAATAAATACGAAGTTATTATTAGCCTAGGCTACTGTAGGATGCCCATATCTTTATCACATTGTTTGCTGCGTTTCCAACGTTATGGGCTGACAGCTGGATGTTCAATATTGATAACATTAGTTAGTTAGTTATGGTTTATTTGATAGGGACAGATACATATCATGCAGGCTGTACAACAGCCTAACAGTAGGCATCATAACATTTATAGCCATAGGCTAATTTCCAATGCCCGTCCCTAGAAGGGCTTTTAAAATAATATATAAATAACTATTTTTATTTTAAAAAGCAGCCTATCCATTCATCCAGGCCATTCGTTTAATCTAAAATACAGCCAATATACAGATACATAACTAACCATATGTCAATGTCCATCCACATATCCATTCATCCACTAAATATAAAATTAGTAAAATTAATAAAAATGGTCAGACATTACCTACCTTTCTTTACACCTGCTCTACATAATAAACATACTGTCACGAACACACACGCACACCCACTAAGGCCCTGTCCACACGGCAACAGATTCAGGTGAATCCGATACAACTGTTTATCGTTTCGGCCTGGCGTCCACACGGCACCGGCGTTTTGGGTACCCAAAACGCAATCTTTTGAGAACGGGTTCCAGAGTGGAAAGATCTGGCAACGTTGCTGTTGCGAAGTCGTCTGGATGAGTAGAACGGATTTGTTTACGATGACATCACAACCACATGACTGTGAGTGCTTCACGCCGGGTAGAAGTGTAATGAACTCGATGCGAGTTGTCAACAAATCCTATAACTTGGTTCATGAAACGCGCTTACAAAATATTTTCACTGTGAATATTTATTGTGTAATGGTGCAAAGTGAGAGAGAGAGAGAGAATAGCCAGACAATAGAGTCAATCCCGCCAGCAAAAATAGGGAAAAAAAGGAGCGATCTCACCTCTTCAGATGTTGGTTTAAGTCCTACAATACATTCCTCAAAAAGGGCGTAGAAGAACAAATTAATCCATCAACGTGTAGCATTCAATTTATTCCAGACCATTAAAGACGCCGCCTTCCGCGTAGAATCATACGTCATCCTCGCCGCCATATTGGATGGGTCAAAGCGGAGAATAAAGATGCCTCGTTCATGTGCTGCGTTTAACTGTACCAACAGGTTTACCGTCCAAACGAGATCACATGGGATTACCTTTCACAGGTGAGACTGGAAAAATACTTTTCATTGTATTTGGTCATTATAATGTAATTTTACAAACAGATTTTCCTGACTTTGTGGCTAATATGAAGTCTCGCGCATAATAGTTTATGCGCATGCGTCCTTACTTCTTCTATTGTTCTGGTGTCTCCGAAGGGACCGTCTTACAGCACCCCTAGAGGTGTGGCATGTGTATTGCATCGTTTTCAGCAAGTGTTGCGTTGCCATATGGACCTGATATTTTACTGATCGTTGCCCATTTGGACGCGATATATTTTTAAATAACATCTCGTTGCCGTTGTCATGTGGATGTAGCCTAATTCAAACACACACACTCAAAATTAACAACCCCCATCCCCCAACCCACTTAAGATCACCACACACACACACACACATAAAATCGACATCCCCCACCCTACTCACCCAACACACACACATGCATATTCACACATGGCTACATACCTGGTTGCTTTTTAGGAACTCCTTCATCTGACTCCTGAACCACCCATGACTATGAATGGCCTTGATTATAAGGCTAGCAGTTCATAAAGCTAGCATACGGCTACCTTTTCTGAATTGCATACTGGGCAGGTGTGTTTGAGCACAGTACATCATACTAACCTTTGGTAGACTCCAGATATCGTTGACCGTCTTCTCTGTGCTAAATATCACGCAGCACTGGGTTTTCCTCTTGATAGCCCTCAAGCAGTATGCGTGGAGAGGAGGAGTGGGCAAATCAGCTGCCAGTGTGTGTGCGTATCAGTGATGCAGTGATGGTTTATCTACTTCGCCAATAAAGCTAATAAAGATGTTTCTTAAAATATTCAGATTTTATGCTTCAGATAGCATCAACTAGGCATCCCCGCGAGTATAACATTTTATTTAGGCTAGTGGGAAATCCTTATTTATTGTGAATGTCAAGCCATTATTAATAACTTGCATGAATGCTGAAGCGGGATAAACGGGATAATGCAATAAGGCCGGTTCCTCGCGTCAAGCTGCTACTGTCTGCATCAAAATTGGTTTATAGCCTGACTCAGGGATGTCCGTTTCCTGTAAGCCAAGAAGGCTATGATAAAGCTCATCATGAGCACGACGTAGGCTACCTTTTAAAATAAGGGGTCGGAAGGCGAATTGGGAAGGCTGCGTTATTTTTAATTAGCCTAAGAGGCCTACTTGCAGTCTGGGTATATGCGCAGCGGCAGGCCTGTGGACACGCCTCTCCGTCTCTCTCTGTGTGTGGGTGTGTGCGCACGCGCATGAACAAGAAGAAAGAGCACTATGAATGAACGGAACGATACGCAACGGATTTTTTTTTTTTCAAAATCGCGAGTCTGATTGTGTGGCGCTGCGCCACACAATGGTCTATGTATGGGAAACCCTGCAAGGGACTCTGGGACATGATTAAGGCTCCCCCCCCCAAAAAAAAAAAAAAAAAAAAAAAAAAAAAAAAAAGAGATTCACACAAACATTTCAGGACTCATGTCAGATTATACAGTCTATAAAACGAAATGAAGCCTCACCTTGCTGTCTGTCTGATCTCCCAGCTGAACCTTGAGGATGTTGGGCGATTTGTAGTGCCCCGTCGCAGCTGCTAGATATTCGACCAGAGCCGTTTTCCCACATCCAACAGGCCCTTCCAGGAGAACGGGCTTCTGGGACGCGACGGCCATGGCGAGCCGCCTGAGGTGTCGACATGTCGAGTCCACCAGCACCAGGCTTTTCAAAGACGTCTACAAAGCAAGAACCTCGTTCACAGCCAACCATCGACTCAAGTTTCATCAGATACCCCGTTATGGGAAATTAATCAACATGTCATCATCATCGTCAGTTTTTAGGAATACCTGCTCTTCCTGTAGAGGCATCAACCTGGGCAAGATCACACCACACACTGCAGTGATGCACTGCGAAAGGTCTTCGGACCCCATCTGACCTTTGCTGAGCTTATTTCCTTTCTCCAGCTGCCACATCACAGAGCCCTGATTGGCTAAAACCAGCGCCCTCTCAACCTCCAGCTGCTGAGTCTCCTCTAACGACCTGACGTGGAAAGACAGTATATTAAAGGGGACCTGAAGTCCTTTTTAAACTTGCTTTATTTTAGTTAACGTGTTACTCAATTACGTTTTCGGTTTTATATATCGTGACTCGTATTGGCAACTAATGGCCCTTTTCCACTACCCTTTTTCAGCTCACTTCAGCTCGCTTCAGCCCGACACGGCTCGCGTTTCGACTACCAAAGAACGGCACGACTCAGCTCGCTTCAGCCCTGCTTAGCCCCTAAAACTCGCACGGTTTTGGAGTGGGGCTGAAGCGAGCCAAACCGAGCCGAGTGAGGCTGGGGGCGTGAGCAGACACTCCCCTGTGCACTGATTGGTGAGGAG
Organism: Neoarius graeffei; assembly: GCF_027579695.1. Classification (NCBI taxonomy): domain Eukaryota; kingdom Metazoa; phylum Chordata; class Actinopteri; order Siluriformes; family Ariidae; genus Neoarius; species Neoarius graeffei. The sequence continues at coordinate 18,185,165 of NC_083570.1, forward strand.
GAGTGTCCTCACATGCCCACACACGCCCCGCGAGCACGCTGGGATCTGTAAACACCGTAAACCCGGAGGAAGAAGAATTGCGAATTACGAGAATTTCTGAAGCCTTATGCGCCTCGCCTCATCTATACGCTCTTGCCAGTATCTGTTGGCGTTGTCGGTGACAACAAGCCACAGCACCAAGACCAGCAACACTAACGACACCATGTCCTCCACGTTTATTGTTTACTCTCCGGGTCGTGAGACTACCGCTTAAAAGATCACTGATGTCACTGCTTGCGCTGCTTAACGACATCACGTGACGTCCACCCACTTTCGCTAACTCCACCCAATGTGTCCACCCACTTCCAGCCAGCACGGTTCAGCGCGGTTGTAGTCGAAATGCAACTCCAACAACCCCACTCAGCTCGACTCAACCCAACTCAGCACGGCACGGCTCAGCCCGACTCAGCCGCGTTTGTACTGGAAAAGCGGCATAACTGCGATTAAATATCATACTTATCGGCCTATTCGGTTTTTCGCCATGTTGAACTGAGTTCGTTTGATCCGCGCGATCTTCACGAGACTTGTGCGAGACTTCGAAACATCAAGTGTCGGCGCTGCCATTTTGAAAACTGCTCTCCAAACGAAACATTGCGCAAAAACGAGTTGAAATGACAATTACTTTCCAAACTTCCCTGATGGCTATCAAAACAAGCAAAACTTCCGGCTTGATTACGTCAGCATTCGAAAGACGGCGTGCGCGTCTTTTGACAACCCCCGTATCCGAAATCGCTCCCTACTCACTATATAGAGCACTATAGAGTGACGACGCCATTTTGTAGCGCTGTCCGAAACCTTATGCCGCTTTTCCACTACCAACGCGGCTGACTTGGGCTGAGCCGTGCGGTGCCGAGTTGGGCTGAGTCGAGCTGAGCGGGGCTGTTGGAGTTGCATTTCGACTACAACCGCGCTGAACCGTGCTGGCTGGAAGTGGGTGGACACATTGGGTGGAGTTAGCGAAAGTGGGTGGACGTCACGTGATGTCGTTAGGCGGCGCAAACAGTGACATCAGTGAGCTTTTAAGCGGTAGTCTCACGACCCGGAGAGTAAACAATAAACATGGAGGACATGGAGTCGTTAGTGTTGCTGGTCTTGGTGCTGTGGCTTGTTCAGAAATTCTCGTAATTCGTAATTATTCTTCTTCCGGGTTTACAGATCCCAGCATGCTCGTGGGGTGTGTGTGGGCATGTGAGGACACTCCTCCTCACCAATCAGTGCACAGGGGAGTGTCTGCTCACGCCCCTAGCCCCACTCAGCTCGGTTTGGCTCGCTTCAGCCCTACTCCAAAACCGTGCGAGTTTTGGGTGCTGAGTAGGGCTGAAGCGAGCTGAGTCGTGCTGCTCTGAGGTAGTCGAAACGCGAGCCGTGTCAGGCTGAAGCGAGCCGTGTCAGGCTGAAGCGAGCTGAAAAAGGGTAGTGGAAAAGGCCCATTAGTGAGGATTATTTTCACACTATATAGTGTACTCACAGTATCCTACAATACATCACGAAAAGTAGTGTACGACCGATGGTCACTAACCAAAGCAACATAGGTCGCGCTGAAAGAAATCAAATTAAAATCTCAAATTTGATTGAATAAAACGCAGCGGCAAAGAAGAAAGAAAGGATTCAGCCTTGATTTAAAAGAACTGAAAGATGCAGGAACTTTGGATTTATTAAATGTGGGAAATACGCTCAGTATAATCTGGATTTATCACAAAAAAATACGTGTGTATTTATTATTTTAAAAACCCACCAGCCGACTGATCTGGCACGCTTTAATTGTGCAACAGTAATGGCGTAAATACCAGCGTGGCGGAGTAGTGTCCGAAAGCGTTTTTTTTTTATTTTTACCAATGAGCTCAATGTATTAGTCCTCTATATAGTAATTCCCTATATAGGGAGTAGTGAACGAGTGAGCGGTTTCGGACACAGGGTTGGTCACTTTGATTTCCTCTGTACGTTTTACTTCCGTCCTACGATCTTGCTCACGGCCATTGCTTTGACATATGGACCGATCGTGTATTTCAAAACGCTCATAACTTGCTATAGCAGTGACAAAATAGTTGTCAAAAACGCATTCCGACATTTAATTAATAAACAAGAAAATTTGCCTTCAGTTCTTCTTGAAAGACCCGAAGAGCGCACTTAAACGATGTCAAAAAGAAAAAGAAATGCAAGTACTTCATTTTTAGGTGTAGGATCTCTTCACTGGACAGAACCTTCCTGAGGAAGATCGTTTTCTGGTTGTCAGTCATGTGGGACACCAACGCAAGGCACTGTGCTGTGTAACTAATCAAAATGAAAGAAAAATGAAAGAAAGGTGGATTATGGGTAGCCAGACAAATCAATTCAGCGAATAAACATTGGGTCCGTTTCAGAGCCGTACCCTCGGACCATGACGTCGCTCGTGAGGAGCTGCGAGATGCACACGCTCCAGTCCCACAGCACTCGGAACTTCTCGCAGTCGCTCTGAAGGAAGCGGAGCGTGGCCCCCATCAGGTCGCGCAGCTTCATGCGCCTGGGGCCGTACTGGATCGAAGCGGCCTCTTCACTGGTGAAGAAGAGTCTCTGAAAGACGGGCGGCGCGCTGGTGAAGTACCTCGCCGCAAACCTGAACGAGGTGGAGAGGAAACGTATTGAACAGTGTCACGGCGGATTTAAAAATAAAAATCAATCCATCCCACTTACGCCTGAGCATCAGGGCTGATGTTAAGGAGCTTGCTGAGCGCCACACACAGTCTCTCATGGAGGTCATGGTGGAGACGAGCGTCCTTCTTGATTCGCTCAGCGTTCCTCTCCAGCAGGTCGAGCACGATTGGACGAAGATGCCGGGCAACCAGGAGCGTGCATTCCTTCTCGATCAAGAGCTGAGCCAGACAGCACAAGATGGCTTGTCGGTCCTGTTGGCTCCATGTCTGAAGAAATAATTAATACACTGGTGAAATGGACGTTTGTGTGTCATATTAGCAGCAAAGAACAAAACACACAAAGTGACTAAAAATTCGTTTTGTCCGAATTATAAAAAGAAACAAGACTTGTTAAAAGGAAAAAAAAAAAGGTCCTGAGGTGAAGTTAGACAGACAACCTACGGTAGCTGGGTCAGGAAACAAGCTAGCTAAACTTAGCTACCTTCAGAAAGGATACGCTCAGGTGGTTGTTTTTTATTCTTAAATGATGTATTTTTATGTAAATATATTATTGCTGGCAAATATGAAAGACTTTCTTGCATAAATGTTTGTAATATAGTAAGTTATAAACCTGGAAGTGATGTAAATGCTAGTCTGGAGAGCAGCAGCAGCAGCAGCAGTGTTAGCTAACATTAACGGACCCCGCGCGCGCGATGAGGTTACTATGGCAATGATTGCGCTGCTGGTTGTGTGCGCGCGCGCTCACCTGTTTGTTGAGGTAGTGTCCGAGGTCGCGCGCGCTGTGGCTGTGGCTGTGCGCGGAGACGCTGCTCAGCGCCGCCACGCTCAGCTCCACCGTCTCCATGCCGTCATTTAGCCGCGCGCGCACGGGGGAAACGCAGCCGTCTCCGGAAACACGTGCGCGCTTTGGGGTTTATTTATTGTTTCGCTTTGCTTTGCTTCGCTTTGTTTTTTACCGGTTTGTAAATCCGGTGCCGCCGGGAATCAGAAGCTCACCGCCGCATCAGATCGTCCGGGATGGAGGATGACAACAACATGAGCGAGCACGTTCCCCGTCAGTGTTAAAGTGCCCGTCCACATGTGAGTGGCGGAGAATCACTTCCGGGTTACGCTGCGTCATCGCGTGCGCTGAAGCTTTTTGCGACAGAAAAAAAAAAAAAACCACCACGTTTTTTTTTACTTTTCTTTCTTTCTTTCTTTCTTTCTTTCTTTCTATTTATTTGTTTGTTTGTTTATGCATTTAATTAAGTTCAAGATGTCAAAGAGGAACTTTTAAAAATGTGTGAATAATAATAATAATAATACGTTTTGTAAATTATTACTAGTAGTAGCAGTAATTTTACATTATTATTATTACTTTTACAAAACATTATTAGTAGTAGAAATGTTACAATATGTATTAAATATTAGTAGTAGTAGGAGTAGTAATTTTACAATGTGTTAAATATTATTGTTAGTAGTAGTTGTAGTAGTCGTAGTAATTTTACAATATCTATTAAATATTATCAGTAGTAGTTGTAGTAGTAGTAATTTTACAATATCTATTAAATATTATTATTAGTCATAGTAGTAGTTGTAGTAGTAGTAGTAATTTTACAATATATGTTTAATATTAGTAGTAGTAGTAATAGTAGTTGTAGTAGTAGTAATTTTACAATATCTATTAAATATTATTATTAGTAGTAGTTGTTGTCGTAGTAGTAGTAGTAGTAATTTTACAATATGTTAAATATTATTATTATTAGTCGTTGTAGTAGTAGTAGTAGTAGTAGTAATTTTACAGTGTTAAATATTATTATTAGTAGTAATAGTAGTTGTAGTAGTAGTAATTTTACAGTATCTATTAAATATTATTATTAGTCGTAGTTGTAGTAGTAATTTTACAATATATGTTAAATATTAGTAGTAGTAGTAGTAGTTGTAGTAGTAGTAGTAATTTTATAATATCTATTAAATATTATTATTAGTCATAGTTGTAGTAGTAGTAGTAATTTTACAATATATGTTTAATATTAGTAGTAGTAGTAATAGTAGTTGTAGTAGTAGTAATTTTACAATATCTATTAAATATTATTATTATTAGTAGTAGTTGTTGTAGTAGTAGTAGTAGTAGTAATTTTACAATATGTTAAATATTATTATTATTAGTCGTTGTAGTAGTAGTAGTAGTAGTAGTAGTAATTTTAGTGTTAAATATTATTATTAGTAGTAATAGTAGTTGTAGTAGTAGTAATTTTACAATATCTATTAAATATTATTAGTAGTCGTAGTTGTAGTAGTAATTTTACAATATATGTTAAATATTAGTAGTAGTAGTAGTAGTAATTTTACAATATCTATTAAATATTATTATTAGTCATAGTAGTAGTTGTAGTAGTAATTTTACAATATATGTTTAATATTAGTAGTAGTAGTAATAGTAGTTGTAGTAGTAGTAATTTTACAATATCTATTAAATATTATCATTATTAGTAGTTGTTGTAGTAGTAGTAGTAGTAGTAATTTTACAATATGTTAAATATTATTATTATTAGTCGTTGTAGTAGTAGTAGTAATTTTACAGTGTTAAATATTATTATTAGTAGTAATAGTAGTTGTAGTAGTAGTAATTTTACAATATCTATTAAATAGTAGTAGTAGTAGTTGTAGTAATTTTGCAATGTGTTAATTATTATTATTATTATTAGTAGTAGTAATTTTACAATGTTTTAAATATTAGTAGTTGTAGTAGTAACAATTTTACAATATGTATTTTATTTTTTTTACTATATATTATTATTAGTAGTAGTAGTTGTAATTTTATATATTATTATTATTATTATTATTATTGATTTTACAATATGTATTAAATAGTAGTAGTAGTAATTTTAAACAAACAGCCTTTATCACATTGTGATGATTTATTATTTGTTATTGAAGGTGACTGTATTATTCAGCTGTGTTTGTGTATTGACACTACTAGTAGTTGTATGTTTATGGTTAGATAGAGAGAGAATACCAACACACAAACTACCACAATATGATGAATTGCAGGGCCTCGAACGTCATCATGTCCTACATTAATGAAATTAAACATGATGTTTAAATAAAATCAAGCTTCCTGAACATTTCAGGTTTTAATCAGGACGTTTGTTTTCTTGGTTCTGTGCTTCATCCAGACCACAGACAATCCTCAACATGAATCCAAGCCATAACAGCAACAACACAGCTCGCTGAAACGCCGGAAGTTTAGAGACCGCGGGAAAATGTCGTCACTTCCTGTTTTGTGAAGCGGTTCTGGTTAGCGCGGTTGTTTCTGAAGCGGTGCGACTCTGAAATGGTAAGAAGCGAATTTTATCAAACTGCACTTATTGCTTTTTTTTTCTTTTTTGTAATCGTTACGATTTTCTGGTTTGGAAATTTACCGCGAATTGTGTTGAAAATGTGAATAAAGAAGTGTTTTTAAACGCTTTTGTTGACACCGCTAGCTAGTGTTGTCAGGTTGGAGCCCAAACGGCTCAGTGCTCCCTACCGAGGTGCCCTACTACAGAGTGCTAATGAACAGCTGATGCGGCCTGTGTAGTAGTGCACTATGAGATAAAACAGCGCTTTTCAGGATACAGCCTGTGTAAAGCTAATCAAGGTGAATGTTAGCGAATTGGTTGTGGGGTTTTGGGCACTCTCTCTCACTCACTCTCTCTCCCTCTTTATTTATTTATTTATTTATTTATTTAACACACTTGTACTTTTTTTAAAAAAATGTTAGTTCACTATATGCACAATGCCTTTCTGCCTGTATCTGTTTTTTTTCTAAACATTGACCATCTTTTAGTAAACTCCAGTCCTCCTCCTCCTCCTTGTTGATGAATCTCCATATGAAATGCTCCAAGTCTACATTCTCACTAACAGCATGTTCCTTTCAGACATGTCCGGTGTGTGAGAACTCTCAGAGATGGAGACGAGTGCCATAGATGAGCTTTATGGTGATCTCGGTGTGGGCCAGTGTGGTAAGATTGCACACAATCCATGATTTTTTTTGTTCATCCACATCCATGACGATGCTTTCCATTTTGATCATATCAACAAGACAATAGAAGCGTAGGCCTGCTGGATGAATCCGGCACATATTAAATTGGTGTGCAGATCATTCGGAATCAATATCGGAGCTGTAATCATCATCATCATCATAGTGATGGATAGCTTGACGGAAGAAGTGAGGCAAGAGTCACCATGGAACATGATGTTTGCGGATGATCATGTGATATGTGCTGAAAGGAGGTTGAGTTGGGTTTGGAGAGATGGAGGTATGCATTGGAACGAAGGTGAGCAGTAGCAAAACAGAATACATGTGCATCAGTGTGAATGGGGATGCAAGGAGTAGACGTAAATAAAGTTGGTGAATTCTAGTACCTGGGGTCAACTGTGCAGGAAATCGGGGGCTGCGATAGTGAGGTGAGGAAGAGAGTGCAGGCAGGGTGGAGAAGGATTTCAGGAGTCATTTGTGATCGGAAAGTCCCAGCAAAGGTGAAAGGTAAGACGTATAAGACAGTAGTGAGACCGGCTGTGATGTACGGATTGGAGACCGTACCCTTAACGAAGGGACAGGAGGCAAAGTTGAGGATGTTAAGGTTTGCGATGGGAGGTTGGACAGGATAAGGAACGAGCGCATCAGAGGGACAGCACAGCGCATGTAGAGAGCTTGGGAATGAAGCTAAGAGAGATGAGACTGAGATGGTACGGGCACATCCTGAGAAGAGATGCAGAGCATGTTGGAAGGAGAATGTTGAGGATGGAGCTGCCAGGCAAACGAAAACGAGGAAGGCCAAAGAGGAGATACATGGATGTGGTGAGAGAGGACATGAAAGTGGCAGGTGTGGTAGAGCAGGATGCGGAAGATAGGGAGCAATGGAGACAAAAGATCCGCTGTGGCGACACCTAATCGGGAGCAGCCAAAAGAAGAATAATCATCATCATGAGCTGATCTGATCCGATCCGGACATCCTCACAGTTGCAGAGATCGATGTACCATTTGACCAATTTTTCAAGATTCTAAATAGTCGATCTCTTGTAAGTGGCGGTGGTGGTGTTTATAAAAAGGGATCACAATACCTATAATACGATATCATATATCGCCCAGCCCTGGTGCTTAGTAAACATACACTACATAAGTAATAATGCAGACACGCAGCCATTTATCAGCACTAAACCTATAAATAAATTAAGGTTTGGTTTCTTTTTGACTGTTTTAAAAAATTCCAAAGTGAAAGCACGGAACAAATATTAAGGGCTGTTTTACAATCGGGGTACAAAGTTTGTGTCGCAGGGGTCCAAAATTCTAATTGATTCTTGTACCAGTTTTTAAGTGAAGGACAAGTTAAAGAACAGATTTCAGGTAATTTTTTGACGTGTGTATGGTAGTTTTGTGTAATCTGCTATAAGATAAAGAAGATTAAGTGTAGCTTTAAGCAGGGCTGGGAGAAACAAATGAAGTGATTCTCGGAGAGGACTTTTTTTTTTTTTGATAATTCAGAATCCACTACTTCCATAGTGCTTTTTAAATATAAGGCTGTAAGCTTTGTGTTAGTTGTCTCTAATATTTATGTCCCAATATCTTGACCACATTTTAGGATGAAAATAATCATTTTAGATATGTTATTTTATATTGAAAAATTAGCTGTCTCGGAGAGGACTTTTTTTTGACACAATTACATACTAATTTGATCAAAATAGTCTGAAAACTTACTGGCATTCAACATTAAAACTTAACTACGTTTCCAATGATATGGAACCAAATATTTGTTTTATGGTATAAAGAATGATTTAAGTGCATCCCTTTTGGAGCTACCTGTGGTCAAAAAAGCACTTTTTCTAAGACTACGTTCAGACTGCACCCTGAAACGACCCGTATCCGATTTTTTTGCCCATATGCGACCTGTATCCGATTTGTTATTGACAATCTGAACGACACAGATCTGATTTTTTCACATGCGACCCAGGCCGCTTGGATATGTGGCCCTAATTCCGATGCATATCCGTTATTTTCACATGCGACTGCAGTCTGACCGGACAGGTCGCATTCATGCGACCTACACGTCATCAACAAGAGACAAATGTCACTATTCTGCGTTGGCTAATCCCGCCTCTTTGGTGGAAAACAACAACATTTGTACAGTTTTCAGAATTTCAATAGACTTTTATAGAATTGATCAAGCTAATGGTGGATTTGGTAGGGACCTGGATGTTGATCTGTTAGCCTGATTAAATAAAACAGTTTCTATAACTGATTTATAACTTAAACCATCCTGTATTACAAGATTGTTCTGGAAATTTCCAGTAATTTGACACCTTCGGTCTCATTAGTCTGCTGCCCACATTAATCAGATTATTGTGTGAGTTCCGCCGCCGCCACAAAAACCACATCGCCAGGTCTCGCCTCATCTCCATAGCAAACTGCACTGGTGTTTCTGCACCTTGAGCCAGCGCTGAGAGAAGTTGCAGAATTCAGCTGGCTATAAACAATCTAAATAAATATTTATAAAAATGTAGAAAAAGTTTATTAATATGACGAAATAAATATGTGCAAATTATTAAGCCTGAATTAAGAGTTTGGTAATACAGCGGCCGTATCCCAAATGACTGCCTACTGAAGCTCGAGTGCACTATAGACCCTTTTCAGTCACGTGACCTTCGTAAACGCGACCACCATTTTGGACATGTAGCGGACTTCGGCTCGAATTGGTTTGAATGCGAGGAAGGCGACAAACAGAGAACATACAAGAAAAAGGAGCGAGATGCAGAAAACACCTTCACTATCCAGCGACGTAGGGCATTTACAGGGCGAGCAGAGGGAGAAATAACAACAGTAACGACACATTAGCAACGCCGTACAGAAATAACGGTTTATGGCACAGACCCTTTCGGTTCTCGCTCATCTAGCTGCTACAATGACTGCTTAGACCGCAACAATAATACCTAACACACATTTAAGTATCCGTCGTAAAGATGTGAAACTCGTCGAGTGACGAGTGTGTTCATTGATAAGCTAACACAATCTAAAAGTAGACATACCATCACACTGCCCTGGCGCTGTGTACAGTTTCCCTTCTATGGTTTGTGCACTCACTATTTGCCATTACTTTCTCCAACTGTTGTTACAGATTACAGGGAACGGCCTGGATTTAAGAGACAAATACATGTTCCTCTTATTTTGAACACTTATTTGTAGGCAGTGCTTAATTTGTAAAGTGGGAGGTCCCGGAGCGCAGAGGATGAGCAGCTCCGGTGCGGAAAAAAAGAGGGGGGGAGGGGGGCGCTGCGCTGCGCTTCTGGGCATGTTTTGTAATAACACTGCAAATTAAGTTCATCTGCAGATATTTTGTGGATGTCGTTTCATGAGAGAAATCACCAACAAGACAGATATCAAAATCAGACATTAACACTAAATAAACTTGCATTTTTTAATTTAATTTTTTTTTTTTTTTTTGTTACATAGTCAAGAGAGGTGTCGGATCACCGGACCCAGTGTAAATAGCTGCTGGAGCCAACGCCCGAGGTTCCGGAGCGCGCTCCGGCTTGCTCCCCCTCAAATTAAGCGCTGTTTGTAGGACACTGCCTCTGATCTGTCCTACAGTCTACCAACAGCAAAGGAACACAACGCTAGCTAATGTCGTTAGCTAATAGCTACTACAGAAGAACAAAGAGGTTACAGTGGGTTATTTTAGCCTATTTGGTTACACACTCGCCACCACAGAATGTTAACAGCAATGTAATGCCTTTTCTGGCTAATTTTATTCGTCTTACCTCCAACAAAGTGGTCACTACACAAGCGCTGGTATGCCGAGGGCTGCCAATCTGTTTATGGCCGCTATCCATCTTCTCCGTCGGTCGGCATCTACCGGGATCCGATAAAATGATAACCCTTGCCTTGTTTGTTGATGGTTACTACATCCAGGTGCACAACAATATAGTGGCATGATGGAAGTCTTGCTGAAAGTAAACACTTTCTTTGCTGCCGTTCCTCAATGCTGGCTGTGGTAAACTACTGGTAGTACACGTCCAAAATGGCGGCCGCGTTTGTCGTGACGTCACGTGAAAAGGGTCTATATAGAGTTTAAAAATCCATTACTTCCTAGTAACATATAGTGCACTTGTATAGAAATTAGAGAGACATTTAGGAGTCAACCCTCGTTACCAGGCTACACGTTTTCATTTCAGTTCAGAAACAAAAACACACACGAGACCTCACACTTTAACACTAACCAGATAATTAAACAAACAAACAAAAAATCATTAAACATGAAGAGTGCGCTTTTTTTTTTTTGTTTACGTATTACGTAGATGTGCTTATTACGTGTCAATTCGCGCATGCGGGACACTTTGGGGTCGTTTTCCGTTCATATTGGAGATCGCATACAAGTCTCATATAATTGGTAATGTGAACGGCCTAACAAAAAAATCGGATTTCACAACAAATCGGATTTCAGGTTACAGTCTGAACTAGGGCTGTGCGATGTCCCCTTAATTGGCATCGACGATGTTTACAGTGCAAACATCGTGATGGACGATCATATCGTGGGCGGGGGGGGATTTTAATACCACATTATTAAATATATTATTATTATTATTATTATTATTATTATTATTAAAAGTATTAGATACTCATCCGAGGCTTTGGCACGTAAAGAAAAAAAAAGCGCTAGGTGATGTGGAATATTTGGCCTTGATAACGGATATGTGGTCCAGCTGCAACATGATGCCCTATATGTCAGCTACCGTACATTATGTGGACCGAGAGTGGGCAATGCAGTCCAAATGCCTGCAGACGAGTTTCATGCCAGAGACACATTCAGCGGACCATTTAGAAGACGCATTGCGCGAGACACTTGCCGAATGGAAAATAGAGGAGAAAAAGATCGCCTGCATAACAACGGGGCGAATATTGTCGCAGCCATCAGGCAATTGAAATGCCGTGGTTAAGTTGTTTTGGGCACAAATTGAACCTGGCCATAACCAACTCGCTTGCGCAACAGAGGGCCAGTACAGACCGAGTGTTTGGAGTTTGCCGAGCAGTCAACACTGCGTTTGCGCACAGCTGGCTTCGGAGAAATGAGCTGCGCAAAGCGCAGGTGGAAATGAACCTTCCCGAGCACTCACTGATCACGGCAAGATATTAATCTGCTCTAACAATGAAAGACTAGTATTCAAACTATGAGAAGAAACTACACTTAAGCTATTACTCATTGTTTATTTACACCATATCAATTGAAGATGCGTTTCGGCCTTTAGTGCGCACTTGAACGCGCTAATTTTTCCAATTTATTAGTCTTTGAATTACTGCAGCCGCTTTTAAAATCATGATTTAATATTGTTTTTTTTTTTACTGTCTTTACATTTGTCAGAATCACCTTCATTCTTCCATTTGGTTTGACATTATGGCTTAGAGTGGACCATTTTGTGTCTGAAAGTAGGCCTATTTACCAGATTAAAGTTATTTGACTTCTGCCGAAGTCTGCGCTTCACCGCCGTTTGATAAGGTGAAATATTTCCCGACTGAAGTCGTTAATAGTGGCTATTTGTTTGAACAACATGACAAATTTTATATTAAAAGTATAGTGCAGGCTAAAAAATGAAGTCAAAATGTATTATTAGTAGCATACTGTATTTGTGTAACCACATGTTATGTTCACTAGCACGTCCCTGCACCATAGCCTACGGGAACAAGCGGTAATAGGATATTACTTTATAATGATTTATATAATTATATATGTTATATTTACCGTATTTTCCGGACTATACGTCGCTCCGGAGTTTAAGTCGCATCAGCCAAAAAATGCATTATGAAGACGAAAAAAACATATATACGTCGCACCGGACTACAAGTCGCACTTTTTTGAAGGGTTATTCTATCCATAGAATCTGTGATTGTATCTGATAAGCGGCGCGTGGTTACTGCGCGACTGCATTGTTTGTTTAATAACCGAACAGCTGAGCAGTGATAACGCGCCCTTTGCCCTGTAAGTAGCCTAGTCTGATTATTTTAAATATCTACTACTATCTTTAATACTATCACTATCGTTATTACTAATAGCCTATATTATTATTATTATAACTAATATTAGTAGCCTATTACTGATGCATTAATCAGTTTGCTTTTAGAATATTTTTACCGGTAGGGCTTATTATCGCCCCATGGCTCTTTCATCTGTGTTATTAAAGCTGTAGTCATCATCGAGGAGTGTCATTCTTCATTTTTGTCGAATTTTATTTCATCAAATCAGAGGTCAAGTAGGCTATAGGTATATCATCTCCAAAGACAGGTACGGTAGTAAAAACAACCGTCTAGTGAAAAAAAAACAACAACAATCGCTTTTAAATCCCCTACTTAAATCCTTAAAATGAGTCATTTAACTCATGTCTTGTGTGATCTGATCTCCAATGGTGAAATAAACCGGTTGTGATGAGTACAGTCTGTTATTTTAGAAGATAAATGTAATATATAATTTAATATATAGACTAATAAAAATTAATATTTTATAATATAATATCACGACATATTACTGTCTGTACCTGTTTGTCACTAAAGCGTTTTCTAAGATCATAATGTCTGATATTATTATTATTATTATTATTATTATTATTTTACACACACAATAAGCGCATGTGCGTAAAGTTATAGTAAACCATCCCCCGCCTTTTTTTTTTTTTTTGAGTCGCCGGACCCACCCACCTCCTGCGTTCTGGGACCTCCCACTTCACAAATTAAGCACTGCCTAAAATCACTACATAACTTATTTAAATAACTATAGGCCTATCATTAATAATAAAACACCGGTCAATCAAGTTTATCAAGCTGATGATTTCACTCCAAATCAGCAAATCCATTGAATTCCTCATCCTCGGTGTCGCTTCTGAACAACTCTGCCAACTCCAGCGGCAGACGAAGCGCCGTTTCCTCTTCTTCTGCGTGGCTGTCGTCAGACTCAGCATCAGCTCCAGTTATTCCGCGGTGAAAAAAAAAAAACATATACCGTAAAATACCAAATAATAGCCCAGGCGATTATTTGTCTCAATCACGTGAGAGACCCGGCGCGTATTAGAGACTAGGCGGCTATTTGGAACAGGCGATTAATTCCTTCTTCACAAACACCTTCCCCAAAATCTACCTCAAAACGGGGAAAAAATCATTCTCAGATAGGCCTACCTTTAACCAGTATAACTTAGTTTGTTTAGAGTTAGATTACAGATAGCACGGTGCCGACTTCGGGGAATTTTGAAGACGCAGAATGCATCTTCGCATGGCACAGTCGGGGTGGATAAAGGATAAATCGCACACCTTTTCCTGTTAATGACTAAAGCGCATGCTTTACAAAATAATCAAGAAACCACACCATTGTCTGTGCGCAGCACTGTGATTTAATTACTCTGCAAAGTTATGGTCACTTGCTATCACCCTCACCCATGCAGCCTCCACCCTTTGCGCTTCGCGATGTCTGTCAATCTGAAATTGCACGGAGGGCGCGACGTTGAAGCAACATAATTAGGGTGCGAAGTGTCAAACCAAAGGTTTTTTCTTATGCTGAAAAATAAGTGACCTGCAGTGGCTACATACTGTCATCTTGCATTCTCACGTTTCTCTCCAAGACGTCTCCCTATTTGGCCGATATGAGCCTATTCCCCGAGTGAGTTGGTACGGTGGCTCGACCCCGTAGAAAACTTAAAGTTCGGATGAAAGTTAGTTGAATAGGTTACTGATTTGTAGGCCTACACGTTGCCTGCCTGACGCGTGCTTCTGCCCAACTTGCACGACAGATTACTTGTTGAAAAGGCCCCTTGGATTAGATTGGCCGCGAGCAGACTGAAATGCATGTTAGAACGCTCTCACCTTTTTTGTAAAGCGTCTTCCAGATCCGAATGGGTAAGGGCAAGTGAAATGGTATAAGGTCTTTAATAAAACTCAGTGTGTGCTTTGACGCATGCATTCGGCAATTTAGGTCGTTTAACAGAAGCAGCAGTCCAACCTTGGAAACCCGCAGTCCTCAATGTCACCACACACGCTGGTTTTCGTTGGGTGTACCCAAAGGGGTATTCCTCATTCGATGACGTAATGATATCCCACACACCCATGTCAAACGTAATTGGCTAAGACATCTGTCAAAAGTTACGGAGTTGCATTCCTCAAGAAATATTACGGTAGACCAAGATTATAACATTGAAATGGCATGTTTATTGAAATGGCTTTTTTTTTTTTTAGACCCCGGCGAGTATTCGGAACCGGCCTTTATTTGTCACAACACACGTGTACACCCGGCCATTAAAGGGAACTCGGCGGTTAATTGGAACTCGGCTATTATTTGGTATTTTACGGTATACGTCGCACCAGAGTATAAGTCGCATGGCCAGCCGAACCATGAAAAAAAGTGCGACTTATAGTCCGAAAAATACGGTATATATTAAACAAAACTAACTAACTAAACTAACAAAAAACTAACTTTTTAGGTTAAATAGGCCCAGATGATACCGTATATGCATGTTTATGACAGGAGGGGGGCATGGTATCACGATGGTGGCTCTCCATCGTGATGGATGACCACCATCGTCGATGGACGATGGCATCGTCTATCGGCACAGCCCTAGTCTGAACGTAGTGTAAATGACACGAGTAATTTTGCTAAATATGACACATTGCCATACATTCACCAAAAATAACGTTATCACCAAATTTTTTTTGCATGGCAAATAGAGCTATCACAGGGCAACAATAAACAACCAAGTTTTAGTCAAGCCTTTTGATATTGAAGATAATAAGTGTTAAATGTGATTTTTAGCTTGCATACCCTGATTGTAAAACAACCCTTAAATAATATGGAGGCTGTATTTGAATGGCAAAGTCACTCAGTCATGTACTAAATACTATATATAATTTTTTTTTTCAGTTCACTTGCCATCAGACGATTATGTATCATCATGACCGAGCGAATGACAGTCGGACGTTTTAATCCGGCGCCGATCCAAATCCCGATAATCAGCATCTGATCTGTGTGTCAATATTCATCCATAAATACGACATCCGAGTCAGGCGCAGAATAAAAATGAAGAAGAATAAAAAAAATATATATATTTTCTAACCTCTTGTGATGTCATGTGTTTAGATTCTGTCGTGAATTGTGATGAAGACTCTGTGGATATATACTCAGGACTTGAGGACAGCCCCAAGAAAAAGAAAGACAATGGTGAGCGCACAATTTATTTATTTTTTTTCCCCCTTCCAGTAATAGTAGGTGTGTGAAAGTAAGTTGTGGTGTTTTGTTAATTTTAATAACTCTGACACACAACCGAGACTTTTGTTTATGCTTTCTTTGAGTTTCTGGAGTGTTCTAGTACGTCATCTCTGTTTGTTTCTCCTCAGGCAAAGACAGCACTTTTCTTTCACCGGATAGAGTGAAAGAATCGTTGGATTTGTACGAGGAACTCATTACCGAAGAGCAAGAGGAGAAAGACGCAACCTATAAAGAGGTTTTAATCCTTTTTCTTTCGGTTAATGCAGGGTTCTCCACGAGGGGTTTTAGAGGTGCGGGCCACCCCCCTTTCTGTGATTCCCGCCCCCGTTTAATTTCTGCCGCCCCTTTACAAAAGGAAGCATACCTGCCAACCTGTACGCATCTTGCGTAGCCGTTACGAATTTTTACCTCATTGTACGACTGTACGTTTTCACATTAAAAAGTACGCATATCGTCCGAACTCGCATTTCAGTCAAGTTCTCGCTGAAGTTGATACCGCTGATCTGTGAGAAAACTCAAAGCCAGAATGGAACGCTTTGCCCAATCCCCCCGCCCCTTTTCCAGAGCGTGTGGCTCCGCCCTCTTCAGCCCCTCCCCTTCCTCCTTCGCATCTCTGACTTGAGTGCAGCGGTGCAGCCAGGCGGCTAGAGCGAGTCGGGGATTGAAACGTCGGTTAGAGACGTCGTTTTTATATTTGTAACAGAAACGGTTGTGTTTCACGTGTACTCAAGAGCTTCCTAGCCGTGGGGGCGTCGTGGCTCAGGTGGATAAGGCAGCTGGGCCATAGAAGGTTCACGCTGCACACTACACGCTACACGCGTGTAAAGAAAAGTGGACAAACATAGCATGACTTGCTCTGGGCCATAGAACGGCGTTCACGTTGCACGCTGCACACTTCACGCGTGAAGCGAGAAATGAACATGCACACGTTTTTCTAGGCGTGAAGATGGAAATTCCAGTCAATGCATGCGGTCACCGCCGCGCCAGCCAATCAGAACGGGTCTAGGGAGATAACTCTATGCTTTCAGGGGAAAACTTCAGAAAAAATATAATTGAATGGTATAATTGAAAAATAGTTCTTCATCGGGATTGTCAAGCAGATTATAGAATGTTCGGTGAAATTCACCACGGGTTTCTCTCAGAAGGAAGTGTTCTTGGCTCCAAATTCTGTTCCTTTTTCTCTTCCTCTGTCTCAGTAAAAGCAGAATGAGGCAATCGTCGTCATCCGAAGAGTCCATATTGTTGGCTACTCGGTCAAAGTAGAACAGACGCAACACGTGAACATCCAAGCATGAAGTTTAATGGCCCAGGGTCCGGTTCTTCACGTGAACGTGTAGCGTGCAGCGTGAACCTTCTATGGCCCAACTGCCTAAGGCGCCATACCATAAATCCGGGGACCCGGGTTCGATTCCGGCCCGAGGTCATTCCCCGATCCCTCCCCGTCTCTCTCTCCTGCTCATTTCCTGTCTCTACACTGTCCTATCCAATAAAGGTGAAAAAAGCCAAAAAAAAAATCTTAAAAAAAAAAAAAAAAAGAGCTTCCTAGCCGTTATTTTGTGCATTTACAACACCAATAGTACAGGCTAGGTCTTCATTTAACTTCGAAGCCGTCACTCGAGGTTGCATATTCGATGCGGTAACCAACGAAACCTGATTACAATTCCTCTCGCGCTCTCATTGAATCACTATGATAAGTACCACTTTATTGATGTGCTCAACAAAACGTAGCGTGTTGTATATCTTAAGGGCAGTCGGTAACTTCTGTCAGTGGTAGCCTAGAATGTTTGCAGATGATGTGAAGTCGAAAATTGGTCATCCCTCTTATGAAAAACCCTGCGTGGTACTGCAGTATCAAATGCTTTTTTCTACAGTATTACTGCAGAAAATGCAATATTTCGAATGCAAATGCAATAGTTTGCACATGAAAAAGGCATACTACCAAATACTGCAGTGTACTGTATAATGCAATATACTTCCAACATGTTAAAAAATGCAAAAGTCTAAACCTATTGCATGGGAAATTTGTGCATACCATGTTTTGTGTTGAAAGTGCCTTTTTTACATACTGTATTAATTTAATGTGTTATTTATTTTGAAAGAGTGGCTCTGGTTTCATTTCATTTCATTTGCACATGTATTTAATGTTTGTTGTGCTTTTCAAAACGGAAGGAAGTTCCCAAGAGCCATCAATAACAGTTTCCCAAAGTCTATCAATAGGAATGTTTTACAAAACTGGACTATGTTCCCAAGGTCACTCAATAAAACTGGATTGAAAGTGTGTTTTTGGTCTGCTGGTTGTGGTCTGTGGGGGCGCATGCGCGCCGGGTTGGGGTGAGGTTGACGCGGGGGGGTACTCATGAAATTGTAAAATTGTACTCATAAAATTTTTTCAAGGTTGGCAGGTATGAGGAAAAGACGTCCCTTTGTTTTCTTTGTGACAGATAGCCTTTCTCTGTTGGAGTACCGACAACGCGACAACACCCGAGTGTGAAACTCATTTACCAGCAATTAGTTTAGTCAGTCTGACGATTATAGTCTAAGAAAAGCGTTTCACACTTCGGCGTTTTTGACACATTGTTCTTGCGCCGGGAGATAACACGCCTTTATAATAACATGTGAATTGACACCAAGTTCGAGATAACTGATTGTTATTGTCGGCAGAGAAATAAAGGATAAAAACAAAAAGTTCAAAGTTGGTGCGGCAAGCGTGATATTGCCTATAAAACCGTGAGGATATAACCTGGCTGTCAGTGTTACTGTAGCTCTTGAAGTGCGTACACTCTGTCGAAATGTCTCTCGAGCGATTCGGTTTTACGCGTAAGCGTTCCACTGTCGACATCGAAAACATCGATCCAAATTGATTTTGTATCGGTTCAATTGATTCCTCTATTCTAAATGATTACTATTTGAGAGTATTTTATGCAAATGAAATATGTAAATTTATGCAAATTTGTTTCAAGGTCATCCGATTGACCCCCACTCCCCTATATTTTCAATCCGTGGAGAACCCTGGTTAATGTCAATCTGATTCTTCTTCATACTACTAATGGGTCTGATTTCGTTGCAGTTGAAATGTAAATATGTTGCGGCGCAAAACCAAGTGCAGGATTTGTCTGCAAAGTTGCAGCAGATGCAAACGAAGGTATGTAAATCTACTTACAGACCTTTACATGGTTTTTCCATTGTATTACAGAATAAGTGAGGTAAGGAAGAAAACACTGGGGGAGGGGTTGCTGTTCGAGGAAATTAATCAGTGATGGATGATGATGGCGGTGGTGTGATGAAGCAGAGTTACTTTATCACTCCAAAGCTGAATATTTTCCAATAACGATAAGTAATTTGTCATCAACTACAAAAGCATGCAGCTTTTTTTTTATCCATTTCTAGTTGCATTTAATGCTGTGTTAGCACCCGCAGCATACTAGATATAAACACACGTTCCCTCACCATCCTTTCTTTTCCTCTGTCGTGCTGTTACAGAAAAATTAAAAAACACCTTCTGACCAATTAGATTAGAGAATTCTGCAGCACTTTCATATCATGCCAATTATTGCATTAATAGTGTAATCATAATGATGAAACAAATTAGTGGAAGGATCAACAGATGTGATTTTTTTTTTTTGGTTTGTTAAAGAACTCAAGTTTACACAAAGAGAACACTCTGCTGAAGAAAAACATATGTTCACTTATCAAAACCGCTAAAATGGAGATTGTTCGGAAGGATGAGGAGATAAGCAGATTAAGCAAAAGGTAAACGTTGTGATCCTTTTCTCGCACGCATAAATACACGCATGCTTTTTATCCAGAAGTGACGACTTCTTTCTTTACCAGATGTTCCTGCAGATTAATTCGAGGTAGTTTCCATCCATCTGTGAAAGATCTAGGCCAAGATGCCTGCAACAGGAGCTTGACAAGTTTGAACAGCTCTGCTGGTCCTGTAAGGGAGTCTCAGGATCTTAAAGGATTAGCAGGGGTGTCACAGGGTAGACCGTTAAATCAGTCTGGTGATTCATCCTCTGTAGATGCCACACAATCATCGTTTGCGGTGCTCCAAAGATGCACCAAGAGCAGCCTTGAGAATGCTTTAACTCAGCCAAACAAGGACTGTCACGGTTTTAATTTGCTGCTCAACGCCAATGCCCAGGGTAACAGAACATCTTGTAGAAGGGAAAGGGAAAGCACGAACTCTGAGAATAGCACCAGACAGAACTTTTGCAATGAAACAGACCGCAGGAAAGGAGAGAAGCAATCTGGGAAAGAGAGTACCTCAAAAGAGAAGGACATATCAGAAAGATCTCAAACCGCAATGGATAGAAAGCAAAGGGAATCTGTCAAAAGCAGTTGTGGATCAGGCAATGGCCGTCAACAGCATGACGATCCTGTAACAGCCAGGAGATCTGGCCGCTCAAAGAGTCCTTCCTGTTATCCACAGCATGCCTCGTCATCTCCACCCGATTCCTCCCGATCGCACGTGGACACCCAGAGCAGGAAAGACGAATTCCGGAATAAGCAAGGACAGGAAAGACAAAGCAGACATACAGAAGTGTCTGGCAGTAGAAGTGAGAAGAGCAGTTCGGACAAGTTGCACCAAAAGACAGAGAACAGAGGAACAAGGGAGCATCACAGAAAAGAGGAGAGGAGGCAAGACGGTATGAGTAGCTCGGAAAGGAGACGCACCAGAAGTGACGGAATCAAGGAGTATGAGCATAGGAGGACTCAAAGTGAAGAAAGATATAGACCAGATGAAAAGCATAACAGTCGAGGAGAAAGAAGAAGCTCCAGGTCTGAAACTAGCAAAGAACACGAGCGATGGAGTGCCAGAGATTCAGGTACCACGAGGGGGGTGGGGAATAAAGTTGACAAAATACCTGTCAACGATGGAAAGGAACGAAGCCGCACTGACGTACGTGAAAATAGACGGCATGCGTCGCCTGGTAAACCTCATCATGGTGCTCAAAATCTCAGAAAAGATCAAGATGACAAAAGGAGAACGTCTGGCAGAACTGAAGAATCATCCCGGAGCAAAGCATCAAGCAGTCATGATAATTCGAGAGGTGACCCCGCTATAAGTTCTGAAAGACATGGTGTCAAAGAGAGGGATGATAAAGAAAAACGAATTGGTACTCCAGACCAAGGATCAAAGGACGCTCTGGATAATGCAAGGATACCCAAAATAAGTGAGGATGGGAACGTTCAAGCAGACAGCCTCGCGAATGCAAGAAGAAAATCTCCTCCAGTAACGGTAACCAACAGCTGTGATAGTTCTGCCATGCATGAAGAGAGTAGTCCAAAAAGAAAATTGACCTTTATGGAAATTCTGAACCTGACTGTCTCGCCAAATAAAAGGCAAAACAACTCGGAACAAGCAAAAGAACCAATTCTGCCACCTCCCGAGGACACCCTTGTAAGCATCTCGCCTGAGGACAAAAGTTCGTTGGATGTTGGAGAAGAGTTCTGTGTCATTGATGATGCTTTGGATGACTCCATGGCACCCCTTACCGCTACAACCACACATCCCTGTGATGATGAACCACCGGCTAGCCTGGAAGGAAAGGGAAAGGAACTTGAATTACCCAAAAGTCTTGATGGTGACCTGAGTGAAACTCGGCCAATGGATGGTACAGATTCAGAGATGCAGGAATGCGAATCTGTTACAAAAGGAGATGATTCAGATGTACGTCCTACGAGTATTTCTCAGAAAAGTGTGGCAGATAAGACTGCTGTTCCTGAAGTTTCTTTACTCCCTGAAAGCGCTAAACCAGTTGACAGTTCCTCTGTTCCTTTAACTGATGTTGGCTGCAGAGAACAGGATTCTCAGGCTTCTGTGAAGAACGCCAAGGACGAGAGAAGGATCGGTACTAAGAATTCTAAAGAAGAGGGCCAAACGCATGACAAACCAGAAGCATCGGTTCAAAATGAAACATCTCAGCAGGAAGTCGTCACCTCTGTCAAGGCAACTACTACAGCCAAGGCTTGTTCAAATACGGACCCCTTTGTGTCTCTGGAAGTTGTTTCGAGCACTGTCAATGTGGAAAATAATCACCAAAGAAAAGAAACAGCAGCTGTTTCAGACACAGAAATGACACAAGGCCTTGAGAATCCGGATCCTTGTCCAGGTCCACGAGTAGGGCCGAGCACTGAGGCGATTAACATCAACACCACAGCCCAAGAGGAGGAAATACCGCTTGAACAAGCGAGCTCCTCTGAGCCTGACTCCACAGAGAACGGGATGGACATCTCCAGGCCTTCCCGGTCTGTCTTGGTGCCTCATGATGAAGATTCCATGATGCTGACCCTGAGCAACATTAAAGTAATTCCAGAACCCATCAGTCCTCTTACGAGTCCAGTACGGCAGATAAAGAAATCCCAGCAGCAGCGCTTGGGAAAGGAGCAACATGTCAAAAGTCTCAGCAAAGGTCAGTGTACTATGGGTCTTCTCTCTTTAAGTCCAAAAGTGTTCTTTGGTTTGTTTTAATGGGGGATTTGTTGTATGCAGAACTTACCACAAATTGTTTCTCTTTTTGAGAGAATTTAAAGTTGGCTAAGAAAAAAAAAAGTCCGAGTATATATTAATAATAAAGCTTTGCAACGTTACTTAAATGTAGTCCTACGTTTTTAAAGTGATATTTTTTTTCAATTTCAGTTGCAGGTCAGATGTTTTATATACACAAAATGTATTTATTTTTGTTTAAGATTTCTCTACCTCAGCAACCGTGGCAGATAAGGATGCAGTCAAGATGGACATGAACAAAGAAAACAAGAGACCCCATTCCTTAGTCAAGCCTACTGTGCAAAAAGACCAGCAAGAAGCTCTTTCCTCTACCGCTACTGAAGAAAGCTTGGAAGAAGGGGAAATTATCAGTGAGAGTGATGGGGAGGGTACTCTGGTCATTCAGAGTCCTCCAAATGAAAAAAGATCAAGTTTAAGAAATCAGCCTAGTCCCAGATCACCAAGGTTACACAAACAATCTCAAACGCGACCTGCTGTTACTCCCAGCTGCCCAGAACAAGAGAAAAACACGACATCTAAAGACAGTCCTTCTTCAAATAAGAGGCGTTTCAAAACAGTTACTGTTCCACCCAAGGCGAAAGTTTCAACCACTGCTGAATTTATGAACATGTTGTTATTTATACGGTCAGAGCTGAGACGAAAGTACATGAAACTTCATAAAAATGTCACCAAGCCAGCTTTTTGCTGTATCGTTGAAATGTCTCAGGCCTCTTTCACAGAATTCATTGACAGCATTAACTTTGACAAATTTTGCAGTCAAGGAAATGAAATCAAACCTCGGCTCAATAAGATCATTGCTTCTATCATGAGCAAGGTCTCTAACAATGGCATTGTGAACCGGATCTTTGAGCAACGAGCCGAAGACCTCAAGCAGAAGTTGTGGAACTTTGTCGATGGCCAGTTTGATTTCCTGTTTAAGGAACTAAAAGCAGCACTGAAAGGTGCTCCAGATCTTTCCAAGAATAAACCATCTTTAGAAAGTAAGCAGTCAAATCCCAGGGCAAAAGAGGATTTGAATGTGGACGTGTGCAAGCTACAATCAAAAGAACCTTTGAGTACAACCGAAAACAGACCACATAAAAAATCTAAGGGTGAAGTAGAAAGCAAGGGCCAAAATGTCCAGGAGAAGATCACTTGTTCAGATAGTTTGCCATGTAGAACTAGAGGCCTTGGCAGTAGTGGTAAAAACATAAAGGCAACCATGGAGGAAGGGGACAAGCTACCAGAGGTACCCAAACCTCACCAGTCTGATCAGCTACAAGCGGTTTCGTCCTCTGAGAAATCTGTCCAAGAAAGTGTCCCTGCACACGAGAACAAAACCCCCAACTATACCTGCCGTCCTTCTCACAGTGGCTCGATACAAGAGAAGGCAGACTTTGAAATTCTGACCGAGCAGCAAACATCAAGTTTGACCTTTAATTTGGTAACTGATTCCCAAATGGGAGATATATTCAGATGTCTCTTGCAAGGGTCCGATTTGCTAGAGACTGGTGATAATCAAAACTGGCCACTCAACACTCCACGGAAAGAAGGTCAAGCTGGAGAGAATCTCATTGGGGTCATGACACCCAGCAAGATGATCACGCCATCGAAGCTCATCACGACATGGACGCCCGTTTCACCTTACAAGTTTCAAATGTCATTAAACCCAGCAGTCCTTGACGAAAACTGCATGATGGAAGTCCCGTCTAATGCTCTTTCTAACCAGTCTACCCCTGCTGTAGCCACAGCGAGTTCCCAACAGCCTTTCTCTATTTTGGCTGAAGATTTGGCCGTATCGCTTACCATTCCTTCACCCTTAAAGTCAGATAGTCACTTGAGCTTTTTGCACCCATCTAGCAGACAGCCATTGTCCACACCAAGCAACGTCATCAGCGCCCACTATAGCGAGGATGCGCTTCTTGACGGAGAAGATGCCACTGAGCAAGATATACACTTGTCTCTTGAAACGGACAACTCCAGCAGTCCGTCAAATACCAGTGGAAATTGGGAGGCTACAAATCCAGCAGTGTTCCAGATCAAACCAAACATGCCTATGCAGGCAGAGGTGATGGAGAGGTCCAATGATCACTTTATAGTCCGGATCAGACATACATCTCCTGAGGTACAAGAGGAACCCAAACAGGAGGAGCACAAAGAAACGCTGCCAGCTGCAGAGGTCTTGTCTTCACATACGTTGGATCGGAGTCCATCCTTGGCAAGTCGGTGTCAGGCCACCTCAAATGAAGGAAGTGAAGTTGGAACATCGAGCAAGAGCATCTCAAATGGTGTCCTTTCAGGAGGCAGTACAGTCAGCTTGCCCAAAACCATTAAGAACCTGATCAACCACATTAATGGTGGTGCTGATGCCACTGGAGTCACTGCTGCCACGGAATCTGAGCATGAGGTGAAGAATGCACATTCCAGGGTGTCCAGGAAGCGTAAGAAGCATCGTTCAGGGTCAAAAGCCAAACGTTCTCGAAGAGACACATCAGAAGGCAAACAAGAAAAGCAAAGGCACAAAAAGAGGTCAAAATCATCTAAGGATAACAAAGAGAAGACTCCTTCAAAGAAGATCAAGGTACCATCTCCTCAATTATCTCCCAGCAGTCTCTCTGCCAAGAACGTCATCAGGAAAAAAGGAGAAGTGGTGGTGACCTGGACCAGGTGAGTTTAGATAAGACTTTGACTGCTGTAGCTCATGTTGCGTTCACACTTAATCATTGTGAGGAACCAAGCAAGCAGTAAATTGTGTATTTCTTTTCTCAAGGGAGGAAGACCGAGATATTCTTGTTGCACTGAAAACGAAAGGCGCTTCTTCCCAAACATTTGTTGCTCTGTCATCCAAGTTAAGAAAGTCGCCAACACAGGTATTTTTGGTCTTTTATTAAAGAACTATATCTGAGATAGAGTTGAGATCTCTAACCAAGGCTTAACCTAATCTAACATTGGTTCCTTTCCCATGATAGATTGAAGAACGGTTCAGCCAGCTCATGAAACTCTTTAAGAAGAAAGAGAAAATGGAGAGCTGAGGCTTCAGGATAATGGCTAACCCTTTTTTTTATCTTGGTACCACATGCGGGCAAAGAAACCAGCAAAACATTCTCGTCACTGGATTTTGACAAACTGGAGGGTTTTTTTCTCAGTGTTATTTTAAAAAAAGGAAGCACTGCGAAATAATCTAGGTCATGATGTTAAATTCTATGCATCAGCCGCCAAAATCAAATCGGTGACCGTTGATGGCATTTAGGTCATCACAACAATTTGCATCCATACGTTTCACTTGGTGCCATTTTCTTTAACAGAAGGTGGAAATCGGCTGTCCGAGAGGCACAACAACGAACAAGGTTATTAACAGCATGATGTCTGAACTGAACCTGAGGTGATTTATTGGTTTTCCATTAAAGACACTGGTGTCATTTTGGCGTAGTACCATCTACCTCAAATAAATTTGGAATAAGCAGTAAAAGGTATGTGGTGGAAAGACCTGTCAGACCATCTACCTGTTCTCCAATATAAAGTTTAGTGGCAGCGTACAGTGTTAATTTTTTTGAGTCTCGCCACTCTGCATGACCATGCAGAACTTGGTTCCTTTTGTTCATATATAGTTATGTTAAAATATCTTGGTGATCCAAATACACAGTAATTCAAATCAAAGCGGAGCAGAGAGTTATCTCAAAGTCTCCAAATAAACATCCATCTATTATCCGTAACTGTTTATGCTATGCAGGGTCGCGGGCAAGCTGGAGTCTATCCCAGCTGACTGTGGGTGAGAGGTGGGGTACACCCTGGACAAGTCACCAGATCATTGCAGGGCTGACACAGTGATCAATTTAGAGCAACCAATTAGCCTAACCTGCATGTCTTTGGACTGTGGGGGGGGGAACCCATGCAGACACGAGAAGAACATGCAAGCTCCACACAGAAAGGCCCCTGTCGGCCACTGGGTTCGAACCCAGAACCTTCTTGCTGTGAGGCGATAGTGCTAACCACTACACCACCGGGCTCCCCAAAATAAACATGCATTCAGTTATTCAAGAGAATTCACTAGATTCTTTAATCGTTGAACAGATTGGTTTTTGTCTAGGTTTCATTGTCCTGAACTCCAGGATTTTCTTCTCTCAGATTATCTCAACGCCTTGTATACATGAGAAATGTGAGAGTTGTTGGAAAGCTTTTATTTCTTAAGTTTCTACCATTTAATTTTGCCCTGGATGCAGAAATTGCAAGACAGCCTTCTCTCAAAATTCTTGTTTGAATAAATATACTGTAAATATTGTAAAATGTAGGACACTTTTTTTTTTTTTTTTTACTTTTTAAAATAAAGTTAATTTATTTCAAGTCTGTGTAATCACGTGTATGTGACTTCATTATTGAGAATTTCCAAAGCTTTTCTTCATCCTACTGCAGTCAGCTACTTTGAATTATAGTGTGTTCAATGTTTGCAGTTTGTATGTAAAAATTTAAAGCTTTTCAAATGAAATCTGAAATATTTTAAACCATTGGCTGGTGGCCTGGGAATATATTTTGGGTGTCGCAGAATATGGCTTGGACAAGAGAAGTTTAAAAGGTTGCCTGAAATATCTGGTTCCGTCAGCATCTCTCGTTTAATTGTACTGGTCTGACTAAACAGAGTTAAGAAAAGTTTGTCCACCCTATTACAAACTTATCGGTCCACGGTTGGTTTTGGTGGGAAAAGCAACACAGGTTGGAAGATTCGATGTTCATCTGAGACAATGAGGAAAGGCTTCCACAACTGGAGCAACTCAAACCGAGTTTACTCTAGGGCATCGCCCTTAAAAGTCCTGCTTCAAAATATGACTCGAATAGTGTTTAGTCAGATATTTATATACTTCATGTAACAGTGTTATAAAAGGGAAGATTATCACAATGCATGACTACAGGGGTGGGTATTGAGACTAGCAAGTGCCCCTCCCCTTTTGTTCTCAGTGACCGAGTTGTGCCAGCTATTACCCTGAGGGTGCTGTCCAGCCACCCACAGATCAATAGAAACCTTGTATTAGTTCACTGGGTGCAGTAGGTCTGGGATTCATTTGCTGAAGCTATGCCCACAGAGAGGAGCTCACCTGCTTTACTGAAGAAGGGACGAAATCGCAGAGTTAGTGTTGTCTCCGGCATAACAGCAAATCGGTGCTGAGAGTCATCTTTAAAACAATCCAAATTGTGTAAGTCTTCCTATCTTGTTCACTCTTAGAAGGGTTCCTCAAACATTCTTTTGGGTCTTAATAGTTCTAGGAGCATTTTCCAGGAAGGAAACCCCTTGGTTTTTGGGTACGACCGGTACATAGAGCTTTGAAGGGTTTCCCCCAGAGAGGCAAATTGGGTGACAGGACCCTTTGTAGTGCTCAATGTAACTTTTTTTTCTACCTCCTGAATCAAACGTTAAGTGTATGTTTTGCACTCTCGTACAACTTTAGGCTATGTGAAACCAAAAATGGGTGATTGGAACTTTTTGGGAAGCATCTTGGAGGAAGTTCACATCCATTCCACCATTGTGGGCAAAATCTGGCTGACCATCCTCTTTATCTTTCGCATGCTGGTCCTTGGAGTTGCTGCCGAGGATGTGTGGGATGATGAGCAAAGTGAGTTCGTGTGCAACACGGAGCAGCCCGGATGCAAGAATGTCTGCTACGACCAAGCTTTTCCAATTTCTCTCATCAGGTATTGGGTCCTGCAGATCATCTTTGTATCCTCACCTTCTCTGGTGTACATGGGTCATGCGCTGTACCGGCTGCGTGCTCTGGAGAAGGAGAGGCACAAGAAGAAAGCTCAGCTCAAAAGTGAGCTGGAGGGGATTGAGGGCATCTTGGACGAACACAAAAGGATTGAGAAGGAGCTGAGGAAGCTAGAAGAACAGAAGAGAGTCAGGAAGGCCCCTCTGAGAGGTTCCCTACTGCGTACATACGTGTTTCATATTTTAACCAGGTCAGTGGTGGAAGTGGGCTTTATACTGGGTCAGTATGCCCTTTACGGTATTGGACTGGACCCACTGTACAAGTGCGAGAGAGACCCTTGCCCCAACATTGTGGACTGTTTCGTGTCCAGGCCAACAGAGAAAAATATTTTCATGATCTTCATGCTGGGCATTGCTGGGGTTTCCCTCTTCTTAAACATCTTTGAGATCTTTCACCTGGGAGTGAAAAAGATCAAGCAGAGCATATATGGCAATGTGCATGCTGGAGATGATGAGAGTCTTTGCAGGTCAAAGAAAAACTCCATGGTTCAGCAAGCATGTGTCCTTGCAGACTGCTTGCCACAGAAATTTGCACACATGACCCAAACATCCTATGCCATAGTGAGGGATGGGCAGATGGAAGCTTTGAAACCCCACATGCCCACCCCTGAGGCACCAACCAGTGATGCTCCTGGATCTGAGCAGCCCAAGCAGGCACGTGTCCCGAGTCAACCTGAGATCCAGGCCATCCGTCAGCCAGGGGCCACGGATCGGCCTTCCACGATGGACAACCGTGGCCACTCGTCCAGCAGCGACGACTCCGGACCCAAGGTATCCGGCCCTCTGAAGGGTGTTGCTCAGCTACCTCGAGCGTCCCTCAGAGCCAGCAACCTTGAGATCCCAGCATCCCTTCAGAACTCTGCACGCAAGCAAAGTCGGGTGAGTGCATGCAAGGACCTGAGTGAGGAGAGTGATTCGCCAGAACACTACCCTACAGGTAGGAAAGCTAGCTTCATGTCCCGAGGGCTTTCTGAGAGCAGACTGGCCATTCCACTAGAAAGTCCAATGTCCAAAAGTGGCTCAGAGTCAGAGGCCAAGCAACTGGCTCAGAGTGAAAGCCCTGCCATGACCCCTCCGCCTGCCGGTGGGCGCCGCATGTCAATGGTAAGAACCTATTTTCAGGACAAAAAACGGTCATCTGCATGAAGTGTGTGTAACGACGAACACTCTTAAAAGGTTAAATCTAGAACTATAAACCATTTGGCTTATCCCTTTAAAATTCTGTGTTAACAGTTTCCCGACCAGAGAGGAGTGATCATCTTTTAGAATAATTCAAGATTAGGGAGTTAAGTAAGGGATAAACCACAACAGGGGTATGTTGTTCAAGGAAAGTAATCAACAATGTGGTCATGTGATGTGGCCTGGTACCACCAAGAGCTGCTTATTTTCCTACAACAGCACATACTGAAGTGCTTTATTCCTCTTGTACCACAGTAATTTTCCAACTACTGCAATTAATCAAGTTTGAATCAGAAAAAAATTGAACAATGAAAAGAACCTATTATTAGTTCTAAAAGTGTAATTGTAAGATGGGTACCTGTTCAAATATTTACTGTTTGTGTTGTCATACTATTAAATACAGACATTTTTCAGTTAGAAAAGAACACCACATATGTAGGAGGTGCACTAGGTAATATAAATCAAACGCATTGTATGAACCAGTACTTGAGTCATTCTATAATTTGGGGTACATTTCACATCAAAAAGCACAAAAAAAATTCATTTTCAATAGAGCAATCCGACAATGGTTGAAGTTAGTATGTATATTCGTTGCAAAGCTTAAACATCGACTTTTTTTTTTTATAAAGGAAAGGATGTTTTCACGACTCAGTATCTCAGCTATGTTATACCCAGATCAGACGGCAGAAAGACGCATGCTGCGATCAGTCAGGTGGCAACCGATCGCAGGTGGACGCAGGCGTTTTGCGTCAAATCCTTCATTGTGGTCAGACATATTGCAAGATGCAGAGTTTTTAAGCTGTTACGACAGGACGTAACCAGTTAGAAGTAGACGCAGCTAGGTCCAGGTTGACGCAGAGCACAGAAAACCTTTAAAAAATATAAGGCCATAAGACTGCTCGCAGGTTGTTGTAAACTATTTGCGGGTGCAGTCTGCGTCTACCTGCGATGGATCGCAGCCATCTCTCAAGACTTGTCTTCCCGTGCATCAAGCTGCGATTAGTCAAGCGTTGCACGACCGCGTGCCTCTACATTCGTCAACCTGCTATTTGCACCGATTGGAAGCGAGTCACAGCTGAAATGCGAACAGATCATGATCCACTTGTGTCAGCCTGCCTCTACTAAAGACCCTCTGCAACACTTTGCCATTATCTGCATCGTCGTGCGTCCACGCAAGATTAGTCTTGCGTCTAGACGCAAGTAGTTGAAAACTAGTTGCAGCCTGCCATCTGACCTGGGCATTAAGGACAAACTGGATGTCATTGCAATAATTTTTTAATTAAATCCTGCACTTTTACTTAAAGACCATTTTAAGGAGTCTCTAGTCCAGGGGTGTCAAACCTGATCCATAAAGGGCCTTGTGGCTGCAGGTTTTCATTCCAGCCATGCAGCAGCACACCTGACTTGGCTCATTCAATCAACTGAACTGTCTTCACACAGTCAAATACTTGCAGCCACACCCACCCTTGATTAAAGGGTGGGTGTGTCAGTTGATTGAATAAGCCAAATCAGGGTGCTGCTGCATGGCTGGAATGAAAACCTGCAGCCACATGGCCCTTTATGGATCAGGTTTGACACCCCTGCTCTAGTCTATTCTGCCATGTCTACAGTGACGTTTTTAAAAATAATCTCATCTCATTATCTCTAGCCGCTTTATCCTGTTCTACAGGGTCGCAGGCAAGCTGGAGCCTATCCCAGCTGACTACGGGCGAAAGGCCGGGTACACCCTGGACAAGTCGCCAGGTCATCACAGGGCTGACACAGACAACCATTCACACTCAGATTCACACCTACGGTCAATTTAGAGTCACCAGTTAACCTAACCTGCATGTCTTTGGACTGTGGGGGAAACCGGAGCACCCGGAGGAAACCCACACGGACACGGGGAGAACATGCAAACTCCACACAGAAAGGCCCTCGCCGGACACGGGGCTCGAACCCGGACCTTCTTGCTGTGAGGCGACAGCGCTAACCACTACACCACCGTGCCGCCTTTAAAAATAATATTTTAAGAATTTTTTTTCAGATGTACATATATATATATATATTCAGCACACTCATGAAAGACAGGTTTTTTTTTTTTTTTTTTTAATTCTAAAACTACCGTACAGGTCATTTTTGTAGTTTGAAAAGATATTATGTAAAATTCTAACCTGTATATACTATCAAGTAAAATATACTTTAAAGGATATCAGAAGCACCATTTTAGTTCTTTTAAATGCGAAAATAATGAGGTGTAACATTTACATGCTCAAAATATTCCGGGTTTTGCCCTTAAAAAGACAATATTCCTACGCAGCTGTTCACATGGAGAATGAAAACAAATATTCCACTAGTATTCCTGTTTACGTGTAGCTGCGCATACTTGTCACAAATTGCCGTAAAACCCCCAATTGTGATTCATATTCCGAATTCGCTGTACGCAAGTCCAAAGAATGCTCTTCAAACCCAAATAATATCAGCTTATCACACGTCTTA
This sequence comes from Neoarius graeffei, assembly GCF_027579695.1. Taxonomy (NCBI): domain Eukaryota; kingdom Metazoa; phylum Chordata; class Actinopteri; order Siluriformes; family Ariidae; genus Neoarius; species Neoarius graeffei. The sequence goes on from NC_083570.1 coordinate 18,216,992, forward strand.
ATTGTAAAATGACAAATTTGGAATAAGGCTAAATCCGGACGATCCAAATAGAATCCACTGTTTCTATCCACATGACCTGGATCAAATTCCGAATGTTGTCATATTTGGAATAATAATAATTGGAATACGACATTAGTATGAACACCCATCCATACTTGCTGTTTTATGCAGTTCTCTAATCAGCCGATCCCTCGACAGCAGCACAACACATCAAATCACCCAGATACAAATCAAGAGCTTCAGTTAATGTTCAAACATCAGAATGGGAAAACTTGTGATCTCAAAGTCTGACTTTCTTTCACTGTGGCATGGGTGTTGGTTTGAGCCAGATGGACTGGTTTGAGTATTTCAGAAACTGCTGATCTCCTGGGGTTTTCACACACAACAGTCTCTAGAGTTTACACAGAATGGTGCGAAAAACAAAAAACACTCAGTTGAGTGAGTGACAGTTCTGTGGGTGGAAACAAACGCCTTGTTGATAAGAGAGATGGCCAGATTGAGCAGTTCGAGCTGCCAGGAAGGATATAGTAACTTGTATAGTCACTCTTTACAACCGTGGTGAGCAGAAAAGCATCTCAGCATGCAACAGCAGAAGATCACATTGGGTTCCAGTCCTGCAGTCAAGAACAGGGATCTTAAAATCAAGAACAAGTTCCTATTAAAGTGGCCAGTGAGTGTATGCATCACGATGACTGATGTCAGTTACTGGGTAACATATGCCGCTTTTCCACTACCAACGCGGCTGAGTTGGGCTGAGCCGTGCCGTGCTGAGTTGGGCTGAGTCGAGCTGAGCGGGGCTGTTGGAGTTGCATTTCGACTACAACCGCGCTGAACCGTGTTGGCTGGAAGTGGGTGGACACATTGGGTGGAGTTAGCGAAAGTGGGTGGACGTCACGTGATGTCGTTAGGTGGCGCAAACAGTGACATCAGTGACCTTTTAAGCGGTAGTCTCACGACCCGGATAGTAAACAATAAACATGGAGGACATGGAGTCGTTAGTGTTGCTGGTCTTGGTGCTGTGGCTTGTTCAGAAATTCTCGTAATTCTTCTTCTTCCGGGTTTACGGTGTTTACAGATCCCAGCGTGCTCGCGGGGCGTGTGTGGGCATGTGAGGACACTCCTCCTCATCAATCAGTGCACAGAGGAGTGTCTCCTCACGCCCCTAGCCCCACTTGGCTCGGTTTGGCTCGCTTCAGCCCCACTCCAAAACCGTGCGAGTTTTGGGTGCTGAGTAGGGCTGAAGCGAGCTGAGTCGTGCTGCTCTGAGGTAGTCGAAACGCGAGCCGTGTCGGGCTGAAGTGAGCTGAAAAAGGGTATTGGAAAAGGGCCAGTAGTTGACAATCTCCCTTTTTTGACCCATAATGTCACTGGTAGGCTGAGTTGATGGAATGTTTGCGGATATTAATAAATTCAGGTATTTCAATGATTTAAATAAGAGAAATGTTCTCATTCAAATAATTAAGTTGAAAGGTTTTTGTTCATTTTTTTAAAATCAAACATGGAATGTACCCCAAATTATAGAATGACTCGCATAGTGTCTTTCCATATAATAATAATAATAATAATAATAATAATATTTTCCTCCTCTTTCAGAGCATGATCCTGGAGCTGTCTTCAATCATGAAAAAGTGACATCCAAAAAGGCAAAAAAAAAAAAATAAGGTCATCACTTTTGGCTTTGTTGACCGCATGCTGCACAATTACTGGTATATTTATTTAATTGTGTTCTGTGGGAAAAAAAAATTGTCCATTTGCATAGAGCTTTACGAATTAAATTATGTTTTGGTCCTCATTCACACACATGTATACACAGTTTATTTTTCTGGTTGTGACAAACTAATTCGAGACAATGGAATTTTTGCACATTAAAATCGTGCTGCTTTGACCTCAAATGTAAATGTGAACTCAAGTTCATTTTGAATTGAATAATCAATAATTCTGTGAAAATTGTCTTTTGAAAGTGGACAGTATTTTTCTTTGGCGATTTTATATATAGTCTTCCTGTCTTGAAAAAGCAAGCCTTTTAAAGCCTGGCTTAGAATAAAAAGCTTTTTTTGTATGTATTTAATGCAACTTTACTACAGTATCTGCTCTTTGCATTTCTTCTGTTTAAATGTTGTAAATGTTGAGTGACCCCTCTCTCTCTCCCATTACAACACACTGGATACGGTTTAAAATGTCCAATTCTTACTCCAATACTAAAATAACAGCTAACAAAAACGTGTCCACTTAACACCAAACATCAGACTGAAGGTTCCATCCATCCATTATCCATAGCCACTTATCCTTTGCAAGGTCACGGGCAAGCTGGAGCCTATCCCAGCTGACTACGGGCGAGAGACGGGGTACACCCTGGACAAGTTGCCAGGTCATCGCAGGGCTGGCACATAGAGACAAACAACCATTCACACTCTGTCAATTTAGAGCCACCAATTAGCCTAACCTGCATGCCTTTGGACTGTGGGGGAAACCCGCAAACTCCACACAGAAAGGCCCCTGTTGGCCACTGGGCTTGAACCCAGAACCTTCTTGCTGTGACGTGACCGTGCTAACCAATACACCACTGTGCCACCCCAGACTGAAGGTTGTTGACCTGTTATGAGGTTTTCGGGACATGTATCTAACTTGCTGAATCAGTTTCAGTCATCAGTAGCTGTGCTCCGAACAGCAGTATGGATTAATATCTGGCAACCACAGACCTCATGAATATTCGTCAAGAGCCTATTATTGCAATCTGCTGAAAACTGTACAAATTTTGCACCTTTTGACCAGTCAGACTGGAGAACTCAAGACCAATGTGGTATAATAGGAATTGTTATACCGTAAATTATTGTTAATTTGGAAAGCCTAATTCTTATTTCATAATGGAGGTTTTCCCTTGACCTATAATAGCTATATTTAATACTCAAACATTCAAAACATACCACTAATCTTAACATGATTAACTGAAGTGTACTCACTCTCTCTCCTACATTATTTCAATATCCAGTTTCAGTGACTGTATATTTGGTGCCATTTTACTTCCTACAGTATAACGGACCGAAAATGCTTGAGAAATACAAATATGCCATCCCATGAAAACCACCTTCTTAATATTGTGTAGGTCCTCCTTGTGTCACCAAAACAGCTCTGACCCATCGAGGCATGGACTCCACAATGGTGTTGTAGAACTCGAGATTAGTCTCAAGACTACTTTTTGAAGGTCTCGGTCTTGTCTCAGAATTGACCACATTTTTACTCGGTCTTGTCTCGGTCTCAGACATAGAGGACTCTGGATTTTATTTCAAGACCAATCAAGACCTCAACTGCGGGAATTTCACTAAATTGCCAATGCACTGTCCGATTTATTTGTTCGCATTGTTACTGTGATTGGATGCAAGATATCCTGCTTTAAATGCGACCAGTAACGTGACTCACTGCTAATTTGAAATTTCCCTTACTGTTAACAGCCGTCACCCCTCCATACCCTGCCCCATTTCACATCCACTAGTCCGGTCCTGGTCTTGACTTGGTCTTAACCCCTCAAAGTCTTGATCTTGTCTCAGTCTCGATACACTCTGATCTTGGTCATGACTTGGTCTTGGTTTAGGTGGTCTTGACTCCAACACTACTCCACAAAGACCTCTGAAGGTGTGCTGTTGTATCTGGGACCTAGATGTAAGCAGCAGATCCTTTAAGTCCTGTAAGTTGTGAGATGGGGCTTCCATGGATCGGACTTGTTTGTCCAACACATTCCACAGATGCTTGACAGGACTGAGATCTGGGGAATTTGGAGGTCAAGCGAACACCTTGAACCCGATGGTCCTCAAACCATTCCTGAACAATTTTTGCAGTGTCACAAGGCGCATTATCCTGCTGAAAGAAACCGCTGCCATTAGGGAATATTTGCCTATTACCATAAAGGGGTGGACTTGGTCTGCAACAATGTTTAGGTAGGTAGGTGGTACACATCAAAGTAACATCCACATGAATGCCAGGACCCAAGGTTTCTCAGCAGAACGTTGCCCAGAACATCACACTGCCTCCATCGGCTTGCCTTCTTCCCATAGTGCATCCTGGTGCCAGGTCTTACTCTTCCCCAGGTAAGTGATGCACATGCACTTGGTTGTCCATATGATGGAAAAGAAAACATGATCCATCAGACCAGGCCACCTTCTTCCATTGGTCCAGTTCTGATGCTCACATGCCCATTTGGTGGTGGACAGGGGTCACCACAGGCACGCCGACACCTTTCCCTCATAGCCAACATTAACTTTTCCAGTAATTTGTGAGACAGTATCTCTTCTGTAGGACCAGATGGGCTTGCCTTCAGTCCCCATGAGCATCAATGAGCCTTGGGTGCCCATGACCTTCCTTGGACCACTTTTGGTTGGTACTAACCATTGTATACCGGGAACACCCCACAAGACCTGTTGTTTTGGACATGCCCTGACTACAGAGTATCTGATGCTCAGATCCTTACACTTGCTCACTTTTCCTGCATCTGACACATCAAGTTCAAGAACTGACTTCAATTCTTGCCTAATTTATCCCACCCCTTGACAAGTGCCATTGTAATGAGCTAATCAAATGTTATTCACTTCACTTGGCAGTGGTTTTCATGTTGTGTACATACGCGTGTATCCTCCATACACCATATACATTCAGCATATTTCGCTCTATCGAGTTTAACATGGCTCTGACGAGGGAAAAGCCGAAACATACTACATGATAAGTTTCTTTATTTCATAAACAGAAATGGTGTCTTGACAAAAAATCTGTAATTTATATAACACTAGCAATTGAAATGCATGAAAATGAGTTTTGCACAATACCGTATTTACAATGGTTAAGTCATTAAATTCATTAGGTTCATGTAGCATTTAGAAATGGAAAAAAAAGTAAAAACTCTAGAACAGCTATCCCAAAATTGACAATATGAACACAAAACAGTCATCTAGAAAAAAAACGGGAGATAGAGAGCAAGCAAGGGAGGGAGAGAGGGAGGGGAAACAAGAAAAGAAGAACAAACAAAACTACAAGCCAAAGAGCTATTACATTAAAAATGATGCACCGAAATCTACGAATACAATAATCTGTGTAAAAAGCATGTAGAAAAACACCTGATGTGGTTTGCTGATACAGTCGTTGACCAGTTATGAGAGGTATGAAGGATTTCACAGGTAGATAAGAGTGAGAGAGAGAGTCCGCTCTGCTAGTCGAGAGATGGGGGGGCCCGGAGACCCCTGCATACACACGTTTCACGTCAAGGTGAACTATGGCCTCTGCAAGTTCTAAGGCAAAAAAAGTCGGAGGTGCACTTCTATTCTTCTTACTCTGAAACATCCCCGTCGGGTGAAAAAACGACAAACTTGAAGAAATAAGCATAGTTATCAAAGGACATTTGTTTTTCTTTTGTATCCATTTGGTTAAAAAACATACAAAAATGAAAAAAAAAATACTAAACCTAGCTATCCAATTGAAACTCACAATTACTATATACATGGCAAGTTTGATTTGACTCGTAAAAACGTGTCACCTTGTCTTTGTAAACATTTTTGCTGTTCTACTTTTTCCTCGAATGAGTTCAGCCTGCATATCCTGCCGAGATTATATATAAAGTTGAGCGAATTGTGAATAAAAAGGCAAAGATTTTTTTTCTTCGTTTTCGCTGATGAGGAAAGCTTTGGAGAGCCAGTGTCGATGTTTCAAAGAAGCAGCACAAAATGGAAAAAAAAAAATAACACAATCATAGCAACATTAAAACAAAAGCTTAGCTTGTACTACCTTTATAGCCTTTCCACAAAGCAACCAATGGAAAAAAAAAATGCATCGCATTGCCATAGTTTATTAACTGCAGATTAAAAGCTTAGTAGACAATTTTAAAAAGTTCAAATAATGGAACTCTTTTGTTTGAGAATCCGCAGCCCTCTTTTTTTTTAAATTCAAAATTTTGTGCAAATCCATTTTCGATTTGTCAATTATTAGCTTAGAAACTATTAAAAAAAAAAAGGTTTCTGGTTTACCCATTAGCTTTTCTTCAGAAGATTCTATACAGAAATGATATTTGACTGGAAAAAGAATGTAGAAATAAAAATAAGTCATTGGCACGCACCCTGAGACAAGATATAAGAGCAAATGTGTCACTGTTTCGATGATACAGCCTCGACAAGTCAAGCCAAAGCTGATCAACATGCATCTGAAAGACAGTAGAGATGAAACCGATGAGCTTATTGGATTTGTGAGGTTGTTGATTGAAAAAAAAAAAAAAAACAGGCTGTGAAGACACCATCCTGGCTGACATTTTGAAAACTTTTCCTAGCAGAGACACAACCCAAACCGTTATAGACGTGGTTATGTCATGGTTTCAAGCATGAAGGCTTCCTTGCTTGCGTCAAAATACCAATCCCTCGGACCGGAGTGACCCTCGGCTCTTAAGGCAAAGCGAAATGAGTTTATACACAATCCGGAAAATATGCTATGCATTCAGTGCTCCCCAAGAGACCAACCAATATAATACATTATACATCCTTGCGTTTCAATACTGTTTTTAACACACCATGAGAATAAGGGGACCATTTATAACCTGGACCATGCTAGTTTCTTGAGTTACCAATTCTAGCTGGGGAATAACTAGTATACTAACTTGCTGGTTTGCTATTATAACTATAGTTCAAGTTATAATAAAGAAAAATGGACATACTTGAAAGCAAAGATTCCAAACACTAGTCCTGGAGAACCTACTGTCCTCCACATTGGAGTGTTTTTCCTGCTCCCAACACACTTGACTCAACTAATCAGCTAACGACGTGGGTGTGTCAGAGCAGACAAAACACTAAAATGTCCAGGACAAGCTTGGGAAAACTGGGTTGTCTTCTTAATCCCAATAATTTATAAATCTTGCTTGTTCCTGATGCTCGAATCGGTGGTTGTTGACCAAAATATATGCAAATTATGAACTGAAATATTGGCGCGACACTAACCAGGATGAAGTACGACGAAAGGTTAATGAATAAACATAATGAACAAAAATTCTAGCATGCATAGAGCAGCAGCCGTGGCCTGAAGGTTAAAGAAGTAGCCTTGGGCCCAAAGGGTCACCGGTTCAATTCCTGGTGACTGAAGTGCCCTTAAGCAAGGCACCTAAACCCTCTGGTGCTGTAGCGTAGCTGCCCACTACTCTGGGTAGGTGTGTGTTCACTGCTTCAGATGGGTTAAATGCGAAGAAGGAATTTCACTGTGCCTGAGTTTAAAAAAAAAAAAAGGAGTGAATGGATTTGGATGAAATTTGGTGGAAAGGTGGGCCAAGGAACAATTGATTAGATTTTGACCCAAATCCAGATATGTATATAGATCCAGGATTTTTTGTCTGTTCCCAATGTAACTCAAAAAGTAGTGAATGGATTTGGATGAAATTTGGTGGAAAGGTAGGCCATGGGCCAAGGAACAGTTGATTAGATTTTGACCCAAATCCAAGCCTGGATCGTGCAGATCCAGGATTTTTTTTTTTTCTGTTTCCAATGTAACTCAAAAAGTGGTGAACGGACTTGGACAAATAAAGGCTTTTTCTTAGAGAAAGAGGGAAAGAAAGAAAAACAGCTCCATGAGCTATTTTAAAACATTTTTAACCAACCAAACAGATTACAGTCCGATCTTCTTGTTTGTTATTGGTCGAGAAGGCTGGGGCTGGTAAAATTTGTAACATTTTCCAAAGCTAAAGTTGGTGCGAGATGAAAAGGAACCGCATACATGTATCGTTCACATCCCACAACCTTTCTCCTTCTGTGAATTGACTCAGGAATAGTGAATTATAACTTGCATTAATGAACTTCGCGCTTCAAGCATATCTGAAACCTGGACTCTTTTGTTGGACTTGGACGTGTTAAAAACAGTTCTGTAACGCAGGGCACTTCCAATTCCAACGCACCTGTCGTTCCATCATTGATTCTTGGGAATCGCTTCCTATTTTCCTTAAAAATGTCAGAAATCTTTATCCAACGACAACGTAGACAGTTACACAATGTGCTTATTTAGTGGAACGTCATGCTTTCCACACTTACTCGACCACTTCTATAAAAAGTAGTGTGAAAACAAAGTTCATTTATAGGGATGATTTGCATAATGTGTGCACAAACGTCCGTCCGTTCGGACCTCGTAAGTCTTTAGTTCTGTACCTGATTCGAATTTCGAAATACTGTCAATAGTTGAGAGAAAGAGGGAGCGAGAGAGCGAAGCAAAAAGTCTCGAGAAGAGGAAAATAAGTAATCGAAGAAAGCAAGAGCACAAACTAGCAAACACGACAAGTCTAGATCTCTAAACTGGTACAACAGAGCACTCCATCCAGTATTCATGTGTGTGTGTGTGTGAGAGGGGGAAAATGGTTGACAGTCCAAACTGTCAAAAAAGATCAAATTTTTAAATACACAATCCCACAAAAACAAGTCGTACAACTCCCCTGACTGAAACAGAACAACCTAAATCATATAACACAGCCAGAGCGTTATTAAATATACAAGATTAAAAAATGAATCAGTGGCGATTTTACCTACTTATATAACCTAACATCGAATGGAGAAGCTTGCCCAAAATTTTGGAAGCTTGTCAAAATCAACAGCCAAATCATCGTGACAACTAAGTTTGCTGGATTTCAGCAATTGAGTTACCTTTAAGATTACAAGAAGATTCTCTTTCATTTTTTCCCCATATATAACATTCAATCAATCAATGAAAAGGTGAATAAAAATAACTGTATTCCTTCAGATGGAAACTTCCGAGGTTTCTGAACAGACAAACTAGAAAACATACGGTACAGGCAGCATGCAAATCTTATCACGGAGATACAGTAAACCTCGAACAAATATACACTTAGGGCAAATATATAACCATTTTTAAAGGTCAAATGCATTTCCTTATTTCTTTTAGGATTGAAATCAGAGCTCGAATTTAGCTTATTAGACTCACAAATAATCAAATACGTCAATTAGACACTCTCGTGTTGTAGTGTATTAAGATTTTTTTCCTATTTTTGGTTCGAGTCCTTGGATATGGACTTGATTAGAATGATAACCAGCATTAAAATATTCAATGATCTAGGCTCTTTTGGAAGAGGAGCACTTTTAAGTGCATGTGTTAAGTGCTTCAGTTTCAGACTTTTAGGGTCCTGAAAGTGAAATCTACCCTTGAAGAAGTGCTACATGGTCTAAGAGTGCACCGAAGGTGGGGGAGGGGGAATAAACCACAACAAACCCAACAAGAACAGGAGCCCGTGATTAACTTGTTGTAGAACACAATGGAGCAAGATTCAAAAATCAGAGTCCACTGCCTGCCTAGCATTAGATACCGCTGCCAACTTTGTTGAAAGAGGTTATGTTTTCGCCTCAATTTTTCCAACGTAACTCAAAAAGTCATGAACAGATTTGGATGAAATTTGGAGGAAAGGTGGGCCATGGGTCAAGGAACAATTGATTAGATTTTGACCAAAATCCGGGTATGTATTTAGATCCAGTATCCAGTTACGTATGCAGATCCAGGATTTTTTTTTTCTGCTTTTCCCAATGTAACTCAAAAAGTATTGAACATATTTGGATGAAATTTGGTGGAAAGGTGCACCATGGGCCAAAGAACAATTGAGTAGATTTTCACCAAAATCCAGATATGCACTTAGATCCAGGATCCAGTTATGTATGCAGATCCACGAGTTTTGGTTTTTTTTTTGTCCTTTACACCAATGCAACTCAAAAAGTAGTGAACGGATTTGGATGAAATTTGGTGGAAAGGTGGGCCATGGGTCAAGGAACAATTGATTAGATTTTGAGCAAAACCCAGATATGTATGTAGATTCCAGATCCAGTAACGTATGCGGATCCAGGATTTTTTTTTCTTTTCCCAATGTAACTCAAAAAGTATTGAACAGATTTGGATGAAATTTGGAGGAAAGGTGAGCCATGGGCCAAGGAACAAGTTATTAGATTTTGACCAAAATCCAGATGTGTATGTAGATCCAGGATCCAGATATATACACGGCTCCAAGATTTTTTGGGCTGTTCCCAACATAACTCAAAAAGTAGTGAATGGATTTGGATGAAATTTGGTGGAAAGGTGGGCCATGGGTCAAGGAACAATTGATTAGATTTTGAGCAAAACCTGGATATGTATGTGGATCCAGGATTTTTTTTTTCTTTTCCCAATGTAACTCAAAAAGTATTGAACAGATTTGGATGAAATTTGGAGGAAAGGTGAGCCATGGGCCAAGGTAAAAGTTAGTAGATTTTGACCAAAATCCAGATGTATTTTTTTGGGCTGTTCCCAACATAACTCAAAAAGTAGTGAACGGATTTGGATGAAATTTGGTGGACAGCTTTAGTATTATCCCAGGTTCAATTGATTTGATTTTGATGTCGATAATATGTGGCTTGGTGGAGATATGCACTCTACCGAGTGCCGTTCTAGTTTTATCATGTATTAGAAACAAATTTTATTTTAGATTTTGTCAAATTCAATTTCTTAATAATGCTTACACTAGTTCACCACTAGTCAGAGCAGTGGTGTTGAGTCATAAACTGGTGAATTAATGAGTTTGAGACTCCAAGGGTGCAAAATCCAACTTGGCGACACTGTCAAACTGTATTAGTCTTGGCAGCGCCCAACATCATAATCACTTCTGATAATCAAGATGGGCTAATAGTAGTACGAGTAATTAATTTACCACGTTCTGTAAAAGGCTGCCAAGTTTTGGGCTTGGAATACATTTCTACACTGAAACAAATAAATGGAACTATAAAATGTTCTCATGAACTGTAATCCTTAATGAACAGAAGGCAGGACTGATGGAATCATCATCATCATGAGATACACAATGTTTTATCCTGATCAAGGCTGGTTTGGATTTGAAGCCTTTCCCAGAAACGCTGAGTGGGAATAAGATGGGAATCTACCCTGGATGGGATGCCAGTCCATCACAGATGTGTAGAGTATTCTCAACTAGTTGAGCGCAAACTGAAAACTGAGATTTCATATTTGTCATATTTTAAGAGGACTGGAATTCATGAATTTGCATGTTTTGCGTTCGTAGTGGACTCTGGATTTTTGACCTCTATTGCATATGCTCTTGAACGGTTCTTCTGTTCGTCCTTTTGGAGGAACCTGTAGAACTGATGACTATCCAAACAACCCCGAGGAACTTTTTTTTTTCCTTAAAAGCAAATCTGCACACCAGCTGGGTTGATGTGCTTGATCATGGGATGGACAGAGCAAATGCCCGAAGCAAACACAAGGGGGGAAGAAATGATCATTTTGCAGAGCTCATGCACCGTTTCCTGTTCCTGGAGGAACTCTCAATACATCAAAGTTTTGAAAGGTAACAAATATTTTCCTGTTATTAGGCCTTTTAAAAAGAACACTGAAAACATTCAAAGAAGCTGCTTTTGGGTCTTCATCATCATCATACACACACACACACACACACACACACACACACACACAACGTCTTTAAATACTGACAAGCCAAAAAGAAGAACGTTCCTCCATCGAGGTGCGACTCTTTTCACATTTCAGCGGGGCAAATCCGACAAAGTCCAAACGGCACATGCTATGCAAAGGGGTTCTACGTTACAAAAAAGTGTGTGTGTGTGTGTGTGTGTGTGTGTGTCTGTATACGTAAAGCTGTTTTCCTGAGTATTAAGCACACCCACCATCGCAGGCTATTTCACTTCAGGCAGGAAACAGCAAAGGAAACATTTCCACTTTCGCAACAGAAAAAAAAAATATGCGAAAGCTATGAAAAACAAGTGGAAGCACATCTAAAGCACTACCTGTACACAGGGTCACTGATACACTCGCCATGCTCCGTAATATATACAATACTCGTTCTGCCCAGCAAGCACTTTGTACATAACCACCAAAAAAAAATAAAAAATCCAAACACGAGGGTATTGCTAACGTGAGAGGGATATTAACTGTCACGAAAATTGAAATCCGTTTCGTCTTGTTCTTCCTCCTCCATTTCAGTGCTGTCAAAGGCAATAGAGGAATGTTGGTTTTGTTTTGTTTTTTCTTCCAGAAAGGACTGACTGTACAAATTAAGTGTTGTGGAGACACTACAAATGCGTAACAAAGACGACTTTTTTGCATATGGACATTTACAGTCTAGCTGTTGTATAAAAAACAAAAAATAATAAAAAACAAAAGAAAGAAAGAGAGAGAGAAAATCTGTCATGGACATAATCTGTATCCTTTTCATGAACTACTACAATCGAACATTCAGAATATTTCCTGAGTTTCTTGAATTTGCCGTGGCATTGAAAGCGTGAGAGCGTGTGAGAGAGAGAGAGAGAGAGAGAGAGAGAGAGAGAGAGAGAGAGAAAAATCACTGGTGTTAAATCAACCTGGTGTAGCTGCACAGTGTAGGTTTTAATACGCAACACTGTAAGGTGTGAATTCAACACCGTCGATCTTACTGTGAGGATGTGAAGAAGAAAGGATAGATGGATGAGAGAGAGAGAGACATTGAGCTGCTGCTAGGTCCGTGGAGACTTGGATGTGAGATGTGGTTGGAGCCAATCCCCCGTGAGCTGGACTGTGACCCGGAGAAAACAGCGTCGCACTGATGGAGGTCAGTGGCGGGGGATAAAACCGTGTAGCACCATTAAGAAAGGTTGTTGTTTTTTGTTTTGTTGTTTTTTGTATTTTTTTTTTTTGTATTTTTCTTTTCTTTTACACGAGACACTTCAGCCATGGCTGAGCCCGAGAGAACCTGGAGTAACAGTATTGCTGCTGTTAAGACAACTGTAGTGTCAATCGTTAAAAAAATAGACAAAATGAAAAGACGACATAAATATATCAAAACAAACAAACAAACAAAACAAAAAAAAAGAGATTCATAGAACACTGGCAGAGGCTGACCATCTCAACACCCCTTGAACTTTCAGGGGTTTGTCAGAAGATGTATCGAAATTAAATAACAACAATAAAAAAATGAAAAAGGTAAAAAAAAAAACAAAACTGTCACTAGGTACAGTCCTTTCTCGGCTGTTCGTCAGTGGTACATTTATCGGTCATCTCCTGACAGAAGTCTACTGTCACCGTCTGACTGGATTGTTCCAAGTTCTGGCCCGCCTCGAGGTAGGCGGAGCCAGACGTCGTCTCCTCCCCCTCGCCGTTCCCTACGTGGCACTGGGCCGATGCTGGTGCCTGGTGCGTGTCGTTTGTAGCAGGCGGTTTGACGAATTCAGGTTCGGGTGTGGCCGCTCCGGAGTGGGTGGTGAGGTCGATGCTGGCGGCCATTTGTGTGTGGGCGGGGGAGGCGGAGTCAGATGTGGGTCGTAGGATGGGGCAGTAGTGATGGAGAGACTGGACTTGCTCGGGGCTCAGGGGGACGTCGCGGCACACCTCTTGAGACAGGCAGGAGAAATTCTCCCACAGCTCGCCCATGCACGCTTTCAGCTGATTCCTCTCGGTCAGCAGCTTCTCCTTCTCACATACCTACACACGCACACACACACACATATACTATATATATGACATACAAAATGGGTGACTTGACATGACACATCATACTTTTTTATCCATTTAGAGTTACATCGAAAACAAGTTACTTCCTGTTATCACTTTACATGATGGCTGGAGGCATTCCGTAAAGCCCCGTCGGATTTTAAAGCAGAACAGAAAGTCTGGGAAATCATTTTGCCTTGGAAACTCATTTCAACCATGAGGCTTTCTGAACGAGATGTTCTCCTTGCGTACCAGTTTGCGTATCTCGCACTCCAGGTTGAGGATGCAGTCGAGTTTCCTCTTCCGGCAGCGCTGGGCGGCGATACGGTTTTTACTCCGTCGGCGCACGTCGTGGATGAACTCGAGCTGCTCCGACGTCAGCTTGTGCATCTTCACCATCATCTGGAAGTCGTTGCGTGGAAGATTTGTGATTTGATCGACGGGGAAAGGAAGCTTGATCTGTAACGAGACACAAGGGTCAGTATTACGATGTAGTCATGAGCCCTAAACCCTAACCGTTGTACATCGTAGCCCCTGTATGAGGTAAGTTCACGACATCACCAGGTGTTATTGGCTGATTAGAGTTGACCACAAAACTGAAAATATCTCACTCCTTGCCTGATATGGAAGGGCTGCACAAACACTCGACATCCTGCATCTTATTTTCTCATTTTCAAGCTCGACAGTATTATTGTCCGTTTTCTGTGCCAGCTGTGATGGGGATGTTCAAGTTTCAGTCATTCAATTCATTCGGTTTAAGCTGAAGGAGGAGTCGACTCTTTTGACTCCCAAACAGTGTGTTGCTTGAACTCACTTTTTTCCTCTGAAAAAAAAATTGATTTATCATCAAATACCTGAGTGCTGACACATTAGATATCTTTAGTTTTCTTTGCAGGCATCTCTTAAATCCTAAAAAGAGCCTATTCTCAAAGTAGCCAACTCTTTGAGCCGACTCATTCCTGAACGGCACATCATTTCCTACAGTGGTGCTTGAAAGTTTGTGAACCCTTTAGAATTTTCTATATTTCTGCATAAATATGACCCAAAACATCATCAGATTTTCACACAAGTCCTAAAAGTAGATAAAGAGAACCCAGTTAAACAAATGAGACAAAAATATTATACTTGGTCATTTATTTATTGAGGGAAATGATCCAATATTACAGATCTGTCAGTGGCAAAAGTATGTGAACCTTTGCTTTCAGTATCTGGTGTGACCCCCTTGTGCAGCAATAACTGCAACTAAACGTTTGCGGTAACTGTTGATCAGTCCTGCACACCGGCTTGGAGGAATTTTAGCCCGTTCCTCCGTACAGAACAGCTTCAACTCTGGGATGTTGGTGGGTTTCCTCACATGAACTGCTCGCTTCAGGTCCTTCCACAACATTTCCATTGGATTAAGGTCAGGACTTTGACTTGGCCATTCCAAAACATTAACTTTCTTCTTCTTTAACCATTCTTTGGTAGAACGACTTGTGTGCTTAGGGTCGTTGTCTTGCTGCATGACCCACCTTCTCTTGAGATTCAATTCATGGACAGATGTCCTGACATTTTCCTTTAGAATTCGCCGGTAGAATTCAGAATACATTGTTCCATCAATGATGGTAAGCCGTCCTGGCCCAGATGCAGCAAAACAGGCCCAAACCATGATACTACCACCACCATGTTTCACAGATGGGATAAGGTTCTTATGCCGGAATGCAGTGTTTTCCTTTCTCCAAACATAACGCTTCTCATTTAAACCAATAAGTTCTATTTTGGTCTCATCCGTCCACAAAACATTTTTCCAATAGCCTTCTGGCTTGTCCACATGATCTTTAGCAAACTGCAGACGAGCAGCAATGTTCTTTTTGGACAACAGTGGCTTTCTCCTTGCAACCCTGCCATGCACACCATTGTTGTTCAGCGTTCTCCTGATGGTGGACTCATGAACATTAACATTAGCCAATGTGAGAGAGGCCTTCAGTTGCTTAGAAGTTACCCTGGGGTCCTTTGTGACCTCGCCGACTATTACACGCCTCGCTCTTGGAGTGATCTTTGTTGGTCAACCACTTCTGGGGAGGGTAACAATGGTCTTGAATTTCCTCCATTTGTACATAATCTGTCTGACTGTGGATTGGTGGAGTCCAAACTCTTTAGAGATGGTTTTGTAACCTTTTCCAGCCTGATGAGCATCAACAACGCTTTTTCTGAGGTCCTCAGAAATCTCCTTTGTTCGCGCTGTGATACACTTCCACAAACGTGTGTTGTGAAGATCAGACTTTGATAGATCCCTGTTCTTGAAATAAAACAGGGTGCCCACTCACACCTGATTGAAAACACCTGGCTTTAATTTTACCTTCAAATTAACTACCAATCCTAGAGGTTCACATACTTTTGCCACTCACAGATATGTAATATTGGATCATTTTCCTCAATAAATAAATGACCAAGTATAATATTTTTGTCTCGTTTGTTTAACCGGGTTCTCTTTATCTACTTTTAGGACTTGTGTGAAAATCTGATGATGTTTTAGGTCATATTTATGCAGAAATATAGAAAATTCTAAAGGGTTCACAAACTTTCAAGCACCACTGTACATCTGCTTTCAAGTTTCGAGAAGTTTTCATTGAACAACATCGAGCCACAAGAAATCTCTAAAGTCCTTGCTGTTCACTTTGGCCACCACAAGATGGCAGCAGTGATCCAGAAATCTCAGCTTCACTTGGTGACAGAGACAGAATTCACACCTTGATCGTTTATTTCCTTTACAGGTAATGATAATGAGAGGAAGAGACAGAGAGAGATGGAGAGATGAGGAAAGAAAAAAAAAAAGAATAGTGAGAAAGTGAGCGTCTCTGCGTTTGTCAATATGACCAAAGCAGACAGAAGCCGGGAACAGGAAGCAGAGAGACAGCTGGCTCACTCATTTCTTTCTCCATCTCTCATTCACGCTCCTGCTGGGTGATTACTAGCAGGGATGAGTATGCAAATCCATGCCGTTAACGAGCTGGTGCTACAGGGCCTGGCGGCGCAGTCTGTCTTACCATATGACACACACACACACACATCCATACCCACAACAGTAGGAATATATTCTCTGAATCTGAAGGGTATTGTGATGCCCCACACTGCATTGCTGCCCGACAGATCCAGGGTATCGATCATGTGCCTGTATGGCGTTTTGCACGTCCCCCCCATGTCCATGTGGGCTTCCTCGGTTCGTTTATAGGTTGTGGGATGGACTCCGAATCCACAGGATAAAGCGTTTTCTGAAGATGAATAAATGTATTTTCTTTCCTATATATGAGCTGTACAACTTGTTCCAAATTTATCCTACCGCTTGTTTATCCTAATAAGATTCAAAACCTGGCTGCTTCTCCGTGCTCCGAGACGATTCTCCCGGTTGTACAACCACAACGTGCGCCAGGAAGGAGAACCTGCAGCCCTCCGAACGGAGAGGAATCGAGAGATGGGGGAAGGGGGCGAGGTGTCAGAGGGAAGTCTGTATTTAGTGCAAGAGATGACAGAGTGAACACTCGCGGCGTGCTGCATGCTCTCACACACTTCCTACACGCTTCTCTCAAAGGAGCGCTGCTCTGGAAATGGGTCTAGACTGAAAACTAGGTCTCGTTTGTTACTCCTGGCCCATTTCGCTCTTACGGCGTGAACAAATGAGGGATTATCGGAATGCGATGGAGGTCAGGAAGCCGTAACACCTGTCTCGGGCTCAGGAGTCTCTTCAGTTCAGGGTCATCAGTAAGAGGGCTCCGACTGGACGGAACGCAGTTGTCCTGATGACTTGTTTGTTTTCGACACTCCAGTCAAGGCTGAAAACCTATCGACTCACAGCCTGACTAATGGGAGCGCTCATGGCGGATGGACCCTCCACTGGGATCGAGATGTGAACGTATCCGAGGACGTGAGGTCCTTTGCCCCGACAGCGTACGCTCGCTGCATGTGCGGTTAAGCGATCGTGAAAGTCGAGACCATGCCTGGGAGATGAAATTGCGTTCAGAGCAAGCTCTTTGGCACGCATGTCGTGCGGTTTTCCGATTTTACCAAAAGCGTCATCGCATAATAATAACGAGACCACAGTCGGCTCATAGCGAGAACGACATAAAGCTCTTCGAGTATCAACTTCACTGCTCACTTCCTCCGAGCAGCTCTTAAGGGGTTAAATTATCTTGCAAGCCAAAAGCAAGAGAGTGAGCACTTTCTGATCACGCCCACGCACTGATATTGATACTACTCGCAGACAAACACAGGATTTCCTACTTCTACTTTTTTTTTTTTTTAAAGAGAAAAATCACTGTACGGTGTGTTTTAATTACTTGATACACAGTATACTGTACTTACTATCTGTCTTATACTTCCTGCATGCTCTGAAAGGAAAATCATCAACGATAGAGCGGTGTGAAGTGGAAACAAATAAGATAAAGGGTTTTCATGAGACCCAATACACCTTCAAATAAAACATATCTTCTTTTTTTTTTTTTTTAAATTTGTCTGAGTGAAATTTTAACAAAGGCATTCTGATTGCTGGGTGTGACGTGAAATATAGTGCCATGATAGGTAAGGCTCAATCCGTGCAAAAATGTTCATAAAACGTACATAAAGGGCTGAATTATGGAACTACGTACCGGTACCAAACGTCTAGTGCTTTTGTCTCAGTGTGTCCGTCCTGCCGATGAGCCTACACTTTAACAACTTCCTTCCTTCACTAAATTCATTGTTTCCAGTGGTGCTATTTTTAAAGCAGTGTTTCACCCAGTCTCCCTTAGGATCTCTCTCTCTCTCTCTCTCTCTCGCTCTCGCCATTTGCTGTATAAACACACAGAGGCAGTGTGAGTGCATTTTCCTGGTCCTGATGACAAAAGTAGGCCGAGAGACCTAGAGAGAGAGAGAGAGAGAGAGAGAGAGAATCTCCAGGGAGCATGAGGTTAAATTTTATTTTATCCCTCCCCTCCATACACACATCATGATCTCTTTCTCGTCTGTTGTATTCAAATGAATTAGATAAGTCAGGCTTTGATAAGACCGAGGTAATGTAACCTATGTCGCATGCCGCAGTGAGAGGCATGGGAACTCGTACGTCAGGTCACGACGACGTACGAGAATCCAGTCCTTCGCGATGAACACGTAGCCGCACGCATCAGTGGATTAATCTGCCTTTTTATTCACCGCGACCTCAGGATGTTATTTTCCAGGAGCATGGTGGACGCGCCACGTAATCTCAGCCTAATCATAAAGTCTGTTTTGATTTACTTCACATGCTTTCTGTAATTAGATGCTTAGTTCACATTTATGGAAGGAGTCTCCAGTGTCAGAGCTTTGTAACTTTGTCAAGTTCCCACCACTTTCTTGGGAAGCTGTGTGTGTGTTATTTTTAATTTTTTTTTTTTTTTACTTCAAGCGCAAGAAATAAGAGCAGCTGGTGAAGGAAACTGTTCCGAGCTGTTCTGCGGTGTTAATGCACCATCGCTGGTCATTACCCCGAGTGTGTGACTCAACCTGACAAAACGAGCTGCCTCATTTCTAACGGGCTCCCGTTGCCGTGGCAACGTGCCAGCTGCCTTCTGCCCAGCCCCCACGCGTACGATTACACGAGGTCCGATCATGTGAAAGCACTCTGTCCTTTTCTTCTCTTCCTGATCAGTCTCTTATTCACAAACTGAACTCGCTATTCAGACTGCAGGAATTCATCCTTTCTCTCCTGACGGAACGGATATCGTGCGCCTCGGGTTTGAGCTCGTTAATTAACCACGTGCTAAATGGGTTGATCGGTGAGGCTGAATTCCGAGCTGAACCGCCTATTCTTCAGCTGTTCGTGGTACAATGAAAGAAATTATGAGGCGATAAAAATAAAACGATAGAAACTACATGACTTAAATTGTGAGAGAGAGAGAGAGAGAGAGAGAGAGAGAGGAGAGCAGGTGTGAGCTACTGTATGCCTGGTCAGGTGGATTACTGCAAAATGAGAGGATTGGTCTGTCATCCATCTGTGTCAGCAAAGCGAGTGAAAAAGAAATGGGGGGTGGGGTAGAGAGACAAAAATAGAGAGGAAGATAGAAAGACAGACTGAAACATCACTGAAGCACCACTCTTATCATTTATAGTGAGTCAGCTCCGTGTGATTGGCATCATTCAGAAAAAAAAAAAATTAAAATGTTAAACATCCTGAAACACACACACATCCTTGTGAGGACCTTCCACTGACGTACTATACAAGTCCAAAAATGCTATACAAGTCCAAAAACCGGCCGTAACCTTTACATCAGACACCAAACGGAAATTGTTTGACTTGTTTAGGTTTTGGTGTTTTTTTTTTTTTCCCCCCGCATTGAAATAAAAACTGTGGTTTTTGAAAAAGCCATTTTCCTCATGCGGTCCCCACAAACTCTTAAAGTCCCCACAAGGCCAAAACTCGGCTAACTCATATACTCCTATGCCTGTGTGCGCATTTGGCACACACTCATTCAATGAGGTGATATTTCGCAAAACCAAGCCACCTACTGGCATGATTTTCCCACTGGAGGTGGGGAAAAAACCTGGAGAATACAGAGAAAACCCATACGAGCCTTCGTGGGAGGTTAGATAAGAGTTCGTTAGCGTGACATAAAAGTGGTCTGCGTTTAAGGGTTAAAGTGTGGGTTGCGATATGGTTCAGCAGATACAGCCAAAAGTCCCGTAATTTGTCAAATAGTAATTTGTCTCAGAAACACATGGAAATCATATTTGACGAATTGTAAGCCCCAAAAGAAGCAGCTGAGCTACCTATAGGTCCTTAACACGCATGTACACACCAAGACTCGTGAACAAGTAAACAAGCTGGTAATCACCAGATTTACTTGGCAGAGATTGGTGAGTGCGCACTGTTTGGACAAATAAACAGGACTGAAAAAGGACATGTCCATATTCTGTGGTGGCTCAGGAAGACGTTTATAGACCTTTAAGAAACGGAGATTTATGAGCTATGAAAAAGTCCACAGATCCATCTTCTGTCTTTTATCTCTATTTGACATACCCAGGCACTTGCTGGGAAGCCGGCTCCTTATTAGTGATGCCGTGTGCAGGTAACGTGAGTGAAGTTTATTCAGCCTACGTTTGACTCCATACCATGACACCAGGCTTTTGTGGTTGAACAATACCGAATGAATTGGCACTAATATGCGCCTTTACCTTTATCAAGTGACCTGCCTCACAGACTGCAGATAAATATCTAGGCGCTCACAGCCACCTAATATCACCACTGTATATCACATTTGAGCCAGGGCATTCTACAGAGACACTTGTCATTATTGTGTTCATTGCCACATCATAAATTACGACACAGGACCTTGGAGGGAAACAGGGACGAAGCACCTGTTGGAACTGATGAACAGATCGATCGGTAAACTGACTTTTGCAAAACCATAATGGACCTAGTTTTGTTGCTACCGCTGTCTGCTTGACAGATTAAATCAGCCACTGAGAAAAGACAAAGCACTTACTTCTGATCCTTGCTCCTGTACATGGCAGGATTCACTGTCTCCTTCAGAGAAGGATCCAGACTCATCGCTCGAGTTGGTTCCGTATGCCTGCTCGCACTTGATTTTTGGCCTTGCTGGGCCAAACAACACGTCAGTACCTGTGCCCAGTTCCTGTGGGTCAGTTGGCATGCAACGGGTCATGTTGGAGCAAGGTGACGAGGAGAACTCGAACTGGGGCAGGCTGCATGGAGAGCCACCACTGCCGTCCTCGGCATAGGAATACGACGAGCAGGAGCTGGAGGTGCGGGTGCGTGTCTCGGAGGGCGGTGAGCGTGGGCACACCTTTATGGGCACAGGGCAGCTGGTGTTTGGCCTTTGGCGGCACAGAAGCATCGACACTTCGCTGGAAGCAGCACCGGAGGAAAAACTCTGCGAGCTGGGCAGTGATTGGCTGCCGCCAACCCACAGTCCTTTGGGCAGGTGGTCAGCCAGCTCCTTGTCATGGGAGTTACTGCCTGGATAGGAATGGGCAGGTGTGGGCAGCTGCTCACAGGCTCCTGATGAAAAGATGACGCTGCGCCGGTCTAGCTCCACTTCCTGCTTACACACACCGTCACAGGATGCCGACTTCAGAGACAGTCCCGTGGAGAAGCTGTCAGCATCTTTGGGGAAGGCCACAGGCACCTGTGAAGGCCTGTAGTCCTTTTTGTGCTCTCCCTGAGTGCTTGCTTTGACCTGGGTGCAGGCCAGTCTGCTGGCATTAAGCTGCTGGGAAGTGTTGGCCAAATCCGAGATACCGCGCTTGAAAAGACCATGCAGTCCATTGCCATCCAACTCCATTTCGGCCATGCCATTGTCCTTGTCCCTGCCGTCATCCTCGTCACCTGACAGACCAAGTGCGATGGGCTCGTCCTCGCCCTCCTGCGGCTCCTGCTTGATATGAGTCACAGCTGACCCGCTGAGCAATGTGCTTGGGAAACCTGAGGTACTACTGGTATGTGAGGAGCTCTCGTTGGTGTTGTGCTTACTACAAGCCTGCTGATACTTCCTGTACTTTGGGCAGCGTGGCAGATCCGAGGAGACCTGCTGTTCTGAGTCCACTTGTCCATCTGGGAAGTCAGCGTTTGGTACTAGCCGCTCATGGTCTGGCCGCCGCAGAGCACTGAGGGCATCTGGATGGTGCCGAGAACGTGGAGAAGCAGCCCATGTCGCCGGTGCATTCGGTGTCATGGCCGGCGCCTCAGCTTGCATGCGGTCATCTTCTGAATGGTTGCTCTCTGGCGCCACCTTTTGGCAGAGCAGGGCCCCGTCTTCCTCACTCCGCAGCTGTGCCTCCAGGAAACGGAAGCAGGAGTCCTCTAGGTTGTGCATGCGCAGGAAGTCGGCACAGCGTATCACTTCCTGGATGTTGTCACGGCTGAGCAGCAACTTGGCTGTGTAGGCAAACTGCAACAATGGCGCGAAGCCCCTGGCAGTGACCTGCACACACACACATACACACACATACATACACAAAACACAATGGAAAATGTTAATGATACCATCAGCAATGCTATTGTGCTCGGCAGTTGGAGTGTGCAGACACAAATTGACAGCTCTAATGACCATCAACAAAAAAAGTAATCTTATATTGGGTCAGCACTGAATGTTCTACAGTATAAAATGGCCAAAAATAGCAGCAGCAGACCAGCAGGTAACGATCAACCAAATTCCACCCCTTGTCCCAGACTGCCTATATTCTGTCCTAGGCTGGCCTTTTTCGTCCTCTGGCTGGCTGAACAGATGGTGCCCCCTGCTGAGCCTTGGTGGTATGACAGTGCAAGGAGCACAGGACCATATGGGACTGTCTGGGTCCTGTCAGCCCAAATGCATGGGGTCTGAGAGATGGATGAAGAGAGGGAAGGACAGAGATCGAAGCCTGCATGTCAACCCTAGTGCTGGTTATTAGGTAAATGTCTGAGTCTGCAAAGTTTTGCTGCCTTTTAAGCCAACGCAAGTGACTACATATAGATGCTGGGTGACGAATCAGGCGTTGACTGGAACATTTGGAAAATGTGTGAATCATCTCACAAAAGCAGTTGTCCCTTTGCTTCTGCATTTCTTTCTCCACCTTTTTTATTCCTGTTGCCCCTGTCAAAGGTATATTATTGGTCCTGTCTCATGTAACACCATAACCTTGGGAAACAATTTAGAATAAAAAAGTAAAAATGTGTGCAATTTATACGACAATAAAATTGACATTGGCTCTGCCTGTCTGAGTTATGAGTCATGTTTTGGCCCGGCGTTATGCCTGTGAGCCACACTCACTACTAGGTGTTCTCTACTCTGTGGTGTACTGCAATGACTCAACTTTGATCTGGGCCAGTATTGTTTCCATGTACAAAGCAGTCTCTTTTTTCTGCCGGGGTGACATAAAATCTGGCATCGTGACTTATCTCAGTACAGAGTCTCAAGAGCGCTGGAGAAACACTTTGTTCTGAATAGTGCTGGAGAAAGCCGTCTTCACTTGCTGTTTGGATCTATTGTTGATACAGAGAGTTGCGCGCATACTCTGGCTGGTTGTCCTTAAGAGCCTGAATATGGAAAGATTAAGCACCATAAACTGCACCGTTTGCTGTGTGTGAATTTTTCCATGTGGAAAAACACGCAAATGTAGATGGAGGACGAAAAGCCACTTGCAGGCAGAAAGGAACGCCCGAACCTGGTGAATCATTTGTAGAGATATGAGTCGAAATATCACCACCGGGAAAGAACCTGCACTGTACGTATATAGATATATGGGGTCTGAGTAAAATTTGCAACAATGCTAGACTTAAAACGTACTTAGCTAAGCATGAAAAACTCCATCTTTCAAGGACTCATAGCTAAGCACACAGCAAATAGTACAAACTAATGCGTAGTAGTTACTACACAATATGATTGAAGGTTAATTAATGATTAATAATCAACAAGTTTGGTCCTTTGTTCCAAAACAACTGACACCTGGTCCCAATTCTGAAACGTTTTCTATCTGCTCTATATTGTATGGAGGATTCTCCAAAAAACGGATTAAAAACATGAAGTTATTTAACAAAGGACGTCGTATCCAGTGTTGTAGTCGAGCCACTAAACCTCGAGTCCGAGTCCCCAGTGTTCAAGTCCAAGTCATTAAAGAAAAATTCGAGTCGAGTCCAAGACTCAAACCGTACCATTTGACGGTGCTGACTTTATGTGAAAGTGTCTCTGCTACTGTGTCGGACTGACGTTCCTGCTCGACCGCCCCGTTTTAGTTAACAGGCTACAGACAAAAAGCTTGTTCATCGCTCAGCAAGCCCCGCCCACTATCAACAAGGCAAATAACATGAGAGAGGGTTAACGCTAGCTAGTTCATCGCTCAGCAAGGAAGCCCCGCCAACGATCAACAGAGCAATGAACACAGCGCGTCACTTCCTTCTCTGGGTGGAGTCTTGCCAAACGGCGATTGAAGTTCGAGGTTGTCCCCGTCGCCTCCTCGATAGTTCTTCTACATATGGAACACATACTGTAGCAGTGCATTTTTTCCCACTGCACAAGAAGTCTGTATAAGCGGCGCGGACAATCCTCGCGGCGTTCTCTCCAGGCATTTTACCACCATTAACGTTAGTTTGTTCCTGAATATGATGTATGAACAGGTGAATGCGCATTCTCTTGCATGAAATTAGGATAAAAATTAATGTAGACATAAATAGAAATATCTTATGCCAAATTATTATGGCACGTTACAAAAAATAAAGTAAAAATCCGAGTCCTCGTCTCCAATTTACGAGTCCGAATGCAGTTGATGCACGAGTCTGAGTCATCAGCGCTCAAGTCCAAGTCAAGTCACGAGTCCTTGAAATTAGGGCACGAGTCCTGGACTCGGCGGCACAGTGGTGTAGTGGTTAGCGCTGTCGCCTCACAGCAAGAAGGTCCGGGTTCGAGCCCTGTGGCCGGCGAGGGCCTTTCTGTGCGGAGTTTGCATGTTCTCCCCGTGTCCGCGTGGGTTTCCTCCGGGTGCTCCGCTTTCCCCCACAGTCCAAAGACATGCAGGTTAGGTTAACTGGTGACTCTAAATTGACCGTAGGTGTGAATGGTTGTCTATGTGTCAGCCCTGTGATGACCTGGCGACTTGTCCAGGGTGTACCCCGCCTTTCGCCCGTAGTCAGCTGGGATAGGCTCCAGCTTGCCTGCGACCCTGTAGAACAGGATAAAGCGGCTAGACATAATGAGATGAGAGAGATGAGATGAGTCCTGGACTCGGGTACTACAAGCCTGGTTGTATCACATGGTGAGATGATGAAGTTTTCTGGAAGGAGATGTTTATTTAATATTTTACGCACGGAGTCTCCAGTGTCACTGGTTTGTAACGGTTAGATGTTTCCGAACAAGTCTTTCCTGGACTTTCGGCCAGATTTATCTATCTATCTATCTACAGCTACTTCAAGAAAGTTTATAGCTGCTAGAATGGAAGAGTCACGAGGAATTAACTGGTCTCAAATGCCCTCAAGTGTTTAATCCCTTACTTACCTCCTCCTCTGCTGTAATACTACAAGTACCGTGCATCAACCCTAACACCAGCAATCTACTACTGGATTACAAACCCTTCATCTTGATTCCGAACCTCTAAAGTACCGTTTAATAAAAACCCTCGACGCTTTGTACGCTTCCTGCGTGCATGATGTTATCTGATCAAGACAGACTTTTGTTTGTTGAATGTTAAAGCAAATCTGTCATGTAGAGCTGGATACCAAGAAAGCAGTGCATGAAGTGTGTGTGTGTGAGAGAGAGGGACAGAAACAGAGCGGGTTGGGATGATGTCATTATGGAAGGACTTTAATAGTACATTCAGTCCTGTTTGTAAATTCGCTCCTGAAATTAGAGATCACAGGGCAGCAGCATGCCGAAGGATTTTCCGACATACATGACAATTTTAAGGCTTAAAAACATATCACGGGCAATAAAGAGCAACGAGACGGGCAGGGCTCAGGACTGTCTGGCTTCCAGGAGGTAACTGTAGGAGCTGGCAGAGACAGAGAGAGAGATGCAGACAGGGAGAAAGCAGTAGCAGTGATCAGTCATTGTTGAGAGGAAGCTGCTGACTCGTAATCTCTGGTGGGGGGATGGAAGTGTGTGTGTATGAGCATGTGTATAAAAAGGGGGCAGGGAAGAGACTCTGACTGGACACATGTGATCATGCTAGCAGTGCGACAGAGCTCGAAAAGAAAGGACTAAAAAGCAGAAGGGGAAGAGAGAAATAAATACAGATCTTAAGTGGACGCATGTCTGTCTTTCTCTATCTTTCTTTTGTATCCGATCTCTCTCGGTGAGCAGAAGTGCTGAGCGCACGCTGGATCTGCTTTCAGCTGACATCAGCAGCTGCAGCCCGCAGCAGCACATCACTATGGAGCCTGCACCATCTGTGACACACACACACACTGAAACATGCACACACATTCCTCCTTTCCCGATCCAGACGCACCAAATGAGCGAGATGAGGAATGAAGGACGAGTAGCGGGTCGAGAGATAGAGAGAAGGATTAAAGAGAGACGCGCACACAAGACACAAAGGCATCCACAGATCACTATGATAGGGAGAAAATGAGGAAACGAAAGACGATTACTGAAGGAAAGTGGGGGAAATTAAGGAAGTGAGGCTCATTAACAGAAGGACTTTGACATATGAAGCGACGTTCGCTTAACAGCGAATACTATACGTACACAAAGAACCCCATATATCAGCGTGACAGATCTGGGTCATTTATTCTAATCTAGACTTGCTCTCTCTCTCTCTCTCTCCCTCTTTATATTCTAAGTGGTCAGATCATAATAGAAAATAATAAAGAGATCTCACACAGCCTGACAAAGCAAGCAGGAATCCTGCCAAAATAAGCTGCAGGTCATGGAATACAGTCGAACCCCAAACCCCTCTCTCTCTCTCTCTCTCTCTCACACACACACACAAAGTCACAATCAGCTCTCTCACCCCACAGACTTTTACCGTTGCACTCTTCCTTTCTTCTAGATCACCTTTTCAGACCTCGATAGCAGACATGTCTAATTGATGCCAATGCGCCATTTTCCTGCATGTCATGAATGATAACGCATGACAATGACACACACACACACACACACACAGAGCAGCACCGGGAGATGGCAGAAATCGAAAATCTGCTGACTAGCCTTCAAATCCAGACACAATAATACGTGTCTCGTTTCACTATTTTCGGAATCTCCTTTGGAGTCGAAGTGAACAAATGAGTGCATTCGTTGCACAATTACCCCGAGATCTACACTACCGTTCAAAAGTTTGGGGTCACTTTGAAATGTCCTTATTTTTGAAAGAAAAGCACTGTTCTTTTCAATGAAGATCACTTTAAACTAATCAGAAATACACTCTATACATTCAGTGCGTTTACATGCACATCCAAATCGAGCTACTGTCGGTAATCGAGCTAAGGGTCCCAGCAGGGGTGCCAGAGAAATCCAATCCTACATGCACGCAAGTTAATCGAGCTATTGTGAGGGGTACACTGTGCACCCGAGCCATCGTGTTGGTACACTTCCGGTTGTCATCATGAAGAAGAGCTATTCAAGAGTATAAACAAAGTTATCGCAGTGTTGCCAGATACTGCTGACGTTTTCCAGCCCAAAACATGTTCAAATCCGCCAAAATGCACTTAAAACCGCCCAATCTGGCAACACTGGCAGTTCTGTGTTCACAAGTTCCGTGCTCAAGCTGTGAGGCTTGCTCTAACAGACTGTAGGGCTACAAACTGTCCTGCGCAGACCACTGTTTTGTAAGACAACTTATTTTGCACAATTGTATATTTTTCTAAAGTCCATTTTTTGCTTACAATTTAACTTATGTCTTAATAAACACACAAAAAGTTCAATTGTTTTGTTTTTATTGACATTCTTCAGATGTTGGACATATATATACACACACAAATACAGTGACTTGTTTATGTACACAATTCACAGCTATGCAACAGCTGTACAGATGTATTTGGTGATACAGTAAGTGAGCTAAATTTTAACAGTGCAAACAATGCCACAAAAAGAAAAGATTCATGCCGTTGTCATGATTCGTTGTCATGCCGACCGAGGCTGTTGTGTTTCCCGCTTGTGGTCTCGTCACTCGTCACTTCCGGAAGGGGCAGTGCTGGAGTAAGTAGCTCGACTACGTAGCTCAATAGGGTTTACATGCACTAAGTAGCTCGGCTACAATCGCATAATCTAGGTCGTGTAGCTCGATTCCGAGAAATCAAGTTCGGTTCAATTTCAGCCGAATTAAGGTGTATACATGGCATTTTGAACTTCGATTTCAGTCGAGCAACGGCAGAAATTCGATTCTCTCTATGTGCATGTAAACACAGTGATTGCTAATGTGGTAAATGACTATTCTAGCTGCAAATGTCTGGTTTTTGGTGCAATATCTCCATAGGTGTATAGAGGCCCATTTCCAGCAACTATCACTCCTAATGGTACAATGTGTTTGCTCATTGCCTCAGAAGGCTAATGGATGATTAGAAAACCCTTGTACAATCATGTTAGCACAGCTGAAAACAGTTTAGCTCTTTAGAGAAGCTATAAAACTGACCTTCCTTTGAGCAGATTGAGTTTCTGGAGCATCACATTTGTGGGGTCGATTAAATGCTCAAAATGGCCAGAAAAATGTCTTGACTATATTTTCTATTCATTTTACAACTTATGGTGGTAAATAAAAGTGTGACTTTTCATGGAAAACACAACATTGTCTGGGTGACCCCAAACTTTTGAACGGTAGTGTACACAGCAAGCACAACGCACGGGCAAAAAGACTTCGAGCAATATAAATCAAGAGTAAACTACACTGACTCATATTAAGTTAACATTTTACTTTTACTGCAAATTAGCAGCCATTTAGCTTCCAGCTGTGGTATTAATGTATATTCGTATATATTAGAATATATATATTCATATACATCAAAAGCTTTTTTAAAATCACAATTATTTGTTGCACTGTTTTAATTTATAACTAATCAATATGACAAATAAGCGTAAAATACCGTACATAGTAGTGTATTTGGAAAATTATTATTATTTTTTTTTTTAAATCAGCAGTACTATCCCACACAAAAAGTACTGTATGGTAAGTTGTACTAAGTTTTCTTCTTCTTCTTCACTAATGAATCACTTTATATGCCGTTTTGTGATTAAAATAGACTAGACTTTAATTCCAAAATTCGGAACAATTCGAGATTATATGGAAAGATATAAAGGTTTAAATTTGGAGCTTAGGCGGCACGGTGGTGTAGTGGTTAGCGCTGTCGCCTCACAGCAAGAAGGTCCTGGGTTCGAGCCCCGTGGCCGGCAAGGGCCTTTCTGTACAGAGTTTGCATGTTCTCCCCGTGTCCGCCTGGGTTTCCTCCGGGTGCTCCGGTTTCCCCCACAGTCCAAAGACATGCAGGTTAGGTTAACTGGTGACTCTAAATTGACCGTAGGTGTGAATGTGAGTGTGAATGGTTGTCTGTGTCTATGTGTCAGCCCTGTGATGACCTGGCGACTTGTCCAGGGTGTACCCCGCCTTTCGCCCGTAGTCAGCTGGGATAGGCTCCAGCTTGCCTGCGACCCTGTAGAACAGGATAAAGCGGCTAGAGATAATGAGATGAGATTTAGAGCTTAGGGGCACAGCTACTACATTTTCCTTGTCAAAATTCAACCACACGGACCTCATTCCTTTAAAGTGAATTCAGTGCCCATAAACCACGCAAGCTTTTTTCCTTGTACAAAGCAACAATCATTATGTTGATTGACCGTGTGTTTTCGAACCACAGCTGATCCAAAAGGCCATAAATGAACGGAAAATCAATAAGATCAGCCGATTTTCAAGGAATCTGCCGAGACTGAACCGGAAGATCCCGAAGGGGTCCATGACGTCACAGGTGAACCAACCCAGGTATCAATTTCGTTCATGTGCACAGCAGTGATTAGACCATGGAATCACGCTTTGGAGAGAATTCTGATCGTGGACTAGAAGTCAACTGATTGACCAAGAGATCCTTTTGAAGATCTTTGAAACCTTGAAAATCATGAAAGATTCTTTCAAAGATCCTTTTAAGATGTTGGCTATTCAGGATTCCGTGGTATATCCTTACCCAATTCTTCTGAATCATAGTTACGTAAGTTTCAATCTATTTCCATCCTTGCCAATTCCGCTGAATTAGGATCATTTAAAAAAAAAAAATTGAAAGATCCTCATTAGATCCTCGAGGATCTTAAAGGATGGGGTGGCACGGTGGTGTAGTGGTTAGCGCTGTCACCTCACAGCAAGAAGGTCCTGGGTTCAAGCCCAGTGGCCGGCGAGGGCCTTTCTGTGTGGAGTTTGCATGTTGCCCGCGTGGGTTTCCCCCACAGTCCAAAGACTGTGTTAGGTTAGGTTAGGCTAATTGGTGTGACTAAATTGAGCGTAGGTGCGAATGAGTGTGAATGGTTGTCTGTGTCTATGTGTCAGCCCTGTGATGACCTGGCGACTTGTCCAGGGTGTACCCTGCCTTTTGCCCGTAGTCAGCTGGGATAGGCTCCAGCTTGCCTGCGACCCTGTAAGACAGGATAAAGCGGCTACAGATAATGGATGGATGGATCTTAAAGGATCCTTCCACGATCCTGATTAAATCCTTGAGGATTCCAGTTAAGATCCTTGCGGGGATCATTATGAGGATCTTCACAAATGAAACTCTTTGAAGATCTTTCTAAAAGATCCTTATCTTGAAGAGTCTTTGCCAGGTCTTTGACCAATCCTCATGGATCCTGAAAGATCCTGTGAGGTTTTTCCACCAGGGATCGGCCGTACACTACTTTCCACGGTGCACTGTGGCATACTCTGAGTGCACTATTATAGGGTGCAATAATTCTCACGGCAAAACGGCGAACTCACTCTACAGTCCACTATAGAGTGAGCAGTGAGTGGTTTCGGACACGGCGCAAAACGTTAGGGCAGAGAATTTAGCAAGAGTGCGATAAAATGGCCAATAAACTAATTTAAACATCAGCAGCACACAGTTTCTTATTTTGGATCGTGATGAGGTTCCATAGTCGCCCCTTTCTCTCTCTCTCACGTCGATACAAATCTGAAATTTGAAGACTTTGGGGTGGCTTTTTCCTCTGCACAAAAGCTGTGACAAAGGATAATCAGACCGCATGCTGAAATTGGCTCAGGAATATGATTTCCCTTTTAATGCCGTGTTTACAGCCAATCCACTCATTCCACACGTGGTATCACACTGCTCTGGTGGTGGTTAGTGATTTTTTTTTTTTCGGATTAAACCAGTGTAATAAATAATCCCTCCAGACTGTAGATTTACCACAGAGCTACAGACGGAGACGAGTCGTGACCTCGGTGTCCCCGAAACAAGGACTTCCTCTGTCTCTAGAGACTTCACAAGGGGTCGCACTCTCAACACGCCATTGCTGGTTTTGTTTCAGCAAAGAAACACGTCCTTCCTGTCTCACAGTTGCTCACTCTGTGTGTGTGTGTGCAAACGACTCCTCCTTTGTTTTAGCCCCCCTTTCTTCCGTCACCTGTGTCTTCGAGTCTTTCTGTATACGTCTACTGCATTCACTCTACATAAACACTACAGGTTTTTCAACACCTTACGTATGGTTATTACGGTTTATTCACTTTATCCACAGCCCTGCAGACAAAACAAAACGGCAAAGTATTAAACAAGTTTTTCATCAAAGACTTGCGTTGTCGTCTTGAAGGACTTGAGCGTCTAAATAAGTGCTTTATTAAAGCGCAGGTGCACTTGAGGAGTAAACTTGTTCAACCTGGAGACTTCTATTCAGTGCTGGTATTCATTATTCTTCCACCCACGGCATCATTTTGAAAAATGCTAAAAAGTGGACGAGGGGCTGAGGGGTAGGGTGAGTGGAGTGTGGTTTCACAGAGGGCATGAACATGGTGGTTTTTTTTTTTTGCAAATAAAAAAAATTTAATTACGTAGAGAAGCACCAAATGTGCGACTCCACGTCAGCATCGGCCTTGGAAGGTTCAGGATGATTTTAACCAGTAGATGACATTTTGAGCCATTTTCAATCCACAAAATTATGATTTTTAGAAAAAAAAATACTTTGGTCAATATTCACATCGACACTGATGTGTTTCATGACAGTATAGTTGTATCACTTAGCTTACAAAAACACAAACAAATAAAATGATCAAGATGTCCGCCTCTTCCTATTCGCTGTAGTTTGTATCCAAGAAAACAGCAGTGCCACAGTCGAGCCACTAAACCTCGAATCCGAGTCCAGTATCAAGTCCCCAGTGCTCGAGTCCGAGTCATTAAAGAAAATTTCGAGTCGAGTCCAAGAACAAGACTCCAACTGCACCATTTGACTGCCCCGTTTTAGTCGATAGGCAACAGATACTGTAAAAAGCTTGTTCATCGTTCAGCAAGCCCCGCCCACTATCAACAGGGCAAATAACATGAGAGAGGGTTAACACTAGCTAGTTCATCGCTCAGCAAGTCCCACTATCAACGTAGCGCGTCACTTCCATCTCTGGGTGTGGTCTTACCAAATGGCGATTGAAGTTCGAGGTCGTCTCCTCGATAGTTCTTCTACGTTATGGAACATATCCTGTAGCAGTGCATTTTTTCCCACTGCACAAGAAGTCTGTAGAAGCAAAGCGGACAATCCTAGCGGCGTTCTCTCCAGGCATTTTAGCGCCATTAACATTCGTTTGTTCCTGAACATGACGTATGAACAGGTGACTGTGCATTCTCTTGCATGAAATTAGTATAAACATTAACGTAGATTCAAAAAATAATGAAAAAAAATCAGAGTCCTCGTCTCCAATGTACGAGTCCGTGTCCAAGTCATCAGCGCTCAAGTCGCGAGTCCGTAAAATTAGGGCACGAGTCCGTCCTGGACTACAAGCCTGGAAAACAGACTGTAAAATATTTCTCAACTTACCTCTCGATATTCTCAACCTTGAGTTTCTAATTTCAGAATTTTTATTTTAGGTTGAAGTATTTACGGCGCATCCGTTCAAATTTTATTGACTTCAAAGTTTAATGCATCTGAATGTTTTATAAGACAACAAATGTTTGTTCAAAAACTTCCAGCGACAGAATTCCATAAAAAAAAACCCTGAAAAAAAAGTCTACAATTAAAAAACAAATTCATGATAGTAAAAAATAAATAAATATTTATTCATTCATATAAATGCAAAATATTTACAAAAAAAGGGAAAAATATAATTATAATTTTTGTACAAAAATTATTCCTTTAAATGCATTTATTTAATTAATTTTAGCACATTTTTCGTGGGTGGCACGGTGGTGTAGTGGTTAGCGCTGTCGCCTCACAGCAAGAAGGTCCGGGTTCGAGCCCCGTGGCCGGCGAGGGCCTTTCTGTGCAGAGTTTGCATGTTCTCTCCGTGTCCGCGTGGGTTTCCTCCGGGCGCTCCGGTTTCCCCCACAGTCCAAAGACATGCAGGTTAGGTTAACTGGTGACTCTAAATTGACCGTAGGTGTGAATGTGAGTGTGAATGGTTGTCTGTGTCTATGTATCAGCCCTGTGATGACCTGGCGACTTGCCCAGGGTGTACCCCGCCTTTCGCCCGTAGTCAGCTGGGATAGGCTCCAGCTTGCCTGCGACCCTGTAGAACAGGATAAAGCGGCTAGAGATAATGAGATGAGATGAATGAGACGTTTTTTGTCAAAATTTTATCATCAGTTAAAAAAAGTTGACACATTTTATAAAGCTGTCTCGATATTTAAAAGATCTCAGAAAAGTGCATCATTTAACACAGACCTGGGCATTTTACGGCCCGCGGGCCGCATCCGGCCCGTTGGTTCATTCTGACCGGCCCACGTAAGGTTAATTGGAAATTACAAAATAAACGTATTTTTCTAATTTTACCTCATGCATGGACTGAATGTGCATTGCTTTTATTTTGAAGTTGTGTTCAACAAAAACGCAATGCGTGTGACATGAACATGACATTTTTTTTTTTTTTTACACTACTTCCGTAATTTGTCCAGACCAACCACAAACTTGTACGTCATCCTTCAAACGGTCCAGCCAATCACATAGTGACCAGCAGGCGCCGGAGCCCGAGCCGATCTGTAGATCTGATTCCTACACCGAGTCGACGTTGTTGCGAGCAGGTCACGAAGACTTTAGCCCCCAAAATGTCCGCAAAAAGAAGAAAGGTACGGTAGATGCCGAATGCAGGGCTTTCAACAAAATATGGACTGCTAAGTATTGGCTCTACCTACATATGTGAACAAACATCTTCAGTGATGAAGTTTAACAAATCCAGGTATAGATCCTCTCTCACCAATGATCATCTGTCAGCTGTGCTTCGCATCTCCACCTCAGACATTCAACCTGACTCTGATGCACTCGTTAAAGACCAACAGAGACTAGATTTCTCTCACTGAACAATAAAAAACTGAAAAACACTAAATGAAGTGATTAGACTACAAATGTGGGCATCATTATTATAATATGATGTATCTTGCTTGATATTTGGAGTAGAAAGACAATATTGTGATGTCTTTATTGTGTTTTGGGGTGAATGTGACTGAAAAAAAATGGTACAAACGTTCACATTTTGTTAACCATTGTTTTGGGAAATTTGATTGAATAAATGACATTTTTTGTAAGGCAACCGCGTTTTTTCCATACTCTTACCAGTCTTAGCAGCTTGTAAAAACAATGTTATTTACTGCTTTATATAAAGAAAGACAATTAATATTATGCAGAATTTAGTTCAGCCTTTTGGTCCGGCCCTCCACAAAATGTTCTGTTTCTCATGTGGCCCCATGGAAAAAATAATTGCCCACCCCTGATTTAACACGATATTATATTCAGTATTATATTCTCATACGGCCCAGTCCTGACAGCCTGAACGTTCCGGTTACGGTTTGTCCTTTTTACTCATTGCGAGTGTGTTAGTGGCAGTGTGTATGATTCAATCCTTAGGATTACAGCGCTTGACCCACTAAGCAACCAGTTTGTGTGTGCGCGCGAGACTGTTTGTTTGTGAGCGAGACAGAACCATAAATACCTGCCTCACATTTACCTTTTCAACCCTCCGTAAATCCTCATCCCTTACAACTTCTTTTCCAAATAAGGCCTGGCTGTCAGACAGACCGGAGAAAAGGATTAGTCTTTATTTAGTCTGACCGAGTCGTGGCCTCGGATTCCTCCAAAAACCACACACTGATTGCTTGTCATCAATAGCGGCACTAATTATGTCCATACCTCAGCTAGTGAGTAATGAAAGGTGCTTCAGGGCAAGGCTGACAAGTGAGCAACTTTCAGCGTTAGCTTGTGGTTTGATGAATCGCACATACACATCCAGGAACAGCTCAGCTGTCAGTCTTACGGAACAAAAGGCATGATGCGAGTTCATCGCCAAATCACAATCAGAAAGAGCTCTTCTTAACGAGTGATAAGAATTCAATTCGATTTATTTGTACGAATCAAATATTTGATTCAGTCAATTCAAGCTCTCTAAAATGACAAAAACTTTGCGAACACAGTTTTAATTTCGTCGTCGATCGCAATCTATAGCATTAATAAAGAAACTCTCCATGCAGCCGAACGTCTGAGTGAGTTATAGGATCGGATCTCGATTCACTGGTCCGACTCAGCCAGTGAGTCAAGCCCAAGACCGTCCAGTATTTAAACCGTTTTCATCATGGAATCAGTTTGGCTCACGAGTCAGAGCTTAAAGCACATTGAACTGAAGGTTTTTTTTTTTAATCAGTTCAAACTGTTTAAACCAGTAACACTAACATCGTCTCGAACGACAGCTACGTTTGATTCGGATCGACTTGTGAACCAGGTGGAACGATTCACTAAAAAGAATCGGTACAAAAGAACGATTCGTTCACAGGTTATTTCCAACACTGAGCTGATTAGTTACTTTGCCTCGCATCGAAAATCAGTCTGCTACGAAATCAAAAATGGAGTGGAAACGCTACATGACGTTGGGTGAGACCTCATCCTGCCACTTTCCTGAGAAAATTCAATTTCAGGGCTAATGTAAAAGGTGATGCTGGGTGTTTTTCCCATTCATGCACCTCTTAGTCACTTTACACCCCTGGGAGGTAAAATATGCAAAGACTAAACACATCTCCGGGTTGTGATAATTACTTCAACATGGCACAAATTGAAAAAATTCTTTCCTTCTCTTGTCTGAAGTGTTGAGAATGTGCAGTTACAGCTGAGAATGTCATGAAAATAAGGCTTTGAAAGCGATTCTGATTCCACACACCTTTTTTTCCAATTTTAACACACAAGTGTGTCATACAAAGCCAGAAACCATAAAACGTGACCTGTCGGAGATACTGAACAGTTCGAGACGACATCTCGAACATGGAAGGCGCTAAACTAGAGGTTGTAAAGTTAAAGAAGATACGGAGCAGGTCTCGGTTAAGGTTCGAGCGATCGTCCACGTGGTGTTTGTGTGGGCACGTTTGAAAATTTGACTCTTAATTGGTAAGGATTGTCCGCTTTTTGACAGGAAAATCCCAATGTCCAAAAACAAGCAAAAAACAAAACACACAACCAAACAAAACCCAAAACCACCACCAAGTATGATTTACGTTTGTACGTAAAACTAAAAGTGGTCAAATTTTCCTTTTGGTTATTGAGGTTAAACTCAGGGTTGGGTGTCAACACCACAGAGTTCAACGCTAAACCCTGTGTCAAAAAAAAAAAAGCAAACAAAAACCAAACAATATGGGGTGTGTGTGTGTGTTTCAGTGGTGATGGAATCCATGTGGCTGTTGGTATGTCGAGTTCCAGTGCTGAATCACTCACACCACCACAAAGACACACACATACACCCCAAACACTGCTGAATCATAGTGACACAGCTTAGCCAAGGAGCTCTGACTGCGGCACACACACACACACACACACACACACACACACACACACACACACACACACACACACACACACACACACACACATTCTCTCGAGCTATCTCTTTCTCGATCTAAGAGCAAGTGCCTGGAATCAATAAACGAGCTTCAGGAATGTGCCTGTGTTTTATTGCTCTTACACCATGACAACCATGTTTTATTTACTGAAATACAGCAAAGTTTCATACTTTTTATCCATATCCTGGTTGAACATTTAATGTTTTCGAACGTCTGTGAAACGAATGAGCTCCTGTTATCACAGCTGTAATTGATAAGTTGTTACCTTTCTAACCCTTCTTGAACTTAATCAGGCAAAAAGGAACGCAACGTGTCATGTTACGGAAAAATCGAAACCTGGAATGCTGTTGGAAAAGTTACGTCTTTATATCCGACTGTGACAAAGAACTGGCGCTGGAGACTCCTTCCGAAAATGTTCAACGAATATCTCTTCAGTGGGGAGGAAAAACGTCCCCATATCAATATAAACAACATATTGCAGCTCTGTTTCCTGTCACCCGCTTGCAAATGTCACAAAATACCCAATACGCTCGCACGAGGTGGTTTTTCAGATGGTGCGACAAAGCAATACTTCGCAAAATTGAGATGAAAAACATGTTTTTTGCATTTGATTAAACGCTAGGGCCATTTCGGTGGAATCCTGGGTCAAAGATCAGGTCTTGGAGATCCAAACCATTGCATATCCCAGCTTGAATCGCAATAACATAACAAGGTTCGATAAATACGTAAGGATTCACTGAAAACTACTTGTCACCTGTTTATCTGAACAAGCCACACAATATTCTATATACAGAGGATATTACACTGTTGCACAAAGATATGAAGTTTATCTTCGAGTGGTGAACATACATATATATACACACACACACACACACACATATATATATATATATATACACTAGTGCATCTCAAAAAATTTGAATATTGTGAAAAAGGTCAATATTTTCCATCAGTTATTTAAGAAAGTGAAAATGTTATATATTATAGACTCATTACACATAAACTAAAATGTTTCAAGCATTTTTCTATTTTAATTTTAATCAGTATGGCATACAGTACAAAAACATAAAAAAACCATCTCAAAATATTAGAATATTTCATTTCGAGTTTGAGTAAAACAGTATGAACACAGTGTATCTCTCGGTCTAGTTCAGTACACACAACCACAATCATGGGGAAGACTGCTGACTTGACTGTTGTCCAGAAGATGATCACTGATGCCCTCCACAAGGAGGGTAAGCCACAAAAGGTCATTGCTGAAAAGGGTGGCTGGAAAAGGTGCACAAGCAACAGGGATGGCCGCAGTCTTGAGAGGATTGTCAAGAAAAGTTGATTCAAGAACTTGGGAGAGCTTCACAAGGAGTGGACTGAGGCTGGTGTCAGTGTATCAAGACCCATCACGAACAGACATCTTCAAGAAAGGGGATACAACTTTCGCATTCCTAATATCAAGCCACTCCTGAGCCAGAGACAATGTCAGAAGTGTCTTATCTGGGCTAAGGAGAGAAAGAAATGGACTGTTGCTCAGTGGTCCAAAGTCCTTTTTTCAGATGAAAGTACATTTTGCATTTAATTTGGAAATCACGGTTCTAGAGTCTGGAGGAACAGTGGAGAGGCACAGAATCCAAGGTGTTTGAAGCCCAGTGTGAAGTTTCCACAGTCTGTGATGATTTGGGGTGCCATGTCATCTGCTGGTGTTGGTCCACTGTATTTTATCAAGTCCAAAGTCAACACAGCCATCTACCAGGAGATTTTAGAGCACTTCATGCTTCCATCTGCTGACGAGCTTTTTGGAGATGCTGATTTCCTTTTCCAGCAGGACTTAGCACCTACCCACAGTGACAAAACTACTACCAAATGGTTTGCTGACCATGATATTACTGTGTTTGATTGGCCAGCCAACTTGCCTGACCTGAACCCCATAGAGAATCTATGGGGTATTGTCAAGAGGAAGATGAGAAACACCCGACCCAAAAATACAGATACGCTGAAGGCCACTATCAAAGCAATCTGGGCTTCAGTAACACCTCAGCAGTGCCACAGACTGATCACCTCCATACCATACCGCATTGATACAGTAATTCATGGTAAAGGAGCCCCAACCAAGTATTGAGTGTATAAATGAATATACTTTTCAGAAGTTGGATATTTCTGTATTGTAAATCCTTTTTTTGATTGATCTTAGGGAATATTCTAATAATTTGAGATACTGGATTTCTGATTTTCATGAGCTATAAGCCATAATCATCAAAATTAAAACAAAAAGGCTTTAAATATTTAACTTTACATGTAATGAATATAGAATATATGAAAGTTGACCTTTTTGAATTAAATTATGAAAAAAGGAACTTTTTCATGGTATTCTAATTTTTTGAGATGCACTAGTATATTCA
This sequence comes from Neoarius graeffei, assembly GCF_027579695.1. NCBI lineage: Eukaryota > Metazoa > Chordata > Actinopteri > Siluriformes > Ariidae > Neoarius > Neoarius graeffei. The sequence continues at coordinate 18,256,247 of NC_083570.1, forward strand.
CGAGTGAACATTTTTAACACGAGAAGATAAACTTCACATCTTCACACCACCGTGTAATATTCTTTTATATTCTTCAATTTGACAACGCTCATCTAGTCAGCGGGAAAATACTGGGAGTGACATCATCGGAATGAAATATCAGGAATTATTATCCATACAGGACACTTTTTCCATGGAATAAAAACACGTGTTCTAGTCCCTTCTGGCAAGTTTCATTCATTTGGTTCAATAGCATGGAATATTGTTAGCATATCGATTATGCTTTGTGTATTACGCCACTCTACCCAATGGAGAATGAGCGTTGAATATGGTTTACGATATTGCATGGTTGTCAAGACAACATGACATCATCTGTCAAAGGTGATGCGAATATCCAATGAAAATTTTCTGCTGCGTACGCACAAAAGCATTTCTTTGTTCTCCAGGAAACAGAAAGACGTGTCGAACACCCGAAAGGCAACCAAAACTCCATTAGATATTCTTCACGCATATTTACAAGAGAAAAACATACCAACGGACATCGAAAAACTGGAAGAGTGTGTGTGTGTCAGTGGTGAAGCATTACCATTAGAGCTGGGACTTGAACTCAGCCAAAACTTAGCCAGACACCAAAAAAACAACAAGGCAAAGGATTTTGTCAGGGATTAGCAGCAGGCTGCCAGGTCGCTCCGTTGTGTGTAGCTGTTGATGTTGATTTTAGAAGTAACTCAGTAAATTACACAGGGAAATGAATACTTAAGTCTGAGTCAAAAATAGTGTAGCAAGCGTGCAGTGTGGAAGAAGAGTCTGGAGACAGAAATCTTAGTTTCTCAGTCGTTAGCCTGTGCTACTTGCTCTCAATAGCACTGGCTTGACCGCTTTACTAGCATTCGCTAACACTACTGATGAATGCTACACTGGCTGGAAGGTGACTTCACTGCTGCACTGACGGTGCTGACTTGCAGTTAAGCTCATGTTGGCCTTCGAGAAGGCCTAGGGCGATAATTTATTTTTGTTGTTCCCCTCCCACTATAAATCAAAATCTGATTGGTTAATTCATCTGTCACTTTCTACATAAATATACACTGCCATGACCTTCTGTCCCGGCAATGAAGTCCTAACCAGTGAGTGAGCAGCTCGAAACTCTTCTCAGCCTCGAGACAACAAACAAAAAAAATCTCATTGGATAACTCGATTTTAATGTTTTCAGGACAGTAACCCTTTCATATCTGAAGCAAATTTGATAGGAAATGAGGCCAAATTAGAATTAGAAGAGAATAATCAGAATGAAATTATGAAAGAATGAAAGAACATTTGAAATGCTGATATGTTTGGGCCTTCTCTGAAGGTCTAGAAGGCCTGATGGTTCCTCTCTGGTGTATGTATAATAATAATAATAATAATAATAATGGCTTTTTTTCGTGGTATATCAGATATATTCCGTTCAGCGACTCGTCTTCGACTCGTTCAATACCATGCTAGCTGAATGGACTATATCTGATATACCACTCAACACCAGCCAATATTATTTAAATATGTCACTCAGATACGTGATGTATTTCCGACGAAACATACGAGTTTTTCAACACGAGAAGATAAACTTCATATCTTCAAGCCAACGTGTGATTTTCTTTTGATTATTTCGACACGTTCACAAACAAAAAGTGGCCAAATTTATCAAAACAATTCATTGATTTCCTCATGAGTGATGCATAGAGATTTAGGTCACAGTTTTGGTTCTCCATGTCCCAGATGGTACTCTTATGAAAAATATGAGTGGCGTATTTAAATAATATTGGCTGGCGTTGAGTGGTATATCAGATATACTGTATTCCATTTAGCTAGCATGGATTTCAGGTATATTCCATTCAGCTACTCGAGTCGAAGATGAGTAGCTGAATGGAATATACCTGATATACCATGAAAAAAAGCCAGGCATTATTATTATTATTATTATTATTATTATAATACATACACACTCTTCATATCAGCATTCTCAAAGGCCAATGCTAGCTTACCTAGGGCTCGGTGCTGTTAGCGTGGCAGTCCAGTTACCTTCCGGCTGGTGTAGTGATAGCGAAGGCCAATGCTAGCGCAGTAAAGCCGAATAATTTACTTTGTCACTTTTAAAATCAACATCGACAGCTCCACACAACAGAGCGACCTGGCAGCCAAAATTCTCTCTAAATCTTCCATTTTTAACGAAGCAAACCTGATGGCCATGTTTGTTTACAAACTGTCACAGTCACTCGTTAATGCAGAAGTTTTACGTCTTTGACATGTGACATCATGTTGTCTTGATAACCGTGCAATATTAGACACTTGTATGCCATCAATAAACCCACTAGAAAAGAATAGAATACATCTTTGTATTCCATGGAAAAAGTGTCCTGTATGTATAAAACAGTGGTGCTTGAAAGTTTGTGAACCCTTTAGAATTTTCTATATTTCTGCATAAATAGGACCTAAATCATCATCAGATTTTCACACAAGGGAACCCAGTTAATCAAAAGAGACAAAAATATTATACTTGGTGATTTATTTATTGAGGAAAATGATCCAATGTTGCATATCTGTGAGCGGCAAAAGTATGTGAACCTCTAGGATTAGCAGTTAATTTGAAGGTGAAATTAGAGTCAGGTGTTTTCAAATCAGGTGTGAGTGAGCACCCTGTTTTATTTCAAGAACAGGGATCTATCGAAGTCTGATCTTCACAACAAGTTTGTGGAAGTGCATCACAGCACGAACAAAGGAGATTTCTGAGGACCTCAGAAAACCATCAGGCTGGAAAAGGTTTACACAACCATCTCTAAAGAGTTTGGACTCCACCAATCCACAGTCAGATAGATTGTGTCCAAATGGAGGAAATTCAAGACCATTGTTACCCTCCCTAGGAGTGGTCGACCAAGAAAGATCATTCCAAGAGCAAGGCATGTAATAATCGGCGAGGTCACAAAGGACCCCAGGGTAACTTCTAAGCAACTGAAGGCCTCTCTCACATTGGCTAATATTAATGTTCATGAGTCCACCATCAGGAGAACACTGAACAACAATGGTGTGCATGGCAGGGTTGCAAGGAGAAAGCCACTGCTCTCCAAAAAGAACATTGATGCTCATCTGCAGTTTGCTAAAGATCACGTGGACAAGCAAGAAGGCTACTGGAAAAATGTTTTGTGGATGGATGAGAACAAAATAGAACTTTTTGGTTTAAATGAGAAGTATTATGTTTGCAGAAAGGAAAACACTGCATTCCAGCATAAGAACCTTATCCCATCTGTGAAACTTGGTGGTGGTAGTATCATGGTTTGGGCCTGTTTTGCTGCATCTGGGCCAGGACGGCTTGCCATCATTGATGGAACAATGAATTCTGAATTATAACAGTGAATTCTAAAGGAAAATGTCAGGACATCTGTCCATGAACTGAATCTCAAGAGAAGGTGGGTCATGCAGCAAGACAACGACCCTAAGCACACAAGTCGTTCTACCAAAGAATGGTTAAAGAAGAATAAAGTTAATGTTTTGGAATGGCCAAGTCAAAGTCCTGACCTTAATCCAATCGAAATGTTGTAGAAGGACCTGAAGCAAGCAGCTCATGTGAGGAAACCCACCAACATCCCAGAGTTGAAGCTGTTCTGTACGGAGGAATGGGCTAAAATTCCTTAGATCAACAGTTACCACAAACGTTTAGTTGCAGTTATTGCTGCACAAGGGGGTCACACCAGATACTGAAAGCAAAGGTTCACATACTTTTGCCACTCACAGATATGTAATATTGGATCATTTTCCTCAATAAATAAATGAGCAAGTATAATATTTTTGTCTCATTTGTTTAACTGGGTTCTCTCTATCTACTTTTAGGACTTGTTATACGCTGTGTATACATCTCAAATGTTGTATGTTGAACCTCCATAAACCTGGTTATGTAACATCACAGAGAATTCCCGGGAAGTTTGTACGGATGCCTTTTTTTCTCCCTTTTGCTGAAGATTCATGCTTCTGTTCAGAATCAAACAAAGAGCTGGTTAATAGCTTCTCTCTCTCTCTTTCTCTCTCTCTCTCTCTCTCTCTGAGCTAAACACACTCTGGCTAACACCGATGATGTCACCAGTCCAATGCGGCCCCTTCCGTTCAACAATAAACAAGGTCATCTTGGAGAAGAGAGAGAGAGAGAGAGCGCGCTCAGTAGGTCACAAGAACAAGGATGAAGGCAGGATGATGGGGAGGGGTGTGCTTTTGGTCTTTGCTCTTTTGTTTCACATTTCATCTGCAATAGATATTTTTCCCCAGCCCTTGCTCGATCTCTCAAACACGCAGGTTGTTGTTCTTTACGCTTATACGTCTTTAACGGAACGAGAGAGAGAGATTTTACATTCGAGGTGTAAGGCAATGACAAACACCATCTAAATATTCAAATCAATACTCAACTATCTTCAAATTTAAACCGCAAGTAGCCGTGACCTAATTGCAAACTTTTCTAATTAAATATGAGCCCTTTTCGAAACACTTTTTCCAGCTCAGGGATATCGAGCTGACAGCTGATAAAGTACTGGAGGTTTACTGCAGGAGAAAGAAAAAGAAGTGCAGACCTGGTTTTATATGACATGATATATAATTTTCAGTGGAATGCTTGTAAAAGTACTTTGTGGCAATTATTTTAATTAATCGTAAACTAATTCAGTGGGTGCTGGACACTCCAGACAATACAATAATAATAATAATAATAAATGTGACACCACATTAAAGGCAGGGTAAGTAATTTATTTGAGAAACTTTTTTTCGTATATTATTTCTTGAAATTCTCTTCACATCCTGACAGCAATGAAAAAATTATTCATTCTAAAAATGTTCGGTGTTTTCTTCCATGCAAAGGAGACATGAGGAAGTTGGATAGGACAACGATGTGCTCGTCCCCACCCCCAACACTTGACTCATCCGCCAGCAGTAGTCAGGCAGTGTGCATTCATGTGTTTTGGAGGACTGGATTTGAAGGGGCCGCTGAAGGGAGGGGGTGGGATTTTTTTTTTAGTTGGATACTTTCAAAATCGAGTTGACGCTTGCTGGTTTCTCCAAAATGACCTACCCTGCCTTTAAACATAACCATAAATGGAGAATATACAGTTGTGGTCAGAAGTTTACATACAGTGACATGAATGTCATCTTGGATATGAATGTCATGGCAATATTTGGGCTTTCAGTCATTTCTTTGAACTGTTCTTTTTCTGTGGCAGAATGATTGTACATCTTTAATTTAAAAAAGAAACACTAGAATTTGGTGCACAAGTTTTAATTTTCTTTGCGTGTTTTATGAAATCAACAGAGGGTCAAAATGATACATACAGGGAAAAAATATACATACAGCACATCTAATATTTGGGTAAAATGTCTCTTCATGAGACATTTTTGTTTACCATGAACAAGCTTCTGGCAGAATTCTGGTTGGATATTTCACGACTCTTCATGGTAGAATTGGTAGAGTTCAGTAAAAAAAAAATTTTCTTGGCATGGACTCGACTTATAAGCACGGTCCATATATTTTCAACAGGGTTGAAGTCAGGACTTGTTTGAAGCTTAATGCTAGCCTGCTTTATCCTCCACAACCAGCTCTGATGCGTGTTTGGGTTCATTGTCCTGTTGTAACTCCCAAGTCGTGTTCAAGTTTCTGATGGTTCATGCTGAAGAATCCTGAGGTCATCCTCCTTCTTCATTATTCCATCCACTTTGTGCAATAGTTCCACTGGCAGCAAAACAGCCCCAGAGCATGATGATCTTACCACCACCACCAGCTGGTACAGTGTCCCTCTGTACATGGTGGTCATTGTGGACAAACAACTCAATCTTTGTCTCATCTGACCATACAGCTTTCCTCCAGAAGGCTTTTTCTTTGTCTGTGTGGTCAGCTTCAAACTTTAGTTAAGCTCGAAGGTGTCAATTTTGGAGCAGGGGGTTATTTCTTGGATAGCAGCCTCTTAGTCCATGGTGATCTGAACTGAACTTCCTGACCATCCAAACCAATTTCCTTTCAGCTGAAGGTGACAGTTTGGGTTTTCTCGAAGCAAAGTGGCTTGGCAAAGTGACTACATCTCACAATAACTTGCATACAATTGTTTGAACTGATCTTGGAATTTGTGGTTGTTTAGAAATGGCTCTAAGAGACATTCCGGAGTTGTGTATATCTGTGATCCTCTTTCTCAGATCTGCACTGAGCTCCTTGGACTTTCCCATTTTACTGTGTGTTGGTCAATCCAATGAGTGCTGTAAACAAACCCTTTTTATGAAGGCACAGCAGAGAAGCTACCAGCTGTAGTCAAAAGTGAATCTTGCAAAGAGACATTTTACCCAAATATTAGGTGTGCTGATTTTAGAAAACCCAAAGAAAATTAAAACTTGTGCACCAAATTCTAGTGGGGTTTTTTTAATTAAAGATGTATGCTGTACAATCATTCTGCCACAGAAAAAGAACAGTTCAAATAAATTACTGAAAGCACAAATATTGCCATGACATTCATATCCAAGATGGCATTCATGTCACTGTATGCAAACTTCTGACCACAACTATATATGTAGATAAAAAAGTACTGCTGTGGTAATAGAGGAGTAAAACACATGCTGTTGTCAGAAAATAACGAACTTTGGGGTGGTACCAGTAACTGCATTTTACCCCACTGATTAATTTCCTAAAACTGCATGCTCTGTGTTTTACTCCTTACATAATTCAGAACTTTCAGAAGAAGCATACAAACTTACATTGATTTCAATCTTTCAAACAGCAAAATGTGGTCTTTCTTGAACCTTACAGTGGCTCTCGGGCAGCTCAGGGATTCAAACTTTTCATGTATTGCTGGGTTTCACGTGACGTCACATCCGCCTAGTTAGTTATTCAAAACTTTAGCTGGTGGTCTACCAAAGCTCAGCTGACAAAGTGTTTGTACGGAAAAGGTACATTGCTCGCATGAAAAATGCCTTACGCTCGTGGTGCTTTAGGTTGTTCGAATCGATCAAACCGTGAAAATGATAAAAATTTCTTCAGGGTTCCCCGTGAACTAATAAAAAAGGCTGAACGAACACAGGATTTCATGGAAAGATGTCAAGAAAGGTGGCTTTTGAACCTCTCACTGAAATCGAAGCATGCTCGAGTTTGCAGTGGTCACTTGGTGAAAGGTTTGTATCTCCCTCTCAGCTCTGTCCTTAGTGTTTTCCAAGTACTTTTCTTGCTACGTGTCGTTATTTTACGGTACTTTTTTTTTTTTAGTCACGAAGCGCTAAAGTCCCCAGCTGTTTCTTTGTTTCCTCCTCACAAAGTCCATATGCATGAAGGTCGCGACAAAACTCTTACCCAGCCGTACAGTTACAATGCGCCGTGATCACTTCTTCTCCGTCTTGTTTAACTAAGATCCAGGTCTTTAAAGGGGTTTCTGATGATCTTTGTGAATGATTTACCTGAGAGATAAGAACGAATACGAGTGAGAATCAAGCCAACTGTTGTTTGTTTACACTTCAACTTGTAGCGCTTGGTTGTAAAGATGCAAACGAAAAGCTTAAAAACATACTTACACGGGCAAAAACAATATAGGACTGATTCGGCACCGACTTGATACCGAGGTCCTTTGCCCAGCCGCATAGAAAAAAAAGTTGTAAGCCTCCATACTCTTCCACGCTTTCATCTGTTTTGCGGTGTAGAAGGACGTCTGCAACACCAGATAGTTCGAGATGTTGGCGAACTCGACTGAAGGGTAGTTTTCGGGATTGTATTACAAATCCTTCTTTCCCAGACTGTACTCCATTGCACATAGCAATCTTCTGAATGTATCTAAAGCCAGCAGTGGCTTCTAGATTACGAGTGTACTCTGATAAGTTATCGCTAGTTGTTTGCACTATGGCAGCCGTTTAGACCATTTCACTTCTGGTAAAACCTTCCGCTCAGAAAAGTCACGTGACTGAAACCCAGCAATGGGAATCTGAACCTCCAATATTACTCATAATCGGCAGTAATATACATTTCCTGGCCAAAAAAAGGTCACCATTTAGATATAAATTAGCAAATACTTAAGAGCATTTGATGGGACAATTAGTGCAGTGATTAATGTGATTCAGCTGGCAACAATTCTTTTCACCCTAACTGATGCAGTGAGTAGCTTCTCATTCTTAAACATACGTGTTAGATGATGTATCCCGTGATCGCGGAAAAGGTGTTTACTGTGTTTCAGAAGGTCAAATTATTGGCTTGCATCAAGGAAAGTCAAGAACTCAGGAGGTTGCTGGAATGACTGGAATTGGGTTAAAACCTGGAAGGATAGTAGTGAACCATCAACATAACAGATGTGGCTGGGAAAAAAATCTTGACTGACCGTGAAGTCATGGCTATGTTTAATAGTCAAAGTAAGAACATTTTAACATGCACAATACAACAAGAACTCGATATCTCATCTAAAGAGATTGTGAAATGACTGGAAGAACTGTCCAGCGCATTATTAAAACCTGGAAGTATCGTGATTGGAACCATCAACTTCATGGAAAAAATATGGTTGGAAAAAGATCCTGACTGACCACGATTAGAGATCACTTGCATGCTTGGTGAAGTCGAATTGATCGTCGAACTCACGGCTATGTTTAGTGAAGGTAAGATCATTTCCACACTCACAATGTGACAAGAACTCACAGGATTGTGTGGCCATAAGAAAACCACTTGTTGGTGAGACGAATCAGGAGAAAAGGCTTCAATTTGCTAGGGAGCATAACCAGAACATCAAGGACGTAGGAGCTCATCTGGCCTGCCATCAAAACAACCCCGACGACCAAAATATTAAACAGAACTGATCACTAAACATAGCCGTGAGTTCGACGGTCAATTCGACTTCACCAAGCATGCAAGTGATCTCTAATCGTGGTCAGTCAGGATCTTTTTCCAACCATGTGACGATGTGAGAGAGGACCAACCTCCATGACGAATTGTGTCCAACAGGAAAAACAACAAAGGACTAAATTTTGTTCCCCGAAGCAAGATCGACCCAAAACATCGATCAGAACTGAATTTGCATGCCAAATGAGACAGGAGATACAATTCTAGTAAAAAGAAAAATGTCTAAAGTTGAACTAATTATGAATTTGTTAGCAAAAAATTGACAATACAGTGACCAAGTTTTGTGCAGAAGGTCTAGTTCTTTCAAATAAAACAATGAGAACTGAAATCCATTCAGAACTCAGGGAGGAGATACGATTTAACTGAAAATAAATGTTTACAACAAGAAAATCAACAAAACAAATGACCAAGTTTTGTTCCTCGTTGGACGATCGGCTCAAAACATTGACCAGAACTGGAATCGGGTGAGAACTGCAAGAGAAGATACAATTCTAATAATGAGAAGTCCCAAAACTCGTTAAGCTGACCTAATCAGCAGTTCGTTAGGAAAAATTTGGCAATACAATGACCAAGTGTTGTGCAGAATGACTAGTTCTTTCAAACGAAACGATCAGAACTGAAATCCGTTGAGAATTCGGGGAGGAGATACGATTTAACTGAAAATAAACAAAGTTGCTAACAGATTGTTTACAACAGGAAAATGTACAAACAAACAAACAAACAAACAAACAAACAAACAAACAAACAAACAAACGACCAAGTTTTGTTCCTCATGGGAAGATAGGCCCAAAACATCGATCAGAACCGGAATTGGATGAGGAATCGGAGAGGAGATACAACTCGAGTGAAAGGTCCGCAAAATTCATTAATTTGGCCTAATTAGTAACTCGTTAGCTAAAAAAAAAAAAAACATGACAAAACAACAACCAAGCTTTGTGCGGAGCGATGAGTTCTTTCAAACAAAACAATCAGAAAGGGAAACCTGTAGAGAACTGATGGAGGAGATGTGATTTAACTGAATTGTGGGCGACGGATGCAAGAGCTCATTGGTTTTATGGCCAAAGACTGGACTCTGGAGCGATGGAAAAAGGTCATGTGGTCTGATGAGTCCAGACTGACCCTATAGACCCTTCCCACTGACATCACCCGAAACCGGAAGTAAACAGACCCTGTGCCATATTGGAAGACCAACAAACTCGTGATCAGGGGGAAATAACGGCAGCGCGCGGAATTTAAACCCACGAGGCACTTGATTCATCATAAACCTACAATGGTAAACTTTTGTGCTGTGTTAGGGTGTTCCAACAAAGCTGATGGGAAAGGTGAAAAGTCGTCGTTCTTCAGAATACCAGCTGTGATTGAGACACAAGGGGAGCAAACTAAGGGGCTTTCTGCCAGGAGACAGAGAATAAGTGCATTACTGAGTGTCTGTGAGCAAAGGAGAGCCTGAACGTTGCAACCTCCCTATTGGCTGTTTATTGGCTGTTTGTAAAAATGCATCAATTGTTGCCCTTCATCGCGGACTCGAGAGACGAAACCTGACGAGTTAGTTCGTTGGTAGCAGAACAAAATGTCTGGACACAAATCGGGTTTTCAGAAAAGGAAAGAAAATAAACGCAGGGTCGAAAATACAAAAAAGGAGGCAGAAAATGCAAAACGAGTTTTAAGGTAGGACAAATGGTTACTTTTCTGAGGCAGCCCGCCGTGGCTGCCTGCAGGCTTATTTATTATAGCCCATTTAGTTAAAATAGTTGATCTAAAATGTTTATATAGTTATGTGATGGTTGTCCTCAGTGTTCGAACTATGCCGATATTTTCGGGGGGTCCCTTTTTTTCCCTGGGGGGGTGCTTGCGCTTGTCTCAGAGCGCGGATCTCCAAACACATGAGAAGCCTATCTTACGCACATATCACGCGGACTCCACACCTCCACACACGCATCGCGTCTGAAGTCATAACTCATCAGGGGAAATCGTGTCCGCATTGGCATGTTCAAAAAACAACCTCGCGTCAACAATGATACCACACACAAGAAAAAAAACAGTCAGGCTACTCAACAACCAACCTGGCGGCAGCAGCAGTCGTTGTCATATCGGTTTATTTCATCTTTGATGTAAACACAACACTTCGGATATGCAAATGCTTCCCGTTACACACGATTGCTATGTCAATAAACATCATTTTGCCAATATTTTAGAGACCCCCCAACATTTCCCAAATCATGTTTTCAAGGGATCTCATGTCTGTTTCAGGGGATCTCGGATCCCCCGAGCACCCCCGTAGTTCGAACACTGGTTGTCCTGATTTAGACTGGTGTGGGTTTTTTTTTTGGGGGGGGGGGGGGGGGGGGGGGGGGGGGTTGCGCGATGTTGCACCCAGGTCCAGATTAGGGCAGAACCGGCCCTGGCTACATTTCAGGTGTAGTTTGTTTTATGTATGTATGTACTTGCATAGATGTGTACTTGGTCTTCCAATATGGCGCCTAACAAAATCTCGTGGCGCAGTGACGTCATGCGGGATCCCTCTATTCCTGAGTGATGGGCGTGTCAGGGTGAGAAGGGAAGAGCATGAAGCGATGCCCCCATCATGCATAGTGGCCACTGTACAAGCCTCTGGAGGCAGAGTTGTGATCTGTTGGTCAGGTCGAGACTCAGCAACGTTATGGGGCAATAAAATGAAGTCAGCTGATGACCTGAATGCACTAAATGACCAAGTTCACATCAATGGACTTTTTCTTCTCTTCATTAGGGCTCAAAGTGTGAAAGAGTGGTTCAGGGAGCATGAGGAATCATTTTCGCACACCACAGAGTGAGTCCCGACCTTTGAAAGCCCATTGAAAGTCTTTGGGATGCTGGAGAAGACTTTACAGAGTGGTTGAACTCTCCTAGCGTCAATACAAGATCTCGGCAAAAAATGATTACAACTCTGAACAGAAATGAATGTTATGATGTTGCAAAGCTAAACTCTAAAAGCCACTGGAATATTAGCGCATCGGAATGCACTTTTCAACTCGTTCGAGAGTGGGTTAGAGCTGACAAGCTCCTGTGTTTCTCAAGTTCTCACTCTGTGCTGTAGGTGAGGACAAGCTCTCTGGGGGTTTGTCTCCCCCCCCCCCCATCTTCCCCACCCATCACGTTCCGCTTTTTCCGTCGTTCGCATTCACACCTGGGCGTCGGAGAAAGGCAAGAATAAATTACAAGGGGCATGAAATAGGAAGGGATACTTCACAGGGTTCTGCTTCCCTGGGGTTACTTCTACAAGATGACGAATGTTAGCTCGCGTTCTGCCGAATGTTCCAGAAAAGGATGAATCTTATTGAAGATTTTTTTCCCCTCCACCTCCTTGTTAGAAGGATAACGAAAAGCAACAGACGTCTTTTGTGTGATAACTGTGCATGTTAATGAGCTCTCAGCAGACTCGTGTGACACAGACACACCAGTGAAATGTGTTTCTTGGCTTTGTGTACTTTGAAGGTGCATACAAGAAAGAAAGAAAGAAAGAAAGAAAGAAAGAAAGAAAGAAAGAAAGAAAGAAAGAAAGAAGAGGAGTGGCCACAGGTACAGGAACGAAAGAAAGGAGTGGCCACAGGTATAAGAAAGAAAGAAAGAAAGAAAGAAAGAAAGAAAGAAAGAAAGAAAGAAGAGAGAGGAGTGGCCACAGGTACAAGAAAGAAAGAAAGAAAGAAAGAAAGAAAGAAAGAAAGAAAGAAAGAAAGAAAGAAAGAAAGAAGAGGAGTGGCCACAGGTACAGGAAAGAAAGAAAGAAGGAGTGGCCACAGGTATAAGAAAGAAAGAAAGAAAGAAAGAAAGAAAGAAAGAAAGAAAGAAAGAAAGAAAGAAAGAAAGAAGAGGAGTGGCCACAGGTACAAGAAAGAAAGAAAGAAAGAAAGAAAGAAAGAAAGAAAGAAAGAAAGAAGAGGAGTGGCCACAGGTACAGGAACGAAAGAAAGGAGTGGCCACAGGTATAAGAAAGAAAGAAAGAAAGAAAGAAAGAAAGAAAGAGGAGTGGCCACAGGTACAAGAAAGAAAGAAAGAAAGAAAGAAAGAAAGAAAGAAAGAAGAGGAGTGGCCACAGGTACAGGAAAGAAAGAAAGAAGGAGTGGCCACAGGTATAAGAAAGAAAAAGAAAGAAAGAAAGAAAGAAAGAAAGAAAGAAAGAAAGAAAGAAAGAAAGAAAGAAAGAAGAGGAGTGGCCACAGGTACAGGAAAGAAAGAAAGAAGGAGTGGCCACAGGTATAAGAAAGAAAGAAAGAAAGAAAGAAAGAAAGGAGTGGCCACAGGTACAAGAAAGAAAGAAAGAAAGAAAGAAAGAAAGAAAGAAAGAAAGAAAGAAAGAAAAGTGGCCACAGGTATAAGAAAGAAAGAAAGAAAGAAAGAAAGAAAGAAAGAAAGAAAGAAAGAAAGAAAGAAAGACCACAGGTACAAGAAAGAAAGAAAGAAAGAAAGAAAGAAAGAAAGAGAGAGAGGAGTGGCCACAGGTACAAGAAAGAAAGAAAGAAAGAAAGAAAGAAAGAAAGAAGAGGAGTGGCCACAGGTACAAGAAAGAAAGAAAGAAAGAAAGAAAGAAAGAAAGAAAGAAAGAAAGAAAGAGAAAGAAAAGTGGCCACAGGTATAAGAAAGAAAGAAAGAAAGAAAGAAAGAAAGAAAGAAAGAAAGAAAGAAAGAAAGAAAGACCACAGGTACAAGAAAGAAAGAAAGAAAGAAAGAAAGAAAGAAAGAAAGAAAGAAAGAAAGAGAGAGAGGAGTGGCCACAGGTACAAGAAAGAAAGAAAGAAAGAAAGAAAGAAGAGGAGTGGCCACAGGTGGGTGAGTGAAAGAAAGAAAGGTATACCAGTGTGTGCGAGTTTATATATATATATATATATATATATATATATATATATATATATATATATATATATATATATATTTGGGTCCGTCTCAGAAACTGGTCTCTCATTTGGGACATTATGGTCAAAAAATTAATTTTCTAATTTTACTATTTTTTTGCATTTACCCAACACTCAATGTTTCTTTTGTCATGTTTAATAAGAATAAAGACAGCGTCTTGCTTTATCTGGCCTCCACTGTGGAACACTGTTTATTACAATTCAAATGCTTTTGTAAAATTGATTTCCATATAAAATAACTCCATCATGAAGAATTAAAGCCCCTCCTTCACAGATGAGTGAAAATATGGAATAAATTTCCTCTTTCTGATTGCTTGGGTTAAAAATGCCAAGTTATGATGCCCGAATTAATTATTCACTTAAATATGAATAATATGATACATTTTGGGGATTTGATCTGGCGAAATAGGACACAATGGAAAAATCAAGAACACACCGGAAAGATGAGAATAACGGCGGTGGTAAAAGAACAGCGACTGTACCGGCTGAAGGTCGCGCGGGTCTCTGCTGTGGCGCGCGAGCAACGGGACATCACTACCGCACCGGACGGAGCGCGAGGCGGGGGCGGGGCAAAATGACTGGCTGTAGATTCTATCCAAAGTTCGATCTAAATTGGCCATGGTTGCAAAATATTGGCCAAAACTACGCAAACACTACGAAATATGAAAGTAAGATGAAAAAGAAACATTCTATTGCCTTATACTGCAAGACTAAAACAAAATAAAACTGTCAAAACTCACCTTTTCAGTGATAACGTCCGAACAGATCACCCGCGTAACAGAAAGACCGCAAATGGAAGCGCGATCAACTTCTAACTGTTGGAGTGGAAAATTCCATTCTACACATACAAATTATTAATGTGTGTCCTTCCCCGCACACAAATAACATGCTACGGTAAAAAAATAGACCACAACTCATTTTATAGCTCAGAAATTCATACAAGACCAGCTACCATCGTAACATATTCTGTAAGAAACATATTCTATACCTACCTTTCAGCTTTCGTTTTAAACAAAATCGCAGATTTATAGCTAAATGTTTATACAGCGTAGTGATTTTAAGTTACTACTTTTGGTGAGGTCGTGACCTCGACCCTGAGGCTTTCCGTTTAGATCAAAACACACGATCGTATTGGTTTTGGGTCTGCGGAAAATGGAGTTACGACGGTGATCAAATATTTTGCATGATGTTTTATTACGGTTATGATTATTCTGTGAGCGCACCAATCCTTACATGTATAAAGTTACAACTTAAAATACAATTAGTGATAACTGTAGACCAGGGTGTCTACAGGTTTGTCCAAGTTAAATTTAAGACTTTTTCATACCATGTTCCAAAAAAAATTAAGACCAAATCTCAAGTCACGCAAAAACGTACTCTTTTGGAAAAAAAAAAAAACTATATAGTTTTAATGTAACTTATTGTTCTTGTAAACATTCACCAGAAAACACTATTCTAGTAGAAGTACTTCATTTCTTTTCCTTGACAGGCATTCACACACTCGGAACACAATATAAGGATCGGATCAACTTGTAACTACGTGACAATCAGAACGCAGTCACGACGTTTGAATCCAATGTGAAAATGTGAATGAAGTCACACACACACACAATCCAATGCAACAGGTTTTTTAAATTATTATTTTCTCTGCTTGGGGAGTCACATTATAAGCAGAATTGTTCAATTCCATCTTTGGTCAAACAACAATGCAGAAAACAACAGTTAAACAATGTGAATGCACATACGCCTGAAACTTCGGCTCACTCACTTGAAAGGTATGCTCACTTGCACTTTTTAAAACACTTGGAACGACACCCACACACCAGTGGCGGCTGGTAGTCTTTCAAACAGGGGAGGCTGGTCGGTTACGATATTTCCAGATTTTAAAAGAAAAAACACATCAATTTTGCCCATACTCTTGCCTCTGATCTGGCTGATTGTTGGCAGCGTCACAAACTGTGAAATAACAGGTTCTTTTGGCCCATTAGCCTACTGTCCAATATACATGATGGTGGTGTTGGGGGGGGGGTATATTTTAACATTTTATATTTTAAAATTGTGGCATGTTGTTTAAAAATGGATCATTATTGAAAGCAGCTCTTTGTCAGGAACCTCAGCAGTAACAGCAGAGTGTTCTGGAATAGGCACAAGCACTGACCTTGGGGAGCCAAACATAGAGCTGGGTGCCACACATTTCATTCAATGACACTTTCCCTATATTTTACTTATTTTGACTGAGAAATGTTTTATTGACAATTTTGATAACACTTCACTTTTAATCCAGGTCTGTAGTGTGAAATGTTCTCGGCTGTGTTTTTGTTTAAAAATGTTTTCCAAATTGTAGCTGTGTTTAATTCATATCCAGAGAAATATATATTCCAATATAATATACTCAGCATAAACATTTTAAATAGATTCTATATTTTTGGTCCATCCATGACATATTACTAAAGTAGCCTATTTACTGTTGTTGATGTGGGTCACTTGCTGTTAGCCATTTCACTTTCTCGTACCAGGACAGCTGAAAGGAACGAGTATTATTCCCTACCTTTTTCACCAAGTCAATTTGAAGCGTTGGTCTACCCTGCTCTTTTTTTTTTTTTTAAAGATTTTTTTGGGCTTTTTTCACCTTTATTGGATAGGACAGTGTAGAGACAGGACAGGAAATGAGTGGGAGAGAGAGACGGGGAGGGATCGGGAAATGACCTCGGGTTGGAATCGAACCCGGGTCCCTGGATTTATGGTATGGCGCCTTAGCCACCTGAGCCACGACGCCCCACCCTACTCTTTAATTTGAATTTTTTCCTCGAAAGGAAGACTGGCAAATGGCTTCGCCAAAATTAAATCAGCAATGCTTGGCATCCGTCCGCAGCTTTCTTGCTAGCTGACTAGCCCCCTCAAGTTCAAGTTCAGTCACTCAAACAAACGAAATTTCTGGAACTAAGATAGCAAACTTGACAACACTATATTTACACTTTATTTACAATGAAAATATATACAAACTAAAAAAGCTGGTAGAAACCGTATGTAATGAATGAAATCGAAATGTAAGCTGATCTCTTACAATACACCACAGCACTTGCGAAGCCGCATGGGACTGAACTGAGATTCACCGCTGCCTGTCTATAGTTGAAACGAGCTGTCAATCAAAGAAAATATCCGGCCGCTTTCACCAATCACCAGTCCCCTCGCGGAAACTGCCATGTCCCTCCCACTGTGAGGCTCGTTGTCCGGTGGGCGGGCGTTTTCGCAGTATTTGTCCAATAACCGTCTTGCATTTTGAGATTGAAAAGCGCAGAGCTCCCAAATGCCATTGAAGTCCATTGAGGCTGGGACTCCGTGGGCGGGCGTTTTCGCAGTATTGTCCAATAATCATCTTGCATTTTGATATTGAAAAGCGCATAGCTCCCAAATGCCACTGAAGTCCACTGAGGCTGGGCTGCATCGCGCTGTCACGAGGGGGAAAAACTCACGCACACATTAGGCGAACTGGGGAAAGTTATAACGGAATGATTTCACACTGTAGTTGGGTTGAGCACATATATTTCTATGATTCTGGATCTGAAATAGCAATGTTATAAGGTCGGCTATAACATAAGCCGAGCGCAATTCATCCTACACGATGTTCGTCATTTTTAGAGGAGGCTGAGCCTCCCTCGTTGTCTTAGAGCAATCGCCCGTGCCACACACAAACAATACTATTCTCTCACATGCACGCAATAGAATATATTCTCTCTCTCTCACATACACACACAATATTCTCTTACATCTCTCGCAGATCTATCCTCTTCTCCACGACCGTTAGTGGTGGCAGCGCTGAAGTCGGATATTTGAGGCTGATGCTCGCGGCCTTTAGCAAAAGCAACGTGCTTGGCGCTCTTCATATGAGAGTCCACCGCTCTTATCCCCATTGTGCTCAACTTAAAAGTCTTACAGCATGCTACACAGTATGCCTCGTTGGCATCTTTGGGTACAGCTTTCAACCACCACGAGTATTTTGCATCTTGCAGCCAGTTATCATTAAATTTACATTTACCCATTGTGGCTCGGACTACCCTCCATCAACAGATCAGGCACGGAGTGGTTGTCAAGCACGCGTGTGTCTAGCAACCGGTGGATTCGGAGCCTGCGCGGTATAATTGTGAGCATCAAAAACGATTAAACTTTTTCCCCATCCAAAGTGTACCACATTTTAAAGATATGACTGAGTAAAATCTCCATAAATTTAAGATTGAAAATTTAAGACCACAGGGTTTGAAATTTAAGACAATTTAAGACTTTTTAATGGCCTTGTTTTAGGAAAATTAAATTTAAGACTTTTTAAGGACCCGCGGCCACCCTGGTAGACTTTTCAGTGGACTACGACCTTTTTAAGGGAATGTGATGTAGTCGACCATTTATCGTGTCCCAGATCAAGCCGCCATTTTTCCACAAATTTGCAGAATTTTTGCCAAATTCTGAATAGAGTATTCACATCAAAGATTTAGTTTTATCTGTATTATTTCTTTCATTTTATTTCAAATTAAAACCAACATCACCATTCAAAACCGTATAGTTTATTGACTGAGTATATTTAGTGGAGTACCCCAACAGTACCCAGTTTCTGAGACAGACACACACACAGGACTTCTAGCTGAAACATGAACAACAAGTTTAGATTAATGCACATGCTCTAATACGTTACTGTTTCTATAGTAACAGCATCAGCAGAGTGGGTAAATCTCATTCTCGCACATTCTGTCATCCTAGTGGAGTGTAAATACAGGCGTAATGTGTGTGTGTATATGTGTATGTATGTATGTACGTACCTCATCAGGCATAGTGAAGATGAGCTCGTTGTCACCATGTGCCACCAGGCCCTGCAGGAAGTATCCACTGCAGGCTGCCAGTACGGCACGGTGGGCGCGGAACTGCTTGCCCTCCACCTGCACGGTGACATCGCAGAGCAGACCGCGCTCGCGCTGCTCGTTCAAGCCCAGCAGGAGGTTGGAGCAGTGCACCGTCGACTCATACACGTACATCGGGCCCTCCGGCTGCTCATCCACGGACATACCGCACACACCCTGCATGAGACAGAGGCAGAAATATCAGCTTATGGTTCCAACATCGTCTGTGCACCTCTTGAACCACACTTGAATCTGATGATGTTTTAGGTCATGTTTATGCGGAAATATAGAAAATTCTAAAGGGTTCACAAACTGTCAAGCACCATTCTATAAGCGGTAGCCACATGTACCCATAGGGTGCCTATTTTTTGATAAGGGATTTGTTTTTCTCATCTCATCATCTCTAGCTGCTTTATCCTGTTCTACAGGGTCGCAGGCAAGCTGGAGCCTATCCCAGCTGACTACGGGCGAAAGGCGGGGTACACCCTGGACAAGTCACCAGGTCATCACAGGGCTGACACATAGACAACCATTCACACTCACATTCACACCTACGGTCAATTTAGGCCAAGTTTACATTAGACCGTATCTGTCTCGTTTTCTTCACGGATGCACTGTCCGTTTACATTAAAACGCCTGGAAACGGGAATCCGCCAGGGTCCACGTATTCAATCCAGATCGTGTCTGGTCCGGTGCTGTGTAAACATTGAGAATACGCGGATACGCTGTGCTGAGCTCAAGCTGGCGTCGTCATTGGACAACGTCACTGTGACATCCACCTTCCTGATTCGCTGGCGTTGGTCATGTGACGCGACTGCTGAAAAACGGCGCGGACTTCCGCCTTGTATCACCTTTCATTAAAGAGTATAAAAGTATGAAAATACTGCAAATACTGACGCAAATACTGCCCATTGTGTGGTTATGATTGTCTTTAGGCTTGCCATCCTTCCACTTGCAAGTGGTAAGTGACTTGCGCACAGCGGCTCAGTCCCGAATCACTGCTCGTGCGCTTCACTCGCGCGCTCTGTGAGCTGCGCAGGGCCGGAGTGCGCACCCTCCAGAGGGCACTCGCTGTTCAGGGCGGAGTGATTTGGAGCGCAGCCGCTGAGGAGGAAGCGATGAGCCGCACTGACACATTTCAACTTAAATCACATGAATTAGTCATGTGATTAGCGTATCCGTGTATTGGCGTTGCTGTGTGCATGCGAATCGTGTATTGGCGTTGCTGTGTGCACGCTAATCGTTTTTAAAAACGTTAATCTGATGATCCGCTGATACGGTCTAATGTAAACCCCACCTTAGAGTCACCAGTTAACCTAACCTGCATGTCTTTGGACTGCGGGGGAAACCGGAGCACCCGGAGGAAACCCACGCGGACACGGGGTGAACATGCAAACTCCGCACAGAAAGGCCCTCGCCGGCCACGGGGCTCGAACCCGGACCTTCTTGCTGTGAGGCGACAGCGCTAACCACTACACCACCGTGCCGCCTCTGGATTTGTTTTTCTCTGAATAAATTTATTTCAGTTAAAGGTTATACACAATGCTAACACTCCTTACAGTCACTTATCAAAGACAGCAGCTTCAGTGCAGAACCTGGAGAACAGCGTGGATTTATTTTAATGGCAACTTGGTGAGGTCTTCAGTGTGTGTGTGTTTGCTTCCTTATGTGAGCTTGCTGAAGTGAGCGGTTTACTTTGCTCCACTTTGCAAGCAGTCACGCTCCTGGCCTCCGTAAACACACACACACTGGCTTGACACTAAAGTTTGCCGTGAATGACAGAGCCAGAGATGGTTGGAAATTAAACAAAGAATGAGGGAAGAGTGTGAAAGAGAACTACAGGAAGGAGAGAGAGAGAGAGAGAGAGTTAAAGGATCATGAATGCAAAAGCGAGAGGATGAGACGAAATGTCCAAAGGAAGAGAAAGTGGGAATGACGGAGGAAGGGACAGTGCAAGAAGACAAATGTTATGCAAAGAAGAGAATGAGAGAGAATGAGTGAGTGAGAGGAAAAGGAAATATTAAAGCGAGAAGGAGAGATGCAACGAGGAAAGGGAGAGAAACAAGAGAAATGCCAAAAAAGGAGAAGGATGAGAGAGAATGAGAGAGGTTTTGAGAGATGAAGTAGGAGCAAAACCAAATAAAGTGAACGAGTAAAAGAAAATGAAAGGAGTATGAGTCGGGGGAGGAGAAGCTGGACAGAAAAAGAGAAAAGAAAAGAAAAGCAGCCAAAAAAGAAAGCACAAGTGAGACAGCGAGGGAATAGGGTTTTTTTTTTTAGTAAAAAGAGATATACACAGGATGTAGAGAGGGAGAGAGAGCGAGATAGAGAGAGTCTGGGGTCAGAGGCGGTGAGTAAAAGAAAAAAGAATGATGGAGAGAGTGAAAGACAAAGAAGAGTCATCGAAAGTGGAGAGGAAGAGAACAAGAGAAACAAAAGAGCAAGAGAGAGGTGAGAGCAAAAGAAGAGAAATAAAAGATCTCGTATCAAGAACAAGAAAGAATGAGAGAAAGAAGGAATAATGGAAGGGAAGAGCGGTGTCAAGAGAGAAATGGGGAAGGTGAGAGAAACGAGAGAGAGAGAGCACGACTCAACTAACAATGAAGGGGACGGATGAGAAGGAGAATGAAAGAAGCGGGAAAGACAAATAGAGAAAAAGTGAAAAAAATGAGAGAGAGAGGGACAAGGGAGGATAAATGGAGAGAAATAAAAAGGAGAGATTCAGAACGAGCATGAGAAAGAATGAGAAAAAGCAAGAAGGCAAAGAACGAGAGGAAAAGAATGAGAGAACTGAGAGAGAGGAGGGATAATGGAAAGGTGAGAAAAAGGCACAGTGAAGAGAAGAGAGAAAGGGACGAGAAGCGGATTTAAATTCCTGCTACACTCATCTGTTTACATCACACTCGCTCAGTTCAGGTTCAGAGAAAATTTGGAGAAAATTCCAGAAAGACTGAGCGTCATTTACTTCATTTGACACTGAGTGCGTCACTGCTGTAGGTGTCTCGCCTACATCAGCTAGTTGAGAGGAGCTTGTCTCATGAGGGTCAGAGGGTCACCGGTACCCAGTGCCACCACGCCATCCACGCTGAGGTGGAAAGTCACGCCCAGGTCTTGAGCTAATGGAAACTCCAGCGCTGCAGAAATGGAACCAGAGTCCCACAAGCCAGTCGCTCCTCTCACACAGATTCTAACCCAAAACCACAGGGCTGAGAACTCACAAGCTGCACCGTGTGTGTGTGTGTGTATCTGCTGTGAGAGGTGGAGTATTGTGGTTATGATGAAAAAAAAAATAGGACAAACACAAGCAGAACGCTTGTGGTGGCTCTGTTTGTAGCTGACTGTGTTTCGAGACAAACACGCTGAAAAAGCTGAGAAATAAGAACCGGGGCATGTTTCTGCTGACTAATACTCAGGGAAATGCATCTCAAATCAAATGCACAGCTGCTCCACACAAAGCTGGCCTTCCGGTGTCATGATGATATAATATCATGATCCTGAGAAATTTCAAATGAGACAGTTGAAATACGGTACAATGCAATACAATTACCATTTAAAAAATTAAGACCAAAAAAAAAACTATAGAGGACATGACTACACATAGAAATGTCATTAAAAATGATGTTTTTGTCATATTGGCCAAGCCTAGTTTCAGAGCAGCTAGCAATGTGTTCAAAACTCGTTCACAAGTTTCTATACGCATCTCGCCACTCGGTATACACGTCGCTACTCGATATACACATCTCATCACTCGGTATTTATATATTATATATATATATATATATATATATATCTATCTTGCCACTTGATATACACATCTCACCACTCAGTATATATCTCGCCACTCGAGATACACATCTCGCCATTTGGTATACACATGTTGCCACTCGGTATACACGTCACTACTCGATATACACACCTCACCACTTCGTATACATCTCACCACTCAGTATATATCTCGAGTGGCGATATATACATCTCGCCACTCGGTGTGTGTCACTACTTGAGATACACATCGTGCCACTTGGTATATACGTCTCACCACTCGATATACACATCTCGCCACTCGGTATACACATCTCACCACTCGGTATACACATCTCACCACTCGGTATACATCTCGCCACTCGGTATACATCTCGCCACTCGGTATATATCTCGCCACTCGGTATACACCTCGCCACTCAGTATATACCTCGCCACTCAGTATATATCTCGCCACTCGGTATACACCTCACCACTCAGTATATATCTTGCCACTCAGTACATATCTCGCCACTCGATATACACATCTCACCACTCAGTATATATCTCGCCACTCAGTATATATCTCGCCACTCGGTATACACATCTCGCCACTCGAGATACACATCTCACCACTCGGTGTGTGTGTGTGTATTTTATATATATCACTGCTTGACATACACATCTTGCCGCTCTGTACATACATCTCACAACTTGATATACACATCTCGCCACTTGGTATATACATCTCGCCACTCAATAGATATTTTGAGTTTCATTTCTAAGCTCTGGTTCAGATAAACAAGGACAGATCGACCAAACAGTGAAAACTGAAAGCTTGGAGGAAATAGAATTTGAGCTCACAACCTTACGATCAGTCATCCAGAACCCTAAAAACTCAGCCACTGATTAAAAATCTAGACGTCCTACTTCAAAACTGGTGTTCAGTAATCTATAATACATAATGTATCAGGTACAACGATACTCATGCATTATTACTTCCATGGGAACACCTTACACAGGTTTGCTGGATGCTCCCACCAGCGTGTCGTTGATTCATTTCCTATAACAGCACACACATATGGATATTGACTTTTCTGCTGTTTATTTGGCTTTTTTTTTTTAAATCCTTTTTAATTGCTGCTAAGAGAGTGCGGAACTGAATTTCGTTGTGAATCACAATGACAATAAAAATCCTTGATTCCTTGACTGATTCTTATGAAAAAAAAATTCGTCTCAGCAAGGACAAAGCCTTGTTTAAGGTTTCATTGGCATTAAAATGTTGGTCTGTTCCTGTGCATCGTGAATGAGAGTAGTCTTAAAGAACGAAAAAGAATGAATGATGAGAGAGGGGTTAAGATATCCGATATCCACAAACGGAAAGCTAACAGCTACATGGGGGAGATAATTTGTAAACATGGCTACTCCATGGTTTCTTGAGATCTTAACTATTGAGTCATGGTTAAATATTTGCACTTGAGGTGCCGTATTGTAAGCCGTTGGCATGGGGAACAGCTGATAACAGCTTTGAGAAGACTACATTCTCCGCATAGTGTAGATGTTATTGTGGTGACTTGTTCGCCGGGTCGCTCTGATTATTGTTTTCCCCATTTTGTGTTCCTTTTCCCTCTTGGTTTTCTCCCTCTGTTGTTTAAGACACATAATGACCTGTCTTCCAAGAATAATGTTTCCAGATGTGGTTGCAAGCTTCGTCTGAACCCAAACACAGTGTTTCGGCTTCGGAATGTGCTTTCCGTGCCGGAGCATTTCCGAGGAACGCGAGGACAACGCACTCACACACACTCACCACAAATGACTGGTTTGGGGTTAGCGTTTCTGATCAGAAGTGCTGAGTGTCGAAAAGACGTCTGTCTTTCTCGCTCCCTCCTCTTGTTTATTCCAAAAGGGGGGCATCTTTTCCTTCCCTGCTATTCTGTCGGTCTAAGGGAGGCAGGACTGTGGCAGTGTTCAACGGGTTCTGCTAAGTGGAAAAAAGGGTAACCCTTAGACTTAATGAAGTGTGCAGCAAGCATGAGTGCGCTCTTTTTTCATGCTAATTAGCGATACAATGGATTTAACTTTTAACAATCCGATGTCTGTAGACGCACATGGCCTGCAGGAGCAGTCTCGTTCTTGAAGGGTTCTCGTTCTTGAGGGTCAAACCGAAGGGTTGAGCCCTCAATATACACCTAAAGAAAAGGTTAAAACTTGAAACTTTAAAGGTTTTCCCTTATTACGGAGAACCCTATAGGATGAGAGTATCTGCTAATTATTAATGATGGTAATAATAGATGTTTATATAACATACAGGTGTGGTCAGAAGTTTACATTCACTCCTCATGGGCATGAATGTCATGGTAATTTTGGGCTGTTAATGATTTCCTTGAACTGTTCTTTTTCCAGGGTGGAATGATTGTACAGCGTACATCTGTAATGACTTCAAAAAACAAGCCTTGAGTGCACAAGTTTGAATTTATTTTGGATTTTATCTAAATCCACTCAATCTTTGTCTCGTCTGACCATAACACTTTTCTCCAGAAGGCATTTGGCTTGTCCATGTGGGCAGTTGCAAATTTCAGTCGAGCTTAAAGGTGTTGATTTTGGAGTAGGGGCTTCTTTTTTGTTCGGCACCCTCTCAGTCCATGGCAGTGTAAAACTCCCTTCACCGTGGACAGTGACGCTGGTGTTCCAGCAGTTTCCAGTTCATGGCAGGCTTGAGCCTTGGTGGTTCCTGGGTTGCTCCTGAACATCCTAACCAATTTCCTCTCATCCGAAGGTAATCGTTTGGGTCTTCTTCCAGACCTTGCCAAAGTGGTGACACATCCGAATAACTTGTAGTTGCATACAATTGTTTGAACTGATGATCTTGGAATCTGGAGTTGTTTAGAAATGGCTCCAAGAGACCTTCCCAACTTGTGTAAATCTACAATTCTCCTTCTTATGCCGCTTTTCCACTACCAACGCGGCTGAGTTGGGCTGAGCCGTGCCGGGGCTGAGTTGGGCTGAGTCGAGCTGAGTGGGGCTGTTGGAGTTGCATTTCGACTACAACCGCGCTGAACCGTGCTGGCTGGAAGTGGGTGGACACGTTGGGTGGAGTTAGCGAAAGTGGGTGGACGTCACGTGATGTCGTTAGGCGGCGCAAACAGTGACATCAGCGAGCTTTTAAGCGGTAGTCTCACGACCCGGATAGTAAACAATAAACATGGAGGACATGGAGTCGTTAGTGTTGCTGGTCTTGGTGCTGTGGCTTGTTGTCACCGACAACGCCAACAGATACTGGCAAGAGCGTATAGATGAGGCGAGGCGCATAAGGCTTCAGAAATTCTCGTAATTCATAATTCTTCTTCTTCCGGGTTTACGGTGTTTACAGATCCCAGCGTGCTCGCGGGGCATGTGAGGACACTCCTCCTCACCAATCAGTACACAGGGGAGTGTCTGCTCACGCCCCTAGCCCCACTCGGCTCGGTTTGGCTTGCTTCAGCCCCACTCCAAAACCGTGTGAGTTTTGGGTGCTAAGCAGGGCTGAAGCGAGCTGAGTCGTGCTGCTCTAAGGTAGTCGAAACGCGAGCTGTGTCGGGCTGAAGTGAGCTGAAGCGAGCTGAAGTGAACTGAAAAAGGGTAGTGGAAAAGGGCCATTAGATCGTCACTGAGTTCCTTGGACTTTTCCATGGTTCTGAGTATTGGTCAATCCCATGAGTGCTGTCAAACAAACAAACAAACAAACAAACAAACAAACCAACCCTTTTTATGCTGGCAAAGAGAAACTACCAGTTGTAGTCAATCAGGATCACTAACGAGAAGTTAATCGGCCTTGGCCTTGTCAAGTTAAAAGACGTTGCAGAACCTTCAGCACCACTTATTAACAGATTTAAGTGAATGTATGTATGCATTTGAGCCTGTATGTATAATTTCGACCCTGTGTGGATTAGAGAAAATCCAAAAATAAATTCAAACTTGTGCACTCAATTCTTGTTTTTTGAAGTCATTAAAGATGTACGCTGTACAATCATTCCACCCTGGAAAAAGAACAGTTCAAGGAAATCATTAACAGCCCAAAATTACCATGACATTCATGCGCAGGATAAGTGTATGCAAACTTCTGACCACAACTGCATATATACATACACATAACCTAAATTATATAAAAATATAAAAAGTATCTAATTTGTGACATAATACAGTATGTAACTACTTATATATAAAACACACACAACATCCGACAAAATAATAATAATAATAATAATAATAATTCTTGAAAAAAAAAAAACGCTCTTACTATGAAATACTTTTATTCCATATTTTATTGCTTTTTTAATTTTTTTTTGCATTTTTGGGGATTTTGTTTTCGAGTAGAGTTTTTATTTTCTGCTCAGTTGGTTCAGCAACATGCTCTGCCATTTGTTTTTCTCTACTCATGGTATATGCGCTGATAGCTGAGTAGTACAGTAGCAATCAGAGCGTGCGATTGCACATATCAAGTCAATGTGGATAGAACAAATAAATATTATATTATATATATACACACACACACACTATTTCATTTATTATCTACTGATGACTCACCCCTGATAGTGATGCCATTATCAGTTCTCAGTGTGGTGCGTCTTATCATTACTGCAGTCATGAATGAATGCGAATTTACCATGAAAACTGAGATTTCTGAACAGATTTACCGAGTCCAGGTACCCTATGATAAGCCGTGTTTTTTCTAACAGGATGCGGATGTTGCACACAGATTAGTTTGAATAAGTGCAGGAGCAGGCTTGTAGCATGGTTTATATGCTCAGTGTGTGTGTGTATGTGTGTGTGAGAGAGCGTGTTTGAAGAGGCTGAAGGTGCTGGAACTGAAAACAGAAACCCCTTCTGCTCTATATGGGGCTTAAATCTCTTCTGACGAGCAGAACTGGCACCAGTAAGGAGCGAGGCATCTCCTGAGGAGCGATTGTGTGTGACAGAATGTTGATGCGCTTTGCGGTACGGTTCCTCCCCCCGAACCTCGATGGGCCGCGAGTGTGACTGAGCAGAGTGATGCTGACAGAACAAAGCAGCCAGTGCTCACGCACGGCCCACGTGACTGACATCAAATGCATGTGGCATCACTTTTCAGTCCATTCCCAACCCCCCCATCAGGGGTGCCATGACAACAGCCTCCTTGGATAAGTCTCTCTGTACACTTGAGTGCAGCCCTCCTGTGGTGTGTAGTGATGTGATCCAGTTTACACACTACACCGGGCATCCTGCAGCGCTCCTGCCTCTGAAGCATCTTTAATGGCTCATCACATTGCAGTTCTCTCTCTCTCTCTCTCTCTCACATACACGCGCACACACACACACTCACTCACTAATGGTGGCCTTTTAGCTGCTGCGTCTCCCTCCCTGTGCGATTATAATGGACAATTATGCAAGTCCATGACTGTGTCTCTATGCACGTGGCTATTAGTTTACACACAATGTCCCTAAAATGTCCTGTAAAGTGAATGAACCTGAAAGCTTTCTAATCACGATATCTCATACACAATCAGTTTTTATTGCTGAGTGCACAAACGGTAGGTTTATATTATTGGGTAATGTTATTTAGAGCACTGCAGTGTTTACTGTCTGGGCACAATGTTTGTCTTGGATTTCACCTCACTTCCCATTCCTAAGCTCGTCTCCAAACTGGTTCATTCTCCTAAAGCAAGCCATAACCTCAACCGCCACTTTAAATCACATTACTTTGCTTATTTATGACTGTGTGTGTGTGTGTGTGAGAGAGATATCATGTCTTATTTTTTCTTGCAACTGCTTTTACAAAATAGAGAATGCAAAATAACCCATTCTCTCCGAAATATTCTTCGAAGTACGACATTTGTTAGCTGTTTTGAAAGTTATGTTTTGCTTCCGTCCCATAATTTATGCCTAATTTGTTGAAAAGATTTCCAGAAATAAAATCCATCAGAAGGGAGGCGGGGATTGTGATTTTTTTCATGGTTATGTCTCAGCGAAGGAATGAACGCACGCTCTCTCTCTCTCTCTCACACACACATTTTTGAGGCAATGAACATGGCCAGAGACAGAATGAGTGCACACAGGTCACTGCTTGAAATGTGAATGGGGCTCAGCATGGCTGTTCTATTACGCAAGTCCTGCCCTGAGGTTTAAAAAAAAAAAAAAAAATCCGTTGTATTATCAGTAAAGAGATATCCAGGGAAAAAAACAAAATACCTGGCCCGTCAGATTCTAACACACACACTGAATATATATAAAGGCCACTTTTATATACATGTGCAGTAGCTGGGGAATCCTGAAAAAACTCCAACTACTTATATAATTTCTGCCTTTTTTTTTTTTGTTAAATCCATGTTTAACGAGAAGGGTACTCGGTAGACCAAGCCACATATTCGAATCTGCATCAAAATCTAATCGATTATTCCTTGGCCCATGGCTCACCTTTCCTGCAAATCCTGACAGAATCCTGTCAGGTTAACTATCTGCTATCATTTTAAAAAATATATTTTATAATTTAATATTTTTTATTTTTTTATGTAATATTTTTAGATGTAATATTTAATTTTTTAAACATAATATTATGTCTTGCATAAGACCTCCTTGATATTAGATATTTATCCATGATAGTAGTTTAATGCTTGTTTTTTTATCTATTATAGTAGGTTAATGCCTGTTATTTTAATATTTCTAATTTAGAACTTTTAGGAGTTCGAATTTATTAGTTATGAGTCTTTGACGATAAATATGATAAAAATCCTCTCAGAATTCCTGTCAGGTGAGCTCAGGTTAGCTAGCTGGCTAATATTAGCAGGGAACATAGTAAGCAATTATAAATATGAAAAAAAAAATTCCCTTCAAGTGAGCTCAGGTTAGCTAGTTGGCTAATATTAGTGGGGAATATTATAAACAATTATAAATATGACCAAAAAAAATCCTTTCAGAATTCCTGTCAGGTGACAAGTTAGCTAGCTGGCTAATATTAGCAGGGAACATTATAAATATTTCAATATTTAAATATATTTCAATTATAAATATGAAAAAAAAAATCCTCTCAGAATTCCCTTCAGGTGAGCTCAGGTTAGCTAACTGGCTAATATTAGTGGGAAATATTGTTAAAAAAATCCTCTCAGAATTCCCGTCAGGTGAGCTCAGGTTAGCTAGCTGGCTAATATTAGCAGGGAACATAGTAAACAATTATAAATATGAAAAAAAAAATCCTCTCAGAATTCCCTTCAGGTGAGCTTAGGTTAGCTAGCTGGCTAATATAAGCAGGGAACATTGTAAACAATTATAAATACGATGACAAAAAAAAATCTTTTCAGAATTCCTGTCAGGTGAGCTTAGGTTAGCTAGCTGGCTAATATTAGCGGGAAATATTGTAAACAATTATAAAAACGACAAAAAAAAAATCCTCTCAGAATTCCCTTCAGGTAAGCTTAGGTTAGCTAATTGGCTAATATTAGCAGGGAACATTGTAAACAATTATAAAAACGACAAAAAAAATCCTTTCAGAATTCCCATCAGGTGAGCTCAGGTTAGCTAGCTGACTAATATTAGTGGGAAATATTGTTTAAAAAAATCCTCTCAGAATTCCCATTAGGTGAGCTTAGGTTAGCTAGCTGGCTAATATTAGTGGGGAATATTATAAACAATTATAAATATGACCAAAAAAAATCCTTTCAGAATTCCTGTCAGGTGACAAGTTAGCTAGCTGGCTAATATTAGCAGGGAACATAGTAAACAATTATAAATATGAAAAAAAAAATCCTCTCAGAATTCCCTTCAGGTAAGCTTAGGTTAGCTAATATTAGCGGGAAATATTGTCAAAAAAATCCTCTCAGAATTCCCGTCAGGTGAGCTCAGGTTAGCTAGCTGGCTAATATTAGCAGGGAACATAGTAAACAATTATAAATATGAAAAAAAAATCCTCTCAGAATTCCCTTCAGGTGAGCTTAGGTTAGCTAGCTGGCTAATATTAGCAAGGAATATTGTAAACAATTATAAATATGACAAAATTCCTTTCAGAATTCCTGTGAGGTGAGCTTAGGTTAGCTAGTTGGCTAATATTAGTGGGGAATATTGTAAACAGTTATAAATGACAAAAAAAAAAATCATCTCAGAATTCCTGTCAGGTGACAAGTTAGCTAGCTGGCTAATATTAGCATGGAACACAGTAAACGATTATAAGTATGACAAAAAAAAATCCTCTCAGAATTCCCTTCAGGTGAGCTTAGGTTAGCTAGCTGGCTAATATTAGCAAGGAATATTGTAAACAATTATAAATATGACAAAATTCCTTTCAGAATTCCTGTGAGGTGAGCTTAGGTTAGCTAGCTGGCTAATATTAGCGGGAAATATTGTAAACAATTATAAATACGACAAAAAAAAATCCTCTCAGAATTCCCTTCAGGTAAGCTTAGGTTAGCTAGCTGGCTAATATTAGCGGGAAATATTGTTTAAAAAAATCCTTTCAGAATTCCCATTAGGTGAGCTTAGGTTAGCTAGCTGGCTAATATTAACGGGAAATATTGTTAAAAAAAATCCTCTCAGAATTCCCTTCAGGTAAGCTTAAGTTAGCTAGCTGGCTAATATTAGCAGGGAACATTGTAAACAATTATAAATACGACAAAAAAAATCCTTTCAGAATTCCCGTCAGGTGAGCTCAGGTTAGCTAGCTGGCTAATATTAGCGGGAAATATTGTTAAAAAAAAAATCCTCTCAGAATTCCCATCAGGTGAGCTCAGGTTAGCTAGCTGGCTAATATTAGCGGGAAATATTTAAAAAAAATCCTCTCAGAATTCCCTTCAGGTGAGCTCAGGTTAGCTAGCTGGCTAATATTAGCAGGGAACATTGTAATCAATTATAAATTCGACAAAAAAAAAATCCTTTCAGAATTCCCATCAGGTGAGCTCAGGTTAGCTAGCTGGCTAATATTAGCGGGAAATATTGTTAAAAAAAATCCTCTCAGAATTCCCATCAGGTGAGCTTAGGTTAGCTAGCTGGCTAATATTAGCGGGAAATATTGTTAAAAAAAATCCTCTCAGAATTCCTGTCAGGTGAGCTTAGGTTAGCTAGCTGGCTAATATTAGCGGGAAATATTGTTAAAAAAAATCCTCTCAGAATTCCCGTCAGGTGAGCTTAGGTTAGCTAGCTGGCTAATATTAGCGGGAAATATTGTTAAAAAAAATCCTCTCAGAATTCCTGTCAGGTGAGCTCAGGTTAGCTAACTGTTTTTTTTTTGAATGCTCATACACTATTATAAATATGAACAATCTTATTATAAAATCTACAGGTTAGCTCATGCTAGCTTACAGGGAGGATTATAGCATTTATGAACAAAATAAATTCTCTGAGAAATCCTCTCAGGTTTGCTCGTAGCCAGTTAGCTAGTGGTAGCACTGAAGATGTTCAGTTATTAAAAATATGACAAGAATTCCGGTCAGGTTAGCTCGTCTTAGCCATCGAGCGCAAACATTTATGGATGTCCGAACAAGTTCTCTCAGAATTTCTGTCACGTTAGCTCAGCTTAGTTAGCTCTCTCGTATTAGCAGTGAACATTTCCAAAATAACTAAGTTCTTTCTATGAAGAGTGTTTGTGTATTTGGCAGACACGGAGTTAAATCCTGATAAAATATTCAATTATTTCATCAGTCAAGTTGGGGTTTTTTTTCCACCTTGTTTCTTCATAATGTGCCGCAACACAGTCGAGTCATGGCGTTCCCAAAACCTTCCCAACTCCTAATTAGACATTTGACGATGTGAAGTTTTTTTTTTTTTAAGTCAGAAATTTGTAATTATGGTAATTATGACAAGTAATTATGTTAAACCTGACTAGTTTTCATGCAGGAAACATGACAAAGTTAGAATTTAATTTTAAACGCACGAGCCGGAAAAAGGCAATTAATATCATTGGAAAGCCTCCGCTGAGCCTTGAATTTGAGTAAAAGCTTCTCCCAGATGAATAAATAAGACGACTTATTTTATAAATCGATGACAAAAAAAAAAACCTAACGGTTTCAATAAAGTAATTAATCAAGCCTCGTTAAATGCAGAAAGCTGAAAAACCTCACAGCGTGAATGTACATATATTGAAGACACGCCATTCTTTTTTCCGGAAGGAGTACGCATGACATACAGTGGGGCAAAAAAGTATTTAGTCAGTCACCAATTGTACAAGTTCTCCCACTTAAAAAGATGAGAGAGGCCTGCAATTTTCATCATAAGTATACCTCAACTATGAGAGACAAAATGAGGAAAAAAAATCCAGAAAATCACATTGTCTAATTTTTAAAGAATTTATTTGCAAATTATGGTGGAAAATAAGTATTTGGTCAATAACAAAAGTTCATCTCAATACTTTGTTATATACCCTTTGTTGGCAATGACAGAGGTCAAACGTTTTCTGTAAGTCTTCACAAGGTTTTCACACACTCTTGCTGGTATTTTGGCCCATTCCTCCATGCAGCTCTCCTCTAGAGCAGTGATGGTTTGGGGCTGTCGCTGGGCAACACGGACTTTCAACTCCCTCCAAAGATTTTCTATGGGGTTGAAATCTGGAGACTGGCTAGGCCACTCCAGGACCTTGAAATGCTTCTTACGAAGCCACTCCTTCGTTGCCCGGGCGGTGTGCTTGGGATCATTGTCATGCTGAAAGACCCAGCCACATTTCATCTTCAATGCCCTTGCTGATGGAAGGAGGTTTTCACTCAAAATCTCACGATACATGGCCCCATTCATTCTTTCCTTTACACGGATCAGTCGTCCTGGTCCCTTTGCAGAAAAACAGCCCCAAAGCATGATGTTTCCACCCCCATGCTTCACAGTAGGTATGGTGTTCTTTGGATGCAACTCAGCATTCTTTCTCCTCCAAACACAAGTTGAGAGTTTTTTTACCAAAAAGTTCTATTTTGGTTTCATCTGACCATATGACATTCTCCTAATCCTCTTCTGGATCATCCAAGTGCTCTCTAGCAAACTTTAGACGGGCCTGGACATGTACTGGCTTAAGCAGGGGGACACGTCTGGCACTGCAGGATTTGAGTCCCTGGCGGCGTAGTGTGTTACTGATGGTAGCCTTTGTTACTTTGGTCCCAGCTCTCTGCAGGTCATTCACTAGGTCCCCCCGTGTGGTTCTGGGATTTTTGCTCACCGTTCTTGTGATCATTTTGACCCCACGATCAAGGGAGATTATGTCTTCCAGGTCTTGTATGTCTTCCATTTTCTAATAATTGCTCCCACAGTTGATTTCTTCACACCAAGCTGCTTACCTATTGCAGATTCAGTCTTCCCAGCCTGGTGCAGGTCTACAATTTTGTTTCTGGTGTCCTTTGACAGCTCTTTGGTCTTGGCCATAGTGGAGTTTGGAGTGTGACTGTTTGAGGTTGTGGACAGGTGTCTTTTATACTGATAACGAGTTCAAACAGGTGACATTAATACAGGTAACGAGTGGAGGACAGAGGAGCCTCTTAAAGAAGAAGTTACAGGTCTGTGAGAGCCAGAAATCTTGCTTGTTTGTAGGTGACCAAATACTTATTTTACAGAGGAATTTACCAATTAATTCATTAAAAATCCTACAGTGTGATTTCCTGGATTCTTTCCCCCCATTCTGTCTCTCATAGTTGAAGTGTACCTATGATGAAAATTACAGGCCTCTCTCATCTTTTTAAGTGGGAGAACTTGCACAATTGGTGGGTGACTAAATACTTTTTTGCCCCACTGTATCTGCATGACATCTGCTGCTGCATTTGCGCTTCTCAAAGGGAGTCATTCGTGTCGTTTTGTAAGAGCAAATCGTGAACAAATTACGGACATGAGATCCCCAGCAGGCATTTCCTTTTTCGGGCTTTTATTAGTGTCATCCTTTGAGCAAGTAATATCCCCAGAAAGAAATTACAACCACACATATTTTGAGCTGCCTGTCAGATATCTTTAATTATACACCAAATGAGTAATGAGGCTTTTTTTTCTCTCCCTCCTCCCAAACTCATTACTTACTAAGGTGACACTGGAACAATTTACTGCTGCTTAAATTAGACTAATAATTGTACAAACGAGCATTGGAGAGTTCACTGGGAGTTTCTCTGCAAGGATATGGAAATATATTATAAGGACATGAGTGTTTTACTGCGAAATACACCACTCGTACTTTTTATACGAGCTCCATCCGGGACACGGAGAACCAAAAGCGTGACATGCAGTGGTGCTTGAAAGTTTGTGAACCCTTTAGAATTTTCGATATTTCTGCATAAATATGACCTAAAACATCATCCAAATGATCCAATATTACATATCTGCGAGTGGCAAAAGTATGCGAACCTCTAGGATTAGCAGTTCATTTGAAGGTGAAATTATGGCCCTTTTCCACTACCCTTTTTCAGCTCACTTCAGCCCGACATGGCTCGTGTTTCGACTACCTCAGAACAGCACGACTCAGCTCGCTTCAGCCCTGCTCAGCCCCCAAAACTCGCATGGTTTTGGAGTGGGGCTGAAGCGAGCCAAACCGAGCTGAGTGAGGCTAGGGGCGTGAGCAGACACTCCCCTGTGCACTGATTGGTGAGGAGGAGTGTCCTCACACACCCACACACGCCCCGCGAGCACGCTGGGATCTGTAAACACCGTAAACCTGGAAGAAGAAGAATTACGAATTACAAGAATTATAAAGCCTTATGCGCCTCGTCTCATCTATACGCTCTTGCCAGTATCTGTTGGCGTTGTCGGTGACAACAAGCCACAGCACCAAGACCAGCAACACTAACGACTCCATGTCCTCCATGTTTATTGTTTACTATCCGGGTCGTGAGACTACCACTTAAAAGGTCACTGATGTCACTGTTTGCGCCGCCTAACGACATCACGTGACGTCCACCCACTTTCGCTAACTCCACCCAATGTGTCCACCCACTTCCAGCCAGCATGGTTCAGCGCGGTTGTAGTCGAAATGCAACGCCAACAGCCCCGCTCAGCTCGACTCAGCCCAACTCAGCACGGCACGGCTCAGCCCAACTCAGCCGTGGAAAAGCGGCATTAGAGTCCAGTGTTTTCAATCAGGTGTGAGTGGGCACCCTGCTTTATTTAAAGAACAGGGATCTATCAAAGTCTGATCTTCACAACACATGTTTGTGGAAGTGCATCATGGCACGAACAAAGGAGATTTCTGAGGACCTCAGAAAAAGCGTTGTTGATGCTCGTCAGGCTGGAAAAGGTTACAAAACCATCTCTAAAGAGTTTGGACTCCACCAATCCACAGTCAGACAGATTGTGTACAAATGGAGGAAATTCAAGACCACTGTTACCTTCCCCACGAGTGGGCGACCAACAAATATCACTCCAAGAGCAATGGTGTGCGTGGCAGGGTTGCAAGGAGAAAGCCACTGCTCTCCAAAAAGAACATTGCTGCTCGTCTGCAGTTTGCTAAAGATCACGTGGACAAGCCTACTTTTGGCTATTGGAAAAATGTTTTGTGGACGGATGAGACCAAAATAGAACTTTTTTGGTTTAACCTCCTAAGGCCCAAGCTGTTTTTTTTTTACATGCATTTTTTATTTCTCTTTGCTATTTGGGCTTATTAGAACCTGATTAGAATAAAAACTAAGCATCATCTTTTGATAAGATGTACTTTTAGAGAAAAAGTATGTTCACATATGTGGATTCTTGTTCCGAATTTCCATAAAGTGCTGTCCACGCATGTGACCGCTAAGCCCTAGGAGGTTAAATGAGAAGTGTTATGTTTGGAGAAAGGAAAACACTTCATTCCAGCATAAGAACCTTATCCCATCTGTGAAACATGGTGGTGGTAGTATCATGGTTTGGGCCTGTTTTGCTGCATCTGGGCCAGGACGGCTTGCCATCATTGATGGAACAATGAATTCTGAATTATACCAGCGAATTCTAAAGGAAAATGTCAGGACATCTGTCCATGAACTGAATCTCAAGAGAAGGTGGATCATGCAGTAAGACAACGACCCTAATCACACAAGTCGTTCTACCAAAGAATGGTTAAAGAAGAATAAAGTTAATGTTTTGGAATGGCCAAGTCAAAGTCCTGACCTTAATCCAATCGAAATGTTGTGGAAGGACCTGAAGCGAGCAGTTCATGTGAGGAAACCCACCAACGTCCCAGAGTTGAAGCTGTTCTGTATGGAGGAATGGGCTAAAATTCCTCCAAGCCGGTGTGCAGGACTGATCAACAGTTACCACAAATGTTTAGTTGCAGTTATTGCTGCACAAGCAGGTCACACCAGATACTGAAAGCAAAGGTGCACATACTTTTGCCACTCAAAGATATGTAATATTGGATCATTATCCTCAATAAATAAATGACCAAGTATCATATTTTTGTCTCATTTGTTTAACTGGGTTCTCTTTATCTACTTTTAGGACTTGTGTGAAAATCTGATGATGTTTTAGGTCATATTTATGCAGAAATATAGAAAATTCTAAAGGGTTCACGAACTTTCAACCACCACTGTAATATAAAGAATACTGAAAATAATCACCCTGAGGGCGGCACGGTGGTGTAGTGGTTAGCGCTGTCACCTCACAGCAAGAAGGTCTGGGTTCGAGCCCCGTGGCTGGCGAGGGCCTTTCTGTGCGGAGTTTGCATGTTCTCCCCGTGTCCGCGTGGGTTTCCTCCGGGTGCTCCGGTTTCCCCCACAGTCCAAAGACATGCAGGTTAGGTTAACTGGTGACTCTAAATTGACCGTAGGTGTGAATGCGAGTGTGAATGGTTGTGTGTCTATGTGTCAGCCCTGTGATGACCTGGCGACTTGTCCAGGGTGTACCCCGCCTTTTGCCCGTAGTCAGCTGGGATAGGCTCCAGCTTGCCTGCGACCCTGTAGAACAGGATAAAGCGGCTAGAGATAATGAGATGAGATGAGATTTATTTATTTAGACACGAAGTAATTCCAAGCAGCTGATTAGCTCTGAATATTTTGTCCCGAATCTGATTTCGAATAAAATGCCTCAGTACTACGATGATTGTGGTAACTGCATAGTGTAATGAACAACATGATTCTTGAAGGTAATAATGCTGAAGTTAAAAAGACTGGACATCTCCTCGAGTGAACCAGCCCTTTACCAGGGGAAATCATGAGACATGTTTCAGGGTGTAATGAATCTGAGGAAATGATGCTCTGCACTAATTACAGCTACAATATTCACTTTAGTGAGAAGGGAACTCATTTTAAAATCTTTCCACTGTTTTGCTTTCTTATGCAGCTTTGCCACCCACGTGCCAAACCAGTGCTCTCGTTTTCTTAAAGGTCAGAAGACATTACAAGGTCAGGGACAAGAAAATGGAAATTTTGTTAAAAAAAAAAAAGCTGACATTTGTTCCCTCCACATATTTTCCCCCCCCTCACAGCTTTTTTTTTTTTGACTGAGGCCAGAGTGTCGATCTATACCTCAATAAATCCACTCAAAGACTAATCAAAGCTTCATTAAACTGGCCAGGCACTATGACAGGATATTCATAAACAATCATTAAAACCCTGCTGAAGCAGCGTCTTGGCAGGCCGAGCACCAGTGCTGACTCAAATGAGAGCGAGAGGGAGAATATTATTCACCTTAATGTACTTTTTTTTTGCAGTACTTGTCAATGGACAGCTGCTGTTTCAGAATCAGTCCGCGTGCCAAGTACAGTGATTTCTGCTTATAAGGTTCAGACCTCGATTCAACAGTGACTTCAGTAGGTGTGCGCGAAGTCGTCGAGCACGGTGTTTGCAGGAAGTCATGAACATCTGTGGTTCTGTAGCTGAAGCCATGTGACATTGTGGGTCAAAAAAAAATTATATATATAGTATACATTATATATTTAATCCACCACAGCAAACAAGCACTTGCCCTGATATACTGTCTGTATAGCACAAAACCAAAATATCTTTTTTATTACAGACAGACAGGCATATAGCTAGACAGTTCGACGGATTGGCATACAGTACGAACAGACAGACAGACAGATGGACAAACGATCAAAGACAGACCTTAAGCACATGTAAAGAAATACTGTCGACCAAAAATGGCTTAAAAATAACGAAATTAAATGAAATGTTTCAGCATAAAATATATATATACACACTAGTGCATCTCAAAAAATTAGAATATTGTGAAAAAGGTCAATATTTTCCATCAGTTATTTAAGAAAGTGAAAATGTTATATATTATAGACTCATTACACATAAACTAAAATGTTTCAAGCATTTTTCTATTTTAATTTTAATCAGTATGGCATACAGTACAAAAAAAAACCCATCTCAAAATATTAGAATATTTCATTTCGAGTTTGAGTAAAACAGTATGAACACAGTGCATCTCTCGGTCTAGTTCAGTACACACAACCACAATCATGGGGAAGACTGCTGACTTGACTGTTGTCCAGAAACTGTTCTGAGACTGTTGTCCACAAGGAGGGTAAGCCACAAAAGGTCATTGCTGAAAAGGGTGGCTGGAAAAGGTGCACGAGCAACAGGGATGGCCGCAGTCTTGAGAGGATTGTCAAGAAAAGTTGATTCAAGAACTTGGGAGAGCTTCACAAGGAGTGGACTGAGGCTGGTGTCAGTGTATTAAGACCCATCATGAACAGACATCTTCATGAAAGGGGATACAACTTTTGCATTCCTAATATCAAGACACTCCTGAGCCAGAGACAATGTCAGAAGTGTCTTATCTGGGCTAAGGAGAGAAAGAAATGGACTGTTGCTCAGTGGTCCAAAGTCTCTTTTCAGATGAAAGTACATTTTGCATTTAATTTGGAAATCACGGTTCTAGAGTCTGGAGGAAGAGTGGAGAGGCACAGAATCCAAGGTGTTTGAAGCCCAGTGTGAAGTTTCCACAGTCTGTGATGATTTGGGGTGCCATGTCATCTGCTGGTGTTGGTCCACTGTATTTTATCAAGTCCAAAGTCAACACAGCCATCTACCAGGAGATTTTAGAGCTCTTCATGCTTCCATCTGCTGACGAGCTTTTTGGAGATGCTGATTTCCTTTTCCAGCAGGACTTGGCACCTACCCACAGTGCCAAAACTACTACCAAATGGTTTGCTGATCATGATATTACTGTGTTTGATTGGCCAGCCAACTTGCCTGACCTGAACCCCATACAGAATCTATGGGGTATTGTCAAGAGGAAGATGAGAAACACCCGACCCAAAAATACAGATACGCTGAAGGCCACTATCAAAGCAACCTGGGCTTCAATAACACCTCAGCAGTGCCACAGTGTGATCACCTCCATGCCACACCGCACTGATACAGTAATTCATGGTAAAGGAGCCCCAACCAAGTATTGAGTGTATAAATGAATATACTTTTCAGAAGTTGGACGTTTCTGTATTGTAAATCCTTTTTTTGATTGATCTTAGGGAATATTCTAATAATTTGAGATACTGGATTTCTGATTTTCATG
Source organism: Neoarius graeffei (assembly GCF_027579695.1). Classification (NCBI taxonomy): domain Eukaryota; kingdom Metazoa; phylum Chordata; class Actinopteri; order Siluriformes; family Ariidae; genus Neoarius; species Neoarius graeffei. The sequence continues at coordinate 18,295,984 of NC_083570.1, forward strand.
AGCTATAAGCCATAATCATCAAAATTAAAACAAAAAAGGCTTCAAATATTTCACTTTACATGTAATGAATATAGAATATATGAAAGTTTACCTTTTTGAATTAAATTATGAAAACCAAGGAATTTTTTCATGGTATTCTAATTTTTTGAGATGCACTAGTATATATTATGAACAGTATGCAGTAAGCCATAATAAATGAAAAAGTCGATATTTGGTGCGAGACGACCTTTTGCTTTAAAAATTAAATAGTCGTCTCAGGTACAGTGAGTGCGGTTTGATAAAGAAATGAGCCGTAGGTTTTACTGAGCGTCTTACAGAACCGGCCGCAGTTCTTCTGGACACTTTGCTTCTTAATTTTGCACCAAAACCCAGTCGCCTTAATTCTGTTTTCTTTTTTCACCTGAAAAAGTGCTCTCGTATGGAATATGCTGCTCAGATACAAACTTTTTTTTCTCCCCTTCTTGTAACATTTAATTTTGTGCTGGAACGTTTGGAACTCTAAAATGTTTTTGTATTGACTCATCATAAAATAGAAATCCATAAAGTTTGTAAAAAAAAAAAGTGCTGAAGACTTTTGCACAGGATCGTATATTCTAGATTTTATATTTCTACCGAGAGACAGTGACAAAAAGGAAGTGAGAGTAAGAAATAGAGTGGCAGTAAGAAAAAAAAAAAAGAAGTTGCAACCTATTTGAGAGAGTTTCTTATTTCACATTTCTTTGGGGCTTTCCAGGTTGGCCATAGAATCAGCAGATGATGTCAGTGTTTGAGTGATCTATCTACATGGTGCTTACTGCTCTGATTGAGTGCTTTCTTTCTGTATTTGTGCCCTAGAGGCAGCCCTTTTCGAGCTCATGTGGGTGTTCTTCAGCTCCTCAGCTCACGTCACGATGCTGATCAGAAGGTGATGTATATCACTTTCTTGTTCTTTCCTGTGTGCTGAATGCGCAACCAGCTGAGTGTGTGCTAATTGAAACGCGCTTATCAGCTCAAACCTTAGGCGGTATTTTGTAATTGTCAACCACAAGTACGTAAGTGGGATCTCCAATCAAAGAAGCTCCCGTTTGACCTTATTATGAGACGAGTAGGTAATGTCAAAGCCTTCCTTCCTTCCTTTCAAAATGATTATACACGATGATGAAGCAATAAGGCTGAGCTCCAGTGACATTCTACCAAATCTATCAGATTTGTGTTAATTTTTTTCTTTTCTTTTCTTAAAACGTGATTGGTTTTTTTGCAGGTGACACTGAGAGCCTATCAGTAATCACGTCACGTCCATAGACCGTATAAAATCATCTCATCTCATTATCTCTAGCCGCTTTATCCTGTTCTGCAGGGTCGCAGGCAAGCTGGAGCCTATCCTAGCTGACTACGGGCGAAAGGCGGGGTACACCCTGGACAAGTCGCCAGGTCATCACAGGGCTGACACATAGGCTACCATCCACACGACAACGAGATTTTATTAAAAAAAATATCGCGTCCACATGGGCAACGGATCAGTAAAATATCAGGTACATATGGCAATGCAACGCTTGCTGAAAACGATGCAATACACATGCCACACCTCTACATGCGCTGTAAGACGGTCCCATCGGAGACACCAGAACAATAGAAGAAGTAGGATGCATGCCCATAAACCCCTTCTTCTACCCGGCGTGAAGCACTCACAGGAACAAGCACACAACAACAACAAGAAGATGGCTGCGACTACGTGAGGAAATCGTGCCTTCTGTGTGTACAAATTAGTTTTATTAGTGTGCATAGTTTCATATAACAATTTTCTTATTGTGTGAACATTTTGAAAAGCATTTTTATATAATTTATATAACTTTTTATATTGTGTGAACATTTTGAAAAGCAGTCTTATCCAATAAAAAAAAAAGAAATTCAAGAAATGGTTCAGTTACTTGTTTATTTAAAAGAAAAGCTGTATACAAAAGTGAATGCAATGCAGTGGTTCATACAAAACAGCGAGAGTGCTGCTTGTTCTAGTCATGTGGTTGTGACGTCATCGTAAACAAATCCGTTCTACTCATCCAGACGACTTCGCAACGGCGCCGTTGCCAGATTTTTCCACTCTGGAACCCATTCTCGTTTTGGGGCACCCAAAACGCCGGTGCCGTGTGGACGCCAGGCCGAAATGATAAACAATTTTATCAGATTCACCTGAATCCGTTGCCGTGTGGACAGCCTTATAGACACAGACAACCATTCACACTCACATTCACACCTATGGTCAATTTAGAGTCACCAGTTAACCTAACCTGCATGTCTTTGGACTGTGGGGGAAACCGGAGCACCTGGAGGAAACCCACGCGGACACGGGGAGAACATGCAAACTCCGCACAGAAAGGCCCTCGCCAGCCACGGGGCTTGAACCCGGACCTTCTTGCTGTGAGGCGACAGCGCTAACCACTACACCACCGTGCCGCCCCGTATAAAATCAATTCAGTGATTTCTCAGCAGCATTATATGAACGCAATCAGTTGATGGCAGAATGGAAGGAGGCGGTTCTTCTGGGGAATACACGCCCCCAGGGCCATAACTCGAACCCATGTTTCAGTTTTCTGTTCGGATTAAAGATTTGTTTTGTTTTAATTGTTTGCCTAAAACAAACCCTATCACGGCCTACAAAAAACTCGCCGTCCAGCCTGCGGAAGCATATTGAGGTGTATAAACGTTTCATTCCAAGAGAAAGCTTGCAACGAAGTTGTCTGTGCTTTTAGAGCTAGCGATAACGTTGCAATAGTGACACAGTCTGGCTAGTGAAATGACTTTCTATGGATTTGCCCACCAAGTTGCTATAGCCTTGTCCACGGCTAACGTTAACACATAGCTAGTTAACTTGGACACTGTTAGTTAGCATGTAAAAACGGAGTTACGCTAACACGAATAGTCAGTTCAGAAATATATTTTAGTATAATCTTGCCAAATAAACAAAATGTAGAAATATTTCTTTTCGAGTAACTTTAGCTACCTGATATGATTTCAAGTTTGAAAAGAGTTTGCTAGCAGGTCAAGTGGAGCTTCAACGCTACAGGTTCTACAAACTAGTCAGTAAATCCAGTAGGTTGCTTCACAGGCATTAGGTTTTGTAAGCGTTGTGGCAATAATACAACAGTGCGCTGACACAAAATGTATTTTTAATCCTTAAGTATTTTTAAAAGCAAGTACTTCAGTACTTTAACTGAAGTAAAAATTTGACTGGACAACTTTCACTTGTATCGGAGTCACATTTGACCAGTGGGATCTGTACTTTGACTTAAATAATGAAGTTGAGTACTTTATCCACCTCTGGTGAATCAATTCATCACAGGCCTCTTGTTGAGGTGGTAAACATGCAACAGTTGGCTATTTTTAGTGGAGGACATGACGACAAGTTCCTGAGAAATAGTTTCACAAACTGGTGGTTTAGTGGTCAATTTCCGGCACTGGTGACTGGACGTTTGTGATATTATGTAGACTTAAGAACAACCAGAGAACCAACAGAGAAAGGGGGAAGCCATGGCCTAATGGTTAGAGAAGCAGCTTTGGGGCCAGAAGGTTGCTGGTTTGATTCCCTGGACCAGCAGGACTGGCTGAAGTGCCCTTGAGCAAGGCACCAAACCCCCAACTGCTCTGGCAGGAGTGGTTGACTAGCCAAAGAAAAGCTGGTGATATGATCATCAGTTTGGGCAGTGCCCACCAGAATGAACAAGAGAAACAGATCACTGCTTATTACTATAAAAGACATGACATCAGACTAATTTTCGGTTGCGTTTCGGAACTTGAATCTGATGTTTGTCCAGCTGCTTAAAGAGATTTGCATCAAATCAAGTCAATGGATCAACGTAGTCTTTTATTTTCTTTCTTTAAACCAAGTCTAAAGTTTAAGGCTACCAAACTAAGCCAAGAACAAGGAGCCTGTTAAAGCCTTTGCTCTCGAACCCAAGCTTTCACTTGAAATAAATCTCACGCCCATTCCCGAGGCAAAAATCAATCGGATCGTCTGCCTGCACTACTGTGATTGGGATGAGAAAGCACCATTTCTCCTGAGACTATAAAATATTCATCGGTGAAGCTTCATTTGCTCCTGGGTGCCTGTGCATGCCATATTGAAGCTACATAATTACTCGAAGGGTCTGAATTGTTCCCTTAATCATCTCTCCTTACACTTTAGTGTGAAATTACAGGTCAGACAAAGAAGCTGGATATAACAGGAAAATAAATAACATAAATACTGGTTTGACTGTGGATGACCGGGATAAGACTGGAGCAGATGATAAAAAGAAAAGTCATGAATGGAGTAAAATGGGAAGAAGACAGACACATGTATATACAGTATATATATCCATCCATCCATCCATTATCTGTAACTGCTTATCCTGTACAGGGTCACGGGCGAGCTGGAGCCTATCCCAGCTTACTATGGGCGAGAGGCGGGGTACACCCTGGACAAGTTGCCAGATCATCACAAGGCTGACACACTGAGACAAACAACCATTCACACTCAAACCTACGGTAAATTAAGAGCCGCCAATTAACCTAATCTGCATGTCTTTGGACTGTGGGGGGACACACAGACACAGGAAGAACATGCAAACTCCACACTGAAAGGCCCTCGTCCACCACTGGACTCGAACCCAGGACCTTCTTGCTGTGAGGCAACAGTGCTAACCACTACACCACCGTGCTGCCATATATATATATATACAACCCCGATTCCAAAAAAGCTGGGACAAAGTACAAGTTGTAAATAAAAATAGAATGCAATAATTTACAAATCTCAAAAACTGATCTTGTATTCACAATAGAACATAGACAACATATCAAATGTCGAAAGTGAGACATTTTGAAATTTCATGCCAAATATTGGCTCATTTGAAATTTCATGACAGCAACACATCTCAAAAAAGTTGGGACAGGGGCAATAAGAGGCTGGAAAAGTTAAAGGTACAAAAAAGGAACAGCTGGAGGACCAAATTGCAACTCATTAGGTCAATTGGCAATAGGTCATTAACATGACTGGGTATAAAAAGAGCATCTTGGAGTGGCAGCAGCTCTCAGAAGTAAAGATGGGAAGAGGATCACCAATCCCACTAATTCTGCGCCGACAAATAGTGGAGCAACATCAGAAAGGAGTTCGACAGTGTAAAATTGCAAAGAGTTTGAACATATCATCATCTACAGTGCATAATATCATCAAAAGATTCAGAGAATCTGGAAGAATCTCTGTGCGTAAGGGTCAAGGCCGGAAAACCATACTGGGTGCCCGTGATCTTAGGGCCCTTAGACGGCACTGCATCACATACAGGCATGCTTCTGTATTGGAAATCACAAAATGGGCTCAGGAATATTTCCAGAGAACATTATCTGTGAACACAATTCACCGTGCCATCCGCCGTTGCCAGATAAAACTCTATAGTTCAAAGAAGAAGCCGTATCTAAACATGATCCAGAAGCGCAGACGTCTTCTCTGGGCCAAGGCTCATTTAAAATGGACTGTGGCAAAGTGGAAAACTGTTCTGTGGTCAGACGAATCAAAATGTGAAGTTCTTTATGGAAATCAGGGACGCCGTGTCATTCTGACTAAAGAGGAGAAGGACGACCCGAGTTGTTATCAGCGCTCAGTTCAGAAGCCTGCATCTCTGATGGTGTGGGGTTGCATTAGTGCATGTGGCATGGGCAGCTGACACATCTGGAAAGACACCATCAATGCTGAAAGGTATATCCAGGTTCTAGAGCAACATATGCTCCCATCCAGACGACGTCTCTTTCAGGGAAGACCTTGCATTTTCCAACATGACAATGCCAAACCACATACTGCATCAATTACAGCATCATGGCTGCGTAGAAGAAGGGTCCGGGTACTGAACTGGCCAGCCTGCAGTCCAGATCTTTCACCCATAGAAAACATTTGGCGCATCATAAAACGGAAGATACGACAAAAAAGACCTAAGACAGTTGAGCAACTAGAATCCTACATTAGACAAGAATGGGTTAACATTCCTATCCCTAAACTTGAGCAACTTGTCTCCTCAGTCCCCAGACGTTTACAGACTGTTGTAAAGAGAAAAGGGGATGTCTCACAGTGGTAAACATGGCCTTGTCCCAACTTTTTTGAGATGTGTTGTCATGAAATTTAAAATCACCTAATTTTTCTCTTTAAATGATACATTTTCTCAGTTTAAACGTTTGATGTGTCATCTATGTTCTATTCTGAATAAAATATGGAATTTTGAAACTTCATCATTGCATTCCGTTTTTATTTACAATTTGTACTTTGTCCCAACTTTTTTGGAATCGGGGTTGTATATGTATCGCAACTGTCACTGGTCTCGTGGTTAAAGTGTTGGATTAAGAATCAGAAGGTTCTGAGTTTGAATCCTGGTTAAATATGTCAAAAAATGCTAATTAGGTTGACAGGAATCGGTAGACAGACAGACCAGAGGAAATACGAGGTAGGTGTGGACGGAAGAAAGTGAGAGACAAAAGTAGTGATGGAAAATCCCTTTGAAGAATCTTAGATGATCTAAAATTTTAACCTAGGTTAAAAAGATTTTACACAGACAGACTGACACGTACATGGACAGGCAGACAGCCAAATACATACATGGACAGAGACAGACAGATACGTACTGTACATCCATCCATACATGAACAGAGGCAGATGCATAGATACGTACACACACATGCACAGGCAGACAGATACATGCATACATGGACAGAGACAGACAGACAGATGGAATAATAGGACACACTAACAGAAAGATCGCGGAACATGACAGACTAACAGACTTACCCAGAGAAGAAAGATATATGGATTGATGGAAAATTCATAGATAAATATACAGAGGCAGATATATATTTTCCATGCTAATGGAAAAATGGACAGATTTAGAGTCAGATGGACGGACCTGAGATAAATGGATGGAAAGTTCGACAGACGGACAGAACGACAGACAGAAAGGCAACCAGGTAAACTGACAAATACTTATAGAATTATTTAGAGTCCATCTGCAAGTCTGTCTGACTCCAGGTATGTCTGTCTGTCCGTTCTTCTATCACACGCAGACAAAGACAGATTGATATTCAGACCGAGTGACAGATAGATGACGGGACGGACAGACACACCGAGACACGGGTAGACATGGGATAGATTTCGATAGTTAGCTTGATAGATGGATGGACGGACAGACAGACAGACAGACAGACATGCAACAACAAAAAAACCCAAAACAATGCCCACGGCTGCGCCTTCGAATCAGATCTGCGCGTGATCGTATAGCATGTATGTGCTCATCATCTCTAAATACACACACGAGCTTAGCCACCACAAAAGGCCTCAGCGTCTGCACTTCGTCTCAAAGACCCAAGCCAAATACACGAGCACTTCAGGTTAAAAACACCTCACTGCCTTCACTTTGATGCGTGGACACGACCATACAATTCACAGCACATTCAACGCCGCAGCAAGCTGCAATGAAATGCATCAGTCCACCTCCTGTGATTTGTTTGCAAGCTTATAAAATATAACATTAAAGGTATAGAACAACTACTATGACCATTATATTACAGTATGGCTATAAAATAGGTTATGATTACAGCATCATTACCTGCAACTGATGGACTACGAAAACTCTGAATATGATGCAATTTGATGAAAGTGCACAGCATTATGCAATAACAAAGAAAAATTTCTCGATCTCAGCCAACAGTGCATCACGGCTACGAATGCGTCTTGAATGCACACACATGACAAAACGCGAGGCCACTTCCTTTGTTAGCTACGTAACCACACAGACAGACAGACAGATGCGCAGTTACCTCAGAAAGTTACGCATGCACTCCAGTTTAAAGCATCGGCTTCTGGGAAAGCTGAGACATTCCAGATGTGAGTGACAAAAAAGTCCATGCTGCCCCCTTAATCAACCCGAGCAGCAGAGTGCACACTCAAGCTCCTACAGAGAATGATGAAAAGCCTGCTGGTGTCACACAGTGTGTCTCGTGTGTGTTGTGTGTGTATGTGGTGAGGAGGAAGGCAAGTTGGCCCCAGGAAGGTTAAAAGCAGCTCGGGTGAATCATGACTTCCCACATTTGTAGGTCAGAAAGCTGCATGACTCATACGCCGGTCTAACATGGTAACAGACAGAATATGTGACGTGCACACACACACCACACCACACCACACACTCATCAGTGGAGCTATCTTTTGATCATAAAAGGTAGTGCTTTAAATCAGGTACACGGTGCCAAGAAGCATGAAAAGATTGCGATCCGAATCACAGGTAACAGCGTGTGGCAATTCACATGTTCTCCTGCGTCAACATGGGCTGTTCTCACAGTTTCCTCCCACTGTCCAAAATCAAGATCTGAATGTGATGTGATGTTCATCCTTCAGGGCCGAAGATGACCATGACTTCAATTTGGTGGGTGGCGGTTGTGGGTCTGGAGGTGACTGATGAGGCCAATTCTAATTCCAATTTTCTAGCCCCTTCCTCCATGGAGGTGAGCAGAGCAAATCCTAAACAGGGCTGCTCAGACACCCAGGGGGCTGCCGAACTCCACTGCTGCTTTGTTCCAGCAGAGAGCGACCCTATGCCTTGGGCTGCCTGTGTGCATGTTCGTGACTACAGCTTCCAGTGTCTCTGTGCCTGCTGCTTCACCACTTGCTCATCGCCACAGGACTTGAATTTGAAGTCATGACTTGCGCGTGACTTGGATTAGAATGAGGGAGAGTTGTGCAGCCGTCAGCCTTACTTTCTCATCCCAACCTAACTGGGTCTAGGGGCAAGACGAAACCAAGACAGCTGGAACTAGGTCAGGATGCAGTGAATGACCAACAATGTTCTATGTGTTGCACTGTGCCCTGATCACACTCCACGAATGCTTTGCTGGGTCCATCTTCCTGCCCATTGAACCACCAGGTAGTGGTATCCTCTGCGCAGTCTGCTGAGTCCAGTCTTCAGTCATAACCCTGACCAGGGGGAGTGATGGGTTGCTAGTGCTTGCTCAAGGCACCACCCTCCTCAGGCTAGTGGAGGAAAGGAGACACCTTACTACTCCATTGTATGGTGGTCAAGGACGGCACATGCCCACTACCCTAAAAGATCTGAATGAGAGATATGAACGGTGTCCCGTGATGGACAAGCATCCCATTCCATTCCGTCTCAGGATAGCCTCCGGATCCATCGCAACCCCAACCAGGATCAAGTGCTGACTGCGAATCAATGAATTTCATTCCAAAGTTCAAGTTCTGACCAAAGGTCAGACATTGAACAACACAGAGTACAAGGCAGGAATACACCCTAGATGGGATTGTGGGTGGCACAGTGGTGTAGTGTTTAGCACTGTAAGAAGGTTCTGGGTTCTAGCCTAGCGGCCAGTGTGGGCCTTTCAAGGGTGGAGTGTGCATGTTCTTCCCGTGCCTGCGTGGGTTTCCTCTGGGTGCTCCGGTTTCCCCCACAGCTCAAAGACATGCAGTTAGGTTAACATGGGGCAGCCATGGCTTGAAGGTTGGCTGAAGTGCCCTTCAGCAAGGCACCTAACCCCCAACTCCCCGGGCGCTGGAGCATAGCTGCCCACTGCTCACTTGTGTGTGCGCATGTGTGTCTTCACTGCTTCAGATGGGTTAAACGCAGAGGAGGAATTTCTTGACTGTGCTTGAGTGTACGTGTGACAAAGGCTTGGCTTCATCCAAGTCCATCACATACAATGCATCCACACATTCACAACACCTAAGGTCTACTCAGAATCGCCAATCTACCTACTGGCATGGTTTTAGAGATTCTGGAGGACAAGGCGCGAATGCATGGCAACCCGAGTGCCCCAGGCACCATGGAGCTGTCCCAAGTGCACCACACTTTTTGTTCACGCCCACCACAATGAGTTCCCTCCCCTCCCAGTGGTTCCCTCCATCCACGAAATGGATGTTGTGGAAATTTGTCTCCGTCTTTGTGGATGATCCAAGGCTTGGAGGTTGTCAATCGCTAAGGATCTCTAAAGCCCACTGAGACAGTTGGATTTTGGGCTTTATAAAAAGACTCGACTTGCCTGAGTAAGACAGAGAAAGAGAGAGACGGAATCTTAGCAGAGTCTCATGTCTGCACACACACACACAGAGTTTGGAATTTTTAACCACCACGTACTCATTGTAAGACCACACAAGTTATAAATATCACTGTTTCAATTCTATAACCCATCAGTCACATCGCTGATTGATTGACTCCTCGAATGGCAGATTTACTCAAATATTTAATCGCTGTCCACTTCCAAACCTCGACCAACCGGAGCGCACGACGCTGGAAAAATGTATTCTTCTTACGCTTTGGTTCAAAAACTACTGCTCCTGCTTTTAAAAATTCTGGCTTGAAGGCTGAGCGTTCAGGAAGCAGTCTAATCAACAAAGCTAATCCTCACCTTGAGCAGAAAAGCCAACACACACACACACACACAAGGATACCTTCATAAAACATACATCAGCAACATTTCCTCTTTCATGAAATGTTCAAACCCAAGGACTTGCCTAGGACAAAGACATGGGCAGTGATTGACGTTTCTGAGGCGTGCACTTGCACTTGCACAACTGTTGCGTGCATTTTAACCACGGAGCGTTTTGGGCATGCAGGAAATGTAACGTGGATGCATGAAAAAGTAATCAAATTTTCCTGCATATACAACGCAAACCTCAAACCCCAGCACAGGAAACAGAGACTGATGGAAAATCTCCCCATAGGAAAGAAGTGACACATAAAACCGCCTACTACTACACTCCCACGCCTGTGTGTGTGTGTGTGTGTGTGTGTGTGTGTGGTGTGTAACAGCATGACTCTGTGCAGCAGAATGAAAAATATGAAAATTAAGAATTCGCTGTAGGCTTGACAACAGCCATTAAGATATTACTAATCAGTAGCCACAAAGATGTGTCACAATGTTGTCGCGTTCTTAAACCTGATTGGTCCAAACGCATGGATTAGAATATCATCGTTTCTATAGTAACCACTAATTCACTGGGACTTGAATGAAGGATGCTCCATATAAATAGGCTTCGCAAACATATCTACAGAAGCTCAAAAAGCACAAGTCTAATATCAGGACACTGGTTAAGATTCTGAACTAATGACTAAGGATCTGGGTTTAAATCCCAGAATGATCCGATACGCAATGATTTCTTGTCGTTTCCTATCACGCTAATCTTCCCTTCAGCTCTACTGGAATCCGAGCCCACACCAGCACCACACCTTAACAATCCGTCACTCATAAGCGATACGTACTGTCTGGAATGTGGTGTTTCTCGAGGGCTTGTGTGTACCTCCGTTCAATCCTTTTAATCCTTCTGGAAAAGGTGATGAGTCAAATATCAAAGACACTCTTTTTTTTTCAGCGCTGCAAAGCCACCAGTGATGTAGCGTCTAGTTCTTTATTTTGTTTACAAAAGCTTGTTTATTATGTCTGAAGATCATCATTTGCTGATGGTGAGGCTTACAGCTTGCTTGCTGGAGACAATTCAACCACAAGGACGTTGCTGCCAATGGCCGTTTTCTTTCATCATGTATTAGAAATGAACGGTGATGAGAATGAACGTATTTATTCTTCACCTATCTGAATATCTCGTGTGTCCTGTCTTGATTTGTCGTCACGGCAGTAGTTTTCTATATCATCCCTGTTTTTGCGAATATTAGCAAAGAACGGTCGTCGATTCAAGATTTGTGACTCCGCACTACAAAGAAGTGAAAAGAACTAAGGAGCCGTTCAAGGGATTGACATCATCTAGCGTCCATTTTCTCAATTCTATCAACGTATGAAGGAATCATCTGATTACACTTATAATAACCCTGAAACAGTGTGCTCAGGTTCACTGTTCGGTGTTACACCTCCGCTATGTCTTTTGTAAACCGCAGGATTTAGCACAACAAGGCTCCAGCGTGTTGTGACAGAGGGCTGAGATCGCTGCCAATGCCCTGCCTTCGGTGGAATCACTACAAATGTGCCAACAGGATTAAGTGCAGACCCGTCACACCCTGTACACGACTTATTACACGTGCTCCTGGTAGACAAGCCAGATTGCTCATGGACCCAACCTGATGAAAAACAGCAGAGCAGTTTTTTATTTTATTTTTTTAAACCATGTCTAGTCCCATAGGTGGCACGGTGGTGTAGTGGTTAGCACTGTCGCCTCACAGCAAGCAGGTCCCAGGTTTGAGCCCAGCGGCCGACGAGGGCCTTTCTCTGTGGAGTTTGCATGTTCTCCCCGTGTCTGCATGGGTTTCCTCTGGGTGCTCTGGTTTCCCCCACAGTCCAAAGACATGCAAGTTAGGTTAATCGGTGGCTCTAAATTGACCGTAGATGTGAGTGTGAATGGTTGTTTGTCTCTGTGTCAGCCCTGCAGTGATCTGGCGACTTGTCCAGGGTGTACCCCGCCTCTTGCCCATAGTCAGCTGGGATAGGCTCCATCTTGCCTGCGACCCTGTACAGGATAAGTGGCTACAAATGATGGATGGATGTCCAGCCCTTACACTTTGCCTTGTGTTACATTAGTGTATTATTTTCCAATCTTCAACTGTCTAGTTTCAATGCCCACATCTAGCTCAGATTGGCACCCGATGTGGTCTTCGACTGTTGTTGCACATCCACCTCATGGACCCAACCTTTGATTGATCAACCTTTGACTGACTGGACCCAACCTCAAGCTATGATTGATTCTGAGATGCCTTTCTGTTTACCACGGATGTAAAAAGTCATCATGTAGCCTTTCTGACGTAGCCCATCTCATCAATAAGATGTTTCCATCCACCTGTACCCACAGTTTTTCACACCATTCTATGTAAACGCTGGATAAAATCCCACTAAATCAGGGTTTTCTATCATTTTCAAACCAGCTTGTCTTGGATCAACAACGTGCCATGGTCAAAATCACAGAGATCACATTTTTTCCCCATTCTGATGTTTGATGTGAACATTCATTGAAGAAGTTCTTGAACATTCACTGAAGAAGTTCTTGACATGCTGCTGCAACGTGATTGGATAAAGCTGAGTGGATAAACTGGCTGGCTGGTGGGCAGGTAGGTGGGGGCATATATGTAGTGCATACAGTGGGCTGCACAAGTCTTCACCCCCACCTTAAACTTTTCCACATGAATCTAAACTGTTGTGAGATTGCATAAGTATTGGTCAAAATCACTGAGATCACATTTTTTCCCCCATTCTGATGTTTGATGTGAACATTCACTGCAAAAGTTCTTGATATGTATTGGAGTGTTTTTTTTTTAAGCCATACTACCGCTGTGACATGATTGGATAAAGCTGAGTGGATAAACTGGCCGGCTGGTGGGCAGGTAGGTGGGGGCGTGTATGTAGTGCATACAGTGGGCTGCACAAGTCTTCACCCCCACCTTAAACTTTTCCACATGAATCTAAACTGTTGTGAGATTGCATAAGTATTCACAGTCATGAATACTAGGAAAGCCCTAAATTAGTTCTGGAACAACCAGTTGCCATTAGAAGTCATATAATTATCTCAACTGAAAAGTCACATGATGTCGATATAATTACACCTGTTCCTGGAAGGAGTTTGTTCAAGACAACAGCATCATGAAGATCAAGGAACATGAAGCCTGGAAGAAAAGTATCAATCAGATTTAAAAAAAAAAAAGAAAATACAACAGTGACTCTGCCTAGAGGAGGAGGTCGTCCACCAAAATTCAGTGACGGTGTAAAGACTCTGAAGGAGCTGGTGGAGACGATATTATTTGTGATTAATATCGGATCAAAACACTGTCCTGATATGTCAAAGGGTGAACGTAGGCACTGTGATCAGTTCCTCAGATCAGCGTTCTTCCATCACTGCCAACATGACTCACAGCTGTCTGATGGAAATCGGACAAAATGACAACTGGGTTCAAATCAACACCTCGATCACAGCAAAGGTTGCATCAAAGGTCACGTTCAAGAGGTAGAATTTCTCAAACTGATAAGTACAGCCTTTTTCCCCCCACCCAAACCTGATATAATGCTATTCTATAAATATACAAAAGTTAATTGCTTGCATGTGTGGTATGTGTGTGTGTACCCTGAGTGAACACCATCATCAATTAAAAGGTTAGAAATCCGACCTGCGCAACCGAGAAACACTGTGGGTTTGGGGTTTAGCGTGCGCACGCGCGCGCATACATGAGAATTGTGAGTCATAACAAGAGGCGAAAACTCTCTCTGTCAATCTCACACACACACACACACATATATACACCCACTGCTCTGGGTGTGTGTGTTCACTGCTTCAGATGGGTTAAATGCAGAGGATGAATTTCACTGTGCTTGAAGTGTGCATATGACAAAGGTTTCTTTCTTTTTTTCTTTATATATATATATGGATGCATAATGGAATTATTTAGATAAGCATAACCTTAACACGCACCTCATTCATGTAGGAGGTCTCGACCCACTATCAGCTTTGTTATGGTGCATGTGTTTCCTGTTCAGTGGGGGACGTTTGGGACGAAAGTGATGGAGATGGCCTTATTTCTATATCTGGGTTATGCAAATATAAGACCCAGTTCTTGTTCAGCTTGTAAAATTCCTTACTGAATGTGAGAATCACTATCACACTCGCACACACTGACTCACATTTGTACAGAATTGCCACAGTGTAGTCAAAAACCTCTCCAATTTGGTTATGATTAGATCAAACTAATGTGCCAATGATATTAGCTCCAACTCGATAACAACAACTGACTCAACAGTAAGGATCAAGTCCATATCGGGTGGAGGTGTTCAAATAAAATTATTCAGAAAAGCCGAGATAAGACATATTCGGTCTGTTTTCAGATGCTTTTACTCATTTCAAGCTCGAAATGTTCTTATCCTATTGGCAGATGCTTAAAATTACAAACTGACCAATAGGACAAGGCAAACAAAATACGTCAGGCTTGAAATTAGTCAATGAAATGATCTCCACGTTTGATGATCATATAGCAGGTTTACTGTAATATTACAAGATGAAATAAATAAATTTGACTAGATATGTATATTTTTCTTGCAGTGTAACCCTTTCAGTGAAACACAGTTGAAAACTTGTGTGCCCTCCCTATGATTAAAAAAAAGTTTTCGTCGAATAAAATAAAATTCATTCCAAATCAGAATTCGAGATCAACAGCGGCAGAACCACAAGTCTTGGATCTTCATGGTTAATACCAACTTGACCGTTTTTCTGGCATACGATAATAAAGGAACGTCCGTGCAACCCGTCACCCAGTTTCCGGCGGGTGCACAAACTTTTGCACTGAATTTCAAGTTTAAAGGTTGTATTACAAAAATCCTTGGGTTCAAACACTGTTCAATGACAAGAGGTACAAATGACAAAATGTCGTCGTTGTTTTTGGGGGTTTTTTTCAGCGAGGACTAAAACTCTTAAGAGCATGCTCTTAGAAGAAATAACAAAGTTGATTGTTTTTCTACAACAGTACTTAAAGGGCATGTCTATTTCCTGCAGACAGCAACTCGATGACTATCCATTTTTAAACTATTTTATGTATATAATTACATTTAATGTTGTGGAACATCGTGAAATAAGTTCCTGTCATCACTCAACTGCGATAGTATCTAGAAATCATAGTTTCCTCACTAGCTTCTTGTTATCTAGAGACTGAAAGAAGGATGTTGCCGGAGGCGCCTGCTAGGGGGTCCGGGGGCATGCTCCCCTGGGAAAATCTGAAATATCGAAGCAAATTTGGAGCCCCCTGGTGCAACCTTGGCATGAAGAAGCAGGTGAAAGAAGCTCTTAAAAAAAAGGTGTTTTAGGTAGTGAATTTCTGAAAAAGGAATCCGTCAACTCGAATCATTTCAAGAAAATTATTTATTTTATGGCACGTGTAACCTTTGTGCCTGAAGGTAAATAAGCATTCGAGATTTTACACACGCCTCAGATGAGATTGCATGAAAAGTTCTGCAGCTTCCTTAAATGGAAAGTCCTCAAAGCTCATCTTGGTGGAGCTTAGACGAACAACGTACTGATACGATATTGGTCGCGGAAGCCGACCTTGATTCTGTTGCTCCAGCTGAAGACCCTTTCAGCCTCTGCATTGCCAACCAGGACAGAAAGGCCCAATCCCAATTCTAATTTCTACCCCTACCCCTCCCCCTTCCCCTCCGCCTTCCCCTTGGCCCTTCCCCTTGAAACTGAGCTACAAGGGATAGGGCTTGAAATTCAACCCTTACGTATTGGGATAGCCCTTCAACGATCGCATACGTCATCGCGTACCTCCGTCAGCGTTTACGTTAGCAAAACGCGACCAAATGCGTCATTGGCTGCGACCAGCCGCTACAGTCAGAGCCAGAGGCAGAACCAGAGATCTCTGCTGGCAGGGTGTGATTTGTTAACTAACACCACTGAATGGGATATCTTTGGCGCTTCGTGCACCACATCCGACAGAATGAGGTGTCAGAACACTCATGTAAACAAT
Organism: Neoarius graeffei; assembly: GCF_027579695.1. NCBI lineage: Eukaryota > Metazoa > Chordata > Actinopteri > Siluriformes > Ariidae > Neoarius > Neoarius graeffei. Next base: position 18,312,420 of record NC_083570.1, read on the forward strand.
AAAAGCGAGAATAACAGAACAAAACGTACGCAGTAAAGCAACCGAAAACAATACTCACTCCCAAAGCTTTTTAGCAGCAGCTTGGATTTCAGAAATCGCTGCTCATTCTCAGCTCGAAAGCGAATCAAGCGGCGTGTTTCCTCTGGATAACAACTTAAAACACGGAAATAATGGAGAAAATACATTTATGACAATCTTTCGCCACGGGAACCGCCATCTTTCTGAAATCCGCATGAAATCTCGCTGAAATCCGCATGGCATTGTGGGAAATCACTCAAACCCCTTCGTTCGGAGTCTGCTCCAGGAAAATCTCCGTTTGGAGGGGTACAGAAGCCCTCCCCCTTCCCCTACCCCTCCGCGTTAACTGGGATTGGGATACCCCTACCCCTTCACGTGAACGCGCAAAATGGAGGGGAAGGGCCAAGGGGTTGGTCCAAGGGGTGAAATGGGATTCGGCCGAAGACATGCAGCAAACAGTTCAAACAGCCCTGCAAAATTATAAACAAGAGTGCTCGTTTTTGATTCATCATAATATTCTCTGATAGAGGCTTTGCACCCTCACCTGACCCCATAGCAATGGTAACTATGCCGCCATGACAGGGGACACGCTTGTAGTACTTCATTCAGACGAGATAGTTGTTAGTGATCAGTATGGGAAGGTTTTACAGCGAAACAAAGACAGATGTTTTTAATTTACCAAAAAGTGATTCATCATCAGGGTGGAAAAATAGAGAAATTTCTAAACATAGAAGTTGGGAAAAAAAACATTCAGGGACTCGGTGTCGAACACAGAGATCAAAAACCCGATGGTATCCTTACTTCAGTTCCAAGAAAAATAACAATAACAATAATAATTTCAGAACGGAAACAAGGTGCTCATTCTTATCCAGTGACGTGAACATGAGTAGCACAGCCTAAACTTCACCGAGATTTACATTCGGGGATCCTTCGGAGCACGTCGTGCATACACTTGGGAGCCAGTCGTTATGGGAAACACCCGATACTGATTTGAGAGCAATCAGCGCATGCATGTAAGGACACAGAGGCTTTGTGACGTATTGTCATTATCATGGTCACGTGTGTTTGTAGCCATATTTATGACTCTGCTTTCAATTTCGTTTTTGTAAATATCACGCCTGCTGATAAACACTCTTCCAGCCGTCCACCTGATAGAATACTTCGCAAAGTCTCTGTGAAAAGTGTCCTTACAGCGTGTGCTGATTGCGCTCAAATCAGCATCAGGTGTTTCCCATAATGGCTGGGTCCCAAGCGTGCACACGACGCACTCCGAAGGATCCCATCCATTATCTGTAACCGCTTATCCTGTACAGGCAAGCTGGAGCCTATCCCAGCTGACTATGGGCAAGAGGCGGGGTACACCTGGACAAGTCACCAGGTCATCGCAGGGCTGACACAGAGACAAACAACCATTCACACCTACGGTCAATTTAGAGCCACCAATTAACCTAACCTGAATGTCTTTGGGAAACCAGAGCACCCGGAGGAAACCCACGCAGAGACGGGGAGAACATGCAACCTCCACACAGAAAGGCTCTAGTCAGCTGCTGGGCTCAAACCCAGGACCTTCTTGCTGTGAGGCGACAGTGCTAACCACTACACCACCATGCCGGCTCCGAAGGATCTCCAAATGGGAATTTTGAAGCCCGTCAGTGCAGAAAATTACCAGTCGACTTCTATTATTGAGCACTGAAAAGACGGGTCTCTAGATAACACCTGGCCTTGAAGTATATGACCAAAAAAACCCAGCTTGTTACATTATAGGCACTTAGCAGACACTCTTATCCAGAGCAACATACAGCATACCCTGAACAACCCACAGCAGTGGGCACCCCAAGGAGCAGTTATTGGTTAGGTGCCTTGCTCAAGGGCACCTCAGCCCTTCCTGCTGGTCTCAGGACTCAAACTGACAACCTTTTGGTCCCAAAGCTACTGCTCTAACCTTTAGGCCATGGCTTCAAGAGAACAAGAGAGAAAGAAATGACACACAATATGCACATGAAGCCGATGTGATAAAAGATACCTTTCCGCTTCAAGAGCCACAATTCACGGCTTGCTCCCACTGAGCTTATTTGAGTCGTCATAAACACACACAACAAAAAAACAAACTCATTTCGAAAGAGATCGAACATCGTCCAGAAACACTGAACCTTCCTTCCTTCCTTAAACAGAGGGATAAAAACCTCAGTGCAGTTATTTCTGCTTAATAAAGTCCCAAACTGTCGAATTCTTGATGCTGATTGGTCAGTAGGTATTGATTCATTTTCCATAACAGCAGCTCTGGCAATAGTTCGGCTTCAAATCACAGGTTTATATTCACGAACACGGTCTAATACATTATCATTTCCATAGTATACACTCAGAAAATAAAAGTACAGTATTGTACCTTTAGGAGTACACTGGCTTGTCACTGGGGCAGTACCTTGTAAGGTACTTATATACTGCTCGGGAACATATATGTACCTTTTTGGCCCTAAAAGGGTAGACATAGTTACCCTGAGGTCCAATAATGAGCCGGAGGGGGTACAATAGTGTAGATTGTACCTTAGTAGTAGTCCACTGTGTTCTGCTGCTGCAGTGGTCTGGACACTCTGCAGCTGCAATCAGTCTTTCTTCAACCCTCTCTACTGCGTCCTGTTCTTCGCAAGCTTCCTTAGCTCCCGTAGTTTCCTTTCTGACCATAACGGTCCTAGTCCTCTTTCTTTGAGGTCTGCCCTCAGAATACTCAGTAAGTTCTTGCAATGCCTTCCTTTTCTGGACTTGTACAACCCCGATTCCAAAAAAGTTGGGACAAAGTACAAATTGTAAATAAAAACAGAATGCAATAATTTACAAATCTCAAAAAACTGATATTGTATTCACAATAGAACATAGACAACATATCAAATGTCGAAAGTGAGACATTTTGAAATTTCATGCCAAATATTGGCTCATTTGAAATTTCATGACAGCAACACATCTCAAAAAAGTTGGGACAGGGGCAATAAGAGGCTGGAAAAGTTAAAGGTACAAAAAAGGAACAGCTGGAGGACCAAATTGCAACTCATTAGGTCAATTGGCAATAGGTCATTAACATGACTGGGTATAAAAAGAGCATCTTGGAGTGGCAGCGGCTCTCAGAAGTAAAGATGGGAAGAGGATCACCAATCCCACTAATTCTGCGCCGACAAATAGTGGAGCAATATCAGAAAGGAGTTCGACAGTGTAAAATTGCAAAGAGTTTGAACATATCATCATCTACAGTGCATATTATTAGTGCATCAAAAGATTCAGAGAATCTGGAAGAATCTCTGTGCGCAAGGGTCAAGGCCGGAAAACCATACTGGGTGCCCGTGATCTTCGGGCCCTTAGACGGCACTGCATCACATACAGGCATGCTTCTGTATTGGAAATCACAAAATGGGCTCAGGAATATTTCCAGAGAACATTATCTGTGAACACAATTCACCGTGCCATCCGCCATTGCCAGCTAAAACCCTATAGTTCAAAGAAGAAGCCATATCTAAACATGATCCAGAAGCGCAGACGTCTTCTCTGGGCCAAGGCTCATTTAAAATGGACCGTGGCAAAGTGGAAAACTGTTCTGTGGTCAGACGAATCAAAATTGGAAGTTCTTTATGGAAATCAGGGACGCCGTGTCATTCGGACTAAACAGGAGAAGGACGACCCAAGTTGTTATCAGCGCTCAGTTCAGAAGCCTGCATCTCTGATGGTGTGGAGTTGCATTAGTGTGTGTGGCATGGGCAGCTTACACATCTGGAAAGACACCATCAATGCTGAAAGGTATATCCAGGTTCGAGAGCAACATATGCTCCCATCCAGACGACGTCTCTTTCAGGGAAGACCTTGCATTTTCCAACATGACAATGCCAAACCACATACTGCATCAATTACAGCATCATGGCTGCGTAGAAGAAGGGTCCGGGTACTGAACTGGCCAGCCTGCAGTCCAGATCTTTCACCCATAGAAAACATTTGGCGCATCATAAAACGGAAGATATGACAAAAAAGACCTAAGACAGTTGAACAACTAGAATCCTACATTAGACAAGAATGGTTTAACATTCCTATCCCTAAACTTGAGCAACTTGTCTCCTCAGTCCCCAGACGTTTACAGGAGGTGAGGAGGTGTTTGTTTTACATTTTTAGAAAGATTCTACAGAGGTAAAGCTGTAACTTTAGGTTTTAGGGTACAGTTTAGGTTCTATTGTTTCTCAAGTACGTTTTTTTTTTCCCTGTTGGTGGAGGAAGGACTGTAACTAGCCTGGAACAGATGTTCCTTAACATTAAATCTGTTCTTTAGTAAATTAAACTGTAGCCGGTTTTCCATTGCGATTTTGCACGAAATAGAAACAATTTTAGACAATACAGTTTTGAATGCTCAGTGTTTAAATTGAGCGATGTAATGCCATGAAAGATGGGTTTTCTCCTTTCGCAACAAATCACTCCTTTTTTTTCCCCCAGAAAGATAGCATTTAATTTGCTCTTGATGTCATGTGACTTCAAAGCGGAAAATGTGTTTCCGTTTCAATTTTGCTTTATCAAATGGTCTGAAAAACCACCTCATATGAGCGTAAAAATGTTTTTTGATGGAGCTGAATGGAAACACACCGCGAGCTGGCCTAGTGGTTAGCGTGTCCGCCTCTCGATCGGGAGAGCGCGAGTTCTAATCACGGTTGGGTCATACCAAAGACCGTCATAAAAATGGTGCCGTCTGGCAAGGCACACTGCAATACAGATGCAAGTGGGGAGTCAAACTCTCGCCGTTACCAGAGAACCCGCCCCCCCATTGTAACCCTAGCTATGTAACAGGCGAGAGGCCGAGGGCTACGGAAACGGAGATCGGCGCTGCCCTATGCTCCACGTGGCGTGGGAAGGGACTTTGAACGGAAGCACGGCTTTTTTTCATGTTGGAAAATTGCTGTGGTATCAGAGGAATAAAACACTTGTGGATGTGCTGTTGAAGGAAAAATACGGATTACACGACCTTACCGCGGAATAGTAACTTAGAAAGTCGACAGGTCAATAATATTACGTTAAATAGAAACACGTAACATTACAAACTTAATTTTGTCATAACACAGACGTTATACATCATTACAGTGGTGCTTGAAAGTTTGTGAACCCTTTAGAATTTTCCATATTTCTACATAAATATGACCTAAAACATCATCAGATTTTCACACAAGTCCTAAAAGTAGATAAAGAGAACCCAGTTAAACAAATGAGACAAAAATATTACAATTGGTCATTTATTTATTGAGGAAAATGATCCAATATTACATATCTGTGAGTAGCAAAAGTATATGAACCTTTGCTTTCAGTATCTGGTGTGACCCCCTTGTGCAGCAATAACTGCAATTAAACGTTTCCGGTAACTGTTGATCAGTCCTGCACACCGGCTTGGAGGAATTTTAGCCCATTCCTCCGTACAGAACAGCTTCAACTCTGGGATGTTGGTGGGTTTCCTCACACGAACTGCTCGCTTCAGGTCCTTCCACAACATTTCGATTGGATTAAGGTCAGGATTTTGACTTGGCCATTCCAAAACATTAACTTTATTCTTCTTTAACCATTCTTTGGTAGAATGACTTGTGTGCTTAGGGTCATTGTCTTACTGCATGATCCACCTTCTCTTGAGATTCAGTTCATGGACAGATGTCCTGACATTTTCCTTTAGAATTCGCCGGTATAATTCAGAATTAATTGCTCCATCAATGATGGCAAGCCGTCCTGGCCCAGATGCAGCAAAACAGGCCCAAACCATGATACTACCACCACCATGTTTCACAGATGGGAGAAGGTTCTTATGCTGGAATGCAGTGTTTTCCTTTCTCCAAACATAACGCTTATCATTTAAGCCAAAAAGTTCTATTTTGGTCTCATTCATCCACAAAACATTTTTCCAATAGCCTTCTGGCTTATCCACCTGATCTTTAGCAAACTGCAGATGAGCAGCAATGTTCTTTTTGGAGAGCAGTGGCTTTCTCCTTGCAACCCTGCCATGCACACCATTGTTGTTCAGTGTTCTCCTGATGGTGGACTCATGAACATTAGCCAATGTGAGAGAGGCCTTCAGTTGCTTAGAAGTTACCCTGGGGTCCTTTGTGACCTCACTGAGTATTACACGCGTTGCTCTTGGAGTGATCTTTGTTGGTTGACCACTCCTGGTGAGGAATGTACACAATTTGTACACAATCTGTCTGACTGTGGATTGGTGGAGTCCAAACTCTTTAGAGATGGTTTTGTAACCTTTTCCAGCCTGATGAGCATCAACAACGCTTTTTCTGAGGTCCTCAGAAATCTCCTCTGTTCGTGCCATGATACACTTCCACAAACATGTGTTGTGAAGATCAGACTTTGATAGATCCCTGTTCTTTAAATAAAACAGGGTGCCCACTCACACCTGACTGTCATCCCATTGATTGCAAACACCTGAATCTAATTTCTGAACTGCTAATCCTAGAGGTTCACATACTTTTGCCACTCACAGATATGTAATATTGGATCATTTTCCTCAATAAATAAATGACCGAGTATAATATTTTTGTCTCATTTGTTTAACTGGGTTCTCTTTATCTACTTTTAGGACTTGTGTGAAAATCTGATCATGTTTTAGGCCATATTTATGCAGAAATATAGAAAATTCTAAAGGGTTCACAAACTTTCAAGCACCACTGTACGTAAAAGCTACAGGAGGACATTTAAAGTGTAGGGAAGCGGCAGCGTGTCCACCAAAACCCACACTCTACAGTATTTAGGTAATTGTTGATTCAAAATACAGCTAAAAATACATTTCACACAGATATTAATATAAAGCAGTGATTTCCAGTTTGTCTCAGGTCCCATCGAGTTATTTCAAGATGTCTGAACTGAATCATAACCTGTCACTTTTGGTGACTCACCATTTCAGGAAAACGACGTGCGCTGTTATTATCAATTTATTAAAATTAGTCACCCCTGAGAATGAGAGAGCAGAGCGAGCCAAGCTAACCGCTAGTCACTGCTAACATGAGTAACGGTGTTTTCACTCTGAAATTCTGGGGCATTTCTTCTCCTCCTTACTTCAGAGTTGAAAGAAACCACTTCCTGACAAGCCTGCCATTTTTTTTTTCAGTGATCTGCAAAGAAGCTGTAAAGCTAAGCTTCAGTGCTAATCAGGGGAAGGGAAAGAGAAAAAAAAACCCCGTCAAGGCGCATCTTAACGTATCGATACGCAATTTAAAAATGCCGCAAATGTAAGTGGGTACGATACGACTGAGAATGTACGAGTGTAAAATGTAAAAGGAGTGAACGGAATGTTTTATGAAGGCAGCAAGAGATCAGGAAGGCTCTCTCAGTTTAAGAGGAATGTTTGCTAACACTGATGCTAGCTGTGCTTCAGAAAAGCGCAGACTCATCCATTTTTTTTAATGTATTAGTCTTCGCAGAGATGTTACAAGATTGTGATTTTAGATCATATTACAGCGTGCTAGCTAGCATCCAGCTTACTAGCCCGCAAAATGTATGATGACTTCATATTATTAGCATTGTTAGCATTGTCTCATACCGTCATCTCAAAATCGCAGTGATGAAGCATGAACAACAAACCTCTCTGTAAATGTGTGTGTGTGTGTGGTGCTAAAATGACTGTGCATGAACACCTGCATGTGATGTGTGTGCACGCGAATTGGTTGAACACATTTTGGACTTTCCCTTCACTGCCTGTGGAAGGTCATTACTCGATAGTTTAGCTCATTAAGTCTGTGTGTGTGTGCTAGTGCAAAGACGGGAGAAAAAAAGAAAAAAAAATGAGAGAGAGAGAGAGAGAAGAAAAAAAAAAGCCCACAGTGTGGACAGCATGGCAGGACGCCTTTCATTTGGCCAACGCATTCTGCTGCTATTTGCAGACGGGTGAAGCAGCAGTGCAGCGGTTTGAGACGCTACATCTGGCCGTCCCCGTCTCCGCCCGCCTCCGTTCCCGACACGAGTCCGCATGCGATCCTGCATCGCTCAGCATTTCTCCGCCTCCACGTTTTCCCTCTCACTCTCAGGGCCCTGTTCAGATTTGTTACGAACAGCAGCGCAACAGCAATAAAGAGGGTTTTTTTTTTCCTTTTCCGTCACGTTCCCTCCGTCACTTATCGACTCTCCCAGGTATTCTATAAAAACGAGCAGGGTATGTGCCGTTATGGAAAAAAACGATTCCTTTTATACCGCAGCACTGTCAACAAGAACTACACTACCGTTCAAAAGTTTGGGGTCACCCAGACAATGTTGTGTTTTCCATGAAAAGTCACACTTTTATTTACCACCATAAGGCTGTAAAATGAATAGAAAATATAGTCGAGACATTTTTCTGACCATTTAATCGACCCCACAAATGTGATGCTCCAGAAACTCAGGCCCTGTCCACACGGCAACGGATTCAGGTGAATCTGATAAAACACGATATTTTTTGAGAACGGGTTCCAGAGTGGAAAAATCTGGCAACGGCGCCGTTGCGAAGTCGTCTGGATGAGTAGAACGGATTTGTTTACGATGACGTCACAACCACATGACTAGAACAAGCAGCACGCCGGGTAGAAGAAGGGGTTTATGCGCATCGCATGCGTCCTACTTCTTCTATTGTTCTGGTGTCTCCGATGGGACCGTCTTACAGCGCACGTAGAGGTGTGGCAAGTGTATTGCATCGTTTTCAGCAAACGTTGCGTTGCCATATGTACCTGATATTTTACTGATCCATTGCCCATGTGGACGCGATATTTTTTTTACCTGCTAAAAAAAAAAATCTCGTTGCCGTGTGGATGTAGCCTCAATCTGCTCAAAGGAAGGTCAGTTTTATAGCTTCTCTAAAGAGCTCAACTGTTTTCAGCTGTGCTAACATGATTGTACAAGGGTTTTCTAATCATCCATTAGCCTTCTGAGGCAATGAGCAAACACATTGTACCATTAGAACACTGGAGTGATAGGTGGGGTTTACATTAGACCGTATCAGCGGATCATCAGATTAACGTTTTTAAAACGATTAGTGTGCACACAGCAACGCCAATACACGGATACGCTCGGCTCCGCAGGCATCCTGCGCTCCAAATCACTCCGCCCTGAACAGCGAGTGCCCTCTGGATGGTGCGCACTCCGGCCCTGCGCAGCTCACAGAGCGCGCGAGTGAAGCGCACGAGCAGTGATTCGGGACTGAGCCGCTGTGTGTGTGATCCCAGCGCATATCACTTACCACTTGCAAGTGGAAGGATGGCAAGCCTAAAGACAATCATAACTACACAATGGGCAGTATTTGCATCAGTATTTGCAGTATTTTCATACTTTTATACTCTTTAATGAAAGGTGATACAAGGCGGAAGTCCGCGCCGTTTTTCAGCAGTCGCGTCACATGACCAACGCCAGCGAATCAGGAAGGTGGATGTCACAGTGACGTTGTCCAATGACGACGCCAGCTAGAGCTCAGCACAGCGTATCCGCGTATTCTCAATGTTTACACAGCACCGGACCAGACACGATCTGGATTGAATACGTGGACGCTGGCGGATTCCCGTTTCCAGGCGTTTTAATGTAAACGGACAGTGCATCCGCGAAGAAAACGAGACAGATACGGTCTAATGTAAACTTGGCCATAGTTGCTGGAAATGGGCCTCTATACACCTATGGAGATATTGCACCAAAAACCAGACATTTGCATTGCTAGAATAGTCATTTACCACATTAGCAATGTATAGAGTGGATTTCTGATTAGTTTAAAGTGATCTTAATTGAAAAGAACAGTGCTTTTCTTTCAAAAATAAGGACATTTCAAAGTGACCCCAAACTTTTGAACGGTAGTTACGAGTAGCACGCTGTGTGAGCACAATCGCTATCAGGCGCATTAAAATGTAAATAACTTGTCTAGAATTTCACCAAAACTCATTGAATTTTCAGCATTGTAAGAGAACTCCCTAAAGTATTATTCAGCAAAACCCCAGAATGATGGCACAAATGTAGAACTTTTAACAGAATTTTAGTTCTTAAAATTTAACGTAATTATGGACGTCACGCGTAACATTTACACCCGTGAAAAATCACTTTGAATGCTGTTTTGAAAGTTTTGATCAAATATTCTCTATAATAAAAAAAAAAATCTCTTAAATATTATAAACACAGTCTTTTAATGTATCAAAAAATAATTTTGATAAAGCAAGGAAATTCGGAAGAAAATTTGTTTTTTCTTTTGCTTGTTGTGCGCGTCACGCTACCAAAATCTAAACAACGAACAATTCCAACTTACATGGACTTGTAGCGCGAATAAACCTTTCAAAAAAAAAAACTTCTCACCCAGTAAATTAGAATCCTGGTGATTTATATCCTCGTAGCTTCAGTAGATCTAGACCCCGTCCACACGTAGCCGGGTATCTGCTAAATCGAAGATATTTTTCTACGTTTTGGCCTGTCATCCACATGAAAACACATCAAAAACGAATGTTTAAAAAAAACTCTGGGCAAAGTGAAGATTTCTGAAAACTCCGTGTATGCCTTTTCGTGTAGACAGAGATAACCGGAGGTTTGCGTTTTAGAACGTCACAATCTGCGCCAAAAAAATGACAACAAATCTGCCCTGACGTCAAACGTGCGACCTTTGTTTACTGCAGAAGCCAGATTAAGCATGGACTTAAGCTAGCCGCACACTACGGCGATCCACGCGGTACCGAACCGACTCCCGACAGGGCACGCACATATCCCCTGACTGTTGACGAGTGCAGTCGAGATTGAAGCGACACGTGACAACTTAATAGCTTTGTGATTGGCTATTGGATATAGTTACTGTTAAATCCAACACTTGAAGATGCTACAGGCTGAATTACAAATGACACAACATGGAATATGTAGCGCACTATCTAGGCTGCATGAGCTATTGTTTCCAACCTTAAATAGTGCACTTACAGTGCAATGCAATAATGAGTACACCCTCTTTGACAAGTAACATTTCACACAATATGACAAGGAACACAAAGATATATTTCCAAAATGTTCCCAGACTAAGTTAAACACAGGTTCTGTTGAGCTTTTGAACTCAAAACAAAGGCTAATAATATAACAAATGATTTTTATTTCAGTTTTAGTGAAATTTGTGTGGTGCAGAAATGAGTACACCCCACTGAAGGGCTCTGAGTAAAGCAACTTTTTAGGCCAAGTTTACATTCGACTGTATCTGTCTCGTTTTCTTCGCGGATGCACTGTCCGTTTACATTAAAACGCCTGGAAACGCCGGGAAACGGGAATCCGCCAGCGTCCACGTATTCAATCCAGATCGTGTCTGGTCCGGTGCTGTGTAAACATTGAGAATACGCGGATACGCTGTGCTGAGCTCTAGCTGGCGTCGTCATTGGACAACGTCACTGTGACATCCACCTTCCTGATTCGCTGGCGTTGGTCATGTGACGCGACTGCTGAAAAACGGCGCGGACTTCCGCCTTGTATCACCTTTCATTAAAGAGTATAAAAGTATGAAAATACTGCAAATACTGATGCAAATACTGCCCATTGTGTAGTTATGATGGTCTTTAGGCTTGCCATCCTTCCACTTGCAAGTGGTAAGTGACTTGCGCACAGCGGCTCAGTCCCGAATCACTGCTCATGCGCTTCACTCGCGCGCTCTGTGAGCTGCGCAGGGCCGGAGTGCGCACCCTCCAGAGGGCACTCGCTGTTCAGGGCGGAGTGATTTGGAGCGCAGCCGCTGAGGAGGAAACGATGAGACATTTCAACTTACGTGCCGAATTAGTCATGTGATTAGCGTATCCGTGTATTGGCGTTGCTGTGTGCACGCTAATCGTTTTTAAAAACGTTAATCTGATGATCCGCTGATACGGTCTAATGTAAACCCCACCTTAGGCTACCAATGTGGACCTGAACAAACAATTAACCACAGGTGAGTCTAATTAGTCATTACACAGGCATTAATTAGGCAGTTGGCTACAAAAGGCTGTTACCTAAAGCAAACCACCCTTTCCCATTTCCTGCTGTCAGCAATGGCACCTCATGGCCAGGAAATGTCTCTGGATCTGAGAAAGCAGATTACTGCTTTATGCAAGAGAGGTGAGGGCTACAAGAAGATCAGTAAAGCCTTACTTATCAGTAAGAACACGGTTGCAAAAGTGATCCAAAAATTCAAGACAGATGGAACTGCAGCCAAAGTACAGAGACGTACAGGCCGGCCAAGAAAATTAACACCCAGGCAGGAGCGGCTTGTAATGAGAAAAGTTGAGGAAAATCGGCATGCAAGTGCACAACAGGTATCTAAGGAAGTAGAGACTGAAATTGGAGTGAATGTGTCACGTGACACAATATGCCGTACAGTGCAGCGGAATGGCATGCATGGGTGTCGTCCCCGAAGGAAGCCTCTCCTAAAGCCCAGTCACAAAAAAGCCCGTCTAGAGTTCGCCAGGGCACATGCTGAAAAGGATGAAGGGACTCTATACTCTGGAGTGATGAGACCAAAATCAATCTTTTTGGAACTGATGGCTTCAAAACAGTCTGGCGTCGCAAGGGTGAGGAGTACAAGGAAAAATGCATGGTGCCCACAGTGAAACACGGAGGGGGTAGTGTTCTTATGTGGGGTTGCATGAGTGCTGCGGGTGTTGGAGAACTGCATTTCGTTGATGGCATCATGAATTCTCAAATGTACTGCTCTATACTGAAGGCTAAGATGCTTTCATCACTTCGGGCCGTTGGCCGTCGTGCCATTTTTCAACATGACAACGACCCAAAACACACATCTAAGGCCACTGCTGACTTTCTGAAGAGGAACAGGGTGAGAGTGATTCCATGGCCAAGTATGTCACCTGATCTGAACCCTATAGAGCATCTTTGGGGAATACTGAAGAGGCAGGTTGAGCATCACTCTCCATCCAACATCCAGGCTCTGAAAGATGTCATCCTTGAAGAATGGAAAAAGATTGATGTAGCCAAATGTCAACTTGTGCACTCCATGCCAAGGAGACTTGGGGCTGTCATTGCAAATAATGGAGGCCATACAAAGTACTAAATGTACTGGATGTAATCGAGTTTGTTGTGGGGTGTACTCACTTTTGCTCCACCCCACTTTCACGGAAACAGAAAAATATGTAATTTAAGGCATCTTTTCACCTTTCTGCTTGAGTTATAATGTAAGAACATAGTGCAATAAACATCATCAAGGAACTGTTTGGGACATATTGTTTGTGTTCATTTTAATACTGCGAAAAATGTCGTTTTTCAGGGGGGGTGTACTCATTATTGCATTGCACTGTATACAGGGGAGTTAAAGCGATTTGGAATTCAGCCACACAACTTGAGCAGAGTGGCTTTCCAGCCCACTGTGTCTATGGATAAAGCTTCAGTCTATGGAATTACAGTATATACCTGCATTAGGTGCTACCAACACGTATTTCTCGCGCTAGAAATTGTGTTTAATGATGTCACGTGTTATATGTGAAAGATATGATTGGCTATTGCTAGCGACTCTCGCCGATCAGTCTGGCTCCCGATTAGTTTTTCGAATCGGCTGTGAGATGAGTCGGTACCATCGAAAACTAGTCTTTACGCCTGACTCGCGACTTCAGTTGGCTCGGTACGCTGAAAATCGGCGTAGTGTGCGGCTAGCTAAAGAGTAATGGATCGGAGTAGTGCCTTGAAAGCGTTAATTATTGTGCAGGTGCTATTTACATGTTTAATTTTACAACCCCAATTCCAAAAAAGTTGGGACAAAGTACAAATTGTAAATAAAAACGGAATGCATATTTTGAGGAGTCCATATTTTATTCAGAATAGAACATAGATGACATATCAAATGTGTAAACTGAGAAAATGTATCATTTAAAGAGAAAAATTAGGTGATTTTAAATTTCATGACAACAACACATCTCAAAAAAGTTGGGACAAGGCCATGTTTACCACTGTGAGCCATCCCCTTTTCTCTTTACAACAGTCTGTAAACGTCTGGGGACTGAGGAGACAAGTTGCTCAAGTTTAGGGATAGGAATGTTAACCCATTCTTGTCTAATGTAGGATTCTAGTTGCTCAACTGTCTTAGGTCTTTTTTGTCGTATCTTCCGTTTTATGATGCGCCAAATGTTTTCTATGGGTGAAAGATCTGGACTGCAGGCTGGCCAGTTCAGTACCCGGACCCTTCTTCTACGCAGCCATGATGCTGTAATTGATGCAGTATGTGGTTTGGCATTGTTATGTTGGAAAATGCAAGGTCTTCCCTGAAAGAGACGTCGTCTGGATGGGAGCATATGTTGCTCTAGAACCTGGATATACCTTTCAGCATTGATGGTGTCTTTCCAGATGTGTAAGCTGCCCATGCCACACGCACTAATGCAACCCCATACCATCAGAGATGCAGGCTTCTGAACTGAGCGCTGATAACAACTTGGGCCGTCCTTCTCCTCTTTAGTCCGAATGACACGGTGTCCCTGATTTCCATAAAGAACTTCAAATTTTGATTCGTCTGACCACAGAACAGTTTTCCACTTTGCCACAGTCCATTTTAAATGAGCCTTGGCCCAGAGAAGACGTCTGCGCTTCTGGATCGTGTTTAGATACGGCTTCTTCTTTGAACTATAGAGTTTTAGCTGGCGACGGCGGATGGCACGGTGAATTGTGTTCACAGATAATGTTCTCTGGAAATATTCCTGAGCCCGTTTTGTGATTTCCAATACAGAAGCATGCCTGTATGTGATGCAGTGCCGTCTAAGGGCCCGAAGATCACGGGCACCCAGTAAGGTTTTCCGGCCTTGACCCTTACGCACAGAGATTCTTCCAGAGTCTCTGAATCTTTTGATGATATTATGCACTGTAGATGATGATATGTTCAAACTCTTTGCAATTTTACACTGTCGAACTCCTTTCTGATATTGCTCCACTATTTGTCGGCGCAGAATTAGGGGGATTGGTGATCCTCTTCCCATCTTTACTTCTGAGAGCCGCTGCCACTCCAAGATGCTCTTTTTATACCCAGTCATGTTAATGACCTATTGCCAATTGACCTAATGAGTTGCAATTTGGTCCTCCAGCTGTTCCTTTTTTGTACCTTTAACTTTTCCAGCCTCTTATTGCCCCTGTCCCAACTTTTTTGAGATGTGTTGCTGTCATGAAATTTCAAATGAGCCAATATTTGGCATGAAATTTCAAAATGTCTCACTTTCGACATTTGATATGTTGTCTATGTTCTATTGTGAATACAATATCAGTTTTTGAGATTTGTAAATTATTGCATTCCGTTTTTATTTACAATTTGTACTTTGTCCCAACTTTTTTGGAATTGGGGTTGTAGAAGCCCAACTACTGCTCCAAGAGCACAGGCGATGTGATTAGGGGGTAGGATTTGGGGAAATAATGCCATCTACAGGTTTGGAATGCTTATGAATGTGATTGAAAACGCAGATGTTCGGTTATGTGTGGAAGGGATTTTTTTCGAAGACGAGGTGGTGTGGATAAAACATTTTTATAAACGGAGGGGGGGAAAATGTTCGGTTTTAAAAATACCCGGCTACGTGTGTACATGGCACTAGAGATTTAGTCGATTTAGTAAATCCCAAACGCTGTGAAACACGCCAGCCATCTATGGTGAGAAGTGCTGCTGTAGTTGAGAAACTCTCATTTCTCCCGCTTCCAACTAACTCCGTGACCCATACCAAAATAACAATGTCACGCTCATCACTTAAAGGGGAACAGAGGGCCATATATCGAGTAAATATAACAATAAAACACACATTGACGAACCTTATTCAAGACTTACAAAAGTTTTTTGTTCTAAGGTTGGAAAGTTATCGTGTTTTGAAAGTAGCTCGAGCAAACTATTTCCGCAGTTTGAACAGCCCGTCATGATATTCATTTTATCCAATCAGAATGCACGTTCATTTTCTCTGCGTAACACTCATGACGTATGTATGTGCCCAGTTGTGTTGGCTCATTGAGGTTGGGAATAGCACGTGTGAAATACCCGTTTCTGCCTCTTGCGACGATTTCGCAAGTCCACGGGTGGCGCCTATCTCATTGCAGCAAATAAATTCTGCTGGACTCGTGAGCAACTCCACGTTACATTTTCCGCACGAGCACCACGCCCTGTCACCTGCACGCAGACGCTCTGCCCCACGCTCGCCATGCCCATGGTCAGCATCAGTCTTATCCTCGCCGTCAACTTCTCTTATTTCATCGCCGGAGTCGAGAGTACCTCTCCTAGGTTCAAACTGGTACCCTTCTAAGCCATAGCCTGCTTGCAGTGTGTCTTGCGGGATCTCTTCGTATGATTCGACAGAGCTGTCGCTTTCACTTGATGCGCCCGACGCCATGATTACACGCTTCTCTCCTCTATTTCGGAGAGTTCCGCTAGTGCAGTGGGTAGCGCTGACGTCACGGTCTTTTAAAAATGGCGACTCTTGTGCGGTTTAGCGTATAAAGTATTATATTTACAATTACCAAGATATTTCGTTGTTTTCTAGTATATAAATTTGATAGAATACTTAAGAATACGTTACTTTGTCACATCAGCAACTGTATATATTATATTATTTGGTACCCCTTTAAGGATGATTTATGCCAAGTTTCACGGAAAAATACAGCGAAATAAACTTGCTAGAAGCATTTTTCAAAATCCCAAACATTATGAAACATTTCTTGTAGGGTTTCAGGTTACAAATTTCGAGAATAGAGAAATTGCGGCGCAAAAGTTTGCCACTAAAGTCGCGAAAATACTCCGTCCTAGCGAGTTTCACAACCGAACTAGACAGTCCGTGACCACCCAGGAATGTTCTAGAAGGTACGCTTCTAGGCACGTGCGATCGAGAAAGACGCCACGTGAAGGTAGTAAAGGTAGTAGTTCCACTGTCTTATGACGTTTTTGCTTGTTTTAGCGCGATAAACAATGCATTATGGGTAATCATTAAAATGCTGATTTCAAGGTTAAAATGGGTAAAAACAACTAGTTTATATAGATGTAAAAATTGTGCCTAATAGTTATTTCAGTACATAAAATCAAAACCTGATTTTTTTTTTTTTTTTCCCTATGTTACTAGCCTGGCAAGCCAGACTAAATGTGAATATTTAGTCTGGCCCCGATCCGTAGACATTTCCGACGGGTGTAGGAGGAACAAACCGCTGTCTTTCAAACTGTCTCTGTGCGTATAGGCCAACGCTCTGACCAATCAGCGCAACAGTGACTGTGACGTAGTCAGAGCGACAGAAAGCAGTGGGGGAGACCTTGAAATAAATCATTTTTCAAAATGCGTATTAATTAATAAACAGGTTCTAGATATTAAGAAGTTTGGAGATAATGACCACAAGTTTGGAGTCTGTACCACATACACTTTTTTTTTTTCCCCAAGTGTTTTTCAAGGGTTTGCTTAAACTGTTTTTGAGAGTTTTTATTTAGTGGTGTTTGGTGAAATAATTTCCCTTAAATTTAAAATAACGGGAAAATAAGAAACAGTCAAAAAGTAATGTTTCAAAGCTGTTTATTAATTCTTCGTACTGCACAAACTAGCCCCATCCTTTTGGCTACAAGCGGAGCCAGCTGGCAGATCAGACTTTTGCCATAGCCGGTCGGCAAAACAGCGAAAACGTCCTTCTTGAAAAGGAATGAGCGGAGAGCCTCTTCCTGCTCATGTTTCAACGAAAACTCCAAGTCTAATTCTTCTAAAACTGATTCCAAAGCGGAGTCAAACGCGCGCTGTTCACTAGGGCTGGGTATCACCAAATACCTCACGATACGATACTATGGCGATATTTTGCCCACGATAACATCACGGTACAGCGATTCTGCGATAATCGATATATTGCAAGAAATTTCAACCACATCACGATATCTGTGTCACTGAAGAAAATCGGAATTTATTGACCACTGTAAAATTACATTTCACATACATAACTACACACTCTTGCCAGACATATATTTGTCTCTATTCCACTGCTGGCAAAACCAAGAGTTGCTTCACTACAACATACAGAAAATTCCCATTTCTGTGCTAGTATTCTCAACTTTTCTGTAAGCATGGACACATCAGTGCTGCTTAACAAGCAGAATCAAATTGTTTTATGAAAACTTAAAACTTGCACTGCAGACTGCACATACATTTCAGTGCTAACACTAATATCAATTTGTTCTTTGTAAACTTGAGAACATATACCGGAGAACATTTAACTTGTGCTTATTTTGCAGGAACAACACACTGTCTGAAACACACTGAAAAGTGCAGTGGGCATCTTAGTCTCCTACTGCGCATGCGCGGAACATAAAAATCGGCAAATGCGTGAAATACTCACCGATTTTCTATCAGCCCAGCTGATCGGTAGGACAAAACTACTGTTGAATTTTCCTACCCTCCTGGATTTCGCGCATGCGCAGTAGGCTTGGTAGGACAAATCCAAGAGGTAGGATAACTTTACAGAACACTGGCTCACTGTTTTTTCTCCTTTCCTTTGGAATCCAAAGTGCCTCCAAACATCTGCCTTAAAGTTCGGCGGCGTCTCTAGGTTTACGTTAACAGCCATGCTTGCTTGTTTTTTTTTCCTCACTGCGACCGCCGGGAAAAAAAGAGAAGACGAAGAGTGCCTTGCAGTGAGGGAGCGGCACAGCGACACCTCGCGGAGCGGAGGTGCGGAAGTCGTACTGGATTTACAACCCGTCTGAAACATGATTTATTATTTGAAAAAATATCGATATTCAAATTTTGAGTATCGATATTGAATCAGAAGACAAAGTATCGCGATATATCGCCATATCGATATTTTTGCACACCCCTACTGTTCACTAGCCGTAGCCATCTTTCCTGCTGCGCTTTCTCCAGCGTCGCGCAGCTTTGTCGTCACTCCTGCAAAAGCCCGCCCAAAGAATCCAAACAAAAACCTTGCGTTGTGATTGGCGGGCACGATTTGATGCCCGGGGTGTTTTGTTGATATGGTGCGAGGCTAGACCAAAAATATTTTTGGCCGCTAGGCGGGTGGGTCTAGTTTACTAGGCTACTATGTTACACCATTGTGCATCTATAGCATGCTACTCATAAGTGTAGTGACCTTTACATGTCATGCAACAACCGTGAAACAAGTTAGATCCTGTTTTCACTTGCGTTCGGGCAGCTACAAATTTTTTGTTTTTCGCTCGTCCAGCCGCAGGATAAGCTTACGCGATCGTGCGTTGTCTGTCCACCTCTGTCAGATTGATTGACTTTCGATCAAACTCGCATACATCCTTCCTCAGGCGGGCGTGCATTAAAAAAAAAAAAAGTTGTCAAGTATGGTAGCGCCACCTGTCATATTTACACGTCTGAAATTTCAAACTCGCACAACAACAACAGTGGCCAGTATGAGCTACAGGCTGTTTTTCTCTTTTGAAGTTATTAAGCTGGAAAAAAAAAAAGTGCAAATTATGTTTCTGAAAATCTCATCTGACACTAAGATTTATTGAAGAAGTCTCCAAAGCGGACACCATATGAAAAATTCACTCCTTCGCTGCTTGTGCATAAACATTTGGGTATCTGGAGCCAACCAGCGCACATGTTCTGAAATATAAAACGCAACCCATGGCCTAATGTTTCAAGAAGCAGCTTTGTGACCAAAAGGTTGCTGGTTCGATTCCCTGAAGTGCCCTTGAGCAAGGCACCTCTAATGTACATACATGTCAACCTTTGGTCAATCAAACCTGTATAACCAACCTCCAAAATCCGTATTTCCCTTATAAAATCCGTATAAGATGCAAATTAAAATAATTTACCTAAAATTTGAATGATAATTAACAATGATATATCCCAGTTACTTTTTATTCAATATTAATAACAATAAACCTTCAGAATGAATACAAAGCTCCAATGTTTGACAAAAACACAAAGTGTTATCAGCGTAGTTATGAAGGAAATACTTCGTTGTTTGGAGACACGTTTCACCGAGCGGCTATTATGCGCGAGACTTCACATTAGCCACAAAGTCAGGAAAATCTGTTCGTAAAATTACGTTATAATGACCAAATACAATGAAAAGTATTTTTCCAGTCTCACCTGTGAAAGGTAATCCCATGTGATCTCGTTTGGACGGCAAACCTGTTGGTACAGTTAAACGCAGCTAATCTTTATTCTCCGCTTTGACCTATCCAATATGGCGGCGAGGATGACGTATGATTCTACGTGGAAGGCGGCGTCTTTAATGGTCTGGAATAAATTGAATGCTACACGTTGATGGATTAATTTGTTGTTTCTCACCTGTGAAAGGTAATCCCATGTGATCTCGTTTGGACGGTAAACCTGTTGTACAGTTAAACGCAGCACATGAATCTTTATTCTCCGCTTTGCCCCATCCAATATGGCGGCGAGGATGACGTATGATTCTACACGGAAGGCGGCGTCTTTAATGGTCCGGAATAAATTGAATGCTACACGTTGATGGATTAATTTGTTCTTCTACGCCCTTTTTGAGGAATGTATTGTAGGACTTAAACCATCATCTGAAGAGGTGAGACCGCTCCTTTTTTTCCCTATTTTTGCTGGCGGGATTGACTCTGCCCTAAGGACTATTCTCTCTCTCTCTCTCTCTCTCTCTCTCACTCTCTGCACCATTACACAATAAATATTCACAGTGAAAATATTTTGTAAGCGCGTTTCATGAACCAAGTTATAGGATTTGTTGACAACTCGCATCGAGACTGGAAAAATACTTTTCATTGTATTTGGTCATTATAACGTAATTTTACGAACAGATTTTCCTGACTTTGTGGCTAATATGAAGTCTCGCGCATAATAGTTTATGCGCATGCGTCCTTACTTCTTCTATTGTTCTGGTGTCTCCGAAGGGACCGTCTTACAGCGCCCCTAGAGGTGTGGCATGTGTATTGCATCGTTTTCAGCAAGCGTTGCGTTGCCATATGGACCTGATATTTTACTGATCGTTACCCATTTGGACGCGATATATTTTTAAATAACATCTCGTTGCCGTTGTTGTGTGGATGTAGCCTGAGTCAGTCCCTGCAGTCCCTAGAGTTGGATGAGTGAGCCAAAGCGTTTTGTAGCTGACCCAGCCATTGTCCTGATCTGGAAACGTCCCGGTTAGCTTTAGCTTAGCGTAGTCGCTGTAATCCGGCGTGTCCAGATAGCATTGTCGTTGCAAAAGTGAATCAAATAACTCAAGATTTTTTATAATTATTTCTCATGACCTGTACATTCACATCGAGTACACATATCAATGCAAATTAACACGAAGGGATTTACTAGACCGATTTATATCTGGAACTATTTTCGGCCACAGCACAGGCAAAGCACCGCTGCACCGCTTTGAAAAGTAACATTTTAAACAATATCTCAATGAACGCAAACAATTTCACAAGACAAAGTTTAATATAACATCTGTTTAACTTATAACGTGAAAGTAAGGTTAATAATATAACTTAGATTACACATTTTTCAGTTTTATTCCAATTAGGGCGATGCAAAAATGAGTGCACCCCACAACAAAAACTACTACATCTAGTACTTTGTATGGCCTCCATGATTTTTAATGACAGCACCAAGTCTTCTAGGCATGGAATGAACAAGCTGGCGACATTTTGCAACATCAATCTTTTTCCATTCTTCAACAATGACCTCTTTTAGTGACTGGATGCTGGATGGAGAGTGATGCTCAACTTGTCTCTTCAGAATTCCCCGAAGAAAATAATTTCTTTCCACCACAAAGGTGAAGGCTACAAGAAGATCAGCAAAGCTTTACTTATCAGTCAGAATACTGTAGCAAAAGTGGTACAAAAATTTAAGAAAGCTGGAACTGCAACCATCTCACAGAGACGTCCAGGTCGTCCACGGAAGTTAACACCTCGACAGGAGCGTCTTCTGATGAGAAGCGTTGAAGAAAATCGGCATGCAAGTTCACTGCAGTTATCTAAAGAAGCAGAAAGCCAAACTGGGGTGACTATTTCCCGTGACACAATACGGCGTACGCTGCAGAGGAACGGCATGCATGGATGCCGTCCACGAAAGAAGCCTCTCCTAAAGCCCAGGCACAAAAAAGCCTGCCTAGAGTTTGCCAGGGCCCATGCTGACAAAGATGAAGACTACTGGGACTCTATACTCTGGAGTGATGAGACCAAGATAAATGTTTTTGGAACTGATGGCTTCAAAACTGTATGGCGTCGCAAAGGTGAGGAATACAAAGAAAAATGCATGGTGCCTACAGTGAAACATGGTGGTGGCAGTGTCCTTATGTGGGGCTGCATGAGTGCTGCTGGTGTCGGGGAGCTGCAGTTCATTACAGACGTATCGCTCTATACTGAAAGAGAAGATGCTACCATCACTCCGTGCCATTGGTCATCGTGCACTTTTCCAACACACATCTAAGGCCACTGTTGGATTTCTGAAGAAGAACAGGGTGAAAGTGATTCAGTGGCCGAGTACGTCTCCTGATCTGAACCCAATCAAACACCTACTATGGGGAATTCTGAAGAGACAAGTTGAGCATCACTCTCCATCCAGCATCCAGTCACTAAAAGAGGTCGTTGTTGAAGAATGGAAAAAGATTGATGTTGCAAAATGTCGCCAACTTGTTCATTCCATGCCTAGAAGACTTGATGCCGTCATTAAAAATCATGGAGGCCATACAAAGTACTAGATGTAGTAGTTTTTGTTGTGGGGTGCACTCATTTACGCTCAGCACTGTAGGTCGCCTTTAAATACGGAAACCTTCACCATATCCGTTCTATGTTTATACCTACATACATGTATAAAACGTGCATTTTTCACATATGTTTATCCTTAGTCTTTGATTATGTCGTTCGTGTGCTACAAGTACCTGCGAATTATAAAATTCACCATCGCTGTGGTAGAACACTGTATTAAAAATAGTGCTGCTATGAAATCAGCAGTTAACAGAACATGAGGGTTTAATCAGCAGTCTAAACACTTGCGTGTATGGCTAGGTCAGTGTGTGTGTGTGTGTGTGTGTGTGTGTGTGTGTGTGTCCCCATCACCAGCAGCAGCAGCAGCCAGTGCTGGATTGAGGGCGTCTGCCCGAGGTCAGCCTCCCGCAGGCCACAAATTATTCCCTGTAGCTAAAGCCAGACGGACTCGCCGAGTCTCCGTCCACACGTGCGCACACATTTGTTTCTGGAGGAAGCAGCTCGTTGTGTAATCTCCTGTTTTTAGCCATCCAAGTCATTCCACTGATTCAGGCATTAAAAAGAAAAAAAAATAGCAAGATAGAAGGTGAGGCGGTGTTAAAAAAAAAAAAGTGGTTTTTGTCTAACCTCTCATTATTTACGGTGCTGGAATATCCGGGTGGAGCAGAAGGTCCTGCGTTACGTGGTTTTTTTTTTTCCCCCCCTCGCAGACATCGTGTTCAGGTTAAAGTCGATGTCAAATTTAGATTCGTGGCATAATATTATCTGGAATAAATTTGCCCAAGGGGTGTGATTAGTAGGATGAGAGGGAGACATGGTCATTCAGGGCAAGTGGGGAACCATTCTGCCATTCTGCTGGGGGGGAAGAAAAAAATAATGCAAGAAACATGATTATTCAAAAAAAAAAAAAACACAAAAGTGGAAAAATGGAACTGGAAATATTTTTCCCCATGGCACAGCGCTTGGTGAGTAAGAGGTTGTAATAATTACACTCCTTTTTTTTTCCCCCCTTTCCTATGATAAAATCTATTTCATTTGCTTTTAGGGTTCCCTGATGAAGCGTTCCAGATGGAACCTTTTTATAAAGAGTCTCCAATGGAAATGCCAGCAATTCAAATTACGAGTGATTATAAATAAAGATCAGACACTCTTTCACTCTTCCATCTTGCACAGATTTTTTTTTTTTTTAAATCTGGAACCACTCGGGAACCATTAAAAGGTTCTATGTAATATAAACAGTTTCATTTTCAGAAAAGGTTCCAAGTAAAAGCCACTTAAAAATGCTTGAATACTTCACTATCCAAAGCAAACAAAAGGAAAAATAAATAAATAAAGGAAATCTAGATTATTTAGTGCTTCTTTCATGTCCGTGTTTCGAGAAAACCCAAATGGTTCGAAGAAGATTTTCCTTTAAAAAAAAAAAAGGGTTCTCACTGAAGCAGAACTCTTTTCCTTTCTGAAAGGTTTCATTAAAAACCCGGAAAGGTTCTGTGCAGATCTCAGATGATGTGGTTTGGGTTTCAGAAAAGGTTTCAAGTAGAACCGACTTAAAATGCGAGAACCCTTGAACCTCCAAAGAACACACATACAGTTATTGGCACCCCTTGGAAAGATCCCTTCAAGGCCCTCTTTTGCGGTCTCTACTCTTCAGGTTTTCACAGGGGACTGACATGGCCAGGGCAGAAGCTTCATTCTGTGCTCAGTGAACCATTTTTGTGTTGATTTGGACATCGGATCATTGTCCTGCTGGAAGATCCGATGACCACGCAGTTTTAGTTTCCTGGCAGAAGCAGCCAGATTCTGATTTCAAATGTTTTGGGATTTCATGGAGTCCATCCATGATGCCATGGACCCGAACAAGGTTTGGAGGGAAAACAGCCCCAAAACAAACATCACAGAACCTCCACCATATTTTACACTTGGGATCGGGTTCTTTTCATCACCACCATCCTTCCTTTTACACCAAACCCACCTTGAGTATTTATTACCAAAAAGCTCCTTTTTTTGATCCATCAGACCAGAGAACACGGTTCCAGTCAAGGGTCTCTTTTCCACCAAATCAGTTCCAGGGCTGGTTTGGGGCTGGTGCTGGTTCACAACTTGTTCAACTTGCGAGCCAGCTGAGAACCAGTTTGCTTTTCCATAGCTCGCGGTGCTAAGGGAAGCCACGTCATTACATCACTGTATACGTCAGTTACGTCGCTACGTTTGCATAAACCTTGGCGCGAATATCGAAGCAAAAACACGGAAGAAACAGCAGCAGCAACAAGAACAACAACAATAATAATGGATGACTTCACGTTTGTACAGCTGCTGCTTCTCGTCGCTTAAAAACGGCGATCTTTCGCGGTCTTGTTATTGTTGTTGGTCTTAACAACTCCGGCCCCCCGCTGACGTAAGCGGTTCTTTCCTCTGGCCCAGCAGAGAGTTGGTGCTAGCCTGGAACCGGTTTTTCTGGCCCCAGAGCCAGTTCTTTGTCAGTGGAAACAGAAAACCCGGTTCCAAACTAAGCACCGGCCCCGAACCAGCCCTGGAACTGCTTTGGTGGAAAAGGGGCAAAAGTTGTCGTAGCGTTTCACAAACTTCAGGTGTTTGTTTGTGGTTAACTGACAGAAAAGGCTTTTTTTTTTTTCCCCCTGGCAAACTTTCCAGATACTCTGTTGGCATGGAGGTGGCATCTGATGGTGGTTTTGGAGACTTGGAAACCCCAAGATTTTACTTTTGCTTGTAATTCACCAACACTGATCCTTTTGCTGCTCCTACCCTCTTCCTTACTGTACATATGGGCAAAATAAGCTTGGCTCCTCTTCCAGGCGAGTTTGTACCAGTTCCAGTTGGTGTCCTAACGGTAGAAATGGACATTTTCAGTTGAGTAGCTATTTTTTATAACCATTCCCAGACTTATGAAGGTCAACACACTTCACTTCTTACTCATTTGGTTTGCGTGTTCTCTTATGGTTCCAACGTTGATGGACGACTAAGGGAATTCGGCCTCTGTGTCGCCTCATATTTGTTCCCCAGTTAATCAGGAAGTCATGGATTGAAAGTTACAGCTTGAAAGTTCCTACACGTTCCAATCAACTCAAAGACGTCCAGTTACATTGCGTTCACTAGAGTTTCCAGGGGTGCTAATAATAGTGGGATGTGTTCTTGTTGAAAATGATTATTTCTTGATGAGGGATTTGTTTTTCTTTGAATAAATTTTGGATTTTTCTTTTCTTTCCACTGTAAGATGAGACGACTTGACCGTCCGTAAGGTGGATTTTTTCTTTTTGAACCCTTTACAAGGGACGATGCTCACCGTGGACAGCACTGTCTGTAATAATCGGAAACAATACACAAGCCTCCGAGTGAGTCATCGGTGAATATCATGTTATTGAAACCTTTAATGATTTGAATTTGTTCCACAATCACAATCACGTCTGACTCGACCTTCATTCATTTCTCCGATAATGACCGGCTGATGCGGCTTTCCAATAATGTGCTGCCTCGTTATTAAACAGGGATGTGAATTCCCATGCTCGGACTCATCAAGACCGGGAGCGATAATTAAGAGTTGGCGAATATCATTGCTCAAGACAGGAAACCACTACCTTTCGTTTTCAAAAACCAAACCTCTGTGAGGCATCAGACTGTACATCCTGGAAAGATATTAGCCGCAAATGAATCGGAGAATAAAAATGCACGCACACCAAACAACCAAACAGCGTGAGACATGGACTGAATAGTGTGTGTGTGTGATGACTCAGATGCCTGTAGGACAGGCTGAATAATGAAGTCAAATCGGAAGACAGGAGAACAGAGCTCATATTTCTGCTCCACTTAGAAACCAGGAAGAGAACGAAGACGTGAGCTTTACAAAACTTTTTTGTTGTTTGACGGTCGCGTCTTTCGTGAGCACACTGCGAAATTCACGTCTTCCTCAACCCGTGACTTGTAGCTCAGTATCTCAGAGCTAAATCAGTCACTGTTATAAAAGTCATCCATCCTGAACGCAGTGCAACGTCCGACACTGGAGACTCCTTCCAAAAATCCATTCGCATTCACAGCGTCCGTTGTACAACTTACGAATCACGAGTCATGACGTGAGTACGAGCGCATTAATGTAAACCTTCTGACCGATCAGAAGCACGAATTCAACAGCTTCGGCAGCCTTATAATGCATTTTAACCTGGGGTAGTGAGGGGTGTGATAAACGCTGGTCACCCCACGCTTGGCCGAGTGGTCCACTTCTGGACCCAATCTGTTATGAGTCTTTTGGTGCTTTCAGATCAGGTCGTGTATAGCGTACACCCCCACCACACTGCTCAAGCGTGTCCGGAATACAGTGGCGAGCAACCCCTGTAACCTCCAACCAATTGCTACAAAGTACAAAGAAAAACCCCTACAGGACAGATCACGAAGGAAATGACCTATGACCGTCTACCCCTTCCTCCACACTGCTGTCCGGGTATGGAATAGCCTTCCAGAACATGTAGTTGGACCCGTAGACACTGGCCCCCAGGCCTTTAAATGCAGGGTCCACGGGCATCTTCTGACCACTCCTCCCACTACCAGATGAGCTACAGTGAACCAGATGATTGGCCAAGTGGAATTGTATTCTATCTTGCTATAGAGATCTTGCAGTCACGTGACCGGAAAGTACACAACCGCCATCTTGTTGGTCAAAAACACCGCTGAATACTGCTGCACTCGTGTACAGAATGGATCAATTTCAACCGACGGACTACATGGCTCATTTTTTTAATGAACAGATAACTAGATATATGTCTAAAATAAACGACCTACAGATTAGTGACCCTTATGGCTTACCGGACGGAGTTTTCACGACCGGATTTTGAACTGCCAGCGGAATACCCGGACGTGTATAATTACCTCATTAACTTTCCCTCGCTGTTCAGTGGTGAAGCACTGCGTGCCTATAAATCTCTGGACAGTTATCTTTACAGAAATTCAGGATTTGTCAGCGACTCAGATGTGGCATCTTGTAAACAAGAATCCTCACTGGATGGGTAAGTCACTTAAGTATTGAGTATAGCACTGACCAGCCGATTATAGAATAGAATAAGGTAATTCCAGCTGTAATTCCAAATCGTCCATCTTGTTTACATGGATCTGGCGTTGGAGAGGTAGAGGCTTGGCAGTGGAGGTTTGAGTGGCTGTTTTCTGAGCTTAGTCAACAGGCCGGCTCTGCCTGCAGCCTCGCTTTTGCTTCCGCTCCCGGCGCCGCCTCCTTCGCTTTGCTTCCGATAACAATCCACGGAGACCCCGCCGGTCTCGCTATCTCGTCCGGAATGTTGTGCATGCGATGGAAATCGCTACAAACCGTCATTTTCTGCTGGAAACCAATGTCCAGTAAGTCCATACGGTTGTAGTGGATATTGAAGTCCGGTACAGACGAACAACACGCAAAAATACACATAAAAAATGTGCACAGGTAGGGAGAGCTTGTAGCTGCAGCCGTTGTAGTAGAATTGTATATAGTAGGGTTTTCCAGAAGAAAAGGTAGAAGTAAAACCAGAAGTAGAAGGCGGAATATGGCGTTTGACCGACAAGATGGCGCCTGTCACAATCTGGATCGGCTGTGACGTCACATGCAAGTGCTCCATTATTCACAATTGTACACAATAAAAAAAAAAAAACTCTGAAAGTATCGAAGTTACGGAAGCCGAGAGAGGCCCTTCATATAATCCTTTTTTTTTTATTTACCTTGTTATCCCAAGATAACGACATAATTAATTCAGGATCTCGAGAAAACAACACAACTAATTCGAGATCTCGAGAAAACAAAACAATTATTCCATGATCTCGAGAAAACAAAATTATTTCATGATCTCGAGTAAACAGCTGAGAAATGGTTCATTCAGGTGCGCCAAGAGACTTGTGATATGCGACTTTGGGGCTATTTCTCATTCTGTATAGACCCAACTTTGGTCATTAGAATGTCTGGAATAATCGATCACCTGATAAGGCAATATTTTGATCAGGGGTTGACACAGGGAGAGACTGCATTAAGTCTTTTAATAAGGGATAATTTCAAAATTAGTCCGCGACACCGCCGCAGGAGACTGGCCCGGCTTCGTCTCTACCAACGGAGATACAGTGATCCAGCTGAGATCATGAAATAATTGTTTTGTTTTCTCGAGATCTCGAATTAGTTGTGTTGTTTTCTCGAGATCCTGAATTAATTATGTCGTTATCTCGGGATAACAAGGTGAATAAAAAAAGATTATATGAAGGGCCTCTCTCGGCTTCCGTACGAAGTAGATTTTCGACAAACACGGTAATGTTAAAAAAAAAAAATTCCTGAGAAATCAGCGGTTAAGGTTAGGCTGAGTGGTGGGGCTAACGGTCGCAATGTTTCCTTCAGCGTTTTTGATGGTTCGAATTCTTTGGGAGTTCTGTTTTATATCATATATTACTCATAATAATGTGATAAAAGCGGCCTAAGGTTATACAGAGGTGAAAGTCGAGCAACACACAGACACAAAAGTATCAACACACCTGCACTTTTTATCAATCGTCGATTTGGCCAAGTACTGCACTTCCACTTCCTGTTTGATGCCTTGACGCACTTTGCATGTATGTATGTGGGAAAGTTTTGCTCGATAATCTTTCTACAACATGCCTCGACACTAACGTGAAACCTGGAGTAACAGTTCAACTTCTGGTGAAGATCTTCAAAACTTTGAACCTCCAACAAAAGCATGTATTGTGTGCGTGTTTGTGTACACCTCTGTGCGTCTGTGAAAAGAATGCTGAGAACTGGCATGACGAGCCAAGTCTTACTCATCCTCCAACGGGCTATGACAGGTGTTTTTCTAAGGCTCTTATTAAAAGTGACGCTTTTTAACCTCTCCAACTGTATGAAGTGTTTGAACGGTGAATCACACCACACTTTCCCTGAATGAGTCTCGGGGAACTTGAGGTCACCTGAGGACAGAGCTGTGATGAATAACAGTGTCTCAGCGCCACTTGCATATGGCTGAGTTGTGCTGCGCATGGCATCGCACAGCAGATCTGCTTTAGATTGAGACTGCTGCACAGAAATTACGACAACTTTCAGACAGCTAACACAACACACACACATGATAATTGAGCATTCTGTAAATGCATCGCTATTGTGTGATTAAAGGTGCGGTCTGTAAATTTCAAAAGTGTTTCTAGACCTATGATAATGCCGTCATTTCATCGATGCCTTATAATAACCCTGATTTGTGATATTTCTGTGCAACAGATGCGAGCCATTTCTTTTGTTTAAGGCTTTTATTGGCAAGTTTCCAGCCCGGAAATTAGAAAATGCTCAGCTGTATTATTATGTGACGTGTTTTCAAAGAAATAATACATTTTTGGCTCACTAGCTGTAAAGGGTCCAGAAATCGAGTGTCAACAAGACAATAACATTTTAAAAAAATAATTATTTAACATATTATACGTTATTAAAAAAAATGATCAAGAAATCAAAATATTAAATTTACTGTGTATTTTTAATATCTTCGTTAAAGCTATGAAATTTACCAGAAAAAGTTTTTCCCACCACAAAAAAAAAGCAGCTATTACAAGTACATACAGTTGCAACGAGAAATTTACATACAGTTTAGAAAAGGATAATTTTTTAATTTCTCTGTCTGACAGTAGTAAAATTGAGGAAACTTCTCCTGTTTTAGGTCCGTTAGGATCGCCAATATATATATATTTTTTAATTTGTAAAATGTCAGAATAATTAGTGTAAGAATTTTTAATGACTTTCGTCAAAGTCAGAAGTTTACATACGCCAAGTTGACTGACTTTAAACAGCTTGGAGCGTTCCACATGATGATGTTTTGGCATTAGAAGCTTCTGATAGGTTAACTGACATCATCCGAGTTAATTAGAGGCACACCTTCAAACAAGGGCCTCTTTGCATGACATCATGGGAAAATCAAAAGAAATCAACCAAGACATCAGGAGAAGAATTATGGATCTTTACAAGTCTGGTTCCTCCTTGGGTACAATTTCCAGATGCCTGAAAGGCCGACATTCATCTGTTCAAACAATAATACGCGAGTATAAACACCATGGGAGCACACAGCTTTCATACCGCTCAGGAAAGAGACGGCTTCTGTGTCCCAGAGATGAACGTGCTTTGGTGCGAAATGTGCAAATGAACTCCAGAACCACAGCGAAAGGCCTTGTAAAGATGCTCCTGAAACTGGTACGAGAGTATCATTATCCACAGTAAAACAAGTTCTGTACCGACATGAGCTGAAAGGCCACTCAACGAGGAGAAAGCCACTGCTCCAAAACCACCAGAAAAAAGCCAGATTACAGTTTGCAGCTGCACATGGGGACAAAGATCTTAATTTTTGGTCTGATGAAACAAAAATTTAACTGTTTGGTCATAATGATCATCGTTATGTTTGGAGGAGAAAGGGGGAAACTTGCAAGCCTCAGAACACCATCCCAACCATGAAGTATGGGTAGGGTAGCATCATGTTATGGGGCTGCTTTGCTGCAGGAGGGACCGGTTGATGCACGTCACAAAATAGACAGCGTCACGAGGAAAGAAAATTATGAGGATATATTGAAGCAACATCTCAAGACATCAGCCAGAAAGTGAAAGAAAGCTTGGATGTGGATGGGTCTTCCAAATGGACAATGACCCCAAGCGTACCTCTAAATTAGTTGCAAAGTGGCTTAAGGATAACAAAGTGGAGGTATTGGAGTGGCCATCACAAAGCCCTGACCTCAATCCTGTAGACAGTGTGTCGGTGGCACTAAAAAGGCATGTGCGAGCAAGAAGGCCTTCAAATTTGACTCCACTCCACCAGTTTTGTCAGGAGGAATAGGCCAAGATTCTAGCAAGATATGGTGAGAAACTTGTGAAACTTTGGCGACCCAAAACGCTTGATAAGTTACAGTTCAAAGGCAATTCTACCAAATACTAACCAAGAATTGCATCTCTGCTTTTTGCAGATGACGTGGTTCTGTTGGCTTCTTCAGAACGTGATCTGCAGCAAGCAGTGGGATGGTTTGCAGCCGAGAGTGAAGCAGCTGGGATCAGAGTCAGCACTTCCAAGTCTGAGGCCATGGTTCTCTGCCGGAAAACGGTGGCGTGCTCCCTCTAGGTTGGGAGTGAGGTGCTGCCCCAAGTGAAGGAGTTCAAGTATCTCGGGGTCTTGTTCACAAGTGATGGTAAAATGGAGCGTGAGATGGACAGGTGGATTGGGGCGGCGTCAGCAGTAATGCGGGCATTGTACCAGTCTGTCATGGTGAAGAGGGAGCTGAGCCGGAAGGCAAAGCTTTCGATTTACTAGTCAGTCAGTCTATGTTCCAACCCTCACCTATACTCATGAGCTTTGGATAGTGACCAAAAGGATGAGATCGCGGATACAGGCGGCTGAAATGAGCTTTCTCCGGAGGGTGGCTGGACTCACCCTCAGAGATAGGGTAAGGAGCTCAGACATCCGGAAGGATCTTGGAGTCAAGCCGCTGCTCCCTCATGTCGGAAGGAGTCAGCTGAGGTGGTTTGGGCATCTGATTAGGATGCCTCCTGGGCGCCTTCCTTTGGAGGTTTTCCAGGCATGTCCAACTGGGAGGAGACCTCGGGGTAGACCCAGAACACGCTGGAGAGATTATATATCTCATCTGGCCCAGGAGTGCCTAGCGATCCCCCAGGAGGAACTGGAAAGCACTGTTGGGGAGAGGGACGCCTGAAATACCTTGCTTAGCCTGCTGACACCGTGACCTGATTTCGGATAAGCGGAAGAAAATGGATGGATGGCTGGCTGGACTAACCAAGTATATATAAACTTCTGACTTTGATGAAAGTAATTTAAAAAATCTCAAAAACAAAAAACTCTGACATTTTACAAAAAGGAGAAAAAAAAATTGGGGATCCTAACTGACCTAAAACAGGAAAAGTTTCCTCAGTTTTTCTGTCAGACATGGAGGAAAAAAAAAAAAAAAGTTTGCAGTCTTTTTCTAAACTGTACGTAAACTTCTGGTTGCAACTGTATTTAAAAATAAATAAATAAATTATCTCTCTCAAAAAATATTTTACGAAAATCAGTTTGGACAGTAATATATAACGAATAGCTGCAGCTAACTAATTTAACAAATATTATTTGAACATGATACTACAACCCCGATTCCAAAAAAGTTGGGACAAAGTACAAATTGTAAATAAAAATGGAATGCAATAATTTACAAATCTCAAAAACTGATATTGTATTCACAATAGAACATAGACAACATATCAAATGTCGAAAGTGAGACATTTTGAAATTTCATGCCAAATATTGGCTCATTTGAAATTTCATGACAGCAACACATCTCAAAAAAGTTGTGACAGGGGCAATAAGAGGCTGGAAAAGTTAAAGGTACGAAAAAGGAACAGCTGGAGGACCAAATTGCAACTCATTAGGTCAATTGGCAATAGGTCATTAACATGACTGGGTATAAAAAGAGCATCTTGGAGTGGCAGCGGCTCTCAGAAGTAAAGATGGGAAGAGGATCACCAATCCCCCTAATTCTGCGCCGACAAATAGTGGAGCTATATCAGAAAGGAGTTCGACAGTGTAAAATTGCAAAGAGTTTGAACATATCATCATCTACAGTGCATAATATCATCAAAAGATTCAGAGAATCTGGAAGAATCTCTGTGCGTAAGGGTCAAGGCCGGAAAACCATACTGGGTGCCCGTGATCTTCGGGCCCTTAGACGGCACTACATCACGTACAGGCATGCTTCTGTATTGGAAATCACAAAATGGGCTCAGGAATATTTCCAGAGAACATTATCTGTGAACACAATTCACCATGCCATCCGCCACTGCCAGCTAAAACTCTATAGTTCAAAGAAGAAGCCATATCTAAACACGATCCAGAAGCGCAGACGTCTTCTCTGGGCCAAGGCTCATTTAAAATGGACTGTGGCAAAGTGGAAAACTGTTCTGTGGTCAGACGAATCAAAATTTGAAGTTCTTTATGGAAATCAGGGACGCCGTGTCATTTGGACTAAAGAGAAGAAGGACGACCCAAGTTGTTATCAGCGCTCAGTTCAGAAGCCTGCATCTCTGAGGGTATGGGGTTGCATTAGTGCGTGTGGCATGGGCAGCTTACACATCTGGAAAGACACCATCAATGCTGAAAGGTATATCCAGGTTCTAGAGCAACATATGCTCCCATCCAGACGACGTCTCTTTCAGGGAAGACCTTGCATTTTCCAACATGACAATGCCAAACCACATACTGCATCAATTACAGCATCATGGCTGCGTAGAAGAAGGGTCCGGGTACTGAACTGGCCAGCCTGCAGTCCAGATCTTTCACCCATAGAAAACATTTGGCGCATCATAAAACGGAAGATACGACAAAAAAGACCTAAGACAGTTGAGCAACTAGAATCCTACATTAGACAAGAATGGGTTAACATTCCTATCCTTAAACTTGAGCAACTTGTCTCCTCAGTCCCCAGATGTTTACAGACTGTTGTAAAGAGAAAAGGGGATGTCTCACAGTGGTAAACATGGCCTTGTCCCAACTTTTTTGAGATTTGTTGTCATGAAATTTAAAAATCACCTAATTTTTCTCTTTAAATGATACATTTTCTCAGTTTAAACATTTGATATGCATCTATGTCCTATTCTGAATAAAATACGGAATTTTGAAACTTCCACATCATTGCATTCCGTTTTTATTTACAATCTGTACTTTGTCCCAACTTTTTTGGAATCGGGGCTGTACACCGCTATATTTCTCGTGTCTCTTGCATTATTTTTAAATTGGTTCTTGGCAGCGAACGTAGACTTTTAGAGCATTTAAATTTACGAATTTACATATCCAGACACATTCCTACTGTTTATACAGGATGAGGGTGAGGGTGGAAGAGTGCAGGTTGTAGAGATCAGGGTCTAGGGAGTGGAATGATTCCCTAAGGCGAAGCGATAGTGTGCATGTGGAACGCGTCATGAGGACCGCAGCTCTTGTTCAAAGCAGCTCGTAAACACGGCGCACACACACCCGGTGAGCTGACGCAGGAGTGAGCACACTCATAAACGCACGAGTGTGGTGGTGGGGAGGAACAAACAAATAAACAAAAAAAAACCCACACATGCAAACACCGTGAAGTAAAGGTGCTCAGTTCAGCCTGGGGGCTTGACTAATAGCTCGTACAAACACACTTGTGCTCATGGAAAAAAAGTCGAAATGCAACAGAAAGCTTCCAAAAACTCAAAAAAAAAATTTTTTCCAAGATTGTTCACGGATGGAAATCTAAAAGACATAAAGACAAAAGTGTCTCACCCACCCCCTTAAAGACACTCGTGTGTACAGAGAGAATGGAGACTCAAAGACAGATCTGAAATGTTAGCCTCTTGCTCTGAGTCATCATTTTGCAGCGGATGCTTGAGATGAGTCAGAGAATGTTCCAGAACCCGCAGCGAAGTATTCACAAGCATACCGACTACTCGTATTCGACTACTGTATTCTGCACTTGCATTGTAACCAAGCTAACCCGTTTTCAGTTTCTACATCATTAACTGTCTTCTCGTCACACGTGCAAGACAAAGACTGAGACCAAAACAAAGCCGGGAGGAGCTTCAAATAAGACGCGTGGTGGTAACCGAAATCTTTTTGACGATTTCGAGTCCTGGAAAAGGAGAAGCAGGATATGAAGGACATCAAAGCAGGAGGTGTAACCTGAGCAGATTTCCCGTGCTCTGCTGATGAGGAAGGCGTGCAGGACACGGGTTCCCGCTGATGTCTAGTCAGGCTTTCTCCTGAGACGGCGACACGCCAGGGAGCACTTACAGGACGCCAGACAGACCCACACACATGCGGTCATTGAAACCTGAGATGTGCATGGGTGTGATGGAGCGAGATGCTGAGTGAGAGAGGGGTTTTGCAATTTGCAATTCATACCGACACCAATCGGCGAGCACTGAAACGTATCACACGTTGTCTCGGATTGACAGGAGACAAAATAATGCTGTTCTGTTCATCGAGAGATCGAGACTAATCTGACCGTGAGACTGGAACACAACAGCAAGAAGAAGAAGAAGAAGGACCTATCTCTGAAAAGGGGAAATACTTCTCACTTTGTCTCATCTGAAACAGTCACTACATGCCCCAATACACAATCCTCTTCGGTCTTCTTTTCCTACAAGTTGTCTCATCTCATTATCTGTAGCCGCTTTATCCTGTTCTACAGGGTCGCAGGCAAGCTGGAGCCTATCCCAGCTGACTACGGGCGAAAGGCGGGGTACACCCTGGACAAGTCGCCAGGTCATCACAGGGCTGACACATAGACACAGACAACCATTCACACTCACATTCACACCTACGGTCAATTTAGAGTCACCAGTTAACCTAACCTGCATGTCTTTGGACTGTGGGGGAAACCGGAGCACCCGGAGGAAACCCACGCGGACACGGGGAGAACATGCAAACTCCGCACAGAAAGGCCCTCGCTGGCCACGGGGCTCGAACCCGGACCTTCTTGCTGTGAGGCGACAGTGCTAACCACTACACCACCGTGCCGCCCCCTACAAGTTATGACACGGAAAAAATCCCAAAGCTTGGGGTTCCCGTGTGTGTTAGAAGTCATGTATTTTGTAAACCGCTCGCTCCATGGCCAGTCTACCAACCTTATTTTGATCAAGAATCAATAACGATTACTTGACCCCGCATGTTAAGTCGATAGTATTGATCCAAATGGTCGATTTTTTTCAACTTCGAAGAAAACTTCCAGTCTACTCTGTTGGAAAATCACATGATGCGTTGCTGATTGGTTGAAAGGTCGGTGATGTTGAGTTTGTCTGCAAGAAACCGCAACGCACCAAGGGTTTGAATGTGAACGGTCAAAATGAGGAACAAAAACAGGCTCAGAACACACCGCGTCATGAACGAAACAAGTAATACACAAAGTCGATACGTAAAACAGCACGGTGTGTAAAGTTCACGGACACTGAGTTTTGGAATGCAATCGCGTGATTTTTCAGTCATAGCGGCGCCGGTGGAGTAGACAAACTTCCGACTCGATTCAGATCATAATATTGACAATGTTGGTTCGCCCAACTGAGGATGGGTTCCCTTTTGAGTCGGGTTCCTCTGGAGGTTTCTTCTGAGGGAGTTTTTCCTTGCCACTGTCGCCACAGGCGTGCTCATTGGGGATAGATAGATGAGGGATAAAATTAGCTCATGTTTAGTCATTAAAATTCCGTAAAGCTGCTTAGCGACAATGTCTATTGTTAAAGGCGCTACAAAAATAAACTTGACTTGATTCGGGAAATCTTTATTGCCTTGTGATCAAACGGAGTGGACCGTTCATGAATTACAGCTTCGGGGATTTTTCCATGGAGGAAAAGAAGACCAAGGAGGATTGTGTCTTGGGGCACGTAGCGACTGTGATCTGAAACTCTGCAGGAAGACAAACTTCTGGTTGAAGCTCCGAGTAGACATCCGCCATGCTAACGAATATGAATGCACTATAATGGATAGGAGGTCATACAGTGGTTTCAAATAAAATTCAACTTGGGGTTTGTTTCTATTTGCGGAAATATCACCAGCTAAATTTGTTAGCAAACAAACATCGCAGGCAGGTCCAAATATACATCCAAACCATGTGAAGAAAAATAATAATAATAATAATAATAATGATAATAATCACGTACATCCGGAGTTGAGGCTAATTACAACCTGGCGTGATGTAGCTGAGGCTGAGGAACTGTCAGTCAGAATTCACACACGATGCCGACACCGATGGCATTTCTATCTCTCGGGTTATTTCCCCCACTGTTTTCCAGGTGGCGTAGGGATCTGATCTCAATCTGAATCCAGATACAGACACAACAATTAGAAAAACGCACCAATTCCAAGATGCACGCTCAATGCCCAGCTCCCTCAAGGAGAGGAGGGGTAACAGGAGGACAATACTTGTCCTGCTGGCTTCCCCCCCCCATATCTTATTCTCATCTCATTATCTCTAGCCACTTTATCCTGTTCTACAGGGTCGCAGGCAAGCTGGAGCCTATCCCAGCTGACTACGGGCGAAAGGCGGGGTACACCCTGGACAAGTCGCCAGGTCATCACAGGGCTGACACATAGACACAGACAACCATTCACACTCACATTCACACCTACGCTCAATTTAGAGCCACCAGTTAACCTAACCTGCATGTCTTTGGACTGTGGGGGAAATCTTATTCTTTTTTATATTTTCATATGCAAATACTTAATTAAATTTAATTTATCTAGAAGTTTTTCCTCTATTTTCTATTCTCTGTTTATCCTGTAATGATGCTGCTGGAATTTTAATTTCCCTGAGGGAACCCGCCCAAAGGGATCAATAAAGTTCTATCTAATCTAATCTACCTTAACACCACCGAGCTGTCTAATCAAGTTTCCTGTAACCATGTGATTTTTGCTGGTAGACTAACGTGCAGTACTGACACGGATACGAGTAAACAATGGTCGTCGTTGGAGCACAAATGCGATTCTTGCTGTCGGAAAAGATCGCTTTTCTTTCTCGGTGAATAAAAAGTATTTCAACGTAAAAATACAAGGAAAAATGCAATTAAAAAAAAAACACCGAGTAGCCGGTGATGGAGTGTTTATAGGCAGCAAAATCGCCGGCTGCCAGCAGTTACTGACTGGGATTGAGCTATTTTATGCATATAAGCTGGTAAAGTGGTCCTTGTAAACCACGTTGTACCAGGCTTGTAGTACTCGAAACTTGACTTGGACTTTTTCTTTATTTTTTTTGCAACATGCCATAATAATATGGCACAAGATATTTAGATGGATATCTACATTAATTTTTATACTAATTTCGTGCAAGAGAATTCACATTCACCTGTTCATACGTCATGTTCAGGAACAAACGAACGTTAACGGCGCTAGGATTGTCCGCTTTGCTTATACAGACTTCTCGTGCGGTGGGAAAAAAAAAAAAAACGCATTGCTACAGTATGGGTTCCATAACGTAGAAGAACTATCGAGGAGACGACGGGGACGACCTCGAACTTCAATCGCCATTTGGCAAGACCACACCCAGAGAAAGAAGCGACACGCTGTGTTCATTGCTCTGTTGATAGTGGGCGGGGCTTGCTGAGCGATGAACAAGCTTTTTATCTGTAGCCTGTTAACTAAAACGGGGCAGTCGAGCAGGAACGTTAGTCCAACACAGTAGCAGAGACGCTTTCATATAAAGGCACCAACTACAAATGGTGCGGTTGGAGTCTTGTTCTCGGACTCGATTTGAAATTTTCTTAAATGACTCGGACTTGAACACTGGGGACTCGAGACTGAATTCGAACTCGACTACACCACCGTCTTGTGCCTCATCTCATCTCATTATCTCTAGCTGCTTTATCCTGTTCTACAGGGTCGCAGGCAAGCTGGAGCCTATCCCAGCTGACTACGGGCGAAAGGCGGGGTACACCCTGGACAAGTCGCCAGGTCATCACAGGGCTGACACATAGACACAGACAACCATTCACACTCACATTCACACCTACGCTCAATTTAGAGTCACCAGTTAACCTAACCTGCATGTCTTTGGACTGTGGGGGAAACCGGAGCACCCGGAGGAAACCCACGTGGACACGGGGAGAACATGCAAACTCCACACAGAAAGGCCCTCGCCGGCCACGGGGCTCGAACCCGGACCTTCTTGCTCCTTCACACTAATATCCTTTGTCGGATCGGGGATGGCAAAAAAACCCCGCTTGCTCTTTGCGACGTTCGGGCTTATTTTCACACCCAAACGTGAACACACCGTCAGGGTTGTGTACAACAAATTTAGAAGCGATGTATCCACTAGATCTCAGTCTGGGCAAGTAATGCGTTGAACGAATTACGTCACAATCTCGGATTCTCTTGCGCAATTTGTACTCGGAGTGCGATACTTGTACCTCGGAGAAAGTACACACGGGAAGTTTTGTTTTAAAAGAAAAACAAAAAACAACCTGGACGTGGTATACGGGAACAAATACCGTATGAACAAACGAATGCTCAAAGACGTCTCGTATGGATATTACCTGTCGGCAGAAAGGAGGAGTTTATGTTTGGGGTTTTGTTCTCTGTTCTTATACCTCATGGGGAGGACATTCCTGAAATAGTCCAATCTAAACATCGCGTGAACAGCCGTAATTTATCACCTGTCTGGACGCAGACACACATGGGACTACAACAGAGAGCGTTTCAGCCTGCCAGAAAGAGCTAATCTCTTGTGATAGACTCGGATTATTCCAGCGTTTCCCTGAGCTCTTGTCAACCCCCAGTCATCAATCTTTCTATCTACGGAGATCAGACGGTATTCCATTAAATACGTGGAGAATGGAGCATCACAATCTGCCACACACTTTAACACAATTTTGCCTCAAAGAACGACATGCTTTTTATTTATTTATAGTTAGCTCCAGGAGCTCACAAGCAATCTGTGTTTGTTCAGATTACTTGTAATTTATTAAAAGAACGACACGTTGTACTTCTTATCCGTTAACAATTACACCAATATACATCAAAGGCGCTCAGCGCTCCCGCTCTCTGCTTCGTGTCAGTCGAGATTGGAGTGTTTGCACTTGCACGAGGGCATGATTTTGAAACACGACACACACCACTACATGTCGCTGACAGCAGGAAAGGCGATGAGAGATGAGGAAGGCCAAAAGAGCCAGGGACTGATGATCAGACTCGTCTCCAAGATGATGAGTCTGAGCTTTTTTTTTTTTCTCATTCACAGACAAAACCAAGAGAACAGAAGAAGTGGACTGCACGAAGAAAACATTTCCCAAAAAAAAAAAACGTTTGTTTCACTGTTGCCCCTTTTCCACCAAAGCAGTTCCAGTGCTTAGTTTGGAACCGGGTTTTCTGTTTCCACTGACAAACAACTGGCTCTGGGGCCAGAAAAACTGGTTCCAGGCCAGCACCAGCTCTCTGCTGGGCCAGAGGAATGAACCGCTTACGTCAGTGGGGGGGCGGAGTTGTTAAGACCAACAACAATAAGACCGCGAAAGATCGCCATTTTTAAGCGACGAGAAGCAGCAGCTGTACAAACGCGAAGTCGTCCATTATTATTATTATTGTTGTTTTTGCTTTGATATTCGCGCCAAGGTTTATGCAAATGTAGCGATGTAACTGACGTATACAGCGACGTAATGACGTGGCTTCCCTTAGCACCGGGAGCTATGGAAAAGCAAACTGGTTCTCAGCTGGCTCGCAAGTTGAACGAGTTGTGAACCAGCACCAGCCCCGGAACTGATTTGGTGTTAAAGGGGTATGTTTGATGAACATTCCAGCACACCAACCAGGATTTTTGAAAAACGACTTCAAGAAATGATGATAATGATTTTTGTTTGTTTGAACATCATGTTGGTGATGGAAATCCAGGCTCTCACACACCATTGCTTTCTGTCTGAGCGAGTGGATCGGTCGGCCCTGTTGACCCGTACGCTAAAGCATTGGTGTATTTTTATTTATACGGCAGTTCTTGGACTTCTTCCTTGTTACCTCAATCCATCCATCCATTATCTGTAGCCGCTTATCCTGTTCTACAGGCAAGCTGGAGCCTATCCCAGCTGACTACGGGCGAAAGGCGGGGTACACCCTGGACAAGTCGCCAGGTCATCACAGGGCTGACACACAGACACAGACAACCATTCACACTCACATTCACACCTACGGTCAATTTAGAGTCACCAGTTAACCTAACCTGCATGTCTTTGGACTGTGGGGGAAACCGGAGCACCCGGAGGAAACCCACGCGGACACGGGGAGAACATGCAAACTCCGCACAGAAAGGCCCTCGCCGGCCACGGGGCTCAAACCCAGAACCTTCTTGCTGTGAGGCGACAGCGCTAACCACTACACCACCGTGCCGGCCCATACAGACTTGCATACAATAAAAAAAAAAGTCCAGGAAGTTATTCTCTTCACTCCCAGGATTTATTCCTTCCCCAAAGTCCGGACTGAACTGGGGAAAAGGTCTTTAAATACGCTGCTCGCTCTGCATGGAACCAGTTGCAGAATCACTTAAACCTTCAGGAGCTGGTCTCACTGAACACTTTTAAAGGGATTTTTAAATGACCTGGATACAGCGACATCTGGTTGGAGACGTTTCAAAAGTGTAATGTTTTATGTTTGTGTCTGAAACTTGTGTGCGCTACTGTCTTGGCCAGGTCACGCTCGGAAAAGATTTTCTACTCTTAATGAGTCTCTTCCTCGTGGGTAAATCAAGCGGATCGATTGGAAATCAAAAAGAATCAACGATGTTATGGTTATGATGAATATATCAATCAATCAATCAATCAATCAATCAATCAATCAATCAATCAATCATCGCTGGTAGACTAATAGCTGGTACCTTGAGACAGTATGCAAGAGATTAATCCAACACTTGACGAGTATAAATAATAATAATAACAACAACAACTACACTTTGAATAAAATATCAGGGAGTGACTTTCAGATGATGGACGCTAGTTTAAATCAATAAAACAGTCCCAAAATTGGACACACCTTCTAATTCAATGCTAAAGTCATGATGGACATCATTTCTCTTTACTTAGTTTATTATATTAAAAAAAAAAACAGTTATTCCACGAAATCAAGTCGTACATGAGCTGATCGCTGAAGAGGCGCGTAGCACCGAGTCGGCGATAAGCCGTGTACGACGAGACTGAGCGGAAGAACGGCTTCATTCTATCCACATTCACGGGATTTTGAGAAATTAGAATTTTTTTTTGCAAGTTCAATAAACAAAAACTTTATACAAAACGTTCGACAAAATCAATTCCGCTTAGAATGTAAACAAACCGGCGAAATGACAGTAGCAATTTGTGAAAAATGCTATAATAATAATAATTCTTGAAAAATAAAAAAGGTACATTTTTACCATCAAATACTTTTATTCCATATTTCATTGCTTTTTTTTGTACTTTTGGGGTTTTTTTTCTCTTCTTCTTCTTCTTTAGGGTTTTTTGGTGGTTGGCAACCAACTTAAAAGGTGCATTACTGGAACAGGAGGGTTTTTTTTTTTTTGCAGGGAGGGGGAGGGAAAAAAAATCAAAAACACTATTCTTTTAGCTATTTCTTTTTCTTTTAAATACTTGATAATTTTGGGGGTTTGCCTTTTTTAGTTCGTCCTCACTTGGTTCAGCAACATGCGCCGCCATTTTGTTTTTCTCGACTCACGGTGTATGAGCTGATAGCCTAGTAGTAGAGTAGCCAATCAGAGTGTGTGATTGCTCATACACTACCGTTCAAAAGTTTGGGGTCACCCAGACAATTTTGTGTTTTCCATGAAAAGTCACACTTTTATTTTCCACCATAAGTTGTAAAATGAATAGAAAATATAGTCAAGACATTTTTCTGGCCATTTTGAGCATTTAATCGACCCCACAAACGTGATGCTCCAGAAACTCAGGCCCTGTCCACACGGCAACGGATTCAGGTGAATCTGATAAAATTGTTTATCGTTTCGGCCTGGCGTCCAAACGGCACCGGCGTTTTGGGTGCCCCAAAACGAAATCTTTTGAGAACGGGTTCCAGAGTGGAAAGATCTGGCAACAGCGCCGTTACGAAGTCGTCTGGATGAGTAGAACGGATTTGTTTACGATGACGTCACAACCACATGTGCTTCACGCCGGGTAGAAGTGTAACGAACTCGATGCGAGTTGTCAACAAAGCCTATAACTCGGTTCATGAAACGCGCTTACAAAATATTTTCACTGTGAATATTTATTGTGTAATGGTGCAAAGAAAGAGAGAGAGTGTGAGAGAATAGCCCTTAGGGCAGAGTCAATCCCGCCAGCAAAAACAGGGAAAAAAAAGGAGCGATCTCACCTCTTCAGATGTTGGTTTAAGTCCTA
This sequence comes from Neoarius graeffei, assembly GCF_027579695.1. NCBI lineage: Eukaryota > Metazoa > Chordata > Actinopteri > Siluriformes > Ariidae > Neoarius > Neoarius graeffei. Next base: position 18,355,886 of record NC_083570.1, read on the forward strand.
CAATACATTCCTCAAAAAGGGCGTAGAAGAACAAATTAATCCATCAACATGTAGCATTCAATTTATTCCGGACCATTAAAGACGCCGCCTTCCGCGTAGAATCATACGTCATCCTCGCCGCCATATTGGATAGGTCAAAGCGGAGAATAAAGATGCCTCGTTCATGTGCTGCGTTTAACTGTACCAACAGGTTTACCGTCCAAACAAGATCACATGGGATTACCTTTCACAGGTGAGACTGGAAAAATACTTTTCATTGTATTTGGTCATTATAACGTAATTTTACGAACAGATTTTCCTGACTTTGTGGCTAATATGAAGTCTCGCGCACAATAGTTTATGCGCATGCGTCCTTACTTCTTCTATTGTTCTGGTGTCTCCGATGGGACCGTCTTACAGCGCCCCTAGAGGTGTGGCATGTGTATTGCATCGTTTTCAGCAAGCATTGTGTTGCCATATGGACCTAATATTTTACTGATCCGTTGCCCATGTGGACGCGATATTTTTTTTTTTTTAAATCTCGTTGCCATTGTGTGGATGTAGCCTCGATCTGCTCAAAGGAAGGTCAGTTTTATAGCTTCTCTAAAGAGCTCAACTGTTTTCAGCCGTGCTAACATGATTGTACAAGGGTTTTCTAATCATCCATTAGCCTTCTGAGGCAATGAGCAAACACATTGTACCATTAGAACACTGGAGTGAGAGTTGCTGGAAATGGGCCTCTATACACCTATGGAGATATTGCACCAAAAACCGGACATTTGCAGCTAGAATAGTCATTTACCACATTAGCAATGTATAGAGTGGATTTCTGATTAGTTTAAAGTGATCTTCACTGAAAAGAACAGTGCTTTTCTTTCAAAAATAAGGACGTTTCAAAATGACCCCAAACTTTTGAACGGTAGTGTATATACACAAATATACAAATAAATAAGCTCCAGTCGTCAAATAGGGCTATTTACTAATTAACTCTAATTCCACTAATTAACTTTTGACGAGGCACACCTGTTAATTGAAAAGCATTCCGGGGACTACCGCATGAAGCTGGTTAAGATAACGCCAACAGTGTGCAAAGCGTCATCCAGGGAAATGCTAAAATATGAAATACGGAAAAACCTATGAATGAGTAGGGGCGCACAAACTTTTGGCTGGTACTTGATCTTCAGAGAAAGACTTCCGTCCATCACACTGTCAGCGCTTTGAGTTTATCTTTGTTTCTGGGAACGTTTTGAACCTTTTTTTTTTTTTTTTACCTGCAGTATTTTCATTTCAATTCAATTGTACTTGTATCGCGCTTCTAACAATGGACAAGTCGAGTGGCGTGAAGCGGGTTAAAAGGAACTGGATTACGAGAACGTGTACTTTCAGAACAGCATGACTACACACACAACGAGAAATTTGTGTTTCTCAGAAGCCTTCTCCACAGCCTGCATAAACTTTCGCTCATTTGTACTTCGCCGTGTTGGCGGGATTAAAAAAAAAAAAAAAAGGAAGCCCACACAGTTCTCTGAAAATGACGAGATGCTTTTTTTTTTTTTTTAATCCCTGCTCAAAACTGACTCGATATCAATAAGTTCACACGCAACAAATGACTCAAACCTTAGACACCGGGGCACACCGCTATACAGTACGGAAATTCTGCACCCGCCTTCGGTAACATTTAATAAATGGAGAAATAAAAGGAGGAGAAAATCAAAGAAGTAGTAGTAAAAGAAGACGACAACCACGAGGACGTGTGGGCTTGCAGATCAGCCTCGGTGTTTCCATCAGAGTGATGATAAAAATGCAAAGCGGTGCCGGTGTTTCAGACCTGCTGAAAAATCTAGCTGCACGCGAAAGGGAAAAGATGAATCTGCAGCATGTAGGGTGAGGTCTGGCCCTGATTATGCACTATAATCAGAAAAATAAAAAAGTACCAGGTTTGTACAGGGAGTATTTAAACTTAAAAAAAATAATAAATCAATATTCCAATCAAGTTCCTTTTCCTGCAGTTAAAGTCGCTCCCTCCCGTCTAATTAAATAAACTCACTAACTGTCAATTACAAATCAACAAAGCCCTCGTACTGGAGACTCCTTCCACACAAGGGTGATAAACATCCTTCGAGAAAATGCCACTGTATCAACAATTACTATACATCCAGGACACTTTTTCAATGGAATAAAAACACGTGTCCAGTTCCTTTCTAGCAGGTTTCGTTCATTTGGTTCGATAGCACGCGATATTGTTAGCGTATCGCTTATCCTACGTGTATGACGTCACTCCTCTACCCAATGGAGAATGAGCGTTGAATGTGGTTTACGATATTGCGTGGTTGTCAAGACAACATGATGTCACGCGTCGGAGACGTGAAACTTCCGCGCTGGCGAGCGACTGAGACGATTTGTAAACAAACATGGCCGCCAGGTGTGCTTCGTTAAATACGGAGGCTTTTGAAGGAATTTTCAAAAGAGAAAGACGCTTTGAACACCCGAAAGGAATGTGTATGTATAATAACAACAACAACAAGGCTCCATTTCCGCAGAGAAAATGCAAAGTGTGCTTGCTGAGCTGTACCAGAGGGTCACGAACAGTAACTGAATCAGACATGAGACCTCACGCTCTCAAACCTGTTTTAAATGGCTGAGCTCACAGCGTGATTGTGCCGATACAGCAGCGGTTCCCAAACTTTTTTGGCCGCGCACCCCCTTCTATACTCCGACCAGGTTGACGCACCCCCAGTTCCCCAGTTCCAAAAAACACACGCTTTCTTATAAAGGCAGCATCTTTAATCGTGCTAAAATGATAAACATTGTTTGCCACACAAAAAAACACCAAAGCTTTCTTAAGCTTTGGTCACAACCGGCCGTACGTGCTCCTACGGCCGGTCTATGTGCAAAAAACGCAAGAAACGCACAGAGGGCGCGTGTGAAACGTGCTGATTTTCGAGCCGCAGACCGGCTGCAGAGGTTCTTTGTCATGTCAAACAAACTCTACGGGCGCTTACGTTTTTTTCCAGGTTGCAAGACAAACTTACGGCCAACGCGCGTCTTTCTCCATGAACCAAAAAAAAAACAAAACGCAGCGATTTGGGAAACGCCAAAAATCGCACGGCCAAAAAATCGTACGTCCGGTTGTGACCTAGGCTTTACAAAGGCAGCACGTCGTACTCGAATGAGAACATCGAATCACGTTAACATATTATGCGCTATCGTATTTGAATTAGATAGAAATGTAATAGTTTTAAAACGTTGCAACACGGTAAATGCGCAAATTCATTACAAAGGGAGATCACATCGAGGCATTTTTGGCCCTTTTCCACTACCCTTTTTCAGCTCACTTCAGCCCGACACGGCTCGCGTTTCGACTACCTTAGAGCAGCACGACTCGGCTCGCTTCAGCCCTGCTTAGCACCCAAAACTCGCACGGTTTTGGAGTGGGGCTGAAGCGAGCCAAACCGAGCCGAGTGGGGCTAGGGGCGTGAGCAGACACTCCCCTGTGCACTGATTGGTGAGGAGGAGTGTCCTCACATGCCCACACACGCCCCGCGAGCACGCTGGGATCTGTAAACACCGTAAACCCGGAGGAAGAAGAATTACAAATTACGAGAATTTCTGAAGCCTTATGCGCCTCGCCTCATCTATACACTCTTGCCAGTATCTGTTGGCGTTGTCGGTGACAACAAGCCACAGCACCAAGACCAGCAACACTAACGACTCCATGTCCTCCATGTTTATTGTTTACTATCCGGGTCGTGAGACTACTGCTTAAAAGATCACTGATGTCACTGTTTGCGCCGCTTAACGACATCACGTGACATCCACCCACTTTCGCTAACTCCACCCAATGTGTCCACCCACTTCCAGCCAGCACGGTTCAGCGCGGTTGTAGTCGAAATGCAACTCCAACAGCCCCGCTCAGCTCGACTCAGCCCAACTCAGCCGCGTTGGTAGTGGAAAAGCGGCAGTAGTCTACCAGCCAGATATGTGATTTTCATCCGTGTTTAAAACACTAGCAACACAACCCTGTCATTACAAGGTTATGAAAATGAATTGAGAATGAATTTAATTTGCAAAAAAGTTAAAGGAACAGTCCACCGTACTTCCATAATGAAATATGCTCTTACCTGAATTGAGACGAGCTGCTCCGTACCTCTCCGAGCTTTGCGCGACCTCCCAGTCAGTCAGACGCGCTGTCACTCCTGTTAGCAATGTAGCTAGGCTCAGTATGGCCAATGGTATTTTTTGGGGCTGTAGTTAGATGCGACCAAACTCTTCCACATTCTGCATCAATGCGCTGCCGAAGCGCGCAGAAGGTGTTAGTACGCCTGTCATTATAGTGCGGACTTTCCATAGCATAGAAAATCGCTACGTTTCAATTTGTGTAACTGAACTTGTTTCATATCACTGGTCATATAAACCTATGTAAACAGGAAAAACGCGGAAGAGTTTGGTCGCATCTAACTACAGCCCCAAAAAATACCATTGGCCATACTGAGCCTAGCTACATTGCTAACAGGAGTGACAGCGCGTCTGACTGACTGGGAGGTCGCGCAAAGCTCGGACAGGTACGGAGCAGCTCGTCTCAATTCAGATAAGAGCATATTTCATTATGGAAATACGGTGGACTGTTCCTTTAACATATAATATCAGTAAAAATAGCAATGATAATTATGAACATATGCATGTTAAAGAGATACAACAATTAAGGAGCATATCCGATGCAATCCCGTCTCCCTCTCTTCTCTCCTCCTCACCAACTGCCCCCGATTCCTCCCGATCTGTTGGGGTTTCTCCTCCTTCATCCCTGATTTGTGGTGGTGCATTTAGTTTTGCCGATTTCAACCAGTTGAGCATCGCGAATGAATGAAAGAAGCCACAAACTACTGCAGAACCATTACGGCGTAGAAGAAGAGTTAAAAGTCGCCATTATATTTTTTATCTTGCGCACCCCCACACTTTGGGAAACCCTGCGATACAGCAAACCATTAACCTCGAGTATGCTAACATGCTAAGTACTCATAGATAGCTTGCTAACAGCTAGCATGCCGACATGCTAATTCTAACACGCTTGCATGCTGACATGTTGACATACAAGGTCTAAAATGTTAACTGTCAGCATGCTAACTTTAATATGCTAACGTACTATGGCTAACATGTGAACATGCCAACATTTAGAACGCTATGGATAGCATGCGAACAGCTTGCTTGCTAACAACTAGCATTTTAACAGCATGTTAACCCTCACATGCTTACAGCTAGCGTGCTAATATGCTAACGTACTATGGCTAACACCTCACATGCTAGCAGCTAGTATGCTAACAGTCAACAGTGAGCGTGTTAACATGCTCAGCCAAAGGGCCTCTGCATGCTCTTGCGACAAGGCTTTCGCAGATAGCTTTTCGCAGACAGTTGTAATTTATCGTTGAGCGGGGAGTAATAGGCGTGCGCGATGTTATTCACCGCCACAACGCAAGGGGGCGCGAAGTCGCGAAATCGCTAGGAGCAGTTGGTGGGTGTGGTTAGTGGAGTGTTTATCCTCCGGTTACTTATAATGACTAGAACTGGAGTCGTATAGATGTCCGTACTTCCTCACTTCCTCGATCAACCGCTCTTCGTGCTGCTCCATCTTCGCTCGTGTTTTTAAAAATGGCGGTCGTGAAAACAAAACAAACCGGGAAAGTAGGGAAGCGGAAGTGCGTGTACAGCGGATGTAGAGTGGACCAATCAGAGCCCTCTTGTCTGCGACGCTGTCTGCGAGGCTTCTGCGGTGGTCACAATTTTTGGGAGGTGCGCGCAGAGCGTCTGCGAAGGTGAGGGGGGCTACGCAGACACCATCTGCGAGGACTGGGCTATCAGCATAAATTGGCCTTAACACGCTAACAGCTAACACATTAACATACGATGTCTAAAAGGCTAACTGCGAGCATGCTAACGGCTAACATGTTAACTGTAAGTAAACTAACGTACTATGGTTAACATGCTGTTAGCATGCTAACATGAGAACAGCTCGCTTGCCAAGCGCAAACATTCTCGTCTTTGACGCGTTCAGTATCATGCTAGCCGAACGGAATATATCCGATATACCGCTCAACGCCAGCCAATGATCAGACGGAAACAGAAAATTAATCAAGAATTCAAGAGTGACAGGGAACAATTTTTTCTCCTCGTGAAGACAAAGTTTCTATTATTTCCAAATTTCCACGAGGTGTACGTTTTCTTTTCTTTCATAGATCTGCAGTTCAATTTTGATTCTCGAAAGACAGATGCATTTTCTCCTCCCCAAAGAGTGGACTTTGGAGTTCTGTCGATAAATCAATCCAGGACTGAGGCGTATCGATGAACGCGGCCTGACGGCACACAGCACGGCTTTTATTTTCGAACAAACATTCGATGAAATTCAATCCGCTGCAGCTTCCTGATTTCCCCGGTCTCATCATACACCAGAATGAACGAATGATCTAATTCGCCAAAGCTGAAAAAGAGTGATTTCGGCCTGAGGGATGACTGACGGCGCGCTTTTCTCACCTCTCCCACAGACACAACACACGTTCTGACAACGACGACAACCACAAAGGCTGGGAAAAGTGCAGCGTTTCTCAATCCTGCAATCAGCCGTTAGTTTTTTTGTGGGTTTTTTTTTTTTCCTTGCTCAGAAACTCGAGTCAACGCCTTAATCATCGACGTGACTAGAAGGGGTGTGTCAGAGCCAGGAAACGTGCACGGGGGAGGGAGGTCTTCAAAAGTCGTTCAAGTAGGACTTTGAAAATGAAAAGAAAAAAAAAAATCACCAACAGCCTGCGTTTCACATCACTTTTTCTTTCATAGTATCAATTATAAATCTGAAAACAACACCAACGTTAATCCAATCTAGCCAGAGTAATTCTACATAAAACCTAAATAAATACATAAAAAAGCTCAAAAAAAATGTTTCCCCCCTCAACAGTTGTGTTCCATATAAAGCTGATTTTATTAAAACAATGATTCCATTTTGCACCCGAAAACTTTGTCCATCTTTACACATGGATTAAAGCAAAAAAAAAAATTATTTGACTGAAAATTTACAGGGGGGTTATGGGTGGATTTCGATGAAATTCTATGGGGGGGGGGGGGGGGGGTATGGGTGGATTTCGATGAAATTCTACAGTTGGGGGGGGTTATGGGTGGATTTCGATGAAATTCTACGGGGGGGGTTATGGGTGGATTTCGATGAAATTCTACAGTTGGGGGGGTTATGGGTGGATTTCGATGAAATTCTACAGTTGGGGGGGTTATGGGTGGATTTCGATGAAATTCTACAGTTGGGGGGGTTATGGGTGGATTTCGATGAAATTCTACAGTTGGGGGGGTTATGGGTGGATTTCGATGAAATTCTACAGTTGGGGGGGTTATGGGTGGATTTCGATGAAATTCTACAGTTGGGGGGGTTATGGGTGGATTTCGATGAAATTCTACAGTTGGGGGGGTTATGGGTGGATTTCGATGAAATTCTACAGTTGGGGGGGTTATGGGTGGATTTCGATGAAATTCTACGGGGGGGGGTTATGGGTGGATTTCGATGAAATTCTACGGGGGGGGGGGGGTTATGGGTGGATTTCGATGAAATTCTACGGGGGGGGGTTTATGGGTGGATTTCGATGAAATTCTACGGGGGGGGGTTATGGGTGGATTTCGATGAAATTCTACAGGGGGGGTTATGGGTGGATTTCGATTAAATTCTACGGGGGGGTTATGGGTGGATTTCGATGAAATTCTACGGGGGGGGGGGTTAGAAACGGAGTTACGCTAGCATGAATAATGTTAACTTATCTGAAGTCCTTTCAGAAATATGTTTTAGCATAATCTTGCCAAATAAACAGAATGTAGAAATCTTTCTTTCCTAGTAGCGTTAGCTACCTGATATGATTTCAAGTTTGAAAAGTTTGCTAGCATGTCAGGTGGCGCTTCGCTGACTAGCTAGCTGAACCTTAAACTTCCATAATGGCACGGCATGTGTTCATTTTGTGAATTCACATTTCTGTCTTTGGTAACGGCGTTAGGTTTTGTAAGCGTTGTGGCAATAATACAACAATGCATTGACAGAAAATGTACTTTTAATACTTGAGTATTTTTAAAAGCAAGTACTTTAGTACTTTAACTTGTGTAAAAATTTGACTGGAGAACTTTCACTTGACCCAACAGCTAGCCGCTGTGTCCGGGGATCAGGTCGTCGAGGCCCCTGCCTTTGACTGCCGCCCAATCCACACTGCACCAGCCCCCTACGGCTACCTCTGTGGGTGGTGAACCCACAGGAGGTCGGGCCCACGTAACCTCTTCGGGCTGAGCCCGGCCGGGCCCCATGGGCAAAGGCCCGGCCACCAAGCACTCGCATACGAGCCCCAACCCCGGGTCTGGCTCCAGGGTGGGGCCCCGGCTGCGCCATACCGGGCGACGTCACAGTCCTCGATTGATTCTCCATAAGGGTTTTGGTGAACTGCTCTTGGTCTGGCCTGTCACCTAGGACCTGTCTGCCTTGGGAGACCCTGACAGGGGTGTAATGCCCCCGACAACATAGCTCCTAGGATCATTCAAGCACACAAACCCCTCCACCACACTAAGGTGGCAGTTCTAGGAGGGGTTCCAGGCATGTCCCCCCGGGAGGAGGCCCCGGGGAAGACCCAGGACCCTGGAGGGACTATGTCTCTCGGCTGGCCTGGGAACGCCTCGGTGTTCTTCCTGAGGAGCTGGCCGAGGTGTCTGGGGAAAGGGAAGTTTGGGCTTCCATGCTCAGACTACTGCCTCCGCGACCCGGCCCCGGATAAAGCGGAAGACGACGAGACGAGACTTTCACTTGTATCGGAGTCACGTTTGACCAGTGGGATCTGTACTTTGACTTAAGTAATGAAGTTGGGTACTTTGTCCACCTCTGTATGTTATCACCCGTCCAGCAACAACATGAAGTGTTTTATTGCTCTGACGCCACGGAAATTTACCGACCTGACACTTTTTTTTTTTTTTAAATCAGTTTATAGTTGCATTTCATGTGCGATTTCAGACCGGAGGAACTTTCTGTAGTAACCAGAATGCTGTTTTGTGGGACTACTTCAAAATCATGCAGATATGACTCAAGAGCTTCAGTTCTTCGTGCTCACTTCAAACATCACAATGGGAAAAGTTATGATCTCAAAGCATGATTGTAGTACTCGAGTCCAGGACTCGTGCCCTAATTTTAAGGACTCGTGACTTGACTTGGACTTGAGCACTGATGATTCGGACTCGTAAATTGGAGATGAGGACTCGGATTTTTTATTTATTTTTGTGTAACATGCCATAATAATTTGCCATAAGATATTTATATTTACATTAACTTTTATACCAATTTGGACCAAGAGAATACACAGTCACCTGTTCGTACATCATGTTCAGGAACAAACTAACGTGAGCGGCGCAAAAATGCCTGGAGAGAACACCCCTCGGATTGTCCGCTTTGCTTCTACAGACTTCTCGTGCAGTGGGAAAAAATGCACTGCTACAGTATGTGTTCCATAATGTAGAAGAACTATCGAGGAGACGACCTCGAACTTCAATCGCCATTTGGTAAGACCACACCCAGAGAAGGAACTGACATGCTACGTTGATAGCGGGGCTTGCCGAGCGATGAACTAGCTAGCGTTAACCCTCTCATATTATTTGGCCTGTTGATAGTGGGCGGGGCTTGCTGAGCAATGAACAAGCTTTTTACAGTATCTGTCGCCTATCGACTAAAACGGGGCAGTCAAATGGTGCGGTTGGAGTCTTGTTTGAGCAATTCGAGCTGCCAGGAAGGATATAGTAACTCATATAATCACTCTTTACATCCGTGGTGAGCAGAAAAGCATCTCAGCATGCAACAGCAGACAGAAGACCACACTGGGTTCCAGTCCTGCAGCCAAGAACAGGAATCTTAGAACCAAGAACAAGATCCTTTTAAAGTCTCCAGTCTACGTTGATTGGTCGATGAAAGGAAAAAAAAACAGCATGATTTTGATGTGTCTAAGCAAAATATATATATAAAAAAATTGACAACATTTCCTGCTCACACCAACAAGCTGGCTTCCATCCCTTCCGCAGTGTGAACGCAAACAGAAAAGGAAAAAAAAAAAAGCCCTTGACGGTACTGCATGAGGTTCTTGAGGAAGTTCTCCAGTGGATAGTTCTTATTATTGAAGAATAATTCCGTTTGGTCTGAAAGCTTCTAATCTTCTGAAGCTCCTTGTCCACTGAAGCAATGATTCCATCACCAGCCTTGACTCCCCCTCCCCCCTCCGTCTTGAACAGACGGTTACGAAGCACTGACACTGGAGACTCCTTCCATAAACTCCTTTTAGAAAACGTCACCATGTGCTGTTGCCGTCCTTCTTCACACTAAGAGCTGACATCACTCCTGTCCTGGGCACACTTCTCTGTCCCTTCATCAATCCATCATCAGTGCAAGATCACTCGCTCCGATTACATGTAACCGAAGGCGCACTACGAGCAAAATCGGTCCTGCTTCGTTTGGCGTGCCACACGATCCCTGTTGCTAAATATACCTTCGGACGAGACACCGGACAAGTCCCGGGATGGGTTTAATGATTTAACCCGACCCGAATGACTGAAAATAAGAATCAAATGTCAGCAGAAAGCAGAGAAGCTTTCACTTTCATGGTAATCATCATACAGCGCCCTCCACAATTATTGGCACCCCTGGTTAAGATGTGTTTTTATTGCAGAAGCCTAATCTCACACTGAAAATTGTAGAAAAATGTAACCTTTAACTCAAGTGAATTTAAAAATAAAAAATCCCTGACTAAGAAATTAATTATTTTTCATAAAATCACCTGTTCCACAATTATTGGCACCCATAATTCCTAGAAGATAAATGTAATTGAAGCCTTTCTGTCATTTCTACTGTCGTTTATAAAGTTGATCAGAGTATCTAGGAACCTTTAATTAGTAATTCATCACATCCTGTTTCCCTGGGGTATAAATATGATGTGACACAGAGGCCTATTTCTCTTATCCATTCTTCAACATGGGAAAGACGAGAGAACACACCGTTCAAGTAAGGCAGATATGTGTCGACCTTCATAAGTCAGGCGACGGCTACAAGAAAATAGCCGCTCGCCTCCACCTGCCCATATCTACAGCCAGAGGAATCATCAAGAAGTTTAAAACAACTGGAACAGTGGCAAACAAGCCTGGACGAGGATACAAGTTTATCTTGCCACCACGCACAGTGAGGAGGATGGTAAGAGAAGTAAAAAGTTCTCCAAAGCTCACTGTTAGAGAATTGCATCAAAGAGTAGCATCTTGGGGTCACAAAGTCTCCATAACAACCATCAAGCACTATCTGCATGCCAACAAGCTGTTTGGGAGGCATGCACGGAAAAAGCCTTTTCTCACTTACAAGCATAAACAAACGTCTGGAGTTCGCTAAGCGGTACTGGGGCCGTGTGCTTTGGTCAGATGAGACCAAGATGGAGCTTTTTGGCAACAAACACTCTAATACATCACAAAAGGTGAGTATGCGGAAAAGCACCTCATGCCCACTGTGAAGTATGGGGGAGGATCGGTGATGCTGTGGGCCTGTTTCTCTTCCAAAGGCCCCAGGAACCTTGTTAGGGTGCATGGCATCATGAACTCTTTGAAATACCAGGATATTTTAAATCAAAATCTGGTGGCCTCTGCCCGAAAGCTTAAGACGGGTCGTCACTGGGTCTTTCAGAAAGATAATGACCCTAAACATGTGGCCAAATCTACACAAGAATGGTTCACCAGACACAAAATCAAGCTGCTCCCATGGCCATCTCAGTCCCCAGACCTCAACCCAATTGAAAACCTGTGGGGTGAGCTGAAGAGGAGAGTGCATAGGAGAGGACCCAGGACTCTGGATGATTTAGAGAGATTGTGCAAAGAGGAATGGTCGAATATCCCTCTCTCTGTATTCTCCCATCTTGTGAAATGTTATAGGAGAAGATTAAGTGCTGTCTTGTTGGCAAAAGGGAGTTGTACAAAGTATTAACATCAGGGGTGCTGATAATTGTGGCACATGTAAAAGAATTATTTCTTAATGTGGGATTTTTTTTTTCCCCACTGAATAAATGCGCTTGAATTAAAGGTTGGATTTTTCTTTTTTTTTTTTTGCATTGTTGTCCAATCTCATATCATCTCTAGCTGCTTTATCCTGTTCTACAGGGTCACAGGCAAGCTGGAGCCGATCCCAGCTGACTACGGGCGAAAGGCGGGGTACACCCTGGACAAGTCGCCAGGTCATCACAGGGCTGACACATAGACACAGACAACCATTCACACTCACATTCACACCTACGGTCAATTTAGAGTCACCAGTTAACCTAACCTGCATGTCTTTGGACTGTGGGGGAAACCGGAGCACCCGGAGGAAACCCACGCGGACACGGGGAGAACATGCAAACTCCACACAGAAAGGCCCTCGCCGGCCACGGGGCTCGAACCCAGGACCTTCTTGCTGTGAGGCGACAGCGCTAACCACTACACCACCGTGCCACCCCGTTGTTGTCCTATATTATTTAGGCACACATGACTTCATGTAAAAGAATTATTTCTTAATGTGGGATTTTTTTTCCCCACTGAATAAAAGCACTTGAATTAAAGGTTGGATTTTTCTCTTTTTTTGCATCGTCGTCATATATATATATATAAATGAATTTATTAGAAGCCGAAGAACATATCTTAACGAGGGGTGCCAATAATTGTGGAGGGCGCTGTATATCCCGTAGGGACAAATTACAACACTGGACATGACCGAGACGGACAACGTGTGGGTCGTTTATTTGAGAATACTAATAACTACACTTAAATTACCAGTGTTTCACTCGGAAACAATTTGCACACAGAGCTTGCGTCGTTTATTTCGGTAACAGTGTGAAGGAAAGTAAAGGAACCCGCCCACGCAAAATCTAATTACTCTAACCATCACTTTTGGCTCGGGTAGGATACGCTGCTCGGATGGTAATTACCGTGCTGTAATTGTAATCATGACAGCACAAACACTTTCTCGAAAGACGTTTTAGACACAGGAAACGTGTTCTTCACGTCAACTTCGGGGCATGTTTCACACACAAGCTATGGCAAAAATCCACAAACGCTGTCGCACTTTTATTCCCCGAACTCAACCTGAGCACGTTCTGGAATATCCCACAAGTCGCACACAATTTCAACAGTTTCATGCAGATTTCCTCAAGATCACGAGAAGAAGAAAACGAAGTGCGTTCGTTCTTGTCTGTGTTGCAGTGTTGAGCGACGATGCTAATTTGAACCCTGGAAGTGAATAATTTGAAACGTGCTTAAAAGGTCCTCAGCGTTACGGCACAACATGCTAGCTGACCGCATGTTGTGATTTTGCAGCCGTGAAACGTTTTGATCGATGCTGAAAAGGAAGTTTTGTCCCGTTTTCAGCTTCTAAAAACGATTCGGTCTGGAAAGTCCGATCAGGACTATTATATTTTTTTTCCCCCAGGGATTTGCAGTTATGTTTACGGATAATGATTGAAATGAAACGCCTTGAGGTCTGTTGGGATTAGTGTATCCGCTCGTACCTGTCAGGCGTGATCCAGACATGACGGTGTTTGTGTCTCATCTCACTGCGTTCTTTTTCTGGGCACAAAGTCAAGACGGAACCACGTCAGCTGAATATTTGGGGTTTGGGGGAGGGAGGGAGGGAGGGGTTACGGTAGAGCAGTTCAACTGAAAATGGTGGCGGATTTTTTTTTTTTTTTAACCTTGTGAACAGCGTGTGTGTGTGTGTGTAGTCTCAGTGGAATCATATGCCAAACAGGAACTGAGTGTTTAACGTCTCCTGTGCAGCGGACTTCCTGAAGCAGGAGGCCTCTGCCTGTGTGCATTTGTGTGCGCGCGTGTGTGTACATGCACACACATGCTGAGGTGTGTGCGTGCGCGCGCGCGTGTGGAAAAAAAATGCTGCCTCATACTTTACCTCTCCACAAACCCCTCTCTGACCTTTTTCTCACAAACGTAAAACACGTCCCGACAGATACGCACGACGCAACACACACATGGAAAGTGAAAGATGGAGGTCCGAAAGTGTTTCTCAAATCCTGCGCAGCAGTTTATTTCAGCTTTACTCGCTCAACACCTCTTACTTTAAAAGACAAAAAAAAAAAAACACTTCTTGATGACGCCAACAGCACCTTCAGACTTCGAGAAGACATTTTTGAATCTTCTGAGTCATTTGAGACTGTTCAGTTCAACGATTCATTCACTTTCACCCAAATATACACCCTCATCATGATCACTGCTTTTGTGCACGTGTGTGTGTGTGTGTGTTTTGTTTATATCTTTCTCGTATCGAAGAATTCTTCTTCACACCCACATGACTACTCCAGCATGCGAATCGGCCACATCGAATGAATCACTGATTCGCCAAAAGAGACAGGACTGAATCGTGGCCCTGATGCAAAAGCTTCCAATTAAATATGGCTTCATTCCTGAACGATAAGCATTGATAAAACGTCATGTTAAAACTGTGAATACTGTCAACAGCAACTCAAAAAAAAAAGAGGAATCGCTCAGTGCTAGTCAGAGTCTGATAGTGATTCGTTCACCTTAGTGACTCGTTCAGAAAGACTGCATTCTCTGAGAACACATCGAAATCCTGCAAACTCCACGTATCACCAAAGTAGAAATATCCCCTCTGGATATTTCTATCCATCTGTTCTTGTTTTTCTGACTCGGTCCGTGGCAAAATTCAGCGATTCGTGCTCAGACTTCCACCACTGATCTCATCACCATGACTTCATGCACAGGATTGAAACAGAAGAAAATGTATACCAATGCAACGCTGCTATATTTGGACTGCAGTTGTCTTGGTGATGGAAACACTGAGATTTATTGATTTCTCCTCTGTGTGTGTGGAGTATCTCAGTCATCTTGTACGCCAGTAGGACTGCGAGTGTTAATCGGAAGGCTTTCTCGAAACAGTATTGAATAAAAGGAGCGTCTGTACAAACAAGCACCACACACAAGTACCAAATGTGCCTTGCAGTCCAGTACATTCAAGAGTTCCTCCCATTGGCTATCTCATAATGTATCTCGATTCAACACCAGGAGTAATCCAGCATGATCCAATTGAAGGTCTAGAAAATATCAAAGGAAGGACTCGTGAGGTGCTTTTATCATTCTTCCATAATAAAAAGCAAAGAGGCAAATCCAGGACTGATTTTATGCTGCTGTGACTCTCACTCAGCCACATCTGGATGAGATGCAGCCCCAGCTAATGTCTTTAATTAACTACACAAAGACTGAGCTCTGGCATATCGGTGTCAGTGAAGATGGAGCTGTTGGATCGAGGACAGACATATCGCACGGTGCAGGCACCACCTTCAGATGAAAAACATTTGCATTGGAAAGGATTCTCTTTCCAAAAGATACCCGTGTGTGTTGACTGTGGTAAAGAAGAACAATAACAACAACTACTTTATTCATCACATGTACACTTGTGAAATTCCTCTCTGCATCTGAAGCAGTGAACACACGTGTGAGCAATGAGCGCGCACACATACCCAGAGCAGTGGGCAGCCATGCTAACAAGCATCTGAGGAACAGGTGGGGGTTTGGTGCCTCGCTCAAAGGCACCTCAACCTAAGGCCGCCCCATGTTAACCTAACCGCATGTCTTTAAACTATGGGGGAAAACGGAGCACTCGGAAGAAACCCATACGGATATGGGGAGAACATGCAAACTCTACACAGAAAGGTCCCTGTTGGCTCGAACCCAGAACCTTCTTGCTGTGAGGCGACGGTGCTACCCACATGCCACCCGGGCTTCATATGCAAGGTGAAATCTTGATTTGTATCGCTTTCTTGCAAACTCCGTCATCGCTTCTTAATAAGATAAATGGGAGGGGTCACCTAGAGGGAGGCCTGGGGTAGGGGAGTGCAAGTGGAGCATGGGTGGGCTTGTTCTGTCCTGACACTCATCCAGTAGATCAAATCAGTTCCTGTACCTGCAAGAAGACTTGAACAGAGTCTCTTTCGATTAACGTATGGGGTCAGGGGAAGAGACGGATCCAAGTATGGACAATGAAAGGATAAGGTCATGGTTAGAAAGCCACTGACTCAGGCCCAGCCTCCGTCCCTCCATCTGAGCCACCATGCCGCCTCTTACAGGGTGATCCCGACTCCAAGGATGCTGTGGTTGCTTTGTCACCTCTTGCAAGCTTCTCGGGATCCTTTAGCATTTTAACAGAAATAGTGGGAGGAGTTATGGGTGAGGGTGCTACATGTGGGCTGCTTTGACACTCATGCGGATGATCAATCAATCAATCAATCTCACACAAGTAGCCTTGATTCGTGAGTCCTGATCGATTCAAAGGGCAAGGAGTGTGAGAGAGAAGGAAAGTGCAAAGACAGAAAGAGAGTAATAGAAGGATGAGGTGGTGGTGGTGAAGTCGCTGAGTAAGGCACACGCTCCTTCCGTTCTGTATCCAAGCCAACAAGCTGTCCTACCATCATGCTGGGGTAGTGGGCAGGGGCATGGGTTGGCCACATCTAGGAGATCAACCAGTCACACGCAAGACAACTTGATCAGTGAGTCTTAATCAATGCAGGGGGTGAGGGACAGAAAGGAATGCAAGAACGAGAGTAAGACGAGACATACAGAGAGTAACAGAAGGATGAGGCGGTGGTTAGGAAGTCGCTGACTCAGGCCCACCCTCTTTTCCTCCTTCCCTCCTGTATCTGAGCCAAGAAAGCTGCCCTGCTATCATGCGTCCTCTTTCAGGGTGATCCCGACTCCCCCTGTGGCCTCCGTCCCTCCCTCTCTCCCTCCCTCCCTCCCTCTGTCTGAATGTCAATATTTCCACACCCGCTGGCTGCCTATTGAGGGGGAGGGAGCTTTTCACAGCCTCTTTTTCGGTCCCTAACAAAAACATCCTAAGGACCTGGCCTGCCCCAGGCTCCACTGCAGGAAATGGGGACAACGAGCTTGGTATGAGAAAAAGAGGATGTTCTTTGCTAACAAATGTGAGAGATAAGTCTCGTGATATGCAAATCTTTCAGAACAAAGCAAGTGACGCAAGGCTACGAGGGGAGCAAAAACTGCAAATCATTACACCCCTGAAGCTATGAGGAAACTAGCTGCAGTACCATCTGCCCTAGCTTTCATTAATCACCTCAGCCAGATGGGGTATTAGAGATTTTTTTGCATATCTTCAGTAAGCAAAGCTTAAAGGGGTGTTAGGGAGGAGTGGCTTGCGCTCTTTCCCTCCTAGATCTTTGCTTGAAGCTATTTTTGCAGTTTTGCTGTTGACTCGTACTGAGCCTTGTAATTTTCTAAGAAACATGATCGACTCGGATATAGATTTCCCCCCATCGTTGGGTTATAAATACAGCTGCAGGCATTCATTCGTTCGAGGTCACTCGCTTTCTATCATGTGTCCACGCGTGCAAGTATGGTGTTTTTGTGTGTCTGAAGGGCACGCAGTCCTTGACTTCGAGCTTCAGCATTCGATTCCCTCTCCAGTCAATAAGTTCAGACTGACTCATCAATGGCCAACAGCATTGCCCTCCAGACCGGGGGGCTAATTTAATTCCAAGAATGGACACTTAAAGCGAGCGCCGCCGAGGAACGCAAGCGCATGTGCTCGTTCAGAGCTTCCCATCACGACCTTGTAGCCTCAGGCACTACAAGCCTTACACAAAACAATATGACAGGAAGCAGCATAATACAAAGGGTACCTTGCGGTACAAAATGGACAAGTTGGTTTGGTTAAATTGGTCTTGCAGTTTCAGATAAATGCCACTCAAATGATCACGCCATTGGCGCGTCACACCAATGGGCCGAACACTAGGATAAAACGCTTTAAGTGAGCTTTCTCACAGAAGGCCTGACAGGATCCTGGGGATGTGGGGGCTTTGAAGACTGCTAACACATCCTCGGGTGAGAAATCTGCCACGTTGCAAGTTGCCACATATAGCCGTAACCATGGCGATGGTGACTCCAGAGCCGCGGCTGCCATTAAAGATAAACATAAGGAACAGTGTAAATCTTCATGTTGTTGCTGGGTGTAAGAAAAAAAAAAAGAGGAACTGTACATTAGTCACAGGAAATGACAAAAAACATCTCTGTGTGTGAAAGAATATACAGATATATATTTTAGAAGAAGAAGAAAAAAAAATGCTTTGGATGTTTTGGATACCACAGCGTCATGTGGTAAAACTGAACAGAGATCCGGTCCGTTAAGCCTGTAATGCTCCGTGAAAATCTTTCCTGTTGAATTCCCCAGTTTGTATTCTAGTCGCCATCTTTATATTTACATTCCCAGTTCCTTGTTGAGCTGTCTTTGCCCTTGCACGTTGGCTACATCCCCAGAGGCTCCTATAGCCCGTTTCCCATGGGAATCTATTCATCCTTTGGCTTTTCAGCACACAGCAGGGATCTGACAAGGCTCGCGACATCTTCAGCATGGCCACTTCCACAGCAAACAGTTTGGCAATCAGCACGAGATTCGTTCTAACTAGAGAAGGCCTTTAATTCGAGATACAAGTACCCAGTTGAAAATCAGATGGTAAACCTTCCCTGGTTCATGCGTGATTTCTTATTATGCCTTATTATAGACTAGCTCCAGCAGCTTTTGTGCTTCGTTATGTGCCTGACCGTGAAATAATTAACAAATAAATGAGTGTCAAACAGGGTGTAAGCAAGACTCTTCACACCTTCTGCTGAATCAAGCTTTATCTAACCAAAGAGCAAATAACAGCAGGAATGCAGGATCGATACATGGGGGAGAAACAGGCATCCGGCCAGATCACTCGTACAGCAAATGAAAAGAACAAGATGAAGCAAGCTTAGCTGGACTGTACATATAACTTGGCTATCTGAAACTAAAACCACTGACGAAGTCATTAAGAAAAAAAGCTGCAAGATCTCACACACAAAAAAATTATTGCACGATTAGTAGCTAAGCAGTTCGTCTAGCTTCTTGTAAACTAGCTGGAGAGAAACCTGCCATTCTGAATGCTCAGCAAGCAAGTTTATCAATGAAATTAGCTCCAAGAATGATAAAAAAATACATAATTTTCTGTCAAGACATGTTAAGTGTCCAAAATTTGGCGTCTTCAGTTTAGCACGAAGCTACAAGACGAATGTAGGCGAAATCTCAGTGTTGAGAAATCTCAGACCAATTTTTACGCCCAACAACATTACTAACCTACAAAATCTGTCAACGTAAATTCAATATCAGAATCCAGACTTTGTATAAAGTTGAAGTCTTATCTTCTGCAAAAATTCTAGCGAACAATCGAGGCTTTGCACGCTTGTCACGTGACCCCATACCAATGGTAACTACGCCGGCATGACGGGGCACGCTTGTAGTGCGTCATTCAGACGAGTTACTTGTTATTGATCGGTACGGGAAGGTTTTGCAGTGGTTTTGGATGTGCAGATCATTTTGAATGAAACAAAGACATCAGATTTTTTTTATTTGCCAAAAGTAATCCATCATCGGGGGTGGAAAAAAAAAATCGAGAAATTTCTAAACGTAGAAGGGGAAAAAGGGGGGTAAAAAATGGAGGTCAAAAACCCGATGGTGTGCTCACTTCGTTTCCACGAAGGTAAGAATTTATAAATAAATAAATAAAGCATTTCACAACTGCAGCGTGGTGCTCAGTCTGATACAGTGACGTGAGCATGAGCATCAACACAACGGCTGTTCACAGCCTAACCTTCACCGAGACTTACAAGGTGCATTTACACTCCGGGATCCTTTCGTTGTGCACACGTTTGGGATCCAGTCATTATGGGAAACACCGGATACTGATTTGAGAGCAATCAGCACACGCGTTCAGGACATAGAGGCATTGCGAAGTATTATCATTATCGCAGTCACGTTTGTTTCTGGCCATGTTTATGACTCTGCTTTCGGTTTCATTTGTGTTTTGTTTTTGTAAATATCACGCCTGCTAATCACACTCTTCCTGCACCTAGACCCATCTACCACTAGCCTGGGAAATCCCATGCTGCTTTGCACAATCGTTCCGATCTGAAAAGACAGCAAGGAAACTATGGTCTAAAGGCTCGCCTGAGTTAGGGAGCCAATCAGAGAGTGGGGAGGGGTGGAAAGACGGTGACGCGTACTACTCGACAAACGGAAGCTTGTAGTTTATTTGGGACTGTTTACGGATCACATTTAACATGGCGGCGAGCGATACGAACCAAACTTTCGATCAAGCTTTAGACACTGTTCTGAATAGTTTAGAGCGAAAGTTTGTTTTAAAAAAAGAACAGCGTTTGGCGTTTCAGTCTTTCTTCGCCTCTTCGTCGCTCTAACTACGTCACCGGGTACAACTGCCATGATTGGCCATGGGCTACGTATACGCCAAATGATAGACATTCGCAACATCAAATAAACGGCCGTTGACAATCGTAAACCACACCTCCCCTACGAGAAATTCAATAGGCGGATTCCAGACCATATTTCACTTGTGATATGGTCTGGTGTTAACCAGACTAATCTACCACCGCATACCTGACAGAATACTTTACAAAGCTTCTGTGTCCTTGAACGTGCGTGCTGATTGCACTCAAATCAGCATCAGGTGTTTCCCATAATGACTGGGTCGCAAGTGCGCACACAACGTGCTCTGAAGGATCCCTGAATGCAAATGCCGAGCCGAGCCGCTGTGCTGACGCTCTTGTTCACTTCACTGTACAAGAATGAGCACCGCGCTGCAGCTGTGAAATGATTATTATTTTTTTTAAATTCTTACCTTCGTGGAAATGAAGTGAGCACATCATAGGGTTTTTGACCTCTCCGTTTCACTGAAAATGATCCGCACATCCAAAAATGCTGCAAAACCTTCCCATAATGATCAATAACAACTAACTTGTCCGAATGACGCACTACAAGCGTGCCCCCTGTCATGGCGGCGTAGTTACCGTTGCTATGGGGTCACGTGGCTGCGCAAAGCCTCTATTCCGTGTTCTTTCAGAGGCAGGGATTAGGAGTTCGGAATGATCCCGAATCACACAAAGTTGTTCAAGATGGCCGCCATGATCATGTTCCAGCGTTCACCGACACTCTGAAGATTCCTCCATGTTGACAGATTACTACGTAATTCAACTAGTGTGCGCGTATAAAATCGACTTCCTTTACTTTCGAGTCATAGATCCAGCGCAAAACTAAAGACACAATTCTGAAACACCGAAGTTTAGAATTCAGCCTTTTTTTGCTTAACGATTCTCTTTGTGCCAGCTTCAGAGGAGCAGTATATACACAAGGACAAAAGGACAGTATAGTATTTTTATATTCTTGTAGCGTGACACAACCGAAGAACAGTGATGTGGCGCCTGGGATGTCCCACAAGACCCAGATGAAAAGTTTGACGGCTCCTGTGATGTGCTCCTCGATAGCTATGATGAACAGCTTCTTGACCCTCCTTCTCGATGACACGGAAGGACCCGAACGATGATTGGTCAAGGCCAAACTTGTCGCGTTACCTTTCCAGTCTCTCGACCAAGACACGGCAAGAATTAATGGCACGATCTGACGTCGTGTCCAAGACAAAAGTACCATGTTGTCTGATCCAACGTGACCGTGTCTAGCTGACGTGATGAAAACTGAGGTACCAAATCTCTCGATAACCGATTGTGATATCATCAACATCAGGATGCATTCTGAAGTTCCAGGAAATCATGTGCTTTCTCTTCACTTGCATTAGCTCACTCGCCACGATCAAATATAGACTAAAAGTGGGCTGTGCGCCTCTGCCCCATTTCTCCTTAACCTGCTTTTACGTCCTCATGTATCCAGAGACAAAATGCAAGCACTCACACACACACAGAGTGTGTGATGTCCTTTTCAAGGACACATCCAGAGGCAAATGAACCTCCGACTCTGAAGTGAGCTCAGAACAGCTTCACGTACTCCAATGCAATGCAGTTTTCCATTCAAACCCACTCACCTTTCAGGATCTGGACAAAACGTATACAGGAATGAAATTACTTTTTAATACAACTGCTCAATGTTTCACGTGACGTAAATAAATAATGGATTTATTTTTGGCCGATTTCTGTTTGTCGGACCGCCTCCATGCCATCGACTCTTATTTGTAGGCCTGAGATACAGAAGTGGTCGGGATAATAATGGCAAATTGGGGGGGATAGAAAGCTCATTTGTATATAAGAACCTCCTGGGAAAGCGTACAAAGCCAGTAATGCAAGAACAATCAGATCGCCATTTCGCTGATCATTAGCTACAGTATCATGTACACCATTCCAGACGAAGCCGAAACCATAATGTGGTATCTTGGACCAACTGAAGCGTGTCCACTGAAAAAAGCCTGCATTTTTTCAAAGCAAAACATTCGAAATGACGTCGTGTGGCGGCCATATTGTTTTGTTTGTCGCGTCAACCATTTGACGTTATTTAAAAGTAGCCGACCTTTCAGATTTTTCAACTGTAGGTCATAAAAAGAATTTTCCCGACACCCAATTATTTTTGTTTAGTGGACCGAACGCTACTGAATTTGAATCATGGACTTGCAATTTTTTTAGTTAAACAAAACAAAACAGAATAATTAATGAGTTTCGGGTCACGTGGCCGATATTTTTTCCTGCTTCAACATGACCCGATTCCAGATACTACGTCGTGCATGACGTGGTGGGCTTTCCCCGGTCGCGCAAGGCATTGTGGGATACAAATTTGAAACAGGAGAGGAAACTGGAGGATGCGAATGAAACATGAAAGACCGACTACAGTAACGGAAAGCGAGAAGAAAAGACGTTGTGTTATAGACGAAGGAAAGGAAACGCAGGACCAAACTAATAAATATCGGCGGTCAACGAAGTGTGATCAGCTGTTCGTTTAGCGACAGAATGATGGAACTGTCAGTGCACGGTCAAAAAAGGTAAACCTGCGCATGCGTACGCAGACGGACTTCCTTTGCCTGCATGCACATTATTTGCTCAGGAGTCCCCTCAAATTAAATAACTTCCCAGACACAGAATGGCCTGATATTTTGAGAGATATTACAGAAATAAACATATATATCACAGTGACCAAATTTCAGCGCGAACTAAATTTCACCGATTTGATGAAATCGAAAGGCTGTCTAGCTTTAATCTCAAGGCTCTACTTGTTCCCATATGGAACTCGATACGTACCATGTCATTGTTAAATAACTAAAAATGGTCATAGATAGATAGATAGATAGATAGATAGATAGATAGATAGATAGATAGATAGATAGATAGATAGATAGATAGATAGATAGATAGATAGATAGATAGTGTTATGGTCAGAAGTTTACATAGTGACATGAATGTCATCTTGGATATGAATCTCATGGCAATATTTGGGCTTTCAGTAATTTCTTTGAACTGTTTTTCTATGGCAGAATGATTGTACAGCATACAGCTTTAATTAAAAAAAAACACTAGAATTTGGTGCACAAGTTTTAATTTTCTTTGGGCTTTCTGAAATCAACACATGGTCAAAAATGTACATACGGTACGCTCACTTAGATTATTAATTCGGAGGTGCTGAAACTTCCAAAACGTCTCTTATCTTGCCAAGGCCGAGGTCTCTTAACTTCCTGTTAGTGATCAGGGCTGGCTACAGCTGTGCCTTCATAAAAAGGGTTTGTTTACAGCACTCGTTGGATTGACCGACACACAGTAAAATGGGAAAGTCCAAGGAGCTCAGTGCAGATCTGAGAAAGAGGATCGCAGATGTACACAACTCCGGAATGTCTCTTGGAGCCATTTCTAAACAACTTCAAATTCCAAGATCGGTTCAAACAGTTGTATGCAAGTTACTGTGAGGTGTAGTCACTTTGCCGAGCCACTTTGCTTCAAGAAAACCCAAACTGTCAACTTCAGCTGAAAGAAAATTGGTTTGGATGGTCAGGAACAACCTGGGAACCACCATGGCACAGCCCTGCCATGAACTGGAAGCTGATGGATCACTGTCTACAGTTCAGATCACCAGGGACTAAGAGGCTGCTATCCAAGAAATAACCCCCTGCTCCAAAATTTACACCTTCAAGCTTAACTAAAGTTTGAAGCTGACCACATGGACAAAGAAAAAGCCTTCTGGAGGAAAGCTGTGTGGTCAGATGAGACAAAGATTGAGCTGTTTGCCCACAATGACCACCATGTACAGAGGGACACTGTAGCAGCTGGTGGTGGTGGTAGGATCATCATGCTCTGGGGCTGTTTTGCTGCCAGTGGAACGTGGATGGAATAATGAAGAAGGAGGACGACCTCAGAATTCTTCAGCATAAACCATCAGAAACTTGAACACGACTTGGGAGTTACAACAGGACAATGAACCCAAACACATATCAGAGCTGGTTGTGGAGGATAAAGCAGGCTAGCATTAAGCTTAAAACAAGTCCTGACTTCAACCCTGTTGAAAATATACGGACCGTGCTTATAAGTCGAGTCCATTCCAAGCAAAAAAAAAAATTTAATTGAACTCTACCAATTCTACCATGAAGAGTCGTGAAATATCCAACCAAGAGACATTTTACCCAAATATTAGGTGTGCTGCATGCATAATTTTGACCGTGTGTTGATTTCAGAAAACCCAAAGAAAATTAAAACTTGTGCACCAAATTCTAGTGGTTTTTTTATTTATTAAAGCTGTATGCTGTACAATCATTCTGCCACAGAAAAAGAACAGTTCAAAGAAATCATTGAAAGCCCAAATATTGCCATGACATTCATATCCAAGAGGACATTCATGTCACTGTATGTAAACTTCTAACCACAAGTGTAGATATTGTTTTCTTAAGTCTGCACTGAAGTACACTCTCAGCGTTGGACTGCCTACACCACAGCTCAGCTATTCGCGCTTTGGGACCTGCTGTAGACATCTGATGCGCATCAACTCGCAGCTATTGCGATGCATGACTCATCTCATCACACTGCACTTTATTTACCTCCTGGAAAAGACTCCGCAGCTGGATGGAAACATGACACTGTGGCTTGGCTGACATGCAGCCATCTTAGGGCTCTGGCGTGGCCTCGTCAGCCGAGCTGAAACAGCGTAACACGGCCATATCTGTTTGCTGGGCTTCAACGACGCCTGTCGCTCGGGCTAGCTGAAACTGGCCAGGCCATGCTAACACGGCTAATCACACGCACAGCAGCATGCAGGGTTAATAGGTCAAAGTGGGGATGGACACTTGCCTCTTGCTCGGCTTATTCAGGCTCGTTCTCGCTTTGCTTTGTTACGATCCTGTCTGCTGTGAACGCTGGACTGGGTAGGATGGGAGCGAGGGGCTGAGAGAAAGACGGCACAAGAGAGAGCGAGAGAGAGAGAGAGAGAGAGAGATGGACAGAGAGCGAGAGAGTGCTGGCAGTCACCTCGTCCCCTCCCATGCCCTCTGCATGGCTGGTGTGTGTTAAAATAAATCGGTGCCTCCCCTTTACACACACCAGACATTACCTTATACAAGGGCTCACTAGGGACCAGACCACCTCTCCCTCTCTCCCCCTCTCTCTCTCTCTCTCGGTCCGTTCCTCTCTGACCCGAGCTCTCACAACCCCACCCCTTCCCTCCATCTGACTCTCTTGCTCTGTCTTATGGAATGTAGAGCGTACACGAACTTACATGACTCAACAGATCCGGAGGTCTGGAAGGGGATACGGCTCACCTCCATCCTTCTCAGACAGAAAAGAGAGACAGACAGAAAGAGAAAGCTAAATAGAGAGAGAGGGAGAGAGAAGTCGATGGGGCTCTGGTGCACTGGCTCAGTGTTAGCTCGAATTACGCGCTTGTCAGGTCTGATGGATTTGGCTGAGAATAAAAGAAAATAAAAGAAAGCGGGCATCCACGATGGCTCGATAAACGAGGGACCCCTTATACAGGGACCCTCCTGCACCCCACAGTCACACAAGGCCCCCTGTGCACCTCGCCTTTTGTTTTCCAGCCCGTTCCGATGCCGAGCACGGACGAGTCGCATTCCAGAAACGCATTCCGAAATTTTCCCAACGGGACGAGCACGACGAGTGAAAGAGCGAAGGAAAAATAAAGCGAGAGAGAATAAATGAGCAAACAGAGGCCAAGTTCTGAGTGGGAATCCCTCGTCTTTCTGTCGACTTCCTCCCTCTCGTGTTTCACACATACCTCGGCGGCCAATTCACACAGGACGGATCACATCATCGCACATTTATGATCGTAGCGGGAAGATCCCGGGTAGAACGGTCGGACCTTGGAGCCGGACGACTCGGAGAACTGTGCAAACAGTATTCGACGAATCGTCTCGATCCGTAGTTGAAGCAAAAAACGACTTTTTAATTTACTTTCCAGGTCCAATGCTTTTGTTAATGCTGCGCTGTTCTTGCAAATAAACGACGGGTAAAGGAGGCGATGTCTAACAGCAGTGTCTGGGAGGTTTTTCCACCATGTTCAAGTCTTGCGGCTGAAAAAGTGTCTGGATCGGCCTCCGAGACGCCACGCGCCGCCTGCCGAACCGACGGTATAAAGCAAGCCGAGTGGGGTCTTTCGGAGCCTTCGGATATTCTTGCGTGGTTGACTAGAATTAGCATTATCCGATTAACAAAACACATTTAGCCTGCTTTCTTTTACTGTCGGCTGGGAATCCAGTCTAGTCTAAGCAACCCCTACTGTGTGTGTCCGGCTCCAGCTTTAAAACACATTCGAGTGCACGTAGTGAAGAGGATGATGATGCCTCATTCCTGCACTACGTATCTCCCTTAAATATTTCCTCACTGGTTTCCAGATGTGCAGCCAGCTTCTCCGAGTTGTGTACTCACGTTCCATCAGCCCATCTGGCCCCAGTCTGGCGCTACAGCTCCAGATGTGTTAAAAACACCAGCCTGGGCTACAGACACGGACCGGTTACACGGAAGGAGGGATTTTCTGATCTTAAAGGACTACGGTTCACGGAAGTGGACTCGCATCAAAGAGACACGTCCACCTTGGACCACTTGCGCATTCTTGATTTCTTTCGCTTCATCATCTCCGACTAAAGTGCCGCCGCATCGCTCCCTCGAGCCTTTTCATCTGTTCAGCCTGCATGCCAATATAAGCATTGCAGCGTGGCACAACTTCTAACTTCGCACGGAAAAAATGAAAATACGGCACGACCCAAAAAACCAGACGAGTTACGTTATTTACACTCCGACTTGTGCTTCGACACTGATGTAAAACATTTGCATATTTCACAGTCCATTTTATGATTTAATTGCTCAAACACCTGGGATAAAACACAGCTCAGTCGTGTTTTATTTCATTAAAATGGATCCCATTTGCACAGATGACTTGTACTGCGTCGCAGACAGAGGATAGATCCTCGAGCCGGGAAAAACGTCGAGGTTACCCGAGAGTGTCCCGAAATATCCTCTGCTCTCACCTGACAAAAGCCCAAAATGGCAGGAGGTGATACATGATACAGCAGGGTCAAATATAGACACCCCCCTCCTCCTCCTCTCTCTCTTTTTTTTTTCAACCTCTCCTTCCCTTTCTCTTTCTTGGCAGACGCAGCTGTTTTTTTTTATAACCTAAGATACGTCAGCTCCTGTTACGGCCTGCAAGGTCGAGGCGATGGCGAGTAGAACCAAAACACACCCGGAGTTGAAGATGTGTCACTGTCACCGTCGCGTCCTTCTCTTTTCTCACAAAGTGGATGCAAACAATAGCGCCGAACAAATGCAGAGTCCTAAACTCGCAAAGTGACTCGTCGTGTTACGCGCTCGGCTGACGTATCGCATCGAAACTCAAAGACGGATATCCTGAAAGCACTTTTTGGCATCGTGTGCAGCTGAAAATATATATATGTTTTGGGTTCTGGTCATGAAAACGCCTTCGAAGGTAAACGGACGCGAAGTCATGTTTTTACTGGTTTCGTGCGGACGAGAACAGCGTACGCTTGATAAATTTGTTTTACGATTACGCCATTGTGGAAGGACACGGAATACGATCCGAGTCGTCCTGCTTCTGAATTCAGCCACGAATCCTTGTCGTTTTTGGCGACGTTTGGGGTTTTTTTTTCTACTCCGCTCCTCAATGTGTAGCCTTTACCGTTATTCTTGAAGGGT
Source organism: Neoarius graeffei (assembly GCF_027579695.1). Taxonomy (NCBI): domain Eukaryota; kingdom Metazoa; phylum Chordata; class Actinopteri; order Siluriformes; family Ariidae; genus Neoarius; species Neoarius graeffei. The sequence continues at coordinate 18,383,924 of NC_083570.1, forward strand.
TTGACGGACCAGTTCAGGACGTACGGTCTCTAACTACTGGCTTGACGTATCTTTAAATAGTTTCCACCAAGATATTTTTTTGAGAATGCTCAGCTATGTTTGGAAAAATATCCGTATAGGCAAGGCCTCAGCCTGGTGTTCTATTTCAGCAGGATAGAATACAAATGTGATGAAACGCGTGTCCGTGGTTCCTCTTTGTCTCTTTATAAGCCTGAGCATGCAACACTACACGCTGGAAGATTTTTGCTTTAATGCTCTTCAAAAAAAACATTACATCATCTCAGATCTCGGACAGGGAGACCCTCGAGGCTTGAGGAATCTTTTACTGATGAACTTTCTTGGATCAATGGTATCCAAGCAGGAAGAATGGAGCAAAGAGGCCTTGAATGGCCCTCATTGTGTTTGTGAGGCAGAAGCAGAAGTCTGGATTGAAGCGCGGAGGTCTGAATCACGCTCCGGAGGTGGTCTTAACGCGTCGTTCACATTCGAGGCCTTCTGAGTCACCGAGCTCGAACGCCCCACTGTTTTGGTGGGGGAAATGAGAACCAGGCTGACCCCGAGAGCTCTCCTTGCGCCTCGGTGACTCTGAGCGTTCTCGGCCACGCCGTTACGCCGCACAAATCGCTTTTTCCACTCGCTGCTCCATTTAATGCAAACCATCTGCAGTTCCAGCGTGAGCGACGCTCTGAAAACGGCATTCGTCAATGATAACAAGCAGGCACGTTATTCTCAAGGTTACGCCGCGAATCGAATGGAGGTTCTGACGGGATCTGAAACGAAAACAAAGTCAGCGAGTGACTCCGCTGCTTTTCTTGCCTTACAATCTGCTCATTCAAAAGGCATTCCTGCAGCGTGATGGGGGGAAATTCGCCCACTACGACTTATAAGTGCATGCAACAGGCTGCACTACGACATCCACAATGACCTCTTTCATCAAGTTCCCCCTACACACACACACACTCTCTAGGAGCATGCTGGGAGATAGATAGAAGGACGGCTCACACACATGCCGTGTCACTTCAGCTTTACAGAGTCACATGTTTTGAGTGACCTCGTGCATGTGGTATTAATTACAGCTTCGGTACCCAACCCAGGTGCACATGTAAAATCTTTTTTTTTTGGGGTAGTATGAAACAAATTTGAAACAAAAGTCGCTCTATGCTGCGACAGGTCGGTCTGAAATTCTCGCCATCTGCAAAAAATCATTTTAGAAAACTACGTACACCACTACAGACAGACAGTAATCGAAAGCCATGTTCCATCAAACAGATACATCTTTCCATTGATGGAAAGACACTACACGTGAAGGCTTGTAGTACCCGAGTCCGACTCGTGCCCTAATTTTAAGGGCTTGTGACTCGACTCGGACTCGTGCATTAACTGCATTCGGACTCGTAAATTGGAGACGGGGCCTTGGATTTTTTTTCCTTCATTCTTTGTGACATGCCATAACAATTTGGCATAAGATATTTATATCTACATTCATTTTTATACTACACTACCGTTCAAAAGTTTGGGGTCACCCAGACAATTTTGTGCGTTTTCCATGAAAAGTCACACCTTTATTTACCACCATAAGTTGTAAAATGAATCGAAAATATAGTCGAGACGTTTTTCTGGCCATTTTGAGCATTTAATCGACCCCACAAATGTGATGCTCCAGAAACTCAATCTGCTCAAAGGAAGGTCAGTTTTATAGCTTCTCTAAAGAGCTCAACTGTTTTCAGCTGTGCTAACATGATTGTACAAGGGTTTTCTAATCATCCATTAGCCTTCTGAGGCAATGAGCAAACACATTGTACCATTAGAACACTGGAGTGAGAGTTGCTGGAAATGGGCCTCTATACACCTATGGAGATATTGCACCAAAAACCACACATTTGCAGCTAGAATAGTCATTTACCACATTAGCAATGTATAGAGTGGATTTCTGATTAGTTTAAAGTGATCTTCTTGAAAAGAACAGTGCTTTTCTTTCAAAAATAAGGACATTTCAAAGTGACCCCAAACTTTTGAACGGTAGTGTAATTTCATGCAAGAGTGCCACACCTGTGTGCCTTGGCACGTGCATCAGATAGACTCTTGGGCGCGCTGTCCGCGGACTCTCGCGCGCACCGTAAACAACTCGCACCTGCACAGGATGAAGGCGCAATCAGCGCGCCGATATAAAAACTGTGAAAACACACTTACTTTGCGAAGTATTGAGTTGCAGTGAGGACACATTACCAAGCCTTACTTCCTTGTTTGGTTTCCTGAGTTCCTGTTTCTCGTCTTTGATAGGCTGCTTGTGCCTCGCTTGACCTACTGTCCGTTTCATCGTTTTATGATTTTGCCCGCCGTTCTGGATCGTCTTCACTTGGATTAATAAAAACACACCTTCTGTACTTACATCCGTCTCCCAACCGTCTCTGACAGAATACTTCGCACTCCCTGACCAAGAGAACGCGCATTCATCTGTTCATACGTCATGTTCAGGAACAAACTAACATTAACGGCGCTGAAACAGCCACCGTCAAACGGTCTTGTTCTCGGACTCGACTTGAAATTTTTTTTAATGACTCGGACTTGAACACTGGGGACTCGGGACTCGAGGTTTAGTGACTCGACTGCAACACTGAAGGCAAGACAAAACGTCCACAAGTCTGTTGTTCCAGGATTGTGGTATTATACGGTAAGTAAAGAAGAAACGGAGACCAGCCTTTTTTAGTGGAAAATTTTGAACTCAGTGAAAGCTTTGAGAAGTTTGAAATACTTAAAGCTAGACTGCCTTTCAGATTTTAAGTGTAGGTCATAAAAAGAATTTTCCCCGACACCCAATTATTTTTGTTTAGTGGACCGAAACCTACTGAATTCGAATCACAGACTTCAATTTTATTAGGTTTTTTTTTTTTTTAAATAGAATAATTACTGAATTCAGGGCCATGTGGCCCTAAATTCTCCGCTATTTTTTCCTGCTTCACCATGACCCAATACTACATCAGGCATGACGTGGTGGGCTTTCCCCGTTCGTGCAAGGCATTGTGGGATACAAATTTGAAACAGGATAGAAAAATGCAGGACAGGAATGAAACGTGAAAGAGCGACTACGGTAACGGAAAAGACGTTATGTTATATACGAAGGAAAGGAAACGCAGGACCAAACTAATCAATATTGGCGGTGATTAGCTGTTCGTTTCGCGACAGAATGATGGAACGGTCAGTGCACGGTCAAAGGTAGACCTGCGCGCACACACGGACTTCCTCCGTCTGCTTGACTGCGCGAAGCGAACGATTTCATGCACGCATTTGCTCGGGAATCACAGAATGGCCTGATATTCTGTGAGATATTAACAAATCAGAAATAAACATACTTCACGACGACCAAATTTCAGACGGCGCCAAGTTTCACCGATTTTATGAAATCGAAAGGCCGTCTAGCTTTAATACAAAGAAATCAAAACGTTCGATATCTCATCTTCAAGATTCGGCACGGTTTCTAAGTCCCGATTTAAACGCAAGTAAATTTGCGACGTTGCTTTGACGTCTGTCGAATATCTTCGATTGAAGCGCGTGACCCGAGTCAATTCTAGTTTGAGTGAACGCTGTCATGAAAGTGGAAAAAAAAAGTATATATACACACTAAGAAACTAAAGTTCAAAGACTGATTGAATTTGCAGTGAGAATTCTTGCATTTAATTCGAATACAAAAGCGAAGTATTTTCACCCGTGCTCTCAGGACTTTGGCTGTCTGCTCCGTCACGTGTCAAGTCACGTCACTTCATGACCAGAATGTGACCCTGACAAAACCCCTAAGTCAACAAAATATCTCTGTTGTTCCATCGAGCGGACACAGTGTTCGACGGACGCAGTTTGAAAATGCCTTCTTGAACAGGATGTTGTGTGAAAGCGTCCCGAAGCCTTGATGACAGACGACGTAAACAGTTGGTCTTTTGTGCTCTGCTGGATAGACAGCAATGTATAGTTTGGGTCTTGTTCCATCTCTGGTCAGACTAAGCGTTCTGACCTGCTGATACACTCTGAGGAAGCGTTTGCTTTCAAGCGGAGTAACATTTCACAGCGTGCCATTAAACTTGTACGTTACGGGGCGACGGTGAAAGAGGAGCTTGGAGCGGTTGAGGTTGAAAGCCAAGGCGACCAATCCGGATCTTTCCTGCATGTACGTTTCGACATGAATCGGATCCTTTGACTTGCGAAGGGGTCCGAATCGACTCTGAAAATAAAGATGGGTTAACAGTCCGGCAGTGTCTAACTAAACTGCGAAACTCCTGAGGTGTTGCTAAGCTCCTCGTGACCAAACGACAAAATTTCTCCTCATCCCATTTGAATGTTATAAATTTGCTCAAACCTGCCTGAAAGCTTGGCCTCGAGTCTCAGTCGTTAGCTTCAACGCTTCAAATCTTGCTCTGCTCTTGTTCGTCTTATTAATCGAATACACATATACAGTATCATTATACACACAGGGCGCTTTTTCCGTGGGATAAAAACACGTTCTAGCAGGTCTCGTTCATTTGGTTCGACAGCACGCGATCCTACATGTATTACGTGACTCTACCCAATGGAGAATATGAGCGTTGAATATGGTTTACGATATCGCATGGTTGTCAAGACGACATGACGTAAAACTTCCGCACTAAACATGGCTGCCGGGTTTGTTTCGTTCAATATGGAAGATTTGGAGAGAATTTTGAAAGAGAAAGACGTGTTGAACACCCGAAAGGAACGCGTATGTATAATAATAATAATAATAATAATAATAATGGTTGGCTTTTTTTCATGGTATATCAGATATATTCCATTCAATATCATGCTAGGTGAACGGAACCCAGCAAGTATATTCCAACCCCAATTCCAAAAAAGCTAGGACAAAGTACAAATTGTAAATAAAAACGGAATGCAATAATTTACAAATCTCAAAAACTGATATTGTATTCACAATAGAACATAGACAACATATCAAATGTCAAAAGTGAGACATTTTGAAATTTCATGCCAAATATTGGCTCATTTGAAATTTCATGACAGCAACACATCTCAAAAAAGTTGGGACAGGGGCAATAAGAGGCTGGAAAAGTTAAAGGTACAAAAAAGGAACAGCTGGAGGACCAAATTGCAACTCATTAGGTCAATTGGCAATAGGTCATTAACATGACTGGGTATAAAAAGAGCATCTTGGAGTGGCAGCGGCTCTCAGAAGTAAAGATGGGAAGAGGATCACCAATCCCCCTAATTCTGCGCCGACAAATAGTGGAGCAATATCAGAAAGGAGTTCGACAGTGTAAAATTGCAAAGAGTTTGAACATATCATCATCTACAGTGCATAATATCATCAAAAGATTCAGAGAATCTGGAAGAATCTCTGTGCGTAAGGGTCAAGGCCGGAAAACCTTACTGGGTGCCCGTGATCTTCGGGCCCTTAGACGGCACTGCATCACATACAGGCATGCTTCTGTATTAGAAATCACAAAATGGGCTCAGGAATATTTCCAGAGAACATTATCTGTGAACACAATTCACCGTGCCATCCGCTGTTGCCAGCTAAAACTCTATAGTTCAAAGAAGAAGCCGTATCTAAACATGATCCAGAAGTGCAGACGTCTTCTCTGGGCCAAGGCTCATTTAAAATGGACTGTGGCAAAGTGGAAAACTGTTCTGTGGTCAGACGAATCAAAATTTGAAGTTCTTTATGGAAATCAGGGACGCCGTGTCATTCGGACTAAAGAGGAGAAGGACGACCCAAGTTATTATCAGCGCTCAGTTCAGAAGCCTGCATCTCTGATGGTATGGGGTTGCATTAGTGCGTGTGGCATGGGCAGCTTACACATCTGGAAAGACACCATCAATGCTGAAAGGTATATCCAGGTTCTAGAGCAACATATGCTCCCATCCAGACGACGTCTCTTTCAGGGAAGACCTTGCATTTTCCAACATGACAATGCCAAACCACATACTGCATCAATTACAGCATCATGGCTGCGTAGAAGAAGGGTCCGGGTACTGAACTGGCCAGCCTGCAGTCCAGATCTTTCACCCATAGAAAACATTTGGCGCATCATAAAACGGAAGATACGACAAAAAAGACCTAAGACAGTTGAGCAACTAGAATCCTACATTAGACAAGAATGGGTTAACATTCCTATCCCTAAACTTGAGCAACTTGTCTCCTCAGTCCCCAGACGTTTACAGACTGTTGTAAAGAGAAAAGGGGATGTCTCACAGTGGTAAACATGGCCTTGTCCCAACTTTTTTGAGATGTGTTGTTGTCATGAAATTTAAAATCACCTAATTTTTCTCTTTAAATGATACATTTTCTCAGTTTGAACATTTGATATGTCATCTATGTTCTATTCTGAATAAAATATGGAATTTTGAAACTTCCACATCATTGCATTCCGTTTTTATTTACAACTTGTACTTTGTCCCAACTTTTTTGGAATAGGGGTTGTATTTAAATATTGAGACTGAACAACAAGGATATTCAACAAGTGTTCTAAACCGATATAAATAAGAAGTGCATGATTAGTTTCTTTATTTTCTTCAAATGGCAGGGTTTTTTTTTTTTACTTTGAAGCAGTCCTTACGAACCGCCTAGTCAGGGTCCAAGCGGTTTTGTAATGAGGCGTTTGTTTTTATGTTGGGAAGTACATCGAATTAAAAGTTGTTCGAAAATGAAACACGCAGGGACCCAAAAAACACCCTTATCCAAGCCAGGTCCAACTAAACCAAATATTCGTATTTATCTTGCCACTGCGTCATTTTTTTTTTTTAAATCGTGAAGTACGTGTTGTCATATTGGGCTGAGTGCTAATCGCAGTATAAATTCATCAAACTGTCCTACTGACGTTGTTCCGTTGAACAGTTACCCTCGAGGTTAATATTTATTTGGATGCTTGATATCATAGCACCTGCAGAGGAAGTCATGAAAAGGAAGCCTTATTTCCTGTGAAAAAAACAACAACCAAAACGTCTTTTTTTTTTAATATAAATTTATTGTGCAGAAATTCTAAGTTGTCAGCTCACACTCTGTGACGCCTTTGGCCGAGACAGGATTGTCCGCTCGATGGAGATCTGTTCACGATACCTTGAATCGAGGTCTTTGTTCTCAGCTTTCTGCGCACCGCTCGTGGCACAAGGTCACTCGACTCCTGTTAAAGATTTACCCGTCGCTGGCAGAAGCGATGCTGTTCGGCTTCATCTGATCTGCCTTTGAGTGGTTTTTCGCCCTACCTGCCGCGGGAGGAGCTGCTAAAGTCGAGGCCCTGCGACAAAGGCCTCGTTTCTCAGGTGTCTCAGCATCTCTAATCAACATGCTTGAAAGTCTAAGCTTTATCAGTGACCTGATGCGAGATTTAGTCCTGTAGCGATCATTAAAAAAAAAAAATTGAAATTTCTAAAAAGCGAAAAGAATCGCAAGATCTAAAAGGCATTTCAAGGATTTGAAGTTCAATCGAATTCATATTTACGTCTATAATATTGAGAATTTTTCTAAAAAATTCATTACTTTCGATTCTTTTTAGTTTTATTCTACATCCTAAAACTTTCATCTTTGTCACTCTTGGAGATGTAAAGTTTCCGACATTGCAAGCAAAACAAATCCAAGTACCAATGGAAACACATTTATGGAAGGAAACAAGACATCCTTTTGTTCCGGATCAATAAAAGTACACGCTTATGGATCATAAGTAACTGAAGTAAATGTAACTCACAGAACAGAGAGACGTTCGCTCCACTGAGTTGATGCTCTGGCTCTGTACGGTGCTCACACTCAACACTAACACATGTGGAGATGCGCTTCAGCGTGCGTGCGTGCGTGCGTGCGTGCGTGCGTGCGTGTGTGTGTGTGTGTGTGTGTGTGTGTGTGAGAGAGAGTGTGTGACTCATTCTAAGCTCAGTGTGTGCTACGGCTCATGACCGGGAGCTACCTGATGTCACTGGGTGCCAATTCCATCAGTGATCAACCTTCATCATATTTCCTGTCATGCTAATTCCGAGTCTCAGGTTGGGATTCGAACTTGCGAAGCCTGAGCGTCGATCGTCGTAAGCGTTTTTCACGGATGAAATCTTATTGCTCGAAAGGTGTTGATTCTTTTTCGATAAGAGCAGCTCGGATTCATTCTCATCCGTTACAGGTACGTGTCGGGCGGACGAACCGTGTGAGTTTCTCGGGTCACGTGACGATCAACTTTTGAGGTGTTCAGTGAACTTTGACTCGACGCTGAAGGAATATTGAATTCGAAGCTGCAGATGTTTTTTTTTTCTTTTCTGAAACACTGAAATTATCCACTTCGTTTGATCATCCAACACACTAAGCGTTCACACACACTATGGAAATCTACATACATTTCCGCATGGGTACTTCAGTCAGAAGGACCCAAACCCACACACCCACACACAGGTTATCGTTCGTGCCCCGATAGATGAGCACTATTTGCCCTGGGAAAACAAAAGTGGAAAGGGTTGCCATATAGTCACATCACCAACCTGCACAAATCTCCTCTGCCTTAGAAACAGCTTCGGAATGTGAGATAAATAAACATATGATATGACTAATCTGGATAAGGAGATATGAAACAGCGGTTATTGTCAAAGGAGAAAGGTTATCATCAAAGGGAAAAGGTTAAACGAACTGTATCTCATATTCCGGCAACATTTTACAATAAATGTTACAAAAGGTAACATCGAGTCGGGTTACTATTTAAGCTAATATTTAAAAAGCTTACCAGTAAAATTTTAAGTTTCAGAGCTAACTATTTATGAAGGTTACTATTAAAAGTTACTATTTGCAAAGCCGATCGTCATATCGTAAGTTTACAGTTAAGGTTACTATTTAGAAAAGCTAACTAACTAATATGTTTACTGTTAAAATTACTATTCATAGAGCCAAAGATGTCGTAGAGTTACTATTAGGGTTACTACTAATGTTACTATTCACAAAACTAACTAGGTTAAAATTAAGATGACTATTGAGGTTCGTTTTTAGAAAAGCTAACTAAGAAAGTTACTATTTACAAAGCTGGCTATCGAAGAAGATTACAATTAAGGATATTATTTAGAAAAGCTAACGGTCTTGTAAGTTCACTCATAAGATTACTGTTTACAGACTTGGCTATATTGTAAGGTTACTATGTAGAAAAGCTGACTATTTAGTACGTTTACCAATGAGGTTACTATTAAAAAGCTAACTATATAGCAAGGTTAAAATTAAGATTACTATTGAAGTTAGTATTTAGAAAAGCTAACTATCTACTATGGTTGCTAATAAGGGGACTATTTACAAAGCTGGCTATCGAGGAAGATTACAATTAAGGATACTATTTAGAAAAGCTAACTGTCTAATAAGGTTACTATTAAAGTTACGATTTACAAAACTAACTATACTGGTTACTTTTAAGATTACTGTTTCAAAACTTAGCTGTATAGTCAAGGTTAAAATCAAGGCTACGATTAAAGATAGTATTCCGAAAAACTAACCATCTAGTAGGTTTACAATTAGAGTTACTATTTAAAAAGCCAAATATCTAGTAAGGTTACTATTCAGGTTACTATTTACAAAATGAACTATATAGCAAGGTTAACATTAAGATTAATATTGAAGTTAGCATTTAGAAAAGCTAACTATCTACTATGGTTGCTAATAAGGTGACTATTTACAAAGCTGGCTATCGAGGAAGATTACAATTAAGGATACTATTTAGAAAAGCTAACTGTCTAATAAACTTACTATTAAAGTTACGATTTACAAAACTAGACATTGCTGGTTACTTTTAAAATTACTGTTTACAAATTTGGCAATATTGTAAGGTAGAAAAGCTGATGATTTAGTACGTTTACTGATAAGGTTACTGCACAAGTTATTATTCACAAAGCTAACTATCGAGTAAGTTTACTAATAATGTTACTATTAAAGTTGCTATTTACAAAACTAACTATACATTACTGCTTACTTTTAAGCTTACTGTTTCGAAACTCATCTGTATAGTAAGGTTAAAATCAAGATCATGATTAAGGATAGTATTCAGAAAAACTAAACCATCTAGTACGTTTACAATTAAACTTACTATTTAAAAAGCCAAATATCTAGTAAGGTTACTATTCAGGTAATTATTTACAAAATTAACCATATAGCAAGGTTAAAATTAAGATTACTATTGAGGTTATTATTTAGAAAAGCTAACAATCTACTATGGTTACTACTTTTAAGGTTACTCTTTACAAAACTGGCTAGTGAGGAAGATTACAATTAAAGGTACTACTTAGAAAAGCTAACCGTCTTGTAAGTTCACTAATAAGGCGACTATTAAAGTTACGATTTACAAAACTATACATTACTGGTTACTTTTAAGATTAGGGTCAACAAACTTGGCGATATTGTAAGGTCAAAATTAAAGGTTACTATGTAGAAAAGCTGACTATTTAGTATGTTTACTGAGAAGGTTACTACAGAAGTTATTATTCACAAAGCCAACTCACTAGTAAGGTTAAAATTAAGATTACTACTTAAGTTAGTATTTAGAAAAGCAAACTATCTACTATGGTTACTAATACGGTGACTATTTACAAAGCTGGCTATCGAGGAAGATTACAATTAAGGATACTATTTAGAAAAGCTAACTGTCTAATAAGCTTACTATTAAAGTTATGATTTACAAAACTAGACATTGCTGGTTACTTTTAAGATTACGGTTTACAAACTTGCCGATATTGTAAGGTTAAAATTAAGATGACTAGGGATTAGTATGTTTACTAATCAGGTTAGTATGCAAGTAATTATTCACAAAGCCAATTATCGAGTAAGTTTACTAATAAGGTTACTATTAAAAGTTACGATTTACGAAAGTAACTACACATTATTGGTTAAGATTACGGTTTACGAACTTGGCTATATTGTAAGGTTATTATTTCGAAAAGCTGACTGACTAATCTCGGATGTTTACCAATAAGGTTACTATTCAAGTTATTACTCACAAAGCCAACTCACTAGTAAGGTTACTATTAAAGTTACTATTTACAAAACTAACTATATAGCAAGGTTACTAATTAGAAAAGCTAACTATCTACACTAGATTTAGTATTACGATTACTAATAGTTACTATTTTAAGTCCAACTATTTAGTCACGCTACAATTAGGGTTACTATTAAAAGATAATAATGTACTTACAAAGCTAGCTATCGAGAAAGATTACAATTGAGGATACTATTCCAGACAAACTAAGTTTACTAATAATGGTTAAAGTTGCTATTTACAAAACTAACTATACATTACTGGTTACTTTTAAGCTTCATGTTTACAAATGTAGCTGTATAGTCAAGGTTACGATTAAGGATACTATTCAGAAAAACTAACCATCTAGTACGTTTACGATTAAAGTTGCTATTTAAAAAGCCAAGTATCTAGTAAGGTTACAGTTCAGGTTACGATTTACAAATTTAACGATGTAGCAAGATTAAAATTAAGATTACGATTTAGATCAGCTAGCTATCTAGTAGGGTTACTATTAAAGTTATTCTTTACAAAGTTGATGCTCGACTAAGGTTACGATTTCCAAAGCTAACCATCCAAATCAGGTTGTGTTCTCAGAGTTTATTAGTTTGTTTTCCTGCGATTCCTAAAAGAAAAGGTGAACCTTCGGGTTAATCTGCAGGACAGATTACAGGCGGATGCGATCGCCAAGGGAGATGATCTAGGCAGGTTTCAAAAGTAAATAAACACCTTTCCGCATTGCCACACACACAAGGCGAAGCAACATTCCAGACCAGCCTGTGACAGAAAATTCAGAGAGATCATGTTTAATGCTTGACATTCCTCAAGTCAGCAAGGCATTCCTCAAGTCAACCTCACACCTTTTTCATTGGTATTTTGTTGTTGTTATTGTTGTTTTACCCCCCAGTGAATCATTTAAGGAGGGAAAAAAAAAGATAAAAGATGCAACTAATGAGCACAAACCACACTTGTCTGGTCGTGTTGGCAGGCAAATGAAAACAGGATGCTGTAAGCTTTAAGAATCCTCTTGTCTTTGTTTGCTTTGTTAAGCCTCATTGTAAATTCAAACTTGGACACACACCCACCATATAACGCCTTCTCGACCCAAATTATCCACGATCTTGCTTTCATTTGAATTTTAACTACTTGGGGATGTGTTCAGAAAGTAATTGGGGGTTTAAAAGACTTCCTCCCCACACACACACACGAGGACCTCGGAAAATCATCACTGTCGTGATGCTCGTCAACGTCGATCGTTCTACCATCACTGCATGTCCCGGAGAGCTTTATTCCTCTTCCACGACATCAATTCGCTGACATTTTTGTCTGGCCTGATAAAAAGAATGCCTTTTTTTATCCATTTCGAGTTACTATTAATGTTTTATTACGAAACAACCACTTACTTTATAGCTTGCTCGCTAAATCACTAGCCTCTCGTGACGTTAACGGGATAAAAACGTCACCACGAAGCCGCAAATCGGAAACCCTTCGGTCCTGAAAACGTCCTGACACTGGAGACTCCTTCCTTAAACGTGAAAGAAATGCCTCCTTATGGGAACCTTCGCCGAGTGAACTTTTCATCTATTATCAGACTTATGATTAGATCAAGTGGGACACGAGTCCTTCCGAATGAGCCGTTACTATAGAAACAATGACATGTTTGAACGAACTGACTGACGATTCGGCTTGTACGATATACGCGTGTCTAGATTGATTTTTCAACATACTCCAACGAACAACACACACCTCCACTTTATTCCGGTACTAATGTCTAAATCTACATCTAAAAACAACAAACACACTCTGTGCATAACATCAGTGACAGCACACACACACACACACACACACACACACACACACACACACACACACACACACACACACACGTGTGCAAACCTGGAACACAGCCATGTAAGTTACTGTAGTCAATCAGGAAGTGGTCATGAAGTTCCACGCCCACCTCTCACCCCGTACCACCTGCGCAAGTCCCACAGGATGCATGCACACACACACACACACAGCACAATCATCAACCCACCCACATTCAAACAAACACACAACCGCCCCGCAGACACACACCTACACCTCCAGCTGCAAGACGAAAACCGCATAATGCACTTGTTTTTGTTCATCGCTTCAGAAATCACTAGTTTACCCAATACTGAGGAAACTGTCAGCGCATTCGTCTACACTCTCCAGCGCAGCATAACGTGCATTCAAAAAAAAAAACCCTGTATGCCAAGTTATAAAGCAACACAGAAATTCTTGTTTTTGTGTTCAAGTTTCAGGCTACGTCAATAATCTGCACGAACGCTTAGAACAACACGTACATTCTTTCCTCTTTAAAATGTACGGTCAGTGAAAAGATACCTGACTCGGTCATGACGGCGTCATAAATGTTGATCGAAGGATCGCAAAACTGACACCCTTTTGTTCATAGCCTCGTGTCATCTCAACAATCTCGGTATTCTGAAGCAGCATCATAACACAACTTTATCTCAACCAGGCAGATTCTGGTTGTGTTATGACGCATTGATGGTTCTTACTACTAATTTTGCAACTCTGACCCCGAAATTGACGAAAGCCGTCATTTTTTTTTTTGGAATACGCCTTCGTAAATGTTTATGGAGGCTTATGTCGCTTGCGTAGGTGTCGTGTAGCCTGACGGACACTGACTCATATACCCCTTTTCCACCAAATCAGTTCCAGTGCTGGTGCTGGTTCACAACTCGTTCAACTTGCGAGCCAGCTGAGAACCAGTTTGCTTTTCCATAGCTCGCGGTGCTAAAGGTAGCCACGTCATTACGTCGCTGTATACGTCAGTTACGTCATTGTATACGTCAGTTACATCACTACGTTTGCATAAACCTTGGCGCGAATATCGAAGCAAAAACAATAATAATAATAATGGATGACTTCACGTTTGTACAGCTGCTGCTTCTCGTCGCTTAAAAATGGCGATCTTTCGCGGTCTTGTTATTGTTGTTGGTCTTAACAACTCCGCCCCCCCGCTGACGTAAGCGGTTCTTTCCTCTGGCCCAGCAGAGAGATGGTGCTAGCCTGGAACCGGTTTTTCTGGCCCCAGAGCCAGTTCTTTGTCAGTGGAAACAGAAAACCCGGTTCCAAACTAAGCACTGGCCCCGAACCAGGCCTGGAACTGCTTTGGTGGAAAAGGGGCAATCGAGATGACAGAGGGGGTTCAAGCCCGATTTATTTTTGCGCAAGACTGATTAACCATCCAAGGGTCATAAGGACATCTCCGGTAATACGAGTTTAGCTGACTTGAGGTGGCACTACAGTATATTGGAATGACTGGACTGAACTAACTATCAAAACCAAGCTAACGTGAATTTAGGGTCAGAGGAAACGTCTATAAAACTTGCCATGACGTTGCAGTGGATCCTTATGAACGTTCGTAAAACGCGCCATCTGAAAGAAAGCCGTCATGTAACAGCTTTGACGTCGGAGAAGCACTTATTACTCATTCGTGATTACTCATGGACTTCAGAGATGCCAGTTTCCTATTCACACAACGAGAAATGTTCGCTTTAGCTGCTCATTAAACGTCTCACACACATCAGGAATCTCTTTCGGTTACCACATCTCTTTCCATCCCTCCCTCCCTCCCTCCCGCTCCGGCTCTCTAAAGCCTCTAAAGCCATGATCTCATCCTCTTCCCAGGAATCCGCTGATTGTTTTAAATACCTTCCACTCTGGCTCTGGCGCTGGACTAGAGTGGACTGGAGTGACTGCGCAGCTCGTTCCCGAGCGCCTCGGGAATGAAAAGGAACGAGAAACAGACGGGACAGGAAAGCAACCTTCGGCGAGGAGGGAACGTCAAAGAAACAATGTTTCTCAAGCATGAAACACGGTCCGCTCGGGTTTGTTCGGAATTAGCCGGGCGCTTTTATCCGGTTCAGAGAGAGGAAAAGACAGATCAAGAAGCGGAAACAAACAATCCGTACATTCAGGCCAAGTTCTTGTTGGCTGCAGGCCGGAGAATTCGATGACGAAACCAGTCGCCAAGGTGGATCAGCTTGTGGAAGGTTTTTTTTTTTTTGGTTCTGGTCTTTCGCAGATATTAATTTCCAGAATATACAGACCAGAGAGGAACCGTCAGGCCTTCCAGACCTTCAAACGTTAATTTCTTTCATTCTTTCAGAATTTCATGATCATTATTCTCTTCTCACTTTAATTCAGCCTCGTTTTCGATCAAATTTGCTTCAGGAATGAAAGCACGACTGTCCTGAAAACATGAAAATCGAGTTATCCAGCGAGATTTGTTTGTTTGTTTGTTGTCTCGAGGTTGAGAAGAGTTTCGAGCTGGCGCACTCATTGGTTCAGACTTCGATGCCGGGACAGAAGGCCACGGTAGTGTGTGTTTATGTAAGAAGTGGCACATGAATTAATTAACCAACCAGATTTCGATTTATAGTCGGAGGGAACAAAAATGTAATCGTCCTAGCGGTCGAGCCAGTGCTATCGAGAGCAAGTAGGACCGGCTAACAACCGAGAAACTAAACCCTGTGTCCGAAATCATTCACTACTCACTATATAGTGGACTATATACCGTAGCGAGTTCGCCGTTTTGTAGTGCTGTCCGAATGTATAGTGAGAATTATTACACCGTATATAGTGCACTCGCAGTATCCCACAATGCATCATGAAAAGTAAAGTCGTGTACAACCGATGGTCACTAACCAAGCAATATATACCATCATGCATTGCAGTTGTGCTGGGGAAGAGAGAGGAAAAAAAAAAAAAAGTGTGTTGGGGTGAACGGACAGAGGAAGAAACATGTTATTAACAGATATTCAAGTCCAATTAAAAATAGCAACATTCTCCCTCCCCTCTCTCTCATTATCTCTAGCCGCTTTATCCTGTCCTACAGGGTTGCAGGCAAGCTGGAGCCTATCCCAGCTGACTACGGGCGAAAGGCGGGGTACACCCTGGACAAGTCGCCAGGTCATCACAGGGCTGACACACTCACTACGTTTACATGCACATAGAGAGAATCGAATTTCTGCCGTTGCTCGACTGAAATCGAAGTTCAAAATGCCATGTATACACCTTAATTCGGCTGAAATTGAACCGAACTTGATTTCTCGGAATCGAGCTACACGACCTAGTTTATGCGATTTCTGCCGAGCTACTTTGTGCATGTAAACCCTATCGAGCTAGTTGTCGAGCTACTTCCGGGAGTGACGAGTGACGAGACCACAAGCGGGAAACACAACAGCCTCGGTCGGCATGACAACGAATCATGACAACGGCATGAATCTTTTCTTTTTGTGGCATTGTTTGCACTGTTAAAATTTAGCTCACTTACTGTATCACCAAATACATCTGTACAGCTGTTGCATAGCTGTGAATTGTGTATATAAACAGGTCATTGTATGTGTGTGTATATATATATATATATATATATATATATATATATATATATATATATATATATATATATGTGTGTGTGTGTGTCCAACATCTGAAGAATGTTAATAAAAACAAAACAAGTGAACTTTTTGTGTGTTTATTAAGACATAAGTTAAATTGTAAGCAAAAAAAATTTTTTTGTAAGCAAAAAACGGACTTGAGAAAAATATTATTGTGCAAAATAAGTTGTCTTACAAAACAGTGGTCTGCGCCGGACAGTTTGTAGCCATAGTCTGTTAGAACAAGCCTAACAGCTTGAACACGGAACTGGCTGTGTTGCCAGATTGGGGGTTTTAAGTGCATTTTAGCGGATTTTGAACATGTTTTGGGCTGGAAAACGTCAGCAGTATCTGGCAACACTATAGCTCTTCTTCATGACGACAACCGGAAGTGTACCAGCACGATGGGGCGTGTAGCGCCACGTGTGGCTCGGGTGCACAATGCACCTTGCACAATAGCCCGATTTCACTTGTGCATGTAGGATTGGATTTCTCTGGCACCCCTGCTGGGACCCTTTGCTCGATTACCAACAGCAGCTCGATTTGGACGTGCATGTAAACGTAGTCATAGACACAGACAACCATTCACACTCACATTCACACCTACGCTCAATTTAGAGTCACCAGTTAACCTAACCTGCATGTCTTTGGACTGTGGGGGAAACCGGAGCACCCGGAGAACATGCAAACTCCACACAGAAAGGCCCTCGCCGGCCACGGGGCTCGAACCTGGACCTTCTTGCTGTGAGGCGACAGTGCTAACCTAACCACTACACCACCGTGCCGCTGAAATAGCAACAGAATAGGGGGAAAAAAAGCTAAAATAGAAGATATAAAATACAAGAATAAAAGTTAGCGTGCAGAGCGAGGAATTAATCAAAAGTCTCAAATTTGATTGAATAAAAGGCAGCGGCGAAGAAGAAAAGTATTCAGCCTTGATTGAAAAGAACTGCAAGCTGCAGATACTTTGTATTTATTTATTAAATGTACGAAATACACTCGGTATAAGATGGATTTATCGCAAAAAC
Organism: Neoarius graeffei; assembly: GCF_027579695.1. NCBI lineage: Eukaryota > Metazoa > Chordata > Actinopteri > Siluriformes > Ariidae > Neoarius > Neoarius graeffei. The sequence continues at coordinate 18,401,363 of NC_083570.1, forward strand.
ACACGCGTGTATTTACTATCTTGAATGAAAACCCACCAGCCGACTGATCTGGCACGTTTTAATTGTGCGGCGGCGAAGTGTCCGAAAGTGTTTTTCTTTTTTCCCTCCGTTTTACCAATGAGCTCACGATATAGTTCTCGATATAGCAATTCCCCAGATAGTGAGTACGGAGTAGTGAACGAGTGGAGATTTCTGTCTCCTGGCTCTTCACCTACACACATGTAGCAATGTCATCTTGGATATGAATGTCATGCCAATATTTGGGCTTTCAGTCATTTCTTTGAACGGTTTTTCATTTTCTTTGAGCTTTCTGAAATCAACACAGGGTCAAAAATGTACATACGCTCACTTAGATTATTAATTCGGAGGTGCTGAAACTTCCAAAACGTCTCTTATCTTGCCAAGGCCGAGGTCTCTTAACTTCCTGTTAGTGATCAGGACTGGCTACAGCTGTGCCTTCATAAAAAGTGTGTGTTTACAGCACTCGTTGGATTGACCGACACACAGTAAAATGGGAAAGTCCAAGGAGCTCAGTGCAGATCTGAGAAAGAGGATCGCACGTATACAGTACACAACTCCGGAATGTCTCTTGGAGCCATTTCTAAACAACTGCAGCAAATTCTAGTGTTTTTTTAATTAAAGATGTACGCTGTACAATCATTCTGCCACAGAAAAAGAACAGTTCAAAGAAATTACTGAAATCCCAAATATTCATATCCAAGAGGATATTCATGTCACTGGATGTAAACTTCTGACCACAACCGTATGAACAAAGTTTTTTTTTTGTGTGCGCGCGCGTGTGAACGTCCCCAAATCCATCTATTGTAAACTATGTTAATTTGTTGTGTTCTGTTAATGGTTCCACTATTGTTTCTGATGGGGCGTTAATTAGTGTAACGTTATCGTGCTTGGGATGTCTGGAAAGGGGGAAGCTGGGTTCGTGAATTCTGCATGGACAATATTCATTAATACAGTAATTTTTTTTCATCCCCCCCCAAGATATGATGTTTATTTTTTGATGTTAGAATGTTTTGACACGCATCTGCTGTTTGTATCCGATCAAATATGTAAATCAGCGTCGTAAAATTCCGTGTGAAAAGTCGAGTGTTTATCTGAGTAGCCCTTTGGCTTGGTGCTAACTGTTGTATTATGTTGTCAAATATTTTATTCGTGACTGTAAGGTTTATTTTATTTACTGTACATTGTAAACTACACTATACGTTCGATATAAAGTGCACGACGATTATAGTCTGCTTTATCTCACACAGAGTAATGTAGCCAGCCGACTGAACAGTATATATTTTCCAGAATAAATGCTGACAGATGAACTCTTGGCCTCCTGTGCATCATTTATTAGCCACACAGAGACTTTTAGTTATTATTAGAGTAACTGACTGGTTATAGTCGGTTACACACACACATCCCAGTATTTTTGACTCAGACTTAAGTATTCATTTCCCTGTGTAATTTACTTCGTTACTTTTAAAATCAACATCGACAACCACACACAGCGGAGCGACCTGGCAGCCTGCCGCTAATCCCTTACAAAATCCTTTGCCCTGTTGCTTTTTTGGTGTCTGGCTACATTTTGGCTGAGCTCAAGTCATACAGTGCCTTGCAAAAGTATTCATACCCCTTGAACTTTTGCACATTTTTCCACCTTACAACCACGAACTTAAAAGTTTTTTTTATTGAGATTTTATGTGATAGACCAGCACAGAGTAGCACATAATTGTGAAGTGAAACGAAAATGATAAATGGTCTTCAAAATTTTAAACAAATAAAAATCTGAAAAAAATGTGGTGTGCTTTAGTATTCAGCCCCCCTATCCTCTGATACCTCTAAATACAATCCAGTGCAATCAATTGCCTTCAGAAGTCATCTAATTAGTTAATAGAGTCCTACTGTGTGTAATTTACTCTCAGCATAAATACACTTGTCCTGTGAAGGCCTCAGTGGTTTGTTAGAGAACACTGAAGAACAAACAGCATCATGAAGACCAAAGAACTCACCAGACAGGTCAGGGATAAAGTTCTGGAGAAGTTTAAAGCAAGGTTAGGTTATAAAAAAATATCCCAAGCTCTGAACATCTCAAGAAGCACTGTTCAATCCATCATTCAAAAATGGAAAAAGTATGGCACGACTGCAAACCTACCAAGACATGGCCGTCCACCTAAACTGACAGAGCGAGCAAGGAGAGCACTGGTCAGAGAAGCAGCCAAGAGGCCCATGATCACTCTGGAGGAGCTGCAGAAATCCACAGCTCAGGTGGGAGAATCTGTGCACAGGACAACTATAAGTCGTACACTCCACAAATCTGGCCTTTTTGGAAGAGTGGCAAGAAGAAAGCCATTGTTGAAAGACAGGCATAAGAAGCCATGTAGGGGACACAGCAAACATGTGGAAGAAGGTGCTTTGGTCAGATGAGACCAAAGTTGAACTTTTTGGCCTAAATGCAAAGCGCTATGTGTGGTGGAAAACTAACACTGCTCATCACCCTGCACACACCATCCCCACTGTGAAACATGGTGGTGGCAGCATCATGCTATGGGGATGCTTTTCTTCAGCAGGGACAGGGAAGCTGGTCAGAGTTGATGGGAAGATGGATGGAGCTAAATACAGGGCGATCCTGGAAGAAAACCTGTTGGAGGCTGCAAAAGACTTCAGACTGGGAAGGAGATTCACCTTCCAGCAAGACAATGACCCTAAACATACAGCCAGAGCTACAATGGAATGGTTTAGATCAAAGAATATTCATGTGTTAGAATGGCCCAGTCAAAGTCCAGACCTAAATCCCATTGAGCATCTGTGGCAAGACTTAAATTGTTGTTCACAGACGCTCTCCATCCAATCTGGCTGAGCTTGAGCGATTTTGCAAAGAAGAATGGGAAAAAATTTCAGTGTCTAGATGTGCAAAGCTGGTAGAGACATACCACAAAAGACTTGCAGCTGTAATTGCAGCAAAAGGTGGCTCTACAAAGTATTGCCGCAGGGGGGCTGAATACTAATGCACACCACATTTTTCAGATTTTTATTTGTTTAAAATTTTGAAGACCATTTATCATTTTCGTTCCACTTCACAATTGTGTGCTACTCTGTGTTGGTCTATCACATAAAATCTCAATCAAAAACTTAAGTTCATGGTTGTAAGGTGGAAAAATGTGAAAAAGTTCAAGGGGTATGAATACTTTTGCAAGGCACTGTAGTAACGCACATGAACTCTGAAGGCAAAATAACAAATGTATGAAAATATCCCATCACACGTACAGTGGTGCTTGAAAGTTTGTGAACCCTTTAGAATTTTCTATATTTCTGCATAAATATGACCTAAAACATCATCAGATTTTCACACAAGTCCTAAAAGTAGATAAAGAGAACCCAGTTAAACAAATGAGACAAAAATATTATACTTGCTCATTTATTTATTGAGGAAAATGAGCCAATATTACATATCTGTGAGTGGCAAAAGTATGTGAACCCCTAGGATTAGCAGTTAATTTGAAGGTGAAATTAGAGTCCGGTGTTTTCAATCAGGTGTGAGTGGGCACCCTGTTTTATTTCAAGAACAGGGATCTATCAAAGTCTGACCTTCACAACACACGTTTGTGGAAGTGTATCATGGCACGAACAAAGGAGATTTCTGAGGACCTCAGAAAAAGTGTTGTTGGTGCTCATCAGGCTGGAAAAGGTTACAAAACCATCTCTAAAGAGTTTGGACTCCACCAATCCACAGTCAGACAGATTGTGTACAAATGGAGGAAATTCAAGACCATTGTTACCCTCCCCAGGAGTGGTCGACCAACAAAGATCACTCCAAGAGCAAGGCGTGTAATAGTCGGCGAGGTCACAAAGGACCCCAGGGTAACTTCTAAGCAACTGAAGGCCTCTCTCACATTGGCTAATGTTAATGTTCATGAGTCCACCATCAGGAGAACACTGAACAACAATGGTGTGCATGGCAGGGTTGCAAGGAGAAAGCCACTGCTCTCCAAAAAGAACATTGCTGCTCGTCTGCAGTTTGCTAAAGATCATGTGGACAAGCCAGAAGGCTATTGAGGTATTTCACCTGACGTCACAGGGTCACGTGACGCCCCGGTGTCCGCCATTTTGAACGTCAAGCTACATACTAACGCTGCAGACAGAGAGGGAGAACCAGCTTGAAAAAAAAACGTGTTACAGACACCTAGAATAGATTAATTTGTCAGTAAGCACTCTATAAATAACCATGGCATTTGCTTGTTGTGCTGTGGGCTGCCACAACAGACAGGGACAGCGTGCAAGACGCTCCTTTTACCGGTTTCTAGTGATGGGAATTTTCGGCTCTTTTGGCTCTTCTTACTATAAGGAGCCGGCTCTTTCGGCTCCCAAACGGCTCCTGAGATTTTATTTTTGATTTAATTGCTGCAATTAACTAGTTAATTAATTACATTATTATTTATATTTTATCAATAGGATGTTTTCCATTTTATTTTTTAGTTTTTGTAGCCATTGTAAAGCTTTGTAAAGTATAGCAGTGTAACAATGTTCTAGCTATAGAAATAAAACTTACTTACCAATTAATAAATTATTTTCTCACAAACATAATGCAAAACTGTGTTCTATTACCAATATAAAATGCACAGCTGATTTCCCCCTCCTCAGGTGCCTCACAGACTCCTCTCCCCTGCGCTCCACAGCTTTAAGCATTACACCAATTTTCATATTTTTGCAGCTGTGAATGACATCAAACCCCCCCAACCAAAAAAAGGAGGCGTACACCATGCTACTTTTTTTCCTTTGAATGGTAATAGACAAAGACGCAATCGGACAGCAACTTTTTTTGTGAAAGTCTCTCTCTCTGAGGCACCTAAGGACAACAAATTAATTCGGCTCCCCAACTCGGCTCCCACCGAAGAGCCGGCTCCCGTCGATCACTTCAAAGAGCCGGCTCTTTGAACCGGATCGTTCGCGACCGACACGTCACTACCGGTTTCCTACTGACCCAGACAAGAGGGCCAAATGGATTGCAGCTGTGAAGAGACAGGATTGGGAGCCAACAGAGTACTCCAGACTTTGCAGTGATCATTTCATTTCAGGTTAGTTTATCAGTTAACGCAATTTTGATAAAATATATAGCAAAAAGTAAATGGGTCAGTGTTTGTTAACCCATCTGAGCAGTGAAACAAGGCAGTGTTAATTTGTCTAGGGTTGCATGTAGCAGACATCAGACATAAAACGCAATAACAGAGGCTAGAAAGAAACGGGACACAGAAATAAATAAACAGGGCTCCATACCAAGGCTGGGTACAGTGTTTGTGATAAAAGACAGATCCAATTTAACACGAATTACAGCTTACTTTCTTGTTAAAATGTGCAAAGGTCTCCACCATCTCATACCGCCTTGCACTGAAGGACTTAAGTGTGCCGTCCAAAATGGCTGCGTCACGTGACTTGGCCACGTGGGTGAAATACCTCAATAGGAAAAATGTTTTGTGGACGGATGAGACCAAAATAGAACTTTTTGGTTTAAATGAGAAGCGTTATGTTTGGAGAAAGGAAAACACTTCATTCCAGCATAAGAACCTTATCCCATCTGTGAAACATGGTGGTGGTAGTATCATGGTTTGGGCCTGTTTTGCTGCATCTGGGCCAGGACGGCTTGCCATCATTGATGGAGCAATTAATTCTGAATTATACCAGCGAATTCTAAAGGAAAATGTCAGGACATCTGTCCATGAACTGAATCTGAAGAGAAGGTGGGTCATGCAGCAAGACAACGACCCTAAGCACACAAGTCGTTCTACCAAAGAATGGTTAAAGAAGAATAAAGTTAATGTTTTGGAATGGCTAAGTCAAAGTCCTGACCTTAATCCAATGGAAATGTTGTGGAAGGACCTGAAGCAAGCAGTTCATGTGAGGAAACCCACCATCATCCCAGAGTTGAAGCTGTTCTGTATGGAGGAATGGGCCAGAAGCTGGTGTGCAGGACTGATCAACGGTTACCGCAAACGTTTAGTTGCAGTTATTGCTGCAGAAGGGGGTCACAGCAGATACTGAAAGCAAAGGTTCACATACTTTTGCCACTCACAGATATGTAATATTGGATCATTTTCCTCAATAAATAAATGACCAAGTATCATATTTTTGTCTCATTTGTTTAACTGGGTTCTCTTTATCTACTTTTAGGACTTGTGTGAAAATCTGATGATGTTTTAGGTCCTATTTATGCAGAAATATAGAAAATTCTAAAGAGTTCACAAACTTTCAAGCACCACTGTATTTCTTTTCTAAGGTGACATTTCGGAGTTCATCAGCCATCTGCAGGTCAATCAATAACATTTGAAGAATTTTAAAATTATTTATAACTCCCTCCCCGTGTTCAAGCTGTCAAACTGTTCTCGTTATTACTAAAACATTGTAAATGGGTCAACCTGACTCAAAACAAGCACTCAACCTGAGTGAAAGTGAGGTTTGGGTGGAGATTTGAGTGCATATTTGTGGTATGTTCGAGCGGATAAACCTCGACGAGGGTGAAAGCGTGATTCATTCAGCGCAAGAAAACAAAACGCTTGCATAAATTCCCCAAGAGGTGCCCGAAAAAGTGTTCTGTAATGCACGCCGGGAAAACCCTCGCATCAGAGTTTTACTGGCTCGTTACCACTTGGGACTCCTTTAAGCAGGATTTTTGATAAACTTCTCACACACGCACCACTACTCAACATGCACGGCACTGCGCTCTGTTTATTTCCTGTGTGTGTTTGCGTGCGCTTCAGTGCCCTGTGTGGTGCAGTGTGTATGTTATATTTAGAGGGAGCCCAGTATTACAGAGCCAAGCTGCATATGAGTCATTTGTGCCAACACGGACCAGTGACACCACTGCTTCCCCCAAAGATTTCCGCAGAAACTGTGTGTGTGTGTGTTTGCATGGGTTTATTTGTGCATCTGTTTACGTCCGTTTGTTTACGTGGAGTCAGTGATACCCACACAGTGAGAAAAACAATGACTGTGTGCGTTTGGGTGTGCATGTGTGCGTGTGTGTCTGTGTGCACGTCTGGGGTAGCCCCAGGCTGTGTCTGGCCCATATTTAGTCCTACTGTCTCTGCTATGAGTGTGTGTCTGTTTAGCTCATCTTGGGTCCTCCTTGGAGTGAGCAGAACTGATACCGAGGCGATACGATCCACAATCTGACTTGGAGTCATACTACAGCACACCCAAGACAAGTCTGGGATCAACAAAAAAACGTTTCAACTGTTAACTGAAAAAAAAAATGTATTGGAATCTGGTAGATGAATAAAAAGTACAAAATCAGTATAATCATACACTAATATAGTACGCATGTAACGATATATCATGTGATAATAAATCGCGATACATATTTATGATGATTAGAATCTATGTAAGAAAAAATGAATCATCATCATCATCATCATCAGGCTGCGAAATCTTAGTTTTTCCCTTGCTGTAATTGCCTTGTTTAGACAGCAGAGGGCACAATAACGAACACTACCGGGAATACACGGGACTTCACCTGAGAAGGAAGTAACACAGCTCGAAAACAGATCAAAAATTCAAAGGCGCTTTGATTTGACTGACTGGACAAATTTTCTGAAAGCTACAGACAAGAGAAGCAAATCGAGGTTGTACAAATGTTCATTCCAAAAACTTTCTTAAAGCCCATTTGTTGTCAATAACTTTTTAAATTTTTAATAAAAAGGAATATTTTCGTGCATCGGCCATTACATTTTTACTCAAACCTTCACGAATGTGGGTGAACAATTATTGTTGGTTCTTAAGAAAATGAAACAAAAGTTGTTGGGGTTTTTTCTTTTAAATTTAACAAAAGGAATTTCTTTTCTTTTAAAATATCGTGTGAAAATCAAAATCGCGCGCTCTATTGGCTACTCTACTACTCTGCTATCAGCTCATATACCATGAGTAGAGAAAAACAAAATGGCGGAGCGTGTTGCTGAACCAACCAAGGATGAAATAAAAACTCTACTTGAAAACAACCCCCCCCCCAAAAAAAAGCAACAAAAATATGGAATAAAAGTATTTGATGGCAAGAACATTTTTAACATTTTTTTTTATTTTTCAAGAATTATCATCACCACATTTTTCACAAATTGCCCGTCATTTTGCCGGTTTGTTTCATTCACTTGGTACATTCTAAGTGGAAATAAGTTTGTCTGACATTTTGTATAAAGTTTTTATTTATTGAATTTGCAGAGAGACAGAGAGAGAGAGACAGACACACAGAGACAGAAACAGAGAGACAAAGAGAGGCAGACAGAGACACAGAGAGAGAGACAGACAGACAGAGAAAGAGAGACACAGAGAGAGACAGAGAGACAGACAGACAGACAGACGACACAGACACAGAGCGAGAGAGAGACAGACAGAGACACAGAGAGAGACACACAGACAGACAGACGGACACAGAGAAAGAGAGACACAGAGAGAGACAGACAGAGAGATAGAGAGAGAGGCAGACAGACACACACAGAGACAGACAGACACAGACAGACAGAAAGACACACAGACAAACAGAGAGACAGGCAGACAAAGACACACAGAGAGAGAGAGAGACACACACACACACACACAGAGAGGCAGACAGAGACACAGAGAAAGAGGGAGAGACAGAGAGCGAGCGAAACAGAGAGACACAGACAGAAAGACACAGACAGAAACAGAGACACAGAGAGAGAGCGAAACAGAGAGAGACACAGAGACACAGACAGACAGACAGAAAGACACACAGACAAACAGAGACACAGAGAGAGAGAGGCAGAGAGAGAGGCAGACAGACACACACACAGAGACAGACAGACACAGACAGACAGAAAGACACACAGACAAACAGAGACAGGCAGACAAAGACACACAGAGAGAGAGAGAGACACACACACAGAGAGGCAGACAGAGACACAGAGAAAGAGGGAGAGACAGAGAGCGAGCGAAACAGAGAGACACAGACAGACAGACAGAAAGACACAGACAGAAACAGAGACAGGCAGACAGAGACACAGAGAGAGCGAAACAGAGAGAGACACAGAGACACAGACAGACAGACACACAGACAAACAGAGACACAGAGAGAGAGAGGCAGACAGAGAGGGAGAGACAGAGAGAGAGAGAGCGAAACACAGAGACAGACAGAGACACAGAGAAAGAGAGATAGATAGACAGATTCTACTCAAAAACAAAACTCCAAAAAATACAAAAAAAAAATGGAATAAAAGTATTTGATGGTAAGAGCGTCCCCCACCCAAGAATTATTATTATTGCATTTTTCACAAATTGCTGCTGTCATTTTGCCGGTTTGTTTACATTCTAAGCGGAAATGATTTTGCCAGACGTTTTGCGCAAAGTTTTTATTGATCGAATTTGCAAAAAATAAAAAATGCTCCGTTTCTCAAAATCCAGTGACTGTGGACAGAATAGCACAGTTATTCCACTCAATCTCGTTGTACCTGGCTCATAGCTCCGGCCCGACTCGATTTCGTGGAATAACCGTTAATCAGACATCCAGTTGAGTTCAGTTTGAAAGTCTTCAGTGAAGCCCACGCCCTGACTGTACAGCGTCGGATCGGAGACGCCACACTGGAATATAGGAATGCAGTCCTCCAGCATGTACTCCATACTATACAGTATAAAGGAGTGGAAATGACCCAACACTACAGTACACATACAACTCATTACACTAATCTGGAGCGCTGTCGTAAAGCCGTTCAACACACACAGACACACACACACGAAAGAGCTGGCCTCAAAGGAGGCGAGAGGAGAAACTGGGTAAAATGTGTGTTTGAGTAAGCAGAAATGCATGAATGAATGAGTGTGCGTGGTCAGTGCAAGATCTCGAGTTTCATTCCACGTGCTATTGTAGCTGCACTCTTGATTAGAGGCACAGATCTTGACCTTTACACACACACACTTAAAAGTTGCTGGACGCAGACATGAAGGTGGACGTGCTGGTGTATTTTAAGAGCTGCAGAAGTGCAAGACACCATCGAGACCAAAATAAACCAGTGACTAAACCTGACGAGTGCAGTCTCACCCACACACACATTCCACACACTTACACACATTCCATCCTGAGCAAAACACGACAGTCATGCGTGCGATCTAATAAAACATCATAATGCAACAAGGCAGTGCACTCGACAGGATACTACAGTCATCCACGCTATACAGTACACAACCCCAAAGTCATGTACAGTGTCAGTCAGTGTAGTGTGTGTGTCTGTGTGTTATACATACCACAGTACAACACAACCAACATCAACGCAGCACACAACAATATGCGTGACGTCGCTCATTACACCTGGGGGTCAAACATGCCCCTTTTCCACCAAAGCAGTTCCAGGGCTGGTTCGGGGCCAGTGCTTAGTTTGGAACCGGGTTTTCTGTTTCCACTGACAAAGAACTGGCTCCGGGGCCGGAAAAAAACGGTTCCAGGCTAGCACCAACTCTCTGCTGGGCCAGAGGAAAGAACCGCTTACGTCAGCGGGGGGGCGGAGTTGTTAAGACCAACAACAATAAGACCGCGAAAGATCGCCATTTTTAAGCGACGAGAAGCAGCAGCTGTACAAACGCGAAGTCATCCATTATTATTATTGTTGCTGCTGTTGCTTCGATATTCGCGCCAAGGTTTATGCAAACGTAGCGACGTAATTGACGTATACAACGACATAACTGACGTATACAGCAACGTAAATGACGTAGCTTCCCTTAGCACCATACCTGTCAACCCTCCCGTTTTTCCCGGGAAATCCCTTATATTGACTTAGTTCCCGCTGTCTTCCCGTTTTTTTATTTTCCCGAAAATATCCCGTATTTTGACATTATATAAAAGTCCCGTATTTTCACAATATAAAAAAGTCGGTAGGTCCAGAATTCATGACGCGCCTCTGATAGGAGTTTACAGCAGGAAGTCGGGCCATGAATTCACGTCCCCGCCCTCTCAGGCATCAGTAATTACAGAACTCCGTCCGGAGGCGAGGCTGAACAAGTGATTAGGTCCAGTGTTGCCAGATTGGGAGGTTTCCTGCCCAAGTTGGGCGGTTTCAAGTGCATTTTGGCGGGTTTTGAACATATTTTGGGCTGGAAAACGTCAGCAGTATCTGGCAACACTGATTAGGTCTGAGGTGAAGATGGCGATGCTAATAGCTAAGAAAAACATAAGCCTCTCTTTCTTTGATGATTTCAACAAGTCCGTGGCTGGAATGTTCCCAGACTCTTCCATCGCAAAGAAATTTTCCATGGGGAAAACGAAAGCCTCCCAAATAATCAAAGGTAAGCTACACATGTTTACATTAAGTATGTCCTGGCTAAGACCTCATAAATAGCCTAGTGTAAACTAATTGGTGTATTAACTGTTTTATCCACTCATTGTCTATTTTATTTTCTATCTGAAACTTACCCATTTTAAATCACTCTTGGTTTAATATTTTATATTACTCTTTATTACTCCTATCTATCTATCTATCTATCTATCTATCTATCTATCTATCTATCTATCTATCTATCTATCTATCTAGTGTTCCGAGGCCATGACTATGGTAAAACCATAATAAATTGCAATGGAACTGAATTTATTGACTGGTTATATAATGACCTTTCTTATTTTAACATAAGATACGTATTTTAGCCCTTAATTTGGGAAATAACTGGTACCACTGAAAGCAAATAAAAATAAATGTATAGTTTATTCACAAATGCACTCTATAAACCATAAGCATATTGAGTTTGGGTCTTGGCTATCACCAACATGCACCAGAGTACAGGAAATCACAAATACTAGATAGAAAATTGCCCCCCATTCAACTACACACCCACTTTTGGTGAAGGGTATGACTTTCCGAAATTTTCCCTTATTTTGAGTTAAAAATCTGGGAAATATCCCTTTTTTTCAAACCTCAAAGTTGACAGGTATGCTTAGCACCGCGAACTACGGAAAAGCAAACTGGTTCTCAGCTGGCTCGCAAGTTGAACGAGTTGTGAACCAGCACCAGCACTGGCCCCAAACCAGCCCTGGAACTGATTTGGTGGAAAAGGGGTATCAGACACCGTCTTTCGTGTCAGCAAGGTTTAAATCGGTCTTCTGCTTCAATAACAACCAAGAAATGAGAGTTTAAAGAGAATACGACGGCGAGAGGAGCTAAACCTGAAAACTCCACAGAAATTGGCGATTGTATTTAAAAACAAGAGCGCCCGGAGAGCACAATATCCCCCGCTGCCAACTATATCTATGCTATAAGTGCTTCAGACATAATCATCATCATCATCATCAGAGCGTCCTCAGACGAACATCATGTCTCCAAAGTCTCCTCCATTGTTTTCAGCAGGTCATTCTTCATCATTTCAGTTTTTGCAGGACGCCCTCTTGGTCACATTCCGTGTGTTGGTTCCCGTAGCAACATTTGGCTAACCACCTCATCTTGCACGCCACCAATCACTGGAGCTTGACCTGGTAGATTCTGGAAGTGCTTCTTCCATAGATCCACTCTTTCCTCTGCACTTCTGGCTTTCATCTGTCCAGAATTTGTCTTCTTCCTTCCTGAAACGTCATCAGTTATGGCCCATACAAGCCTAGTTTTCCGGTTTCCATGAGCTTTATGTAATTCATTCATCGACCTTGCCTTCAACGTTCAATCTCATATGCATCATCAAGGCCTTTTTTTTTTTGGCTACCTTGAAATGTCTTGTTGCGTAGGATTTGCTGACTTAATGTTGTTCAGCTCTTTAAGGTTCTGTCTTGCTATTACCACGTTGCTGTTTTCCCAAGGAACTCGCCTTTTCAGTTTGGGTTTCAGAGGTATGTTGGACTCAGCTGCAGCCTTGTGTGCATCGATGATGTTGCTTTAATACACCCTCATGAAGTTGTCAAAGTACAAGTTTGGTAATCAAGGGCTGGAGCTCTGGTAAAATGCAACTGAATTGAACGAAATTACAATACGTTTCGTGAAATTCCTCCAAAAATTGTACGAGGAGTTGATTTCAGAAGGCGAGTACCCTTCCCGGGACGGACGGACGGATGGACACCGCCACGACATAATCCCCCTTCAGGCCTTTCAGCCAGTGGGGGATAAAAATCATGAGGGAGGTTGATTTCAGAAAGCAAGCACACCTTGACGAAACTGCCAAAGTACAAGTTTGTTAATAATCAAGGGCATAACTCCGGTCAAATCTGCCCAAATTAAATGCAATTTCAATATGCGCATAACTGTCATAGGACAAAGAATCCTTTTGCCAAGTTTGGTGAAATTCCTCCACAAGTTACGAGAGGAGTTGATTTCAGAAGAACGTACACCCTCAAGAAATCATCAAAGTACAAGTTATTTAATCGAGGGTCATAACTCTGGGAAAATTTTCACAAACTAAATTAAATTGCAGTATGCGTATTACCATCATATAGCAAGGCCTTTTCGCCAAGCTTCGAGAAATTCGTCCAAAAATCGTGAGAGGAGTTGATGTCAGAAGGCGAGCACACCTTCAGGAAATTGTCCAAGTACAAGTTTGTTAATCGAGGGCTGGAACTCTGGTAAAATGCGACCGAATTGAACAAAATTACAATATGTGTATTACCGACATATAACAAAGCTTTTTGCCAAGTTTCATGAAATTCCTTCAGAAATTGTGAGAGGAGTTGATTTCAGAAGGAAAACACACTCTCATGAAATTGTCAACTTATAAGTTTGTTAATCGAGGGCTGGAACTCTGGTAAAATGTGACCCAAGTGAGCGAAATTGCAGTGTGCGTACTACCGACGTACAACAAAGAATCCTGCCAAGTTTCGTGAAATTCCTCCAAAAATTGTGAGAGGAGTTGATTTCAGAAGGTAAGCACCCTTCTTGGGATGGATGGACGGACGGACGGACATCGCCATGATATAATCCCACTTCGGGCCTTTCAGCCAACGGGGGATAAAAATAGAAAGTTGGAATTGAGTATGGAAGAGTTTGCTTAAAAATCTCTTTTTTTTTTTTCTGCGTGCATTCGAGTTAGCTTCTTCATGAAAGTGATTTTCTTACAGATGAACCAATTTCGTTATCCGACACGGAAAACCCAGATTGGGCAGCAAACGAACAACTCAGGACATAACCAAGTAAAAAATACCACCACCACCACAACGAGTGACATACATGATGTATCCTAAAAGAACAGAAAAGATGAAGAGCAGAGAGTGCTGGAGCTTTGTTTGTGTTATCGGAGGAACCCAATCCTGTACAAAATGTCGCCATGGAGCCCGAGTGTAGAAATGAACCTCCAGTTCCAGAGAGTTCTACACACACACTGAACTTTAGGACATGCGAAACGGAAATAAAGCGACTACAGCAGGAAAAACTAGCTGTTTTGGATAAAATTGTTACTGTCCGTGACAAACTTATCAACCTGTGTGACTCAGTTGTGCCTTTTGAACAGAGAATAAATGAAGAGGGAACTGAACATTAACCATTTATTGCAAAGGGTGATTATAGTTACTAGATATGTGACTATAGGGGTGTTCACATGGCACATATTTGCATCGATGCTGCACCGATGTATTTTGTTGCGATATATCTTACACCGGTGTAAATTTTGTGGAGCGTTCACACGTCACACACCTGCTTACTAGAGGGAAGCGTGTTAGCACCGGTGCAGCCCCACTTGCGTTCACACGGCAGTTTTTGCGACCGTGCTATACGATAGTAATAATGCAGAAATGAAATATGCGCATGCGTGAAAATGTACTTCCTTTTCCCGGTTGCCATGGCATCACCAAGCGCCAGGAAAACAACGTGGATGAAGACACCAGTGTTGCCAGATACTGCTGATGGTTTCCAGCCCAAAATATGTTCAAATCCGCCAAAATGCACTTAAAACCGCCCAATCTGGCAACACTGGAAGACACGCAGTTCTGTTGTTGATATTCGCCATTTTGGAAGCGCAAAATACCAGGATGCAAATTATGCAATGCCCGTAAGTAATCAACTCTCCTCACGCGTAGCGAGTCTACCCCTGTACCGTTCAGACGTCCCATTTTATATCGGTGCTGCCCCGCAAACTAGCATTTACAACGGAGTAAATTTCTTAAACCACCTCCCGAGCAGGGTTAGATTTGCACCGGTTTAAGCAGCTTTCAGGGGCTACACCGGTATAACTTTGTACCGTGTGAACGCTCTACCGGGGCAGCCCCGCCCGGTGCTACACCGGAGTAAAAGTTGCTGTGTGAACACCCCTTATATGACTATAGCTACAAATGGAATGTGCGGATTCTCTTAGCATTTGTAATTATTGTACCATCCATTATACCATTAGATAAAATTAAAAAAAAAAAAAATTGTTTGAAAGTCTAGTGCAAGATATTTTATTTTACAAATAATAACATTTCAGATATTGTTTTAACAATAATAAGCATCAACGTATACATTATAGTGTGCAAACAGCTGTGTAACTAGATATCCTTAGAGTTGCTGAGTCACGGAGGGCGGGGAATTCTTCGTTTGCACGTGAAGTCATAGCTAATTACGCGTGAGGCTTTGAACCAGAAGTGGGCCATATTGGAGGATATACACAAACTCACGTGGCGCACATTTACCGTACTAGAGCAGATGTGCTCGAGAGGTTGTTACGCTCAAGATTTCCTTTGGGTTCTTCGCTATGCTACTCTTTGTGCTGTAACTGGATGCGGACGCGACTCTATTCGAAACAAGCGGACTCAAGTTCTTTCGAATTCCAGCAATTATAACTAAGAAACAAACAAGAGAGTTGTCCATGGAGCGTCGATGTCAACGGCTGTCCAACGTAAACCAGGCTGAGCTCAGCGATGAGAAAGCAAAACCCACACGAGTCTGCAGTGAACGTTTTATCAATGGCAAGTACGAAACTAATTTCCGCGTATATCTATCCTTCGCTTCTTTCAGACTAAGATTATCCAAGCAATCCGGTAGTAGAGCCTTTTTACTTGTAGTTTTCTTCGGGCAACAGCAACAGACGTCGGACATCTCCGCTTGGCTTCGGGATGTGAACGGTATGGAAACAAAAGTTCGCTTCTGCTAACGTAAATGTGACATCAGTGCAAGGGGTCTATAGTCTCTAGTACACTAAAGTAACACACAGTATACTACAACACCGTACAGTAGGCATGTAACGATACATCATGCGATGACATTTATACAAATATATGCTGATTTGAATCAATGGAAAAAAAAGAATTGAAAATATTATCAGGCTTCATTTTCCCTCGTTGTAATGGTGGTATTTAGACAGCAGACGGTGCAATAACGTACATTATTATACATCCAGGACACTTTTTCGAGGGAATAAAAACGTGTTCTAGTCCCTTCTAGCGGGTTTTGTTCATTCGGTTCGATAGCATGCAATATTCTTAGCATATCGCTTGTCCTACGTTGTATTACATCAGTCTACCCAATGGAGAATGAGCATTGAATATGGTTTACGATATTGCATGGTCGTCAAAACAACATGTCACATGCCAGAGACGTAAATCTTCCGTGTCTCCGACTCGTTCAGTGTCATGCTGGCTGGCTGGAATATATCTGATATACCATGAAAAAAGCCAGCCTATATTATTTAAATAACATAGAATAGCAGGAATGTACGTTACTTCATGGTAGGTGGAAGTAACACAGCTCTAATGCTGCAAACACACACAAAAGATCTAAAATGGGAACGAACTTTTGGGTGTGTAGCAACAGATTTAGCAATAAATCAGCGCTCTCTTTTTACAGACTGCTAAAAGATAAAGAAGCAAATAGAGGTAAGACAAATATTCATTGACGTTTATTAAGAAAACAACTATTAGTTATTAACTTTCATTTTTAATCAAAGGAATATTTGAGTTAATAGGCTGTTCCATTTTACTCTGACCTTTACAAATGTGCGTGAAGACTTTTTGTTGGAAAGTTGAACCGTGACTCAAATCGACTCGTGAACGGGGCGAATCACTTCATGCTGTGTATTACAGCTTACCATCGAGCAGTCCAGTACACACCAGTACAGCTCACTACAAGCAGACCATCGTCTACTTCATTTATCCTTCAGTCAACGACACACTGGCACAGTTCGAGAATATCCACTACAGTAGACTGGAGTAAAGCTGAGTACACTTCAGTGGTGTAACTCCACCAGGTCTCGAAGGGCAACGAAAAGCTTACGCACGTCAAAATTTACAGACCTTGCGGTTGTTTACTAGCTTTGTAGTATTGGTCACAAGATATATAAGGAAGTAAAAAAGGGAATATGTGTCTGTAAATTTTCCCAACTCCGATGAATGGATGAAAGAGCTGGTGTGTGTGTGTGTGTTTGCACCCTGTGTGAGATGCCCGTTGTGAATGAAAAATGCTCGGAGTGTGAAAGTGCGCTGTTTGGGTGTTGTTTAATGCTCCTGCAGAGAGAGAGAGAGAGAAAGAAAGACAGAGAGAAAGAAAGACGGAGAGAGAGAAAAAGAGACAGACAGAGAGAGAGCGAGAAACACAGACAGACAGAGAAACAGAGAGAGAATGACAGACAGACAAAGAGACAGAGAGAGATAGACAGAGAGATGGAGAGAGAGAAAAAGAGACAGAGAGAAAAAGACAGACACAGAGAGAGACAGAGACAGATGGAGAGAGAGACGCAGACAGACAGAGAGAGACAGAGAGGAACAGACAGACAGAGAGAGACAGAGAGGAACAGACAGACAGACAGAGACAGAGAGAGAATGACAGACAGACAAAGAGAGACAGAGAGAGATAGACAGAGAAAAAGAGACAGAGAGAGAGATGGACAGATGGAGAAAGACAGATGGACAGAGAAAGAGAGAAACAGACAGAGATACAGAGAGAGAGACAGACAGTCACAGAGAGAGAGAGATGCAGAGAGAGAGAGAGAGAGACAGTCAGAGAGAGAGAGAGATGCAGAGAGAGAGAGACGGACAGACAGAGAGAGAATGACAGATAGACAGAAAAAGACAGACACAGAGAGAGAGACGGACAGAGAGAGAGACAGATGGAGAAATACAGATGGACAGAGAAAGAGAGACAGAGAGAAAGACAGACACAGAGAGAGATACAGAGAGAGAGAGACAGACAGTCACAGAGAAAGAGAGACAGACAGACGGGCAGAGAGAGAGACAGACAGAGACAGATGGAGAGAGAGAGAGACAGAGAGTCACAGAGAGAGAGAGACAGACAGAGAGAGGAGTCAGTGTATGAAATCAGCAGCTGTCACTGTATGAAACTGCTCTCTCAAGCTCTCGCTGAAAGCACCACACACACACACACACACACACACACACACACACACACACACACACACACACCCCAATTCTAAAATAAAAGCTACAGTCATTAATAAAAAAGAAAAATCCTAAAATCCACAAACTGCTGCGTCGCTAGAAACGTGTCTGTTATACATGTAGAGTTTACTTTCCAAGCTCTTTTTAACAGACCTAGCGGGGCATAGGTATAAAAGTAAGTGCCCCCCAACCCTCCTTCAACTTTCAATCATTTTTAAAAGATTTTTTTTTTAAAGTGATGCACTCAAAGCTCATTTGGGTTTAAAGCCAAGCAGATCGAAGACACTCATTAACATCATGCATTTTTATTTGAAACTTTCATTTGTGAGGCGCCATGCGAATTCTAGATTGACACGCACAAAGGGAATAAATAAATAAATAAATATAAACAGAAACCGGCGCAAATTTTGCTACGATTCCTTTTACATTTTCGGTTAAACGCTTCATTCACTCATGAGCAACGACGTCACAAGCTCGGCGACGTGCTCTGACCGAGCGCAGAAGATTCCCATCCAGGTAAGGAAGAAAAGCGAGTGCGCTCAGCGTTTGCTTCCTCTCACGGACTAAATCAGCAACAAATCGATCGCGCTGTACATTCTCAAGGGTTTAACATGGAGCATGTGCTGGCATGCGCTGATGCTCCTTTCACATCCAAGGCATGATCTCATAACCTTCAGACGCCATGAAATGAAAACGTTCAGCGGTATCAGTCTGCACAAAGGAGCAAAAGTTCAGAAGTACAGCACGTTATATTTTCGAGAGCCTCGGGTTGAGAGTCGGGGGATTCGCGGCGAACTGCTGCATCACGGCATGAAGAACATCAGCACGTTCTCCGTCACCCACTTGGCTCTAATGCGTAACCCGGGTCTGATCTGAGCATCATTAGGAGCCGTGGAGCTAATGAGCGATGCAGTACGAGAGCAGATGCTGCTGATTAGTGCTGTGACGCTTCGAGAAATAAAAGGCGATGCACGAACATGCTGAGCTGAAGGCAAGCTGCTTGTGCTGGAGGTGTGTGAGAGACGGTCAGCTCGCACCACAGCGCCGTCGAATTCTCAATTCGGATTCAATCGGAAGGTCTTATAGGCGTTAGTTTTTCCGCTATGTGAAAGTCTTCAATGAGAGGAGTTCACGCTTCTCGGCAATTTCACGATTTTTTTTCCCCTGTATTCACTTCATGAGAGAGAACCAAGAGGAAAGGGAACGCTAGTGACGGAACGGCGTTTTTCACTCCAACAAGCGATCTGCAAACGTTCCACGACATTAAATGTAACGATAAAAAGCACAACTTCTTGCTGGTGATTAAACAACCGAAAACACGCCATCGCCGGCAAACTGAATTGGTCTAAGAGGAATAAAACATTTCAGGAGCCGCATGAATCAAAAGTTCGGGCAGCATCGAAGATGGTTTTCCTGTGCAAAAAAATGTTTTCCCGCATTGACTGTACGCACTCAGCTTTGTGTGATGATCAAACAAACAAAAAGCGTTAAAGGGGCCGTCTCAGCCTCCCCAGAACCCAGTTTGTTTGTTTTTTTACATGTGAACCACTGCGTTTGGAAAGCGCTCACCTAGCTGAATACGCCAAATTCAAAACACATCTGGAACTTTTTCTTTTTCGAACGCCTGATATTTTCTTTCCTCCGTGAGACAGCCGAACCCGGTTCTGCTCCATTACGACAGATGGAAACGGAACGGATCGGTAGAAAGTATTTAAAATGGAAATAAATACTTTGACAAAAATATTTTTCACGTTACAGTTTACCATCCGTGGCCGAGGATGCCGCCAGATTCGGATTGTTTTTTGACGGCATTAAAGGTAAACTGACGTTCAGATTTTTCAAGTCTAGGTCATAAAAAGAATTTTCCCCGACACCCTAAACATCTTTTCATTTAGTGGACCGAAAGCTACCGGGTTCGAATCAGTTTTATTAGGGTTTTTTTTTTTTTTTAAACGGAAAATTCTTCCTAAATTCTCCGCTATTGTTTCTTGCTTCACCGTGACGCAATCCTTGACTTCCAAGTGACGTCGAAGCAAAATAGAAACCTGGATGTCAGCCATGTTGGGGTCAAGCGACATGCCATCCAAAACATAGTCACGCGTGCGCAACTCTTTGTTTTTGACTGCTTTAAGCGCTCTGTTAGCTCTGCCGTATCTTTGTGCTGTATACGGTTGTGGTCACAACAGCACTCGTGACGTTGCGATTTTTTAGAATTCCGTGCGTGATTCGGAAAGAGGGCGAGGAAACTCTGAGGCTTAGTAGGGAGAGGAGAAGAAACGAGTGCGGCTGAACAACATCGGCAGGGCTGATCTAACAGGGGCTAAAACCAAAACCGCTCGTGTTTGCAGTGATCATTTTATCTCAGGTGAGATTCAAAAGCTTTCTCGAGATCGTCACGGAAGAATTTTATTTGGTCTTGCTAGAATTTCGCTATAAAATGAGCGTTCTCTTGTCGTGGTTAGAATTTTAACACGTGTTTAACACGTGGAATTGAATTGAACAGAATGGATGAAATGGACAGATATGGACGAGTGGTGTGGACGTGTAAAGACTGCGTCTGTTTGAAAGACTAAATCCCTATCTATCGACATTCGGCTCCCTGAACAGCACTGGCCTTGATCAAGGCCGTTGCTGGGATAACATTTCCCCCAGAAGGTCACTGCTGGGAGACACTCTCGCTCGCATTCCTTCCCCAATTTTCTGTGGTCACCGTTTTTCACCCCCAGTGTGACAAGCGGGTGCGTGACCAGCGCCGTTTGCATGGCTGCAGGAGCGGACGGCTGCTTGCTTGCACTGGGTTACCTCTACCTCCTCCCCTCCCCTCCTACCCCCTTCCCCCCCACCCCTGATTGCCCCCTCCTTCCCCCCTTTCCCCCCTCAAGTCCCATGTTTCAAAGTGTACTTGTGTTATTGTGTGCTTTTGCGGAGGTTTTTAAATGCTCCCACACTGTACTCCTGATAGGAGCATAGTGGGGGGTGTTCTTTTTTCCTCATCTTTCCTTCTTTTCTTTTTATCCCTGTCTTCCGGTCCTGTTCCCCCTCTGTAAGGACAGGTTGATGGTCAATTTCACTGGTAACAGTGACAATAAAGGGTTCATTCATTCATATACGACAGAAACAATCCAGACTGGGCACCCACTCAGAAAACGGGCTGTGTTTCGTCCGAGGTCGGACTTGATTCTTCGGCAGCCGAACCAGATAGAACGTGATATCTGGGTACTCGATGGTCAGCAGAAGCGTCTTATCTTCAGAAAAGTCTGACTTTTTGAAATATGGGTCAAAACCAGACATATCTATCTTCTCTTTGTATCGAATCTTTGCTTGAGCGTTCAAATCGTGGTAATACTGAGAAAATTCAGCATTGTTTACAGACGCTTTCGGCGGCTGCTGTCCTAGTTGCTTTGCATATCCACCATCATGACAGCCATCTATACAAGCTACTACGGTATGTCATGCATGACGTGGTGGGCTTTCCCTGTTGGCACAAGGCATTGTGGGATACAAATTGGAAACGGGAGAGAAAAATGGAGGAATGAAAAGTGAAAGAGCGACTACGGTAACGGAAAAGACGTTATGTTATATACGAAGGAAAGGAAACGCAGGACCAAGCTAATGAATATCGGCGCTCAGCGTAAACCCGCGCATGCGCACACACACGGACTTCCTCTGTCTGCTTGATTTCATGCACATTATTTGAAGCCCTTCAAATTAAAGAACTTCCCAGCCACCGAACGGCCGGATATTTTGACATATGTCTACTTTTAATACTGATGGCATTGAAAATGGCGACTCGCTATCGCTACTAAGCGCAGAGGCTTCTGGGAAGAAGGGTGAGGCGGCCCCTTTAAAGGAGAACTCGAGGCAAAATTTATCATCGTCAAAATTCTATTTCTCATTTAACCCTTTGGTGACTGACCCCTTGAAAATGGTTCCTCCAGGAACGATGACGTTTCAGTTGTCAAGACAACGGAAAAACTAAAATACAAAAACAGAAAGATAAGTCACAATGCTCTTGTGCACAAAACAAAATGCTCTTGTATTTGTATTTTAGTTTTTCCGTTGTCTTGACAACTGAAACGTCATGGTTCCTGGAGGAACCATTTTCAAGGGGTCAGTCACCAAAGGGTTAATTAAATATAGGAATGCATTTCTGACAGCTATTTTGTCACTGCTGAAATACGCCATCGGTCCGTATGTCAAAGCAACGGCCGTAAACGAGATTTGTCGAGACCCGTGCGAGACGTCGTAGGACGGAAGTGAAACGTACAGCGGAAGTCAAAGCGACCAACGCTGTCAAAAGACGCGCGCGCCCTCTTTCAAATGCTGATGTGATCAAGACGGAAGTTTTGTTTTGATAGCAATCAGGAAAGTTTGAAAAAAGTAGGCAGTAACCGTCATTTCAACTCGTTTTTGTGCGTTTGGAAAACAGTTTTCAAAATGGCGGCAGACACTTCACGTTTCGAAGTCTCGCGCAAGTCTCATGAAGGTCGCGCGGATAAGCGACGCCCGCCGTGCAGCGCTCGAAACTAACGGTGTCCCGATGTCCCGGGGACCATAAAAAATGTCATCGGGACACAAAATTATCATATCTGGGACAATCCCGGGACAATGGAAAAAAATAGATCTAGAAAAAAAGTTCTACATTAATATTATTTACAAAGCCGTAACACATACGTAGACATTCACCTAATTTGTCAATTTTAATTTTAAAACGTTAACAGGGAAAAATACATAGTAGCTACACTTTCTATGCACCTGCATCCGTAGGCTACAGAGCAGCGCATTCTGTTCTAGAATCTTCGGCCGGAGTCCGCATTATATGGACTTGGAATGGAATTGCTACCGCACACGCTGCGCCGACTCTTGCCAGAACAAAAATGCTGAAGTGGTTGAAGCGGACCGACCGCGGGGAAGAAACTGAAAGCCCAGACATAACGTCTCCGGGACCTTCAGGATCCAAAGTGTCATCGCCTGGTCTGCAGGCAACGCTAGCAACTGAATGAACTTAATGAACACTGTTAGACACGTTATAAAATACAACAGGAATGATGTGGATGATACTGACGGAAGATACCGTTCAACAGAATAAGTGAGTTTTCTTGGTGTCTTTCTAGTTCAGAAAGTTTAGTCAGTCAGCAGCACAACTAGGCTCGGACCTGGCACTATGCTGATGGTGCTAACATTTGCACCCACGCTTCGGCAGCGAAAGTTCATAAAATGGATAACGGGAAGTTCATAAAAATGGATAATGGTAATGGATAACGGAAAGTTCATAAAAATGGATAACGGTAATGGTGAAAATTATAAGTTGGCCTTATAAGTGCCAACAGATATTCAAGGTATAAGTAGATGAAATGAACATAAAAGGGGTCTTATTTTCAACTAAAGTGTACTGCAGATGTAGGGAGTTGAAACATTTTCTGAATGAGCTAGTTGGCCCCTTTAAATAAACGGGTATCTATTCATACAGTGAGATCGCCAAAGTTTAATAAACTGAAAATGCAATAACTGTAATTTTGAAGTAGATGATGTATAGGACATGTGTCGCTTGTGTCTTGTGACTTATTGTAAAAATGATATAAAGGGTTCAAAATTGCATAGTTACAAATATAATAGTAACTTCATATGATAATATTAACCACTGGTTATTTCAGAGAGGAAAAAATGGGGACACTATTGCTTCCATTCGGGACAACACAACACAGAATTCGGGACCACTGGGGGACACAAAGAAAAAAAGTTAATTTCGAGCCCTGCCGCCGTGGACCAAACGAACTCAATTCGACATGGCGAAAAAACGAATAGGCCGAGAAGTATAATACTTAATTGCGATTAGTTGCCAATACGAGTCATGATATAAGGTTACTAAAGCCGAAAACGTAATCGAATAACATGTTAATTAAGGAATAAAGCAAGCTTAAAAATTACTTCAGTTCCCTTTTAATACGTATGTTCAGAAAACAGAAAAACGGTTTGGATGATATACGAGTGCAATTTCATATTATTTAAAAAACAACAATAATAAATGCTTTTGGGTTTGTTTGTTTTGTGTGTGTGTAATGCACTTTCATCCTATCTGATCAGAGCATTTTGTATTAACACGTATCTCACGTGCACGAGGTTGAAATCTTCCAATCTGGCAACCTGGCTTGATATTTGCTCTTCATCGATTGCTTTATGAGCGTGCGCGTGTGCGTGACACCTGCGTTCTTTTTCCACGCGACATTCCGACACTATTTATTTATTTTTTTTAAATAAAATGGCTGCTTGGCTCTTTAACCCCCTCCTCCCTTCATCCAGCATCCCCTCTTACACGGCACACACACTTCCGCTGATCTAATAATGCGGATTAATGAAATGTAATGCTCGGGGATCTGCGCGCGTGCTACTGCTGCTGGAAGGAACAAAGCGAGAGTGTGCGCCGCCTCGCACATTCAGTGCGCACACACAACCCTTAGTGCACACAGCAACATTATTATTAATAATATAATAATAAAATAATCGGTCATTCCTGACGTCCTCTTAGAAATAAAAATGTTTAGGCGTGTTCTAATAAACCAGAACAGAACAAATCAGCATAGAAAGGTTTTCCAAAGTGTGAAGGTTCTTCAATTAGTTCTAAAGGGACCTTATTATACAGAAAGACTGCATGAATGCACTACGACTCCAATCAAAAATACAAGTTCCTCTAAAATGTTTCCATCAACACCATTTGCGCCAACTGGTTCTCCAAAGAACCGCATTCACTCCACTTATACTGGTGCAAGACAATAATAATAATAATGAAGCACTTCCATCCACTGCCTGTATGTGAAATTTCTTTTCTTGCAGCAAAACGATTCATCGGTTTCTTGTGAAACCGACAGAACAAAAACCTCTCACACATGCACACACTGAAAGATTTCGCTTGGTTCCTGGAAGAGAAGATATGGGTTCTTCTTCAACTGTCGCTTGCTGCAAAGGTTCCTGGAAGAAATTATAATCTGCAAAGGTTTCCTCCTTCCGTTCAAATTCTGTTACACGACGACAAAACTAGAACGAACTGCCATCACGCTCGCCGTTCCAGGATCGTTCCTGGTACCTTTGCACCTTTAAAGGGGTTAAAACTTAATTCGCAGGCCGACCTGACACCTCGTCAACACCGTTTCCACTTCCAAACTGCCTAAAATGTCCCCCCAAAGTTCAACGTTCAAGAACCAGGCACAGGTTTGATCAAAAGGTTTCTTGAAGATCCGGGTTCGTCTCAGCAGCAGATAAAACCTTGGTGTGAAAGGCTCCTCAAGGGCTCATCTCATCTCATTATCTCTAGCCGCTTTATCCTGTTCTACAGGGTCGCAGGCAAGCTGGAGCCTATCCCAGCTGACTACGGGAGAGAGGCGGGGTACACCCTGGACAAGTCGCCAGGTCATCACAGGGCCGACACATAGACACAGACAACAATTCACACCTACGGTCAATTTAGAGTCACCAGTTAACCTAACCTGCATGTCTTTGGACTGTGGGGGAAACCGGAGCACCCGGAGGAAACCCACGCGGACACAGGGAGAACATGCAAACTCCACACAGAAAGGCCCTCGCCGGCCACGGGGCTCGAACCCAGGACCTTCTTGCTGCCCCGGACGCCTTTATGTAAAAAAAAAAAGCGTGATGCTCTAAGGACAGTGCTGCTGCTGCTAAAAGTAATAGCACCCCCGAAGAAAAGAGGATGAATGATGAAGTAAACAGGAGGTGGGAATCTGGCTGGTGTGTGAGAGAGAGAGAGAGAGAGAGAGAGAGAGAGAGAGAGGGGGGGGGCTTGGGTCCCTGTACTATTGTGTCCTCTTTAGCTTGCTCGAACCCTTCTTCATCTGACAGCTACTTTTTCTTCTCACAGAAACACACACACAACCCTGCTGTGTGTCAAAACAGCGCGCCCCCTAGCCTACTATCTAGTGCCCTAAGTAGGGTGCCCGAGATGATTTGGGACGCGGCCGGTGTCGTGTATTCGGCTCTCACTGACACGCTAAAATGCGTTCATTAGGAAACTGATTCTGACACGTTGTAACGTGCATATGAGATTTAGGACATGACCTTTTTTTTTTGCATACACGGGAGCGCGCGCGCGTGCACGTGTTAGTGTCCAGACAAATAAATAAGCAAACAAATTTAAAAAAAAAAAAAAAGCAAAGCAATACAACAACGGTTCAAGTTTGGAAGTGCACACACACACACACACACACACACACACACACATTCAAGGGTCTATTCTGGCCCTGAAACCGCACGCGAGGAAAAAGCAGAGGATTTAAAATACACACGCACACACACACACACACACACTCACCTTCACACTTTCGTTTCCTTGCGATCCAGCCCTGGGTTTTGTCCGATTGGCAAATCAAGTGGTGTTCTGGGTTTTTTTCCTTCTTCTTCTTCACATGATGACTTCCTGGCGCTCCTAAAGCCCACCCGGGCTGCAGGGAACAAACACAAACAGCACCAGCAACCTCGCACTGCTGCTGCTGCGGTTCAGCTGTGCAACAGCAGCAAACAACAACAACAACAACAACAACAGCGGCGGCGACAAAGCCTGGGCTCCTGCGCGTGCGGCCGGGAGGAAGTTTGGGTTTTGATCAGCGCTTGTTTTGTTCGGCAGCCGTGAGCGAGCGAGCGCGCGCGCGCTGTGTGCATGTGCGTGGGGCTGGATCAGTGTGTGCGGCTCCGACTCCCCGCGCGCTACAGCACAGCCAAACCCCGCCCCCTCCCCTCAATCGCTACATTGTTGACATTCGCCGAGTGACGTCACCGCTACGCTCATTCACAAGCTGCTCCTCAAGCGCCTGCGCCGAGGAATGCGCGTAACCGAGCTTAGAGAATCAGAGTAACGGGAGCGCGCGTGATGGGGGGGAGACTACCCTCACAACCCAAAGCAAAATTTCACCGTCAGCTAAAAGGGAATGAAACCGGACCAATTAACAGCTTTAATTAGCGCAGAGTTTCCTAATTAACAACATAAATCAGCGTTAATACCACAGGGCTCTGATTCAGGAGAGAGGTAGCACCTCACTCACTATTCCTCATCCCCATGTTTGTTTCTAATAATAATAATAATAATAATAATTATTATTATTATTATTATTAAACAAGGCTTGGAAAAACAAAATAAATGAATAATGTGACTAAATCTATACTGTACTCTGTGTGTGGCGTTACAGTTGCTCTGGTCAGTGATGCTGTATTTTAATATGTTAATATTTGTAAAATCAGCAATTAGGGTTATTAATTGAATTTGTGCAATAATAATAATAATTAGATTAAACCTACTACTACTACTACTACTACTACTACTAATAATAATAATAATAATAAATACCAACAGATTAAACATGCTACTACTACTATTACTACTACTACTACTAATAATAATAATAATACTAAATATCAATAAACATGCTACTACTACTACTACTAATAATAATAATAATACTAAATACCAACAGATTAAACATGCTACTACTACTACTACTAATAATAATAATAAATAATAATAATGATATTAAATATCAATAAACATGCTACTACTACTACTAATAATAATAATAATAATAAATAATAATAATAATAATAATAATAAATACCAACAGATTAAACATGCTACTACTACTACTACTACTATTACTACTACTAAGAATAATAATAATAATACTAAATACCAACAGATTAAACATGCTACTACTACTACTACTAATAATAATAAATACCAACAGATTAAACATGCTACTACTACTACTACTAATAATAATAATAATAT
Source organism: Neoarius graeffei (assembly GCF_027579695.1). Classification (NCBI taxonomy): domain Eukaryota; kingdom Metazoa; phylum Chordata; class Actinopteri; order Siluriformes; family Ariidae; genus Neoarius; species Neoarius graeffei. The sequence continues at coordinate 18,429,415 of NC_083570.1, forward strand.
AATAATAATGTTATAAATAATTAATAACACCTTTACAGAAATTATTACAAAATAAATGGCAATTAAATAAAACAAATATACCATCTCTACTACAAAATTTATTCCAAAAAGGCAAAATATCTACATAATACACTCTACTGATGCTTGTTACTTTCTTTCTCTGTGTGTGTGTGTGCACGCGCGCATGTTTGGGGTGGGAGGCATAGAGGCTCCTTTCATTGTGAAAGCAGCCCACATACTCCTACAGCACAACATCTAACTGGGAAAAGTCTACTTGTGTGTGAACATCTCCCGTGTGTGTATATATACACACGTGTGTGTGTGTGTGTGTGTGTGTGTGTGTGTGTGTGTGTGTGTGTGTGTGTGTGAGAGAGAGAGATATGAGATAGAGTGTGTTTTTTTCTGTGTGAGATTTCAGAGCTTCCTCTAACTGCCAGTGAGTGATCCTGGGAAAGTAAACCACCCAGCATGTCTCGTCTTACCTTCAGACCAGGAACCAAAAAGAAGAAGCGACAACTGTATCGAGAGACGGGGAAAAAATGAAGACGGATCTGAGGACAGAGGTCTGTCATGAAACCTGTATGTACTGAGACTTGTTGAAAATGATGGATAATATGGCAAACTTTGCCTGAAGCAGAATAAGGAGTTCAAAAATCACCAAAAGAAGCATGCAGATGCTGCTTCTAACAGGTTCAGGTCACAACGAGCAAACGCTTTTTCAGTGAAAGTGGAAAAAGGACATTCTTGCAAATTCAAAGGGAAAATGTGTGCAGGCAATCAGGAGGATCGTCAGCACACACAGGTGGACAGAAGCATTCCTGCACTCCTCGACCCTTCCTCTCAAGTCAAACGGGTGAAACCGGGTGAATGAAGGAACAAACGTGCAAGTGTGTGTGTGTGAGGAGAGAGTGAGAAATATTAAGTAGGTTTGACAGCATCTCTCTTTCCCGCCCACCACAGTGGACTAAGGCAAGTTTTATGTCAGGAAGCGTCATTAGTGGCAATGCACTGTGACACAGAGAGCAGAGAAAGTGTGTGAGACAGTGAGAGTAATACCGAGAGCTGGGGAGGAGACGGAGAAGCCGAGGGATTTCACCTGGATTGAACTGTGTACCGCAGAACGTACATGTTACAAGTCGAGTTGAGATTTTTCGTAGTTTGACTAATACGGTGTTCAAAAGATGAAACGGCGTCTGATCTTTGTGTTCATGAGTTGTATTGTGTTTCTCAGTACATCAGAAAGTTCTCTTCATGCTCGATGCCAAGTTTGATAGTATAGTTTTCGTCAAATACACGACTCAGAAGCTCTACCCGTCATCCATTTCCTTTTGTGCACTTTTCTGTCACCGAGCTTCAGAATCTCTAGAACTGATCGTCTTGGGATAGAGGTTCCAATAAAAACTTTTTTTTTTTTTTAAATGAGCAAGGTGTATCCACAGGATTGAAAAACAAAACCTTCAGGATATCCTGGCTTGAAAAGTTTTTAAATATACAGCCGGTCATTTGCAGTCAGTCAAATAACCTCTTTCAGGGAAAGCAGGTGGTTCCTGGCTACAATGATTGACGTCCATTTTGTCCATATTCCTTGTTGCTTAGCAACAATATAGAACATAAAAGAATGTCTTGACGTGAACAGAGATGGGATTGTGTGTACACTTTAAATCCATGAGTTTCGATGCAACATTTCTGACTAGCATTCATCAGGGATTGGATTCTAGTTCGTCTTCGCGTTGTTGGGAGTTCAAACAACCGGCTCTTCAATTGCTTCGTTCTGCTGGACACATTGAAATGCACGTAGCTTTCTTACACAGGGCACTGAATTCAACAGTGGACATGTAGAGGCTTGTATATGAGGCGAAATATGATCTCATGATGATGCTTCCTTCTCTTTTTCCCATATTATATTACTGACCTGACTGGACACACTACTGACTGGTGACATGAATAACATTGATTATCTCCTGACAATGGCACCTGTTAAGGGATGGGATATATTAGGCAGTTCTTGAAGTTGATGTGCTGGCAGCAGAAAAAATGGGCAAACATAAGGAGTTACTTCGATAAGGGCCAAATTGTGATGGCTAGATGACTGGGTCAGAGCACCTCCAAAACTGCACATCTGGAGATGTGGGGTGTTCCCGGTATGCTGTGGTATTTTGGTAGTACCTACCAAAAGTGGTCCAAGGAAGGACAACCAGTGAACCTAATTGGTGACAGGGTCATGGACACCCAAGCCGATAGAAGTGGTGTGATGCTCTGGGCAACATTCTGCTGGGAAACCTTGGGCCCTGAAGTTCATGTGGATGTTACTTTGACACATCCTGCCGACCTAAACATTCTTGCAGACCAAGTACAACCCTTCCCCACTGCAAAAATGGTTCAGGGAACATGACAGAGTTCGAGGTGGTCACTAGGCCTTCAAATTTGCCAGATCTCAATCTGATCAAGGATCTCTGGGATGTGCTGGACAAACAAGTCTGATCCATGGACTCCCCCACCTCATAACTTGTACGACTTAAAGAATCTGCTCGAACATCTTGGTGCCAGATACCACAAACACACCTTCAGAGGTCTTGTGAAGTCCATGCTTTGACGGGTCAGAGCTGTTTTGGTGGTACAAGAGGGACTTCCACAATATTAGGCAGGCTGCTTTAATGTCATGGCTGACTAGGACACTTCCTTTACTGGATCTACATCATCTACGTTTATACAAAAGGAAGTCAACTCCAACGTATACAGTGATTTAGAAAATGGCCATCATTGAGCCAAAGAAATTTATAGCCTCAAGTCAGAAAAATAAAACAAACCAAAACCAATTTAACTCCATTCAAGTTTTACTTTATTATTAGAAGTCAATATAGGTTTGGGGTTTTGCCATAAACAGTCCTAAGTCAAGATGAACCCAAGTCAAACAGGAAATACTGTGAGCAAACCATAATGTGGTGATCTGCTCAGATTTTTTTTTGAAAGACCATATGACTTTCTAAAATGAGAAACAGATCGAGATTTCTCTCACGGTTTCCAGATGTTGGATCAGGGGTTACATATTTCCTCCCCAAGAAAAATTTTATAGAAACCCTCAGAACAAATCATTCTGGATAAATTCCTTCAATCCAACATGTACACGTGGGTAAATGTGAAAAGTTGCGTTTTCTCAAATGCTGCCCAAAGCTAATTAGTATTTTTTTAAAATGTCATTTGTACCCTTTGAATGTCTCAAAAGATATTTCCTGTCAACACACACTCAGACAGTTAGATGAAATGAAATGCCATGCCTCCACATGCCTGTATGGATGTCGACATAAAATAGTGCAAGACAAGTGTGTGAATCGTGAACAGTCCCAGTAATTCTTGTGTTTTACAAGCATGTGAATGACACATATCTCAAGGCAATCAGTGCAAAGTAAACCTGAGAGCACTGTACTGTGCTTCAAATCCTGCAGCAGCCAAAAGAAGTTGACTCATACCGTTCAGATTTGGTGTAAAATCAAAACAAGCTCCTTAAAAGAAGACAAATGCAGCCCGCTCGGTCACGGAGTCACGCTTGGGCCGCCGATGACTCATTTCGGGGTGAGCTTAATTGACATTGCGGTTGCGGCAAAACCCGCAACATGCCAAAAGAGCATCGGTGAGGCGAGGCAGACCTTGACAGAGGCCCGAAAGATGTGAGGACAAGTCGTACCAGCCGGATTTTTTAAGAGCCAGAGACTAAAATTGCGTGAGTTACTGAAAAGCTGTGAGGGAAAGAACGCAAACCACCATTCACAACACCAAGCTCCGACTCAGCTTGCTCAGGTTGCCTGCAGTGCAAGCAAGGCTTCCTTCTCTGCACAACCAGGTGTGTGTGTGCGTGTGTGTGTGTGTTAGGGATGTAACCAAATATCAATAAATTATTGTGCTCTGAACATAGACAAAAAAGGAGGTGAACTAATCATTTTTCACAAGGGATCTCGCTGAAACTAGGCATGCATTAAGCCCAGGTTTAAATGGGACACTACTGAAAAATTACATGAGGAGGACATTTTTGTTTTCACGAGGGCACGAGTGAACAGTCAGATATGAAGCCTGCAGGAAAAAGAAAGTCTACGTTTAATGTGAATGTGACTGATCACACATACAGCATTCATTTTTTCATAATTTGTAACTGTCTGGTCAGGGTTGCAGTGATTTAAATTAGACAACTGGATTGTTGATATTTGGGGATGCAGGGTATTTTGGGTACTGGATTGTTGATATTTTGGGATGCAGGGTACTCAGACAACTGGATTGTAGACATTTTGGGAGCTGAGGTACTTCAGCAACTGGATTGTGGATATTTTGGGATGCAGGGTACTTCGGCAACTGGATTGTGGATATTCTGGGATGCAGGGTACTCAGACAACTGGATTGTTGAGATTTTGGGATACAGGGTACTCAGGCAACTGGACTGTGGATATTTTGGGATACAGGGTACTCAGGCAACTGGACTGTGGATATTTTGGGATACAGGGTACTCAGGCAACTGGACTGTGGATATTTTGGGATACAGGGTACTTAGGCTACTGGATTGCTGACATTTTCGGATACAGGGTACTCAGGCAACTGGATTGCTGACATTTTCGGATACAGGGTACTCAGGCAACTGGATTGCTGACATTTTCGGATACAGGGTACTCAGGCAACTGGATTGCTGACATTTTCGGGTACAGAGTACTGAGGCTACTGGATTGCTGATATTTTTGGATACAGGGTACTTAGGCTACTGGATTGTTATGTTGGGATGCAAGGTACTTAAGCTAGCCGCACACTACGCCGATTTTCAGCGTACCGAGCCAACTGAAGTCGCGAGTCAGGCGTAAAGACTAGTTTTCGATGGTACCGACTCATCTCACAGCCGATTCGAAAAACTAATCGGGAGCCAGGCTGATCGGCGAGAGTCGCTAGCAATAGCCAATCATATCTTTCGCATATAACACGTGACATCATTAAACACAATTTCTAGCGCGAGAAATACGTGTTCAGCCTGTAGCATCTTCAAGTGTTGGATTTAACAGTAACTATATCCAATAGCCAATCACAAAGCTATTAAGTTGTCAGGTGATATTTAGCGGAATGTGTGTTATGATGCTTAGTTCGCATAATCTCGTTTGGTGTCGCTTCAATCGCGACTGCACTCGTCAACAGTCGTGAGTTAGTCGGGGATATGTGCGTGCCCTGTCGGGAGTCGGCTCTGAAATGGGTCGGTTCGGTACCGCGTGGATCGGCGTAGTGTGCGGCTAGCTTTAGGCTACTTGATTGTGGATATTTTGGGATGCAGGGTACTTTGGTAACTGGATTGTTGATATTTTGGGACGCAGGGCACTTAGGCAACTGGACTGTTGATATTTTGGGATATAGGGTACTCAGGCATCTGGATTACTGATATTTTTGGATACAGGGTACTTAGGCTACTGGATTGTTGTTATTTTGGGATGCAAGGTACTTAGGCTACTGGATTGCAGACATTTTGGGATCTAAGGTACTTAGGCAACTGGATTGTGGGATACAAGGTACTTAGGCTACTGGATTGTGGATATTTTGGGATGCAGGGTACTTGGGCAACTGGATTGCTGATATTCCAGGATGCAGGGTACTTGGGTAACTGGATTGTTGATATTTTGGGATGCAGGGCACTTAGGCAACTGGACTGTTGATATTTTGGGATACAGGGTACTCAGGAAACCGCCTCTTCTTGCCCAACCTCATCCCCATTTCAGGACCTCGCTTGCACCTCCTCAACAGATCCCCTGGCTAAGCACCCCCCCCAAGAAGCACCTTCATCCTTCCCCCACCCGTCACCTCCACACCGATCATCAGCGAGGAGCAAGTGAGAAGACAGCTGAAGAGACTCCATGCAGAAAAATCAGCAGGCCCGGATGGTATTAGCCTCAGGGCCCTGAAGACCTGTGCCCTCCAGCTAAGTGGAGTACTTCAGCATGTCTAGATCCTGGGTCTTCAGAGGGTCCCCGTGCTCTGGAAGATGTCATGCCTCATCCCTGTACCAAAGAAGCCGCGTCCCAGTGACCTCAAAGACTACAGGCCCATGGTACTGATGTCACACGTCATGAAGACCCTTGAGAGACTCATCCTGGAGCAAATCCGGCCTATGGTCCAACCACTTTTTGACCCCCTTCAGTTTGCCTACCAGCCCCGTCTTGGAGTAGAGGACGCAATCATCTACCTGCTCAACAAAGTCTACGGCCACCTGGACAAGCCAGCCAGCACTGTGAGGATCATGTTTTTTGATTTCTCCAGTGCTTTGGACACCATCCGGCTGGCTCTGCTGGGTGAGAAATTGACAGCAATGCAGGTGGATGCCCCACTGGTGTCCTGGATTGTGGATTATTTGACTGGCAGACCACAGTGCGTGCGCTTGCAGTGCTGTGTGTCGGACAGAGTGATCAGCAACACTGGGGCTCCGCAAGGGACTGTCCTTTCTCCTTTCCTTTTCACTCTCTACACCACTGATTTCAACTACTGCACAGAGACCTGCCACCTCTAGAAATTTTCTGATGACTCTGCAGTGGTTGGACGTATTACTGGTGGTGACGAGAGCAAGTACGGGACAATGGTGGACAACTTTGTCATGTGGAGCAGGAAGAACCACCTACAGCTCAACGTGATGAAGACGAAAGAACTGGTGGCTGATCTGAAGAGAATCAGGGCTCCAGTGAACCCTGTTAACATCCAAGGGGTCAGTGTGGACATGGTGGAGGAATACAAGTACCTGGGGGTGTACTTGGATAATAAACTGGACTGGTCCAAAAACGTGGACACAGTATACAAAAAGGGCCAGAGCCGTCTCTATTTTCAGAGACGGCTGAGGTCCTTCAACATCTGCCGAATGATGCTGCGGATATTCTAGGAGTCTGTGGTGGCCAGTGCCATCCTGTACGCTGTCGTCTGCTGGGGCAGCGGCTTGAGGGTGAAGGACACTAACAGACTCAATAAGATCATCAGGAAGGCTGGCCATGTTGTAGGCATGGAACTGGACTCTCTGACAGTGGTGTTGGAGGACACTGTCAAAAATAAAAACAATCTTAGACCGTCCTTCCCACCCTCTACATGAGGAGCTGATCAGCCACAGGAGCATGTTCAGTAAACAGCTGATTCTTCCACGCTGCACAACTGAGAGACACAGGAAATCATTCCTACCTGTTGTAGTCAAGCTGTACACTGCCACTGTATAACTGTGGTACACTGTCTTACCATGTATACTGTATCCTTAACTCAGGTGCAATATATGTATAAAGGAATCACTGGATATAAAATCACTTCATTTTGCTTTTACTTAAGTTATTGAACTTATTTATATTTATTTTATTTATTCTTTTTTCATACGATTTTATCTTCTATTTTTAGACATGTTTACTACTTCTCTGATTCAGGAGCCTGGTAGCAAAAGGGTACTAAGGCAACTGGATTGTCCATATTTTGGGATACAGGGTACTCGGGCAACTGGACTGTTGATATTTTGGGATACAGGGTACTTAGGCAACTGGATTGTCCATATTTTGGGATACAGGGTACTCAGGCAACTGGATTGTGGACATTTTGGGATACAGGTTACTTAGGCTACTGGATTGTGGACATTTTGGGATACAGGGTACTTAGGCAACTGGATTGTCTATATTTGGGGATGTAGGACACTTAGGCAACTGGATTGTTGATATTTTGGGATACAGGTTACTTAGGCTACTGGATTGTGGACATTTTGGGATACAGAGTACTAAGGCAACTGGACTGTGGATATTTTGGGATGCAGGGTACTTAGGCAACTGGATTGTGGATATTTTGGGATACAGGTTACTTAGGCTACTGGATTGTGGACATTTTGGGATACAGGGTACTTAGGCAACTGGATTGTCTATATTTGGGGATGTAGGACACTTAGGCAACTGGATTGTTGATATTTTGGGATACAGAGTACTAAGGCAACTGGATTGTGGATATTTTGGGATGCAGGGTACTAAGGCAACTGGATTGTGGACATTTTGGGATCTAAGGTACTTAGGCAACTGGATTGTTTATATTTGGGGATGGTGGGCACTTAGGCTACTGGATTGTTGATATTTTGGGATTCAGGGTACTTAGGCTACTGGATTGTGAAGATTTTGGGATGCAGGAACCTAAGGCTACTGGACTGTTATTTTGGGATGCAGGGTACTTCGGCTATTGGATTGTTTATGTTTGGGGATGCAGGGTACTTAGGCAACTGGACTGTTGATATTTTGGGATACAGGGTACTAAGGCAAGTGGATTGTGGATATTTTGGGATGCAGGGTGCTTAGGCTACTGGTTTGTGAGAATTTTGGGATCTAAGGCACTTAGGCAACTGGATTGTTGATATTTTGGGATTCAGGGTACTTAGGCTACTGGATTGTTTCTATTTTGGGTTACAAGCTACTTAGGCTATAGATTGTTGATGTGGGATGTCGGCTACTTTGACTACTCAATTGTTCATATTTTGAGAAAAGTAACTAAATTTGTCAGCAAATGTTGCAGGTTAGCAATTTTTTAAACAACATTATCCCACAGCCACCTCAGGTTTATATCTGAACACAGATATGAATATTTGGAGCACTAAACAGATATTGTGCTACATTACTAGTATGTGTGCTTGTATATCTATTGTACATCCATCCATATTCACAAAACAACATACACTGGTGTGTGAACCGACACAAATCAAGTCATCACACATCCCTCATGTTGTTTTCACTTCCTTTTATGATTTTCTTTCTTCAGATTTTTGAACACAATTGTAAAAAAAGTGTCCAACACATCCTCATCTCTTAAATACAGAAACAATTTTATGCATCTGGACATGAAATCATGAATTACCCAAGCTTTGGGGTTTTGCTGATAAAAGGTTTGTGTGTTTTTGTGTCAAGAATTCGACTGGCAAATTTATTGGCATCCCAAGAAAGTATTTAAAATAAATACAAACAAACAGGTTTCCCCGTTTTCCAGATATGCTATGGTTAACCAAATATTGAGGTTGTACACTTTATCCAAAGACAATATATCTATATATAGACTTGATTAGAGATGAACAACAAGATGATAAACCAAACACATCCAAAATCAGCACAACAAATGGTTGTGGGAGCAAAAAACCTCTTAGTGTCAAGATTTGAATCCTATGCAAGACCACGCACAAATTCCTGATAGGGATAAACAGGAACTGGAAATGTTCTACGCAGAGGAGGGTCCAAGATCTTCTGCAAGTATATCCATCATTGTTAGACAACACAAAAAGTAACTCAGTGCAAAGCAGAGTTATTCTTTCCATCGTGTGGATTTTGGGGTGCCAATAATTTTGGAAACAAGCATTTTAGCTTGATCCTGGAGAGACAATAGATTATGCAAAGTGGCGCTTGGTGATATGATGTTATGAGTGCATCATCTCATCTCATTATCTGTAGCCGCTTTATCCTGTTCTACAGGGTGGCAGGCAAGCTGGAGCCTATCCCAGCTGACTACGGGCGAAAGGCGGGGTACACCCTGGACAAGTCGCCAGGCCATCACAGGGCTGACACATAGACACAGACAACCATTCACATTCACACCTACGCTCAATTTAGAGTCACCAGTTAACCTAACCTGCATGTCTTTGGACTGTGGGGGAAACCGGAGCACCCGGAGGAAACCCACGCGGACACGGGGAGAACATGCAAACTCCGCACAGAAAGGCTCTCGTCGGCCACAGGGCTCGAACCCGGACCTTCTTTCTGTGAGGCGACAGCGTTAACCACTACACTACCATTCCGCCCCTGAGTGCATCATGTTAAGGATTATATTATAACATGACATGAAAGTGTTCATGGTTTATTATACAGGGACAGTACTCTCCAAAACTATTGCCCCCCCGTAAAGATTAGCAAAAACGGTTAGGGGAAAAAAAAAAATCCACCGTTTGGTGAAGTCGCTTCATCTCGCACTGAAAAAATGAGAGAAATCCAAACTTTAATTGAAAACTTTATTTAGAGAAAAACAAATCCCTCATCAAGAAAATCATTTCCAACAAACACACGTGCCGCTATTATTGGCACCCCTGCATTTAATACTTTGTACAGCCTCTTGTGCCAGTAAAACAGCACTGAGTCTCCTGTAACATTTCATAAGGTTGGAGATACAGAGCAGGGGATCTGAGACCATTCCTCTTTACACAATCTCTCCAGATTATCCAGGGTCCTCGGCCCTCTCTTGTGGTCTCTGCTCTTCAGGTTTTCACTGGGGTTCAGGTCAGGGGACTGACATCACCAGGGCAGAAGTTTGATTCTGTGCTCAGTGAACCATTTTAGTGTTGATTTGGACATCTGATCATTGTCCTGCTGGAAGATCCAATCACGACCCAGTTTTAGTTTCCTGGCAGAGGCAGCCAGATTCTGACTTAAAATGTTCTGGTATTTCATGGAGTCCATGATGCCATGTACCCTAACAAGGTTTCAGGGCCTTTGGAAGAAAAACAGCCTCAAAACATCACAGAGCCTCCACCATATTTTACAGTTGGGATCAGGTTCTTTTCATTATCGCCGCCTTTCCTTTTACACCAAACCCACCTTGAGTGTTTATTGCCAAAAAGCTCCTTTTTTTGTTCCATCAGACCAGAGAACACTGTTCCAGTCCAAGTTGTCATAGCGTTTCACAAACTTCAAGTACTTGTTTGTGGTTAACTGACAGAAAAGGCTTTTTTTTCTGGCACCTTCCAATTACTCTGTTGGCATGGAGGTGGCATCTGATGGCAGTTTTGGAGACTTGGAAACCCCAAGAGTTTACTTTTTTCTTGTAATTCACCAACACTGATACTTTTGCCTCTCTTACTTTCCTCCTTACTGTCAAATCAAACCAAAGTCCTTCCCACACCATGTGGCGCATAGGGCGGTGCCGATCTCCATTTCCGTAGCCCTCGGCCTCTCACCTGTAACATAGCTAGGGTCACAGTGGGGGGCTAGTCCTCTGGTAACCGCGAGAGTTTGACTCCCCACTCGCATCTGTATTGCAGCGTGCCTTGCCAGACGGCAGTAGGTACCATTTTTATGATGGTCTTTGGTATGACCCGACCCTGAGTAGAACTCACGATCTCCTGATTGAGAGGTGGACACGCTAACCACTAGGCCAGCTTGCATGGGGGCAAAATAAGCTTGGCTCCTCTTCTAGGCAAGTTTGTACCAGTTCCAGTTGGTGTCCTAATGGTAGAAATGGACATTTTCAGTTGAGTAGCTTTTTTTTTTACCATTCCCAGACTTATGAAGGTCAACACAGTACTTCTTGATTACTATGTACCTGGATGACTGAGATTCATCACAGATATGTTTCTACGCACTTTGGGATGAAATCCCTATGAGAGGACTTCCAGAAAACTGGCAGACATCTTAGCCAGAGAGGATCGTTCATTTTTGTCAACCTGGAACGACCATCATTGAACAGAGGTGGGTGTCTATGACATCTTTGATCAGCCACCTACAATGCAGCCATCAGCATTCTGATTCGGATTCTATGATGATCCACGAGAGGATAAATACTGGATACTCCCTATTAGTCAGACAGAACTGAGGATGCCTTTAGGATGAGAGGCGAAACATTTTCAAGAATCTTCAAGCAAGTCCAGTTGCTCTCTTCAACCAACCACAGATTACTATGTACCTGGATGACTGAGATTCATCACAGATACACTACTTCTTGCTCATTTGGTTTGTCTGTTCTCTTATGGTTCCAACGTTGATGGATGACTAAGGGAATTCGGCCTCTGTGTCGCCTCATATTTGTTCTCCAGTGAATCAGGAAGTCATGGATTGAAAGTTACAGCTTGAAAGTTCCTACACGCTCCAATCACCTCATCAAAACGTCCAGTTACATTGCGTTCACTAGAATTTCTGGGTGTGCCGGAATTTTTCTTATTTTTTCAGCGCGAGACGAAGCAACTTCATCTCACAAAAGGTGGATTTTTTTTCTTTTCCTTTTTACTCATCTTGATCAGGGGCGCCCATAATCGTGGCAGGCTCTGTCGATGTGTCCTTGATAGAAAGCATGACCAACATTCTCTTGCGCATTTAATTTAATGAATATTTGGGCCATCTTGAACAAAGAGTGCCAATAATTCTGGAAGACGAGATTAGAATGCAGTAATTTCTGTGATTCATTTGTGAAAAAGCACATAGGTGTTAAATCCACACCCAGTGCAAACAACAGATGAGTCGCACAGGATGCGTGCGCACACAATACAACAAAACAAGAGGTCATATGTTCACACGGAGCCTCGGTGAATGGTGAGCGAGGTGTTTCGCGCTTGCTGGGTTTTTTTTGGTCCGTCTCCTGAACGCTGACACGCAAAAATCGACCTGTTTGACGTCGTTTCCTCACTTCGAAGCCACACTCTTGGCTTTCACGCTTGACAGGTTGTTATCTGACATTCTTCATGTGAGGGCAAGTGTAGGCGGTTGTAGATTCGTAGGCAGCTCTGCATGCTTGTGTGTGTGTGTGTGGGCGATATTCAAGGGATTTCATAGTTTTGGTTTTGGCACCCAAGTGTATGTTCAAGCACACAGTATGTTCAGTAAATCAGCTGAAACAATATCATTTTGTGAACAGACACTCCTCCTGCATGGACGAGCGCGTGTGTGTTTTGCTGCAAAGTTCGAGTGCTCTAATTTACCTCTCACTCGAGCAGACACTGAAGTAGGAGTGTGTGTTGCTGGTATGAGTGCATCCACTCCTTTATAACTTCCTGACTAAATATCAAAGCATTATTCACGCATTCTTGGTTCCGATTGGTCAGAAATGGACGGGTGTTGATTCGGCTTCTCGAACAGCAGCTCCATCTGCAAGGTTTATATTAACTGCTCTCGTCCTAATAGGTTCGTGTTTCGGTATTGATGATGATTAAACATAACTGCAGCTCAGATCTACACCCTGGATCTTATCTGGAAAAAGTGAACATGCTACGGTATATTCTGCACATGATAAGTTCCATGCTCATGCTGCTTGAACAATAAACCCCATATTTATTCCTATTTTTGCATGAGAAAGCGGTGTTTTTTGGTGTTTAAAGCGGCGATTCGTCCCTCAGCTCCTACACAAGCAGTCCGTCACAAATCTGTTTACTAGCAGACAGCCTGAGCAGGATTAGTGGGATGAATTCCTGCATCGACGCTCTGTAATTATCTTTCTAAAAATGCAAACGTAAAGCAGGCACCATAGGTGTGTGTGTGTGAGAGAGAGAGAGAGAGAGAGAGAGAAAATGTGACAGCGGTGTAAAACAAACAGGGTGTGAAAGATGACTCATCAGTTTTTCGGAGCTGTGAAGCTCATCCGCTTTTCCTCCACGCCCACACACACAGTACCAAAAGCCTTTTTTTGACTGGCTTGAGAGACATGCTACCGTACATTCTCTCTCTCGCTCTCTCTCTCTCTCACACACAATCTTTCTTTCCTTCTTTTAGTTGCTCCCTCACTCGTCTCCTTTTGTTTTGTTCTTTTCATCATTTCTCACTTGTACGGTCTCGTTTTTCCGTCCTTCCCTCTGCTCTGCGTTTCATTTTCTCGTTCTCTAGCGTTCCTTAATCTTCTTGCCTCTGCTTTACCTCTACACTCATTTTTGCATCTTCGCTCATTCATTCCTGTCACTTTTCCTCTCATTTCATCAGCCTTCCATCTCACACTCTTGGATTTGCTTCCTGTCTCTCTCTCTCTAAGACATGCATCTTCACAAATGCTTCTATTTGGATTACAGTCAATTACGTTACTGATACTTAGCCGACGCTCTTATCCAGAGCGACATACAACATATCCAGAGCAGCCTGGGGAGCAGTTAGGGGGGTAGGTGCCTTGCTCAAGGGCACTTCAGCCATTCTGGGTCATCTAGGGAATCAAACCGGCGACCTTTTGGTCGCAAAGCTGCTTCTTTAACCACTAGGCCGTGGCCCAATTACTAATAATGGCAGGGGGGAACAAACCCAACAAAATGATCTTAGCTTGGTAGGAAGGTCGCGTGTCCGATTTGAAAAATGTGATATACATTCAGCACAAAGTACTCAAACGCTACAAATAACCAATATTAGTGCTTTGCCAAAAAAAAAAAGCTGTTCCTGGCAATTCTAATCTCCAGCGAAAAGTCATTCGCAATTTGCAGTTCAATTTTAGTGCATTTATCCTGCCAAATCCAAAGGATATGATGGACTCGCAATTTTAAAACCTGCTATTCATTTTCAACGGGATTCAAATCAAGGAGATTGGCTCGACCACGCAAGGCCTTCTTGACTTATTTCAGGGTCGCTGTCTTGGTGAAACGTCTTCTCATGGACGATGAGATTCAATCCTCCTCTAATATTTCCTTGCACAATGGCAGGGAGCAAGAGGGATCCGGGGGGGTTCTAGCCCAGTGGCCGACGGGGGCCTTTCTGTGTGGAGTTTGCATGTTCTCCCCGTGGGTTGCCTCCACAGTCCAAAGACATGCAGGTTAGGTTCACTGGTGGTTCTAAATTGACCATAGGTGTGAATGGTTGGTTGCCTCTGTGTGTCAGCCCTGCGATGACCTGGCGACTTGTCCAGAGTGTACCCCACCTCTCGCCCATAGTCAGCTGGGATAGGCTCCAGCTTGCCCACAACCCTGCACAGGATAAGCGGTTACAGGCAACGGATGGACGGACAATGGCAGGGATGTGCAAATCTCCACTACTGTGCAGCACCATATCATGATGCCCCCACCACCGTGCTTCACTGCGGATTTGGTCTTCTCGGAATCATATGCGCAACGCTTCTTTCTCTGAAACATGAAAAGCTGAATTATTACAAAGTTCTTGATATTTCTATTTCACCAAAGCAGATAATTCCGAAAGAGTTCTGAGCTCTGTGCTTCTTTTTTAGCAGAGAAACTTGTTTTTTTTTTTGGGATGTGGTGTACAAATAGAGAGGGATGACTGTAGTACAGTTCATTGATTATTGTTACCTCCGCCAAGGAGGTTATGTTTTCAGTAGCGTTGGTTTGTTTGTTTGTCTGTTAGCAACATTACGGAAAAAGTTATGAACGGATTGCTCTGAAATTTTTTCCAGAGGCGGGACTGGGTACAAGTAACAATCCATTAAATTTTGGCGGTGATCCAGATCACCGTCTGGATCCCGGAATTTTTTAAAGGATTCTTGGCGGAGGTCTGCGCTCTCCGAGTGCTTTTCTAGTTCTTTATGTAACCGTTGCTCCTGCTGCTTTCAGGTTGTCCTGCAACTCATTTCAAGTGACTGCTGAAATCTCGCTTACATTTCTGATCATTAATCTGAAACCTTGCATGACCTACCAACCTGAGGACAGTTATACCGCTTTTCGTCCAACGGGGAACGCGTTTTGTTCTTGCACCAGATTTTGAACCGTTTGGAGCATTTTGACCAAAAATAAATTGGTTCAGAACCTGAAAAGTTGATTCCCAGCTGGAACTGAAATGCAGCTGGGTTTTCCAGCGCAAACCATGTTGACAGCAGTGGGCATGTCATTAGCTTGGAGAGGAAGAAGTGGAGCACAGCACAGCAATGGAGAAAACAATGGAAAAGGATACATCTTCAGGAAAAATGCACCGAAAACAAATATCTACAATAACAGAACAAAAGCTCACAGGCTATCAATGTGGTCCACTTTCTTCAGAGGACTGTTTACTCCCGTTGTGAATCGTGGCATGCCCTCCGTTCATGATGCATCCCGGATTACTACAATTCCACTCAACACTGGTGAAAACGTGGATTGGTTCACTCGCTAGCACCAAGGTTCAAAGAATCCTGAACGGAACCGGTCCAAGAACCCGTTCCCTGTTGGTCAAAAAGGGGTAGGAGTCATGGTTCCATCACCGACAGTTACGTTTAAGGTCTTCGCCAGGGTGATGTAGCTGCTTTTTTTTTTTATTCCAGCGTAGGTGGCGTGACAATAGTGACTCCAGTAAAATGCGAAACTTTCATACTGGACTTCTTTTGCATATAACAAACCCTGAAGGTAGCAGGTTGTCAGTGAGGCGTACTCTCACACACACACACAAAACACCCAAACATCTCACATACACACTGTAGAGACTTTAGACCTTCTGGGGGGGGGGGGGGGGGGGGGGACAACGAAACTATTGCTTGGTCTTAGAACAGTGAAGGAAATATTTGCTCATTGGAGAACAAATGACATCATCGACATACTGCTTTAACTTTCTGAACTGCTTCCACTGGAGAAATTTCCACTCTTGCTGCAATAAAGAGCAACACCTCCAGTGGCACGAGCTCTTTGTCTTTCACAAGCTCTTTGTGTGCTCTGTGTGCACGCGTGTGTGTGAAGCCATTCATTCTCCAGCGCCCCGGCCGCATCCCAACAGCTGGCCGGGGATTCATCCTGATTAATGAAATAACAGATCTGGAACACGGAGTAATTTATAGGCCGACATACAGATATTCTGACCCAAAAAAAAAAAAAAGAAAAAAAAGGAAGCGCTACTAGCCTACTTGGAGGCAGTTGCCATGGTTACTAAGAGACTGAATGAGAGAAAAGGGAGGGTTAGAGGGAGGGAGGGAAGATCCTATGCAAATTCGTCAGTGAACTTTTCCTTTGTCTTGTCAAGAAAAGAAAGATGATGACGAGGCTCTCCACAAGTAGTCGGAAACATGCCAAGTGGAACGGTTCTCCAAGCCAAGCGTCAGTGTGTGTAAACTAATAACACAGACCCAAACAGGGCTGGAGTGTTGAAGCTGCGCCGCTTGCACCCAAGTTGCATCACACCGATCGATATACCTTTTACTATTGCACCACAGTGCTCGTGGAAAAATCATGGAGAAGATCTCGAAATTCTAACCACATTCACATCAAAGCGGTTTAGAATATTAGTAATTATCCTATCCACATTTATTGGATATGAGCAGTCGTGTGCTCTGATTGGCTACTCTACGACCAAGATGTTCATACACCATGAGTAGGGAAAAACAAAATGGCAGAGCACATTGCTGAAGCAACCGAGGACAAAATAATAACTACTCAAAAACAAAACCCCAACAAAATATGGGATAAAAGTATTTGATGGTAAAAACATATCTTTTTAAAAATTATTTTTCAAGAATTATTATAGCATTTTTCACAAATTGCTACTGTCATTTCACTGGTTTGTTTAAATTCTAAGAAATCATTGTCGGACTCTCTCTCATCGGACATGGATTTTAGCCAACTATCAGCTCATGTACAGTGGTGCTTGAAAGTTTGTGAACCCTTTAAAATTTTCAATATTTCTACATAAATATGACCTAAAACAACATCAGATTTTCACACAAGTCCTAAAAGTAGATAAAGAGAACCCAGTTAAACAAAAGAGACAAAAATATTATACTTGGTCATTTATTTATTAAGGGAAATGATCCAATATTACATATCTGTGAGTGGCAAAAGTATGTGAACCTCGAGGATTAGCAGTTAATTTGAAGGTGAAATTAGAGTCAGGTGTTTTCAATCAATGGGATGACAATCAGGTGTGAGTGGGCACCCTGTTTTATTTAAAGAACAGGGATCTATCAAAGTCTGATCTTCACAACACGTTTGTGGAAGTGTATCACGGCACGAACAAAGGAGATTTTTGAGGACCTCAGAAAAAGCGTTGTTGATGCTCATCAGGCTGGAAAAGGTTACAAAACCATCTCTAAAGAGTTTGGACTCCACCAATCCACAGTCAGACAGATTGTGTACAAATGGAGGAAATTCAAGACCATTGTTAACCTCCCCAGGAGTGGTCGACCAACAAAGATCACTCTAAGAGCAAGGCGTGTAATAGTCGGCGAGGTCACAAAGGACCCCAGGGTAACTTCTAAGCAACTGAAGGCCTCTCTCACATTGGCTAATGTTCATGAGTCCACCATCAGGAGAACACTGAACAACAAATGGTGTGCATGGCAGGGTTGCAAGGAGAAAGCCACTTCTCTCCAAAAAGAACATTGCTGTTCGTCCGCAGTTTGCTAAAGATCATGTGGACAAGCCAGAAGGCTATTGGAAAAATGTTTTGTGGATGGATGAGACCAAAATAGAACTTTTTGGTTTAAATGAGAAGCATTATGTTTGCAGAAAGGAAAAACACTGCATTTCAGCATAAGAACCTTATCCCATCTGTGAAACATGGTGGTGGTAGTATCATGGTTTGGGCCTGTTTTGCTGCATCTGGGCCAGGACGGCTTGCCATCATTGATGGAACAATGAATTCTGAATTATACCAGCGAATTCTAAAGGAAAACGTCAGGACATCTGTCCATGAACTGAATCTCAAGAGAAGGTGGGTCATGCAGCAAGACAACGACCCTAAGCACACAAGTCATTCTACCAAAGAATGGTTAAAGAAGAATAAAGTTAATGTTTTGGAATGGCCAAGTCAAAGACCTGACCTTAACCCAATCGAAATGTTGTGGAAGGACCTGAAGCGAGCAGTTCATGTGAGGAAACCCACCAACATCCCAGAGTTGAAGCTGTTCTGTACGGAGGAATGGGCTAAAATTCCTCCAAGCCGGTGTGCAGGACTGATCAACAGTTACTGCAAATGTTTAGTTGCAGTTATTGCTGCACAAGGGGGTCACACCAGATACTGAAAGCAAAGGTTCACATACTTTTGCCACTCACAGATATGTAATATTGGATCATTTTCCTCAGTAAATAAATCAAGTATAATATTTTTGTCTCATTTGTTTAACTGGGTTCTCTTTATCTACTTTTAGGACTTGTGTGAAAATCTGATGTTTTAGGTCCTATTTATGCAGAAATATTGAAAATTCTCAAGGGTTCACAAACCTTCAAGCACCACTGTACGACTCAATTTTGAGGAATAACTAAATTATTATACATACAGGAAACTTTTTCGATGGAATAAAAACCATGTGTTCTCGTCCCTTCGAGCAGTTTTCATTCATTTGGTACGACAGCATGCAATATTGTTAGCATATCGCTTATCCTATGTGTATGACATCACTCTACCCAAAGGAGAATGAGCATTGAATATGGTTTAAAATATTGCATGGTTGTCAAGACAACATGACCTCACACGTCGGAGCTGATCCAAATATTCAATGAGAGTTTTCTGTTGTGCATGCCCGCAAGCATTTCTTTGTTCGCTGGGAAAGAGAAAGATGCGTTGAACACCCAAAAAGCTACCAAAACTTCATTAGATATTCACAAGAGAAAAACATACCAACGGACATCGAAAAACTGGAAAAGAGGCTTCGACTCGTTCAATATCGTGCTAGCTGAATGGAATACATCTGATATAGCATGAAAAAGCCAGCCAATATTATTTTAAAATATAGCACAGCACTCAGTTCTGATTGGTCGGGAGGTGTTGAATAATCATCCAAATCTAAATATTTAAATGAAGTAAAAGCATATGAAGTAAAACCAGTGTGTTGCCCAATCCCTTGTTTTGTTTCCTGGAAGCTTAGCCTTTTAGCCTGTAACCACAAGGCTAAAATGTGGTTGGTTGTGTAATCAGTATATGATCATGTCAGTAAGTCAGTACTGTTTTTCGGCTTTGAGCTTTAGTGTTCTGTGATCACGTTGCATTTTAAAAATATTCCTTGACCCAAGACTGTGAGGATCGTGGAAATTTTTCTTGAAGATTTTTCATCCTGGAGATAGGTGGATAGATTGATGATTGTTGTCTTGTTAAAGGATACAAGTAAAAGAGGTACAATCAAAAACCATGGGGGGTACAAACTTTTATTCTCAACTGTTTGAGAGTGAAGGTAAGGTCGAAATTAGGGAAGACATGGGGTCAAATAAGGATCAGGCTCTCTGTTGGTTGTATCACATCATCATCTGATGTTGTTTTCATTCAAGGGCATTGCCAGTCAAAATATCTGAAATGTTTTGGTTAAAAAATTGAAACCCTTTGAGATTCTTGAGTTCGGCTTGAGAAGGAAACAGACCTTCATCACTCTGAAGACAATCTTGTAATTAATACTACACTATGAACGTACCCAATTTATCAAATGCTCTTTCCTGGAATAAAGCCCTCGTTTTGAGGATCGTCAGTAATTTCGTGAAGGTTTTCGAGGAAGTTTAACGTGGAAGGTGAACAGGATTTCTCCACGTTCTTGCCTGTAACAGAGTGGCGACGTGTCGTCTGCATAGAGTTGATCAGGAATGTTGTCCAACTCTTCTGCTCTAACTGTGCGAGCTAGAACATGCTTTCATTTCCCAAAGATGTTCAAGTCCCGAGTACGCAGGCCATGGAGGTACTGGGAACTGTTGAGTGAACAAGAAGAGCAGAAAGCGTGGATTCTACAGAAGATTAAGATCGGAGATGTGGAGGAGTGTGTCGTGGTGCTGAGAGGTCAGCTGATTGCTGATATTGGACTCCTATCACAAGGGTTCGCCGAGGAACCGTGCTGCCTCAAACGCCCCGGAATGGTGTTTGGTCCAGAAATGGATGTTCATGACTCCATTTCAACGCTTGATTCAAATTTATTTGGAAGTCTTTAATTTTTTTGGCTTACCTTGACCATGCGTCTTGGTTATCAAAGAGTTTTCCTACATTTCCATGTCCGGAATTCCCACTTGGAAAGTCAGGAAAGTTTCCTCAACACATGACGTCATGGCCGCTTCCACCATCCCACCAGTTTCCAGACATCTCCAGCAAAAAGTTGCTTGCAATTTGCAGCACTGTGATTCAATTTTGGTGCATTTATCCTGGCAAAACCAAAGGACACAGTGGACTTGCACTTTTAAAACCCGCAATTCATTTTCAATGGAATTTAAAAGATAATAATAATCAAGGAGCCTGGCTTGAGTTATTTCAGGATCGTTGTCTTGGTGAAACATCTTCTCATGGACGATGAGGTTCAATTCTCCTCAAATAATTCCTGGTACAAATAGGAGGGATGTGCAAATCTCCACGACTGTGCAGCACCATATCATGATGCTCCCACCACCATGCTTCTTCGCGTCATATCGACATGGCCGCTCCCACCATCAACAGTACATAAAACATCATTTTTCGAGTTTATAACGGCGCTTACTTTAACTCAGCCAAAACACACGTTAAAATGACGCAATTCCGACTTCCCACTTCCGAGTTAAATCAAAATGCATGGCGGAAAAAAGTTTGAGCAGGATTTAAAAAGTCAGTTTGACTTTGAAATGAAAAGGTGAGAAGATTTTAAATGACAAATCTGCTCACTTTTCTTTTTTCTGAGGGATAAGTGACACAAAAGGGTTAATGGAAGTTCGACAGTCATGGAAAATTAAAACAGTTGGCTTTGCCACCTTTCGTTTTTTCAAGGACATGTACAGTATGCTGAGGACTTGATTGGCACATAGTAATTTTACTACATTTAGCCTTCCCCTCACCAAGTGGAAATTATTATAATAATTATTCATGTCAAGTGGAGGAAGGGGTCACTATTTCATTTTGAAAGGAATTTCCAGCATGAAAATGTCTTCAAGACCATTAAAAAAAAATCCACTCCACTGGTACTGTGGATTTATAATCAGGGTGAGTGGGAGGAGCCAGTGAGGCTGCTAGGGGTGGAACACTAGAGATCGGGGAACCCCCACCCCACATAAACACACGCAACACAATCAAATCACATGGGAAAATTAATCATCTTTAAAAATCATGCGGAAAATGTTTTTGTGAAAATTAATGAATTGTGAAAAACCACAACTGAAAATAATTCATGTTTCTTTTAAAAAGAGAAAATAAAAATAATGTGCTACACATGGAAAAAATATGAATAAGATATGGGGAAAAAAGATAAAAACAGAAAAAAAACCCTATGTGGAAAAAGAAGCATAAAAAACCCCACATGATAAACAAATTATCAAAAAAATCCTGAGAAAATATAATTAATCATATTCAAAAAAAATAAATAAAATCACTTAAACCAAATAAGTGAGAAAATAAAAACAAATGAAAATAAAGGAATTGTGAAAAACCAGAACTGAAAATAATTCATTTTTTTTTAAAGAGAAAATAAAAGTATGTGCTACATGTGGAAAAAATATGAAAATAAGATATGAAAAAAAATCATAAAAAATAAAAAATAAGCATAAAAACATGAAAAACTGTAAAAAAAAAAAAAAAAAAAAATCCTGTGAAAATAAATCAATGTTAAAATCAGCAAACAAAATCATTTTAAAAACCAATAAGTAGTGAGAAAATGAAAATAAATGAACTGTGAAAAACGACAACTGAAAATTTTTTTTAAAAGAGGGAAAAATATGAAAAGATATGAAAAAATCAAAAACAGAAATAAAAAAATGCGATGTGGAAAAACAAGCATAAAAAACCATGAAAAACAAATTGTAAAAAAAAAATACTGAGAAAAAAAATCATTTTAAAAACCAATAATAACTGAAAAACTTTTTTTTAAAAAGAGAAAAAAGTAATGTGCTACATGTGGAAAAAATATGAAAAGATATAAAAAAAAAAACTGTGGAAAAAGAAGCATAAAAAAAAATTGTAAAAAAAAAAAAATCCTGTGAAAATCACCAAACAAAATCATTTTAAAAAACAATAATAAGTGAGAAAATGAAAATAAATGAACTGTGAAAACCCACAACTGAAAATTCTTTTTCTTTTAAAAAGAGAAAAAAATTATGCACTACATGTGGATAAAATATGAAAATAAGATATGAAAAAATCATAAAAACAGAAATTAAAAAACTGTGGAAAAAGAAGCATAAAAACCCACACGAAAAACAAATTGTCAAAAATAATCCTGTGAAAATAATCATATTAAAATAAGAATATAAAATCATTTTAAAAACCAATCATAAGTGAGCAAATAAAAACGAATGAAAATCAATGAATCATTATTTAAAAAAAACCAAACAAACAGAAAATAAATCATGTGAGAAAGTGAAAACTGACCGCATGTGGAAGTGGATGAAACCTCAACCATACTGCCCAAGGTGGAGTAAAATAACGCTGTTTATACGACAACTTGAACAAATTTATTGTTCCTTCCAGCTGACTACGGGTGAAAGGCGGGGTACACCCTGGACAAGTCGCCAGGTCATCACAGGGCTGACACATTGACACAGACAACCATTCACACTCACATTCACACCTACGCTCAATTTAGAGTCACCAGTTAACCTAACCACCTCCAGCTTGCCTGCGACCCTGTAGAACAGGATAAAGCGGCTAGAGATAATGAGATGAGATGTTCCTTCCAAAGAAAAGATGGATTACATCATGTTCCCATGAAAAGGGATTGATTTATAAAAGGAGTCGATGTAAAGGTGAGGAGTGTTTTTAGGTTAAAAATAGAATTGAGCAAGCAAACACCCCCACCCCACCCCACCAGCGTCACTTGAACCCCACACGGGTTTCCCCTGTGAAAGGCCGAGGTGTTCTCCACTTCTGACAGGCCTTAATGATGCCCACATGATGATTCACAGCTCATCACCTCATGCACAAACTGGTGCATAGTGAAAGATGTGTGGTTCGGTCGGGTCTGGATAAGAACGCCCCGTTCGTGTCCTGTTCAAATTAAATATGAAGCAAAAGAACGAAGTCATTTAAAAAAAAAAAAAAATTACCTGAGTGACCTGAATATTATCCAAGACCAAACGCAGAGACAAAGCTGGACAGATTCGGTTTCAGGAAGGTGTCACAGTCTCTATCGCCCTCCTGTGGTGACAGTACACCTTACACATCTGGGTCGGCTTTACAGTGGTTTTGTTCAGCACAGTGGCGGCTCCTGAATTTTTTTTTCAGGGGGGGGCAATTTTCCCCCGTTATGTCTACACGGACCATAAATGTCCACAGGACTGACCTAGGTAGCAAGTCAATAGTCAACCAAACCCAGAAAAACACCACGGTGACTGGAGCCCTCAGTTTCGTCTTTGCCTCGTAGAGCTAACTCGAACACTCCACAAAATTTCACGCGTTGGATGAGCCGGTTTAATATGTGCCTGTTCTTGCTCACCTCATCGTTGTGGCGGCGAACTGCTAGCCTGTAGCCCTCATCCGGTTGTGTAGCGATGTTCACTCTCCCAAAAGCCGAAAATTTCAGGCAGCTGCCCATGTGAATCTTTGATGACTCATGTTTTTTTATTTTCTCCGACAAATGATGCATGTCCGAAACTCCAGTGTTGTCCGTGGAGCCACCTCCAGGGTGGAAAAGTAAGCAGGGGGAGCAGAAAACCGCTGAGGCGTCCTCGCAGCCAGCTCGCCAGGATTTGCGCTGGGACCATGTTGAAGTAAAACCTCGAGTATATGATTTCCCCCCCTTGTCGAAATTTGTTTTATGTTTAGATTTGGTCGAGGGGGTCCAGCTTGTTTTGTTGCCAATTTAGCTCGATTTGATCGCTGACTAAATGGAACTTCTTTTAAGGACCGCACTGAATTGCTTTCCGCATCCATCTCACCTCAGAAACTGAGCGGATCGAACGCAACTTTGCCGCGCTTCGCAGTGACATAAGCACGTTAGGGCACACCCCCCCGGAACCCATAGAGATTGCATTGAAGTGTCAGTCAGGAGAAAAAACATATATTAACATGGGACTCTATCAGTGAACTCTTGGGCGATTTTCAGCGTGACTGAAATCGCCCCAAAAGGGGCGGTACTCTAGAAGCAAGACCACCCTGATTGGACAATGATACCCAGAGACAGATTAAAATGGCCTTGAGCAGCGCTGGTGAAAGTTTGTTTTAAAAAAAGAAAAAAAACTTTTTTTTTCTTCGTTTTGGCAGTGCGTCGCCCAATCGCCCTTATGCACCAGCCGCCCTTGGTTCAGCATCAAAGCCTCGTCATTTATATAAAAAAAAAAAAAAAAAAAAAGCACAATTTGATTCTCTTAATGGGGCGGCATGGTGGTGTAGTGGTTAGCGCTGTCGCCTCACAGCAAGAAGGTCCGGGTTCGAGCCCCGTGTCCGCGAGGGCCTTTCTGTGTGGAGTTTGCATGTTCTCCCCGTGTCCACGTGGGTTTCCTCCGGGTGCTCCGGTTTCCCCCACAGTCCAAAGACATGCAGGTTAGGTTAACTGGTGACTCTAAATTGACCGTAGGTGTGACTGTGAATGGTTGTCTGTGTCTATGTGTCAGCCCTGCGATGACCTGGTGACTTGTCCAGGGTGTACCCCGCCTTTCGCTCGTAGTCAGCTGGGATAGGCTCCAGCTTGCCTGCAACCCTGTAGAACAGGATAAAGCGGCTAGAGATAATGAGATGAGATGATTCTCTTAAACAAGTGTGTTTCATAGCTTATAGTTTATGATAGTACACGATAAACACTAACTGATCTGATCCCCCCCCAATCACCTGTTAGTTCAACCAATATTACAAAACTGCTGAAAATTCTCACACCCGGGCTGCGGTTGTGGGAAGTTAGGATGATTCTAAGGGCCCAGCGTTGACCGAGGGCCCTCAGAGGACAATATTAATATCATCATTACCATGTCTAAGTTAATTTTTTTTTTTAATTTATAATTTTGTCTCTTAAAATGAGCAAATACAGCAACCTTCTGGTTCGTTTTTCCATTTTACGCAAAATTATTAGAATCGTCAGTCTTTATATTTCACCCCTCTCTCTATTCATTACATGGTACAGTGTTGTGTAGGCGGAGCCAGAGCGTGACATGATGTTCGGTTTGTTGCTTTCCAATCCGGCACTAACGTTAGCTGCGCACAGTACAAGCAGAATTGATGGTGAACCATCAGTACATTGACACCATCATGATGAAGTCGGGTTACCAGAAACAATATTATATTCTTTCATCGGGCCCAAAACTTCTCGTGGCGCCGCTGTTCACACCATCTGACTCAAACTTACTCAGCAAAGAGGAGGAGGTGAAAAACGATTTGATCAATAAGTGAAAATTCCTTCGATTTTGGCTCAAAGTTGAGTGAAACAGTGGCTTTGAAAAATGTTGATCCCGCCGATCATCTTGAGATGCCTCTAGAACTTGACTCGAGTCCGTCTGCACCGTTATACAGCTGTTATCTCAATCAGCGAATCCCTTGATGCATCAAATCATGCAGATACAAATCAAGAGCTTCAGGTTCATGGTCACAATGTTCAAACATCAGAATGGGAAAAATTGTGATCTCAAAGTGTGACTTTCGCTGTGTCGGATGGACTAGTCTGAGTATTTCAGAACCTGCTGATCTCCTGGGGTTTTCACACACACACACAACAGTCTCGAGAGTTTACACTCTATGAATGGTGTGAAAAACAAAAAACAATCAATCAAGCGAGTGAATGAGAGTTCTGTGGATGGAAACAAACGCCTTGTTGATAAGAGAAGTCAGAGGAAAATGGCCAGATTGAGCAGTTCGAGCTGCCAGGAAGGATATAACAACTCATATAATCACTCTTTACAGCCGTGGTGAGCAGAAAAGCATCTCAGCATGCAACAGCAGACCACACTGAGTTCCACTCCTGCTGGTTTACGGTTATTTAGCACAAGTTCTAAAGTCTCTTAAGTTCTTTAGCACAAGAACACGTAATCTTGATTATGAATACTTACTGATCATGTTTAAAAGATGGTTTGATGGATTTTTTTTTTTAATGAAAGTTGCCGAGATTCCGATCGTCTGTCCCCTGTCCGCTATCTTGAAACCGCTGTGTTCGATGAAACCTGTATGTTAGTCACCAATCCTCCCTCCAAATTATTTAACACAGCATGAACCCTGACACAGTACACCGCTACAGCCAACTTCCAGGCTCGTTTTGTCTTAAGTGTTAAGCTTAAATTAGATCATATTTATTATTTACAATTTGCTAAAGATAATTCCCATTCGTTCTAGGATACTTTAGTGGAAGTTTCTTTCGTTTGTTTGTTTACACATCCCAACTGTTGATTACTAAGGAGACATGATTCTTATTTTTCCTCAATGAAATTGGTCTTTTTTCAGTTAAAGACTGAAGCTTTATTAGTCAAATACATATGAAAACCGTAATACGTGATATCAAATGGACTTTTAATAATTTGAGTACGTTTTTAGGAATAGATTCTGCTCTTAGTCGGCAAAACACAGGTTGTCAAGCAGAGCAAGAGACATAATCCTCCGGTTAATTAATTCGGCAAACGCGTAATTCTCGACAATCATTTGAATTTGTGATATGATCACAAGTGACTGAAGTTATCTATGAAGGTGCCCACAGTTCAAGGTTTATTATGGCTTAACTACAAATATCCAAAGACACCAAAGAATCGGATTTTCAGTCCACGTTTCAGGGATCAACAACCGATCCTTAACATGCCCAGCAGCAGAAATTCCAGCTTCCGGTCCCTAAGCAATCATCGTTTATCAAGATGAGTATTTTTTGGTTATTGTGACCATAATCCAGAGTTGTGTTAAGAGACTTTAGAACTTGTGCTAAATAACCGGATACCATAAGTGGACCTGCAGCAGCATATGAACGCTTGTTTAGAATTTTCTATATTTCTGCACAAATATGACCTTCAAAAACCTATTTTCACCCAAGTCCTAAAAGTAGATAAAAAGAACCTGATTAAACAAAATGAGTCACTTTTGGGGAAACCCACCAACATCGCAGGGGAATGAGCTAAAATTTCTCCATGTAGATTTGCAGAACTGATCTACAGTTACTGGAAATGTTTAGTCGCAGTTACTGCTGGATAATGGGAGGGAGGGGTCACACCACAGACTGAAAGCAAAAGGCTCACATATTTTCAACCAAGTGTAATATTTTTGTTTGTTTAATTGGGTTCTCAGTCTACTTTTTTTTTTGGACTTGGGTGAAAATCTGATTGAGGTCATATAGAGAATTCTAAAGGGTTCACAAACTTTCAAGCACCACTGTATGTGTACATAAAGGTCCTACAATTTATACAGTCCCTTACAAAAGTCTTGTCGCTTGGGTACAAGTTGACCTTCAGTGCCCCTTAAATATACTGCATGTCTAATCAATTTTTTTTTTTTTTTACAAGAAATGGCTAATTTCAATACCAACAGCTTTTGAAATAATGTTTTGGTGTCAAACGAAACTGCTGAAAAGTATTCTAACGTTCACAGCTTGGTAAAGCACACTGAGTCAGTTTTTGCAAAGACAAAAGTCTTGTCGCCTTGTCATATGATGCACCCAATCCTAGATTACAGCCTCACTGGTGATCAATAATTGATCAATCAATTAGTGGGTGTGTATAAAAAGAACCCCAGCACACCAGACCTTCACATCAACTGCAACTTGACGTCTGACAACATGCCTAAGATTCACCCTGAGACCAAAGCGTTGATTATCAAGAGGCTGAAGACCAGATCCACTGCTGAGGTGGCTGACACCTTCAATGTGTCTCAGCATCAAGTACAAAGAATAAGAAAAAAGATTTGAAGAGACTGGAGATGTTTTTGACAAGCCCAGGTCCGGCAGACCCTGCAAGACAACTGCTCGGGAGGACTGTTTGTTGGCTCGAAAATCCAAGGCCAGCCTCTTTTTCACTGCAGCAGAGCTCCACCAGGCCTGGTCACCTCAAGTCCCCGTGTCAACCAGAACAGTTTGTAGAATTCTGTCTTGAAATGGCCTCCATGGTCGAATCAGTGCCCAGAAACCAGCACTAAACAAAAGGCAATTAAGAAAACGTGTGGCATTTGCCAAGGCCCATAGCCTGCTAAAAGGATGGATGCTGGAAAAGTGGCAGAAGATGGATTTCTCAGATGAATCTTCGGTTGAATTACATCACAGCCGCTGCAAATATTGCAGGAGACCTACTGGAGCCCGCATGGATCTGAGATTCACCCCGAAAACAGTTAAGTTTGGTGGCGGAAAAATCATGGTCTGGGGTTACATCCAGTATGGGGGTGTGCGAGAGATTTGCAGGGTGGAAGGCAATATCAATAGCTTAAAATATCAAGAAGTATTAGCTACCTCTTACATTCCCAACCATAAAAGGGGTCAAATTTTGCAGCAGGATGGTGCTCCATCGCATACTTCCATCTCTACATCAAAGTTCCTCAAGGCGAAGATGATCAATGTGCTCCAGGACTGGCCAGCCCAGTCACCAGACATGAACATCATTGAGCATGTCTGGGGTAGAATGAAAGAGGAAGCATGGAAGACAAAACCAAAGAATCTTGATGAACTCTGGGAGGCATGTAAGACTGCTTTCTTTGCTATTCCTGATGACTTCATCAATAAATTGTATGAATGATTGTCGAACCGCATGGATGCGGTCCTTCAAGCTCATGGAAGTCAGACAAAATATTAAATATGGATCTCACAGCACCACTACTTAATTCACTGATGTTATGCAACATATTTTTGTATTTGAAGTAAATTATTTGTTCAATTTTCGCATTACTCTCTGTAGGCGACAAAACTTTTGTCTTGCCAAAATCTGACCTTTCTGTGTTCATTAAATGATCGATCTTTCTTCAGTGAAGCAAATTTATTTTAGTGTATTAAACATAATTTGGGAGGGCTTTAGCTTTCATATGAGCCATTTCTAAAACCAATGGATTAATTAAAAGTCAGGTTATAAGCTGTTGTTTCTACAAAATGGACAAGTGACAAGACTCTTGTCAGGGACTGTAGTGCACGTCAGACCGGAAACCAAGCCACAAAGTCCAAGGAACTCTACCGTAAACCTCAAAAAGCATTTAATGTTCTCAGGAGCGAAGTGGGATGCCTTTATTGTGCAATGGTAAGAAGTCATCAGGAACCTACCTTGAGCTGGTCTGGCCATCTTGCCAAACTAAGTACTGAGCCTGGAGTGGCTTTGGTGATAAAGAACCCAGTGGCCACTGGAATAGCCAGGTGCACAAGTCCTTATCAGAGATAAAAAGAACCTACCAGAACAACCAGCATCTCAGAAAGACTCCATCACATCAGACTTTTACGCTAGAATGGGTAGACTGATGGGACTCGAACTTTCTGGGATTAACTCCTAGTACTACTTATGGGTGGTAAAGTGGTTAGCACTGTTGCCTCACAGCAAGAAGGTTCTGAGTTTGAGCCCAGTGGCCGACGGGGGTCTTTCTGTGTCGAGTTTGCATGTTCTCCCCGTGTCTGTGTGGGCTTCCCCAACAATTCAAAGACATGCGGTTAGGTTAACATGGGGCAGCCATGGGCTGAAGTGCCCTTGAGTGAGGCACCGAACCCCCAACTGCTCCCCGGGCGCTGTAGCATAGCTGCCCACTGTTCACTGCTTCAGATGGGTTAAAAACGCAGAGAGGAATTTCACAAGCGTACATGTGATGAATAAAGTTGTCCTTCTGATCAAATCTGTGGTGAAGCATGGTGGTGGCAGCATCATGCTATGGCAGTGCTTCTGAACATCATGGACAGGGAGACCGGCCAGAACTGAGGGAAGGATGAAAACAGCTAAATGCAGAGCGGCCTTTCTTTATAGAAAACCTGCACCAGATTTCAAACAACTTAAGTGTTTGATTCACTGCTCAGCATGACAAGGACACAAAGCGTGCAGTCAATACAACACTGGAGTAGTTTCAGTACAAGTTCAGAGTTCACAGTTCAGACTCCTATAGCGAGACCAGAGATTGACAGGATCTGCCAGGAAGAATGGCAGAAACTTCAAAAAAAAAATTCAGGTGTGTAACACTCATAGGTACTTGTCCAAGGTGCTTCTACAAAGGACTGAACAAGAGTACTCCCCCGCTGGCAACGATGCCATAACTCTGGTAAAATGCAACTGAATTGAACGAAATTGCAATATAGCGTATTACCAACATATAACAACGCCTCTTGTCAAGTTTTGTGAAATTTCTCCAAAGATTGAGAGGAGTTGATTTCAGAAGGCGAGTACCCTTCCTGGGACGGACAGACGTCGCCATAACATAATCCCCCTTCGGGCCTTTCGGCCAGTGGGGATAACAATTGTAAGGGAAGTTGATTTCAGAGAGCAAGCACACTTTTATAAAACTGCCAAAGTACAAGTTTCTTAAAATCATCAAGGGCATAAAAATTTGCCCAAATTACACGAAATTTCAATATGCGTATAACTGTCATATAACAAAGCCTGTTGCCAAGTTTGGTGAAATTCCTCCACAAACTGTGAGAGGAGTCGATTTCAGAAGAACGTACACCCTCGTGAAACTGTCAGTTATTTAATCAAGGGTCAAAACTCTGGTACAATTTTCACAAACGAAATTAAACCGCAATCTGCGTATTCCCGACATATAACGAGGACTTTTCGCCAAGCTTCGGGAAATTCGTCCAGAAACTGAGAGAAGTTGATGTCAGAAGGCGAGCACACCTTCAGGAAATTGTTAAAGTATAATTTTGTTAATCGAGGGCTGGAACTCTGGCAAAATGCGACTGAACTGAACGAAATTACAATATGCATATTACCAGTATACAGCGCCCTCCACAATTATTGGCACCCCTGGTTAAGATGTGTTTTCATTGCAGAAGCATAATCTCACACTGAAAATTGTAACCTTTAACTCAAGTGAATTAAAAATTAAAAAAAAAAATCCCTGACTAAGAAATAATTATTTTTCATAAAATCACCTGTTCCACAATTATTGGCACCCATAACAATTCCTAGAAAATAAATGTAATTGAAGCATTTCTGTCATTTCTACTGTCGTTTATAAAGTTGATCAGAGTATCTAGGAACCTTTAATTAGTAATTCATCACATCTTGTTTCCCTGGGGTATAAATATGATGTGACACAGAGGCCTATTTCTCTTATCCACTCTTCAACATGGGAAAGACAAGCGAACACACCGTTCAAGTAAGGCAGATGTGTGTCGACCTTCATAAGTCAGGTGACGGCTACACGAAAATAGCCGCTCGCCTCCACCTGCCCATATCTACAGTCAGAGGAATCATCAAGAAGTTTAAAACAACTGGAACAGTGGCAAACAAGCCTGGACGAGGATGCAAGTTTATCTTGCCACCACGCACAGTGAGGAGGATGGTAAGAGAAGTAAAAAGTTCACTGTTAGAGAATTGCATCAAAGAGTAGCATCTTGGGATCACAAAGTCTCCATAACAACCATCAGGCGCTATCTACATGCCAACAAGCTGTTTGGGAGGCATGCACGGAAAAAGCCTTTTCTCACTTACAAGCATAAACGTCAACGTCTGGAGTTCGCTAAGCGGTACTGGGACTTCAACCGGGACCGTGTGCTTTGGCCAGATGAGACCAAGATAGAGCTTTTTGCCAACAAACACTCAAATACATCACAAAAGATGAGTATGCGGAAAAGCACCTCATGCCCACTGTGAAGTATGGGGGAGGATCGGTGATGCTGTGGGCCTGTTTCTCTTCCAAAGGCCCCGGGAACCTTGTTAGGGTGCATGGCATCATGAACTCTTTGAAATACCAGGACATTTTAAATCAAAATCTGGTGGCCTCTGCCCGAAAGCTGAAGATGGGTCGTCACTGGGTCTTTCAGAAAGATAATGACCCTAAACATGTGGCCAAATCGACACAAAAATGGTTCACCAGACACAAAATCAAGCTCCTCCCATGGCCATCTCAGTCCCCAGACCTCAACCCAATTGAAAACCTGTGGGGTGAGCTGAAGAGGAGAGTGCATAGGAGAGGACCCAGGACTCTGGATGATTTAGAGAGATTGTGCAAAGAGGAATGGTCGAATATCCCTCTCTCTGTATTCTCCCATCTTGTGAAATGTTATAGGAGAATATTAAATGCTGTCTTGTTGGCAAACGGGGGTTGTACAAAGTATTAACATCAGGGGTGCCGATAATTGTGGCACACATGACTTCATGTAAAAGAATTATTTCTTAAATGTGGGATTTTTTTCTCACTGAATAAATGCGCTTGAATTAAAGGTTGGATTTTTCTTTTTTTTGCATTGTTGTCCAATCTCATATCATCTCTAGCCGCTTTATCCTGTTCTACAGGGTCGCAGGCAAGCTGGAGCCTATCCCAGCTGACTACGGGCGAAAGGCGGGGTACACCCTGGACAAGTCGCCAGGTCATCACAGGGCTGACACATAGACACAGACAACCATTCACACTCACATTCACACCTACGGTCAATTTAGAGTCACCAGTTAACCTAACCTGCATGTCTTTGGACTGTGGGGGAAACCGGAGCACCCGGAGGAAACCCACACGGACACGGGGAGAACATGCAAACTCCGCACAGAAAGGCCCTCACCGGCCACGGGGCTTGAACCCGGACCTTCTTGCTGTGAGGCGACAGCGCTAACCACTACACCACCGTGCCGCCCCATTGTTGTCCTATATTATTTAAAAAAAAAAAACAGAATCCTGCCAAGTTTCGTGAAATTCCTCCAAAAATTGTGAGAGGAGTTGATTTCAGAAGGTCAGCACCCGTCCCGGAACAGAAATCACCACGACATAATCCCACTTTGGGCCTTTTGTCCAGCGGGGGATAAAAATAGGATTGTATGTGTGTTTAAATGAGATTTTATGATTTGTAAAGCCATCTTTGAGAACCCACTGTGCGTTTAGCTGTAGCCTGGTGAACACTGAGGACATTCTCATATGTATTCAAGTGAGACAGAGACAGTAAAGGTTGCACAATGTCCACCTGTCTGTTTTATTTCAAGATGCCATACTCCTCTGTGCAATCCCACTCCCCATAGCTTAAGAAATCAGACGTCTTATGTACAACGCATAATACAGACACATCATATAAATGGAACAAATAGGTCGAGAAGGGAAGAAAAAAAAAACCAAAAGACAAATCAAGATTGTGATATTTTTTCCCCTTCATGCTTAGAAATGTTTTGAGTGAAACGGTAACTTGTGTCATTGTGAACGAGGCGACTGTGCAAAACAGGAGGAAAGGAGGACGAGAAGGAGGTGTCACCTGCTTTGAATGGACAAGCTCTTTTCTTAAAATGCGACAAAGGGAAAAAGAGGGGAAAAAAAAACCCCACACGTACAAATGAAACGCAACTGACGACTGAATGAAATGGAATCACGAGTGACGGACATGACGGTCAGTGATTTCCGCAGCGTACCAACACCACACTGTTGACCAGATTTAAAAAAATAATAATCATAATAATAAAATAATAATAAAAATCTGGTTCACGTTAGCTTCCTGATTCCATTTCCTTGCATTAAAGAAAAAAAAAAAAATCCACTCAAGCACACCAATTGGTTATACTGTTAATTACACTTAACGAGTCTGCCTTATTAAAACGCAAGTAAATGCAAGCGATTAAACCTCTAAGGCAACATGTGAACTAAGAATAACCCCCCCCCACAAAAAAAAAAAAAGATTCTACCCCATCGAGACCTGTGTGCAAGTCACCGTACAACATCAGCAGATGATAAATAAAGAAGGGGGAGGAAAAAAACAAAAACAAAAAAACACAACACTGTCATCTTGATTAGCTGGCTTTGTATCACAATTCCATAACCTATACCTACCTACCTACCTACTGCCGAGCTGGGTTAATCTGGCTTTACAGCTCAACTAGAAAAGAAAAAAAAAAAAACAGTTATTTAAAATATTGCATCTTTTTTTTTTTCCGTATGTGTGAGGCTCCAGTATTTCATCACAGGCGCTGGGTTCAAGGTACAACGTGCAAGGCATATGCAAAATACATCCCCCTTTTTAACGTTAAAACGCCTTTCGCAAGAAATACCATCAAAGATACAGTTTTTGCATAAGGTTAAAAATGAAAATAAGATACAAACTATATAAATATATACACAAATAAAGTAAAATCAGTTTAGAATCCATGTAACTTTCTCAAATAAAAAAAAAAAAAATAAAAAAAAGCGCTTCGTGTTCACATTCCAAGGATCGACAGCCAGCAAAGCGGCGTTTCCTGATCCTCCGGGGGAATTATGGGATTGGTGAGGAAGGGCAAAATCGAACCCTGTGAAACTGACGGGATTTACAGACGTGGTTCTTCACTGAGGCCTTGAATCTGCACAGGTCACTATTTTAAAAGAAAGAAAGAAAAAAAGCGCTAAACTTTGGCTCATTAGGACCAACAGGGGCATTAGTGTGTATATAAATGCACTGCTCGCTCTCTCTTTTCTTTTATTTAAAAAGAGCTGGCTCTCGATCCTGTTGTAGAGGCAGCATGCTCGTGCACAGTCCTAGCCAATCCAGTCAATCCATGGTGTTGAGATACAGGCTGCTACAAGAGAAAATCAGGATTAACTGGGGCTGAAAGAAAGAGAAAAAAAAAAAAGAAAAAAAAAAAAAAGTGAGCCAGTCTGTGTACGGGGCATTTTTTTTTTTTTCTGAAAAGGCATCATGACGTGCCCTGTCTTTTCTGTTGCTGTGCACGGATGATCTCCAGTTGCTTCTTGCACTGCTGGAAGTAGGTAGACAAGCTCTTGTTCTCTTCGAGAAGCTTCTTGTGCTCCTGGACCAGGCGAGACGTGTTCTGCTGGTCCTTCTCGTCCTGATCGAGCTCGGCTATCAGCTCGTTCCTGCGCAAACAGAGCGAAGTGATGAACACACTTTGTTGTCGTCGTCGTCGTAATCCCCCCCAACCCCAAATAAAAATGAAAAGTTCCTCCGATCATGATGCATTTTTGTTTTTATGTTCCTTTTGCTAAGAAAACACACTGGGTGAAATATTTTGACAAAATTCGAAAGTTTAATGGTGGCACCAGGAGCTCAAAGTTATGGAAAAAGCTGCTATTTTATGACAAAATTTCGATCACTTTTCATGAAACATTCTGGCACCTTATAGAGTATACCAAATATCTTAGATCCACATTTTTAGTACATATTCTAAATATATTATCAAGCACAGTTTGAGTTTTCGCTGTTCATTGAATCATTGTTCAACTACTTTTAAACAATACAAATGGATTATGAATCACATTAATGCTTCTCAATCCCTTGCAAAGGTTCTTAACATGATCTCTGGCTCACAAGAAATCAATAAATGGGAGTAGGGATGGCGAAAACTAAAAAAAAAAAAATCTTGACCGACCACCGAGCCTCATTAGCCGGTTAAAGTCGGTTAACCTATGAGTTTAAACAGGGATGCAAACGGCGCGCCTTTTGGCGGATGCCGCCTTTTTCACGGCTGAATCGTGCAGATCCGATTTTTTTTTTTTTTTAGGAGGGCGTTGGAGTGTCTGAATAATTTCATCAGAGTAAATTCTGTATATAAGCAAATGCCGTTACAGTCCATGAAACATAGCAAGTATGAGAAGAAAACAGTAAATCAGAAAGCTGCGCAGCTTTCTGATTTACTGTTTTCTTCTCATGCTTGCTATGTTTCATGGACTGTAACGGCATTTGCTTATTTAGTAATTTTAATACAGAATTTACTCTGATGAAATTATTCAGACACTCCAACGCCCCCCCTAAAAAAAAAAAAAAAAAAAAAAAAAAAAAAAAATCGGATCTGCACGATTCAGCCATGAAAAAGTCGGCATCTGCGCCTTTAGTGTGTGTGGAGAGATATGATTTGCAATAACATGCATTGTTGGCTACAGAGCGAAACATACTTTCAGAATGCACTGGCCAAGGCAGGACTAAACTCGATGTGCCTTCTAATAATAATTAAAAAAAAAAAAAAAAGTAATTTGTAAGCTAAAAAGCCTGTGTCTACACTTTTCTCTCGCCGAGTGGCAACTGTGTTCAACTGGGGCGGGAGGGCGGGACATGACTGAATGGGTGTTTCTGATTTGTCAGCTGTCGTCCTTACACCGCATGGCATGCCCCAAGCGTTTACAACACAGAATTCCAGGTTCTCCGCTCCAAAATCGGCAGCTTCAAAACGATTGATTTTTTTTTAACCGACAACCAAAAAAAAATTAACCGGTTGACGTTGATTCGGTCAACCACCGGTCAAACGGTCATCGGTTAACATCCCTAAAATGGAGTCCAACATTGCGATTCAAACCTTACGCGAAAACACAAAATAAGCGTTTTTTGGCAAAAAAAAATGAACCTCATGGTGCCACCATTAGACTTTTGAATATGGTCAAAAAATTTTACAGGATGTCTTTATTGGTGAAAAGGAACACCCGAACAAAAACGCATCAGATTTTATGAAAGTGAGGGCGACTGATGCACCCTACTGCACAACACAGCACTGAAAAACGACCGCTTCTTCATCCTGACGGAGACATTCGGATGTTAGCAAAGGGTTCGGGCTGGGAACAGGAGGAGGGGGGTTCTTTAGCCTTATTTATTAAGGAGAAAAGATAAAGGAGGAAAACAAGCCAAGACTCTCAAGCGCTGGCTCGTGTGACGACACTCAGTGCTGTGCAAAAGTCTTCGGCATCCTCTCTCTCTTTTTTTTTCCCCCTCCTTCCATATAACCTTTGTTATCGAGTTCTATTTTATGACTTCTACATTATCGAGTCAAAACGTTACGAAAACGTTTTAGGAGATAGGAACGTTCGTTTTTCCAGCACAGGAGGAAAAAAAAAAAAAAGTTCGTATCTCAGCGGCATATTCCATAAGAGAGCACTTTTCAGAATAAAACAGAAAACATAATGAAGGCGGCTGGGTTTTGGTGCAAAATTAAGTCTGTAAAGGGGTGTTCACACGGCACATATTTGCATCGATGCTGCACCGATGTATTTTGTTGCGATATATCTTACACCGGTGTAAATTTTGTGGAGCGTTCACACGTCACAAACCTGCTTACTAGAGAGAAGCGTGTTAGCACCGGTGCAGCCCCACTTGCGTTCACACGGCAGTTTTTGCGACCGTGCTGTACGATAGTAATAATGCGGAAATGAAATATGCGCATGCGTGAAAATGTACTTCCTTTTCCCGGTTGTCATGGCATCACCAAGCGCCGGGAAGACAACGTGGATGAAGACACCAGTGTTGCCAGATACTGCTGACGTTTTCCAGGCCAAAATATGTTCAAATCCGCCAAAATGCACTTAAAACCGCCCAATCTGGCAACACTGGAAGACACGCAGTTCTGTTGTTGTTGATATTCGCCATTTTGGAAGCGCAAAATACCAGGATGCAAATTATGCAATGCCCGTATGTAATCAACTCTCCTCACGTGTAGCGAGTCTACCCCTGTAGCGTTCAGACGGCCCATTTTATATCGGTGCTGCCCCGCAAACTAGCATTTCCTCCGGAGTAAATTTCTTAAACCACCTCCCGAGCAGGGTTAGATTTGCACCGGTTTAAGCAGCTTTCAGGGGCGACACCGCTATAACTTTGTACCGTGTGAACGCTCTACCGGGGCAGCCCCGGTGCTACACCCGAGTAAAAGTTGCCATGTGAACACCCCTTAAGATGCTCGGTAAAACCTCAAACTGCACTCACTGTACCTGAGACGACCATTTTTATTTATTTATTTATTTTTAAAAGCAAACAGTCATCTCACACTTTGTTTCATTCATTATAGCCTAGCACTTACTTTCATGTTCAAACATTTCATTCCATTCATTTTTACGCCGTTTTTGCTCGACGGCATTTCTTTACATGCGCCTAAGACTTCTGCACAGTACTGCATATATTCAAGATGTCATAACACTTTTTTTTTGGTAACAATTATAAACTTTGAGGTTAATTTTTTTGTATGTACAGTGCTGAGCGTAAATGAGTACACCCCCTTCGAAAAGTAACATTTTAAACAATATCTCAATGAGCACAAACAATTTCACAAGACAAAGTTTAATATAACATCTGTTTAACTTATAGCGTGAAAGTAAGGTTAATAATATAACTTAGATTACACATTTTTCAGTTTTACTCAAATTAGGGCGATGCAAAAATGAGTACACCCCACAACAAAAACTACTACATCTAGTACTTTGTATGGCCTCCATGATTTTTAATGACAGCACCAAGTCTTCTAGGCATGGAATGAACAAGTTGGCGACATTTTGCAACATCAATCTTTTTCCATTCTTCAACACCGACCTCTTTTAGTGACTGGATGCTGGATGGAGAGTGATGCTCAACTTGTCTCTTCAGAATTCCCCATAGGTGTTCGATTGGGTTCAGATCAGGAGACGTACTCGGCCACTGAATCACTTTCACCCTGTTCTTCTTCAGAAATCCAACAGTGGCCTTAGATGTGTGTGTTGGAAAAGTGCATGATGACCAAGGGCACGGAGTGATGGTAGCATCTTCTCTTTCAGTATAGAGCAATACATCTGCAAATTCATGATGCCATCAATGAACTGCAGCTCCCCGACACCAGCAGCACTCATGCAGCCCCACATAAGGACACTGCCACCACCATGTTTCACTGTAGGCACCATGCATTTTTCTTTGTATTCCTCACCTTTGCGACGCCATACAGTTTTGAAGCCATCAGTTCCAAAAACATTTATCCTGGTCTCATCACTCCAGAGTATAGAGTCCAGTAGTCTTCATCTTTGTCAGCATGGGCCCTGGCAAACTCTAGGCGGGCTTTTTTGTGCCTGGGCTTTAGGAGAGACTTCTTTCCATGCATGCCATTCCTCTGCAGTGTACACCGTATTGTGTCACGGGAAACAGTCACCCCAGTTTGGCTTGCAGTGAACTTGCATGCCGATTTTCTTCAACCCTTTTCATCAGAAGATGCTCCTGTCGAGGTGTTAACTTCCGTGGACGACCTGGACGTCTCTGTGAGATGGTTGCAGTTCCATCTTTCTTAAATTTTTGTACCACTTTTGCAACAGTATTCTGACTGATCAGGAAGGCCGAATCCCATTTCACCCCTTGGACCAACCCCTTGGCCCTTCCCCTCCATTTTGTGCGTTCACGTGAAGGGGTAGGGGTATCCCAATCCCAGTTAACGCGGAGGGGTAGGGGAAGGGGTAGGGCTTCTGTACCCCTCCAAACGGAGATTTTCCTGGAGCAGACTCCGAACGAAGGGGTTTGAGTGATTTCCCACAATGCCATGCGGATTTCAGCGAGATTTCATGCGGATTTCAGAAAGATGGCGGTTCCCGCGGCGAAAGATTGTCATAAATGTATTTTCTCCATTATTTACGTGTTTTAAGTTGTTATCCAGAGGAAACACGCCGCTTGATTCGCTTTCGAGCTGAGAATGAGCAGCGATTTCTGAAATCCAAGCTGCTGCTAAAAAGCTTTGGGAGTGAGTATTGTTTTCGGTTGCTTTACTGCGTACGTTTTGTTCTGTTATTCTCGCTTTTATTGTTTACATGAGTGTTCTGACACCTCATTCTGTCGGATGTGGTGCACGAAGCGCCAAAGATATCCCATTCAGTGGTGTTAGTTAACAAATCACACCCTGCCAGCAGAGATTTCTGGCTCTGACTGTAGCGGCTGGTCGCAGCCAATGACGCGTCGCGTTTTGCTAACGTAAACGCTGACGGAGGTACGCGATGACGTATGCGATCGTTGAAGGGCTATCCCAATACGTAAGGGTTGAATTTCAAGCCCTATCCCTTGTAGCTCAGTTTCAAGGGGAAGGGCCAAGGGGAAGGCGGAGGGGAAGGGGGAGGGGTAGAAATTAGAATTGGGATTGGGCCTAAAGCTTTGCTGATCTTCTTTGTGGTGGAAAGAAATTATTTTCTTTGGGGAATTCTGAAGAGACGAGTTGAGCATCACTCTCCATCCAGCATCCAGTTACTAAAAGAGGTCGGTGTTGAAGAATGGAAAAAGATTGATGCTGCAAAATGTCGCCAACTTGTTCATTCCATGCCTAGAAGACTTGGTGCTGTCATTAAAAATCATGGAGGCCATACAAAGTACTAGATGTAGTAGTTTTTGTTGTGGGATGCACTCATTTTTGCACCACCCTAATTTGAGTAAAACTGAAAAATGTGTAATGTAAGGGTGTATTCAGACCAGGATAGTTCGACAGTTCACTTGCTTTGGTCCGAACCAAATGTTTTTTTTATTTTTTCATTTTGGTGCGGTTCGCTTTCACACTGTACATTTTAGTAAGCGGACCAAAATCTGTCAACAAAGCCACGCGCCCTGAGGTCGTTCAGCTATTGGTCAGAGACGACACGCGCACAAAGCGTTAAGTCCAAAAGTAGTCATGGAGGCTTTCCGTGCTGTTATTCTTTTTAACGTCATCAAAGCTATATGTTTTTTCCAGTTTTTACTGTTTTCACAATTGTGCGATTACTATGCTGTCGTACAAGTAATTTATCAGCGACGACGACAAAGGGCAAGGAGGCTACGGAGGATAGCGCTGATGAGCACACATCATGTTGTGACAGTTCTGGCTCTTCACGCAATAGATGAATTTCTTTTTTGCGTCGCTAGTACCGCCACTTTTTGAAAGAATGTCCCTGATTTTAATGTAGGTCTGACGGAGTTTCTTCACTTTTAGCCGACATTGTTCTGGGGAGCGCGTGAACCCCTTCTCCTTCATTTTCTCACTGAATACAGCAAACACATCGGCATTTTTGTGTGTTCTCTCCAAAAGCTCAGATATGTGGACATCTGCCCATATATCCACAAGGGTACGCGTTTCTTCCTCGGCCCACGTTTGCCCCCTACTCATTTTTTGTACTCTGTAGTCTAGCCTACCACTGGTCTGAATGACTGAACGACTGTTCCCTTGACAACCGAAACAGTGTTTGCACTTTGCGGTGGAGTGTCAAGACTCTGTTTCCCATAATGCTCGACAAACGACGGAAGCTCCCGAGGTACAAAAAAGCAAAACTGTCAGATTAGGTCCGGTCTGCTTTCACACCTCCAAAAGATCCGCACCAGGGTTCCTTTGGTCCGGACCGAGTCCGACCTTGCAGCTCGGTCTCGGTCCGCTTGTTTGGTCCGGACCAGAGTTCGGTGGTTTGTATTCAGACCAACCCAAAAGGTCCAGACCAAGGGAAATTTGGTTCGTTTGGTCCGGACCAAACAACGTAGGTGTGAATACACCCTAATGGCCCTTTTCCACTACCCTTTTTCAGCTCACTTCAGCTCGCTTCAGCTCACTTCAGCCCGACACGGCTCGCGTTTCGACTACCAAAAACCAGCACGACTCAGCTCGTTTCAGCCCTGCTTAGCCCCTAAAACTCGCACCGTTTTGGAGTGGGGCTGAAGCGAGCAAAGCCGTGCCGAGTGAGGTTGGGGGCGTGAGCAGACACTCCCCTGTGCACTGATTGGTGAGGAGGAGTGTCCTCACATGCCCACACACGCCCCGCGAGCACGCTGGGATCTGTAAACACCGTAAACCCGGAGGAAGAAGAATTACGAATTACGAGAATTTCTGAAGCCTTATGCGCCTCGCCTCATCTATACGCTCTTGCCAGTATCTGTTGGCGTTGTCGGTGACAACAAGCCACAGCACCAAGACCAGCCACACTAACGACTCCATGTCCTCCATGTTTATTGTTTACTATCCGGGTCGTGAGACTACCGCTTAAAAGCTCACTGATGTCACTGTTTGCGCTGCTTAACGACATCACCTGACGTCCACCCACTTTCGCTAACTCCACCCAATGTGTCCACCCACTTCCAGCCAGCACGGTTCAGCGCGGTTGTAGTCGAAATGCAACTCCAACAGCCCCGCTCGGCCCGACTCAGCACGGCACGGCTCAGCCCGACTCAGCCGCGTTTGTAGTGGAAAAGCGGCATAAGTTATATTATTAACCTTACTTTCACGTTATAAGTTAAACAGATATATTAAAAACTTTGTTTGTGCTCATTGAGAGATTGTTTAAAATGTTACTTTTCAAAGCGGGTGCACTCGTTTACGCTCAGCGCTGTATATTATACTAGCAGGTTACCCGGGTTTTTAACCCAAAGCAAACAAAAATCCAAGCATCCACCACCCAGGGGCCCAAATATGGAATTTCTGAGTTCTGCCAATTAGTGAAGGTCTGTGGAGAGTTTGTGTCGATAAATCTAACGTGAATGGCATTGAGGGAGGGGGTGGGTGGATGTTGTGCCCAGCCCCCAGGGACCTACTTGCGAAATTTGTTGAAAATCTGTCGAGAAATGGCGACGTTAGCTCAAGACAAACAGTGTAAAGGAATCAGTTTCACCATTTTATTCATTACTCATTGCTGTATTGCTGCCAGACTGCAAGCGAATACACACACACACACACAGTACGTCGTAGGAATATTTTTAACGTTATACAGCCTAATATTTTTGTCCTATCACCCGCTCAGACCTCAGTTTTCACTCACACGCAGCACATTCCACTTGCATGTCATGCTCTATAAATACAGACTGAGCTCGTCTGTCTTAACTATGCCAGTTGCTGCCTGTTCGAGCTGCTTGAAGACTTGTGGAGGAGGTGTGTTTCTGCAAGTGTGTGTCTGCATCCCGTCCTGACTTCAAACGTCGTTCTCGTGCGTCCGAGCTGAAACGTGACCCAATAGGTCGGCTTTACTTTTTCCTGCTCTCGGATTTTCAATCAAGACAGAAATGTGCAAAGAGGGGGGATTTATTTATTACCTCGCCCGCGACGGACTAAACAGAGCGAAGTATTGTAATCAGTGCGGTGTGTGTGCTAATCTAACATCTGGACGGTTGCACCGATCGACTTCAAATTTTCAGGGTAGGCGGGCAATGCTCCGTAGATTACCTGATTAAATTCTGGAGGTGATCGGGTCAAGGTCACCGGAAAGGTCAACCTTTCGGTCAAAATAACCCATTTTCCATTATAACTCAAAAACGGTTGCCGATAGACAGATGTTGACTATTGAGCGTATAGGAACTCCCATATGGCCTTTCGTTTGGCACCAGGAGCTTTGACCTTGAGTGACCCTGAAAGGTCAAACTGAAGGTCATGGGTTTTCAAAGCGCTATAACTTTAAAATAGTTGCTGATAGACAGATGTTTAGCATTATCAACATATAAGAAATCCTATATGGCCTTTCATTTGGCACCAGGATCTTTGACCTTGAGTGACCTTGAAAGGTCAAACTCAAGGTCACGGATTTTCAAAGGGCTGTAGCTTAGAAACGGTTGATGGTAGGCAGATATTTACCGTTATCAACTTATAGGAAGTGCTATATGGGCTTTCATTTGGCACCAGGAGCTTTGACCTTGAGTGACCCTGAAAGGTCAAACTGAAGGTCATGGGTTTTCAAAGGGCTATAATTTTAAAATGGCTGCTGATAGACAGATGTTTAGCATTATCAACATATAAAAAATCCTATATGGGCTTTCATTTGGCACCAGGATCTTTGACCTTGAGTGACCCTGAAAGGTCAAACTGAAGGTCATGGGTTTTCAAAGGGCTATAACTTTAAAATAGTTGCTGATAGACAGATGTTTAGCATTATCAACATATAAGAAATCCTATATGGCCTTTCATTTGGCACCAGGATCTTTGACCTTGAGTGACCTTGAAAGGTCAAACTCAAGGTCACGGATTTTCAAAGGGCTGCAGCTTAGAAACGGTTGATGGTAGGCAGATATTTACCGTTATCAACTTATAGGAAGTGCTATATGGGCTTTCGTTTGGCACCAGGAGCTTTGACCTTAAGTGACCCTGAAAGGTCAAACTGAAGGTCATGGGTTTTCAAAGCGCTATAACTTTAAAATGGCTGCTGATAGACAGATGTTTAGCATTATCAACATATAAAAAATCCTATATGGGCTTTCATTT
Organism: Neoarius graeffei; assembly: GCF_027579695.1. NCBI lineage: Eukaryota > Metazoa > Chordata > Actinopteri > Siluriformes > Ariidae > Neoarius > Neoarius graeffei. The sequence goes on from NC_083570.1 coordinate 18,473,789, forward strand.
TGCACCAGGATCTTTGACCTTGAGTGACTCTGAAAGGTCAAACTCAAGGTCACGGATTTTCAAAGGGCTGTAGCTTAGAAACGGTTGATGGTAGGCAGATATTTACCGTTATCAACTTATAAGAAGTGCCATATGGGCTTTCGTTTGGCACCAGGAGCTTTGACCTTGAATGACCTTGAAAGGTCAAACTCAAAGGTCATGGGTTTTCAAAGGGCTATAACTTTAAAATGGCTGCTGATAGACAGATGTTTAGCATTATCAACATATAAAAAATCCTATATGGGCTTTCATTTGGCACCAGGATCTTTGACCTTGAGTGACTCTGAAAGGTCAAACTCAAGGTCACGGATTTTCAAAGGGCTGTGGCTTAGAAATGGTTGATGGTTGACAGATATTTACCGCTATCAACTTATAGGAAGTGCTATATGGGCTTTCGTTTGGCACCAGGAGCTTTGACCTTGAGTGACCCTGAAAGGTCAAACAGAAGGTCATGGGTTTTTAAAGGGCTATAACTTTAAAATGGTTCATGACAGCCAGATGTTTAGCATTACCGACATACAAGAAGTCTCATATGGGCTTTCAGTTGCCGCCATGATGTTTGACCTTCGAGTGACCTTGAAAGGTCAAACTCAAGGTTATGGATTTTCATAGGGCTAGAACCTGACAGCTGACCATTGAGAAATATTACCGTTATCGACATATAGGTATAAAATAAGTGCTGCTGGGCGAGGTTTGTTTTACCTGATAATACATCCAAGTGATCCACAAAAAATAAAATCATTTCTCTGGGACCACACAGGGCACAGAAGGAAGGAGTTACCAGTGTCAGTGCTTTGTCACATGCGAGTGTGTGTGTGAGAGATGGAGTTATTCAGAACTCACTTCCTCTGGATGAGCAGCGCGATCTCCGTCTGCACTTTCAGGTACTCCTGCGCCATCTTACAGTGCTGCTCAAAAACCGCCATCGACTCCTTGGAGTTTGGGCACGGAGCGAGCGGCTAGAAAATTTAAATTAAAAAAAATATATTAAAAAAAAAATCCTCTCACACACACACACACACACACACACACACACACACACACACACACAAGGCTATTAAATCAGCTTCACAGCTTAAAGCTTGTTAGTGTGCAATGCAAAACGTGTATTTATATACACATCACTGATTGTCTGCACTTTTAAAAATACACTCCAGCACACAAGCATTTGCCGCGACGTATTCACGAGAACATTCCGCAGCGTAAATAACGAGCTATAATCCCGACTTGATTGAATTATAAGTGAGGCGAGGCGAGGGAGAAGGAAAGGGAGAGGTGGACTGATTGTGAACGCCAGAAAAGTGGCACTGTGTCACTGAAAGGAAAATGAGTACGCTCAAGTTTTTCCAGTCCTGCACTGCTTAAATGTTTTTTTTTTTAATTAGCTCATGTATTTCTGGTGTATAATTATTAGCTGATGACTTGAATCTCATCTGTGAAGAAGAAAACGTTAAATCGTGCAGCGTTTATGGAGAAAAACGCCAACATGAGACTGTGATTGCACAGCAGAGCCACTGCACTCTCTCTCTCTCACACACACACACAACTTCTGTCCTGGGTGAAGTGCTTTTCCTGCGTTCTCATGAAACTGAAGATGACACGAAGTACATTACGGTACTGATGTACTGGAGGATGAGTACAAGTGAATGTGCACAGTGCTGTATCTAGTAGATGAGGAGGAGTGTGTACCTGTAACTGATGATCCAGGGTCAGATAAGCCATAGGGATGGAGTTATCAGAGCCGTTAGTGTCTGTGGAACACAGGACGGGGACAAATACCGTTAAAACATTCTTCATTCAGCATTTCTACTTCTGATTACCATCTACAGGCGCATTTGCAGCAGATCAGTCTATTTTGCTACACAAGCTGCTCCTGGACACATCCACAGGTCTGCAAATATCCCTGGCTCAGCATCATTAATTACAGAGAGAGATAAAAGGACTAGAGTAATGATGAGGCTTAAGTAACGTCTGCGATCCTGTGAGAGCTGCTGGAGTGAAAGGCCACTAATGAAAGCTGACGAGCCTGACGAAGAAAACCAAAACTCGACCACACATCCTACAAAGACGGAGGAACACAAATCAGGTGTGTCAGTACCTGTAGGGTCATCGGGCGAGAAAATGTATCTTTTGTCGGACGTGATCATCCTGACGCTGGGACTGGACGACCTGCTGCTGTTCCTGCTTTCCTGAAAAGTGTCAAGCATGAAAATAATTACTTAAACGAGAGCGCTCCGAGAGCACAATAATCATTCCCCGCTGGCACCCAGGCCATAACGCCGGTAAAACGCAACTGAAATTGCAATATGCGTGTTACCGATATATAACAAAGAATCCTGTCAAGTTTGGTGAAATTCCTCTAAAAATTGTGCGGGAAGTTGATTTCAGAAAGCAAGCACACCTTGATGAAATTGCCAAAGTGCAAGTTTGTTAATAATCACGCGCATAACTCCGGTCAAATTTGCCCAAATTAAACGCAATTTCAATATGCGTATAACTGCCATAGAACAAAGCCTGTTGCCAAGTTTGGTGAAATTCCTCCACAAACTGTGAGAGGAGTTGATTTCAGAAGCATGTACACCCTCGTGAAATCGTCAAAGTGCAAGTTATTTAATCGAGGGTCAAAACTCCGGTACGATTTTCACAAACGAAATTAAACCGCAATCTGCGTATTGCCGTCATATAACGAGGACTTTTCGCCAAGCTTCGAGAAATTCGTCCGAAAGTTGAGAGAGGAGTTGATGTCAGAAGGAAAACACACTCATGAAATCGTCAAAGTGTAATTTTGTTAATCGAGGGCTGGAACTCTGGCAAAATGCGACTGAATTTAATGAGATTACAATCTGCATACGACTGACATATAACAAAGAATCCTGGCAAGTGTCATGAAATTCCTCTAAAAATTGTAAGAGGAGTTGATTTCAGAAGGTGAGCGCCCTTCCTGGGACGGAAATAACCACGACATGATCCCACTTCGGGCCTTTCAGTAAGCAGGGCATATTTCAAAAAATTAAAAAAAAAAAAAAAAAAAAAATCTATATAAAAGTAAGACAGACAAAGAAAAAGACAATGAATGAATATGAAAGAAATATTAAAGAAAGAAAGAATATGCAAGAAAGAAAGAAAGAAAGAATATGCAAGAAAGAAAGAAAGAAAGAAAGAAAGAAAGAAAGAAAGAAAGAAAGAAAGAAAGAAAGAAAGAAAGAAAGAAAGAAAGAAAGAAAGAAAGAAAGAAAGAAAGAAAGAAAGAAAGAAAGAAAGAAAGAAAGAAAGAAAGAAAGAAAGAAAGAAAGAAAGAAAGAAAGAAAGAAAGAAAGAAAGAAAGAAAGAAAGAAAGAAAGAAAGAAAGAAAGAAAGAAAGAAAGAAAGAAAGAACAAAATATGCAAGAAAGACAAAGAATATGGAAGAAAAACAAAAAGAAATCATATGAAAGAAGACAAAGAATATGCAAGAAAGACAAAAAAGAAAGGACAAAGAATATGCAAAAGACAAAGAAAAAGAAAGAACAAAGATTATGCAAGAAAAAGAAAGAAAGAAAGGACAAAGATATGCAAGAAAGAAAGAATATGCAAGAAAGAAAGGGCAAAATATGCAAGAAAGACAAAGAATATGGAAGAAAAACAAAGAAAGAAATCATGAAAGAAGACAAAGAATGTGAGAAAGAAAGAAAAAGAATATGCAAGAAAGACAGAAAAAGAAAGGACAAAGAATATGCAAAAGACAAAGAAAGAAAGAAAGAAAGAACAAAGATTATGCAAGAAAGAAAAAGAAAGAAAGAAAGAAAGAAAAAGAAAGAAAGAAAAAGAAAGAAAGAAAGAAAGAAAGAAAGAAAGAAAGAAAGAAAGAACAAAGATATGCAAGAAAGAAAGAATATGCAAGAAAGAAAGAAAGAAAGGACAAAATATGCAAGAAAGAAAGAATATGGAAGAAAAACAATCATATGAAAGAAGACAAAGAATATGCGAGAAAGAAAGAAAAAGAAAGAATATGCAAGAAAGACAAAGAAAGAAATCATATGAAAGAATATGCGAGAAAGAAAGAAAGAAAGAAAGAAAGAAAGAAAATGCAAGAAAGACAAAGAAAAAGAAAGACAAAGAATATGCAAGAAAGACAAAGAAAAAGAAAGACAAAGAATATGCAAGAAAGACAAAGAAAATGCAAGAACGAAAGACAATGAATATGCAAAAAAAAAAAGACAGAATATGCAAGAAAGAAGGAAAGAAAGTCTTAAAATGCTTCTACTTTAAAAACCTGCTTTTCGTGGAGCAAATGTTTTCAGACGCTAAACTTGGGGGACGTTCGGAGAATTTTATTTTTGTTCTCGTTTTTAAAAACACGCCATGATGATGAATCCAACAACTCCATACTTCACCCGTATATTTATTCGCTTTGTGTCGACACCTCAAGCGGAAAGTACTTAATCGAGCCCGAAACAACTTGGAGTGGCCATTACCTTCGACTTTTTCATCTTACGGTCTTCAAAACCGAGGCATTAAACCGCTCGTCACAGCGCACAGGAGGAGGTGAGGCTCTTACCTGTCCGGTGTCTCCAGGGAAGGCGGCGGGGAGATCCTGTACTGACCTCCGTCTAAGGTCACAGGTGGCTAGAGAGAGAGAGAGAGAGAGAGAGAGAGAAGCAAGAGTGAGTCTGGAGGCTACACGCTCGTCTGGGTTCTTGTCCCTGAGCAGGATGGGTGTGTGACACAGGGACAGCTGCACAGAATTACCCCCTGACTCCCAGCACTCTGGCACGTCAACCGCACAGGCTCAGACGGGGCCCAAACGTGACCCGATTCCACACCTCTAAAAACTCACGCAACGCGAACACATGGATGGCGTCGCTCGTGTTGGTGAAACGGCTTCCGTCATCCATCAACAGCAGTTAAGAGTGGAGTGTGTTTCGAATATAAGAGGAACAGACAAGAGCTGTACCATCAGAGTGTACAACCAAAAATAGTCCAACAAGACGTAGGCAACCCACACCCTTCTCTTAACTAGTGACTCAGCATCCATCAATCTCCAATTAATGAGTCAGAGAGTGAAAATACAAGGTAACTACTAATATCCTCTCAAATATTAACTCTGTGAGCCGCTCTTAAACTGTTATTAAAAGGTAAACATTCAACGGCAAGTAAATATATACCCTGTCCACACTAGGGATTTTGTACCGATACGAAACTACTTTCGTACCGCAACACCTGTCCACACTAGCAACTATACCGGTACTGTAGCAGTATAACTGTATCGGTACTGTAGCGCTTCGCTGTAGTGTGGACAGATGAAGCGGTTCTGTATCAATACAAATATAATGCACATGTGCAAAGTCACACACCTCAATCGATGTCTTCGCTGAATAAAATAGTGAAGAACGGAGATTTGTTTGTTTCTTTCTCAACTGCCCCGCGCGTTTTATACGATTCGACTGAATAAACGACCACCAGAAATACAGACTGTACACTGACAAACAAAAAGCACACACACGCTGTTTCATCCGTACGGAAGCCGAGAGACGCCCTTCATATGATCCTTTTTTTTATTCACCTTGTTATCCCGAAATAACGACATAATTAATTCAGGATCTCGAGAAAACAACACTACTAATTCGAGATCTCGAGAAAACAAAAACGTTATTCCGTGATCTCGAGTAAACAGCTGAGAAATGGTTCATTCAGGTGCGCCAAGAGACTTGTGATATGCGACTTTGGGGCTATTTCTCATTCTGTATAGACGCAACTTTGGTCATTAGAATGTCTGGAATAATCGATCACCTAATAAGGCAATATTTTGATCAGGGGTTGACACAGGGAGAGATTGCATTAAGTCTTTTAATAAAATAAGGGATAATTTCAAAATTAGTCCGCGGCACCTCCGCAGAAGACTGGCCCGGCTTCGTCTCTACCGACGGAGATACAGTGATCCAGCTGAGATCACGGAATAATTGTTTTGTTTTCTCGGGATCTCGAAATAACGGATGCCATATATTCTCGGAAGGAAGTTACTCGGTAACCACGGAAACATTTCGCGCACGCGCATTTCAACTACCGTGAAAGAAAACCGCAAACATTTCTCGCGAGTGTGGAGAGATGCACTAAACTGTACCGGTATACTTTGTATCGATACAGTTATACCACTTTCGTACCGGTATAGAGATCTTGCATGTGACGTCACAGCCGATCCAGATTGCAACAGACGCCATCTTGTCGGTCAAACGCCATATTTCTGCCTTCTACTTCTACCTTTTCTTCTGGAAAACCCTACTATATACAATTCTACTACAACGGCTGCGGCTACAAGCTCTCCCTACCTGTGCATGTTTTTTATGTTTTTTGTGTGTATTTTTGCGTGTTGTTCGTCTGTACCGGACTTCAATATCCACTACAACCGTATGGACTTACTGGACATTGGTTTCCAGCAGAAAACGACGGTTTGTAGCGATTTCCATCACATGCACAACGTTCCGGACGAGATAGCGAGACCAGCGGGGTCTCCGTGGATTGTTATCGGGTCTGGCAGGCGAAGGAGGCAGCGCTGGGAGCGGAAGCAAATCTCCACTGCCAAGCCTCTACCTCTCCAACACCAGATCCATGGTAAACAAGACGGACGATTTGGAATTACAGCTGGAATTACCTTATTCTATTCTATTCTCTAATCGGCTGGTCAGTGCTATACTCAATACTACTGATATATCTAGTATCAATACTTAAGTGACTTACCCGTCCAATGAGGATTGTTATTTTCTTGTTTACAAGTTTACATCTGAGTCGCTGACAAATCCTGAATTTCTGTAAAGATAACTGTCCAGAGATTTATAAGCACGCAGTGCTTCACCACTGAACAGCGAGGGAAAGTTAATGAGGTAATTATACACGTCTGGGTATTCCGCCTCTGGCAGTTCAAAATCCACTGACACGGTCGTGAAAACTACGTCCGGTAAGCCATAAGGGTCACTAATCTGTAGGTCGTTTATTTTAGACATGTATCTAGTTATCTGTTCATTAGAAAAATGAGCCGTGTAGTCCGTCGGTTGAAATTGATCCAGTCTGTACACGAGTGTAGCAGTATTCAGCGGTGTTTTTTACCGACAAGATGGCGGCTGTGTACTTTCCGGTCACGTGACTGCAAGATCTCTACAAGTGTGAACACAGTATAAATTCAGTTCCTTTAAAAAAAAAAAAAATCATATTTACAAGGCAAGGGTAGGAATAAAAGACGCACCCTGACAGGACTAGGGCTGGGAATCGATCCGGATTTCCTGGATCGATTCGATTCCGATTCATAAGGTCACGATCCGATTCGATACTGATCTACTTAGATATTGCTGGATTGTCACTTTAAAGTAAAAACTGTCCCTATTGACAGGAACAGCCCCATGTGTGTTTGTGCATGTATCTGTGTATGCATAAGAGGGACACACATACAGTGCAATGCAATAATGAGTACACCCCCCCTGAAAAACGACATTTTTCACAGTATTAAAATGAACACAAACAATATGTCCCAAACAGTTCCTTGATGATGTTTATTGCACTATGTTCTTACATTATAACTCAAGCAGAAAGGTGAAAGGATGCCTTAAATTACATATTTTTCTGTTTCCGTGAAAGTGGGGTGGAGCAAAAGTGAGTACACCCCACAACACTCAGTTACATCCAGTACATTTCGTACTTTGTATGGCCTCCATTATTTGCAATGACAGCCCCAAGTCTCCTTGGCATGGAGTGCACAAGTTGACAACATTTAGCTACATCAATCTTTTTCCATTCTTCAAGGATGACATCTTTCAGAGCCTGGATGTTGGATGGAGAGTGATGCTCAACCTGCCTCTTCAGTATTCCCCAAAGATGCTCTATAGGGTTCAGATCAGGTGACATACTTGGCCATGGAATCACTCTCACCCTGTTCCTCTTCAGAAAGTCAGCAGTGGCCTTAGATGTGTGTTTTGGGTCATTGTCATGTTGAAAAATGGCACGACGGCCAACGGCCCGAAGTGATGGAAGCATCTTAGCTTTCAGTATAGAGCAGTACATTTGAGAATTCATGATGCCATCAATGAAATGCAGTTCTCCAACACCCGCAGCACTCATGCAACCCCACATAAGAACACTACCCCCTCCATGTTTCACTGTGGGCACCATGCATTTTTCCTTGTACTCCTCACCCTTGCGACGCCAGACTGTTTTGAAGCCATCAGTTCCAAAAAGATTGATTTTGGTCTCATCACTCCAGAGTATAGAGTCCCTTCATCCTTTTCAGCATGTGCCCTGGCGAACTCTAGACGGGCTTTTTTGTGACTGGGCTTTAGGAGAGGCTTCCTTCGGGGACGACACCCATGCATGCCATTCCGCTGCACTGTACGGCATATTGTGTCACGTGACACATTCACTCCAATTTCAGTCTCTACTTCCTTAGATACCTGTTGTGCACTTGCATGCCGATTTTCCTCAACTTTTCTCATTACGAGCCGCTCCTGCCTGGGTGTTAATTTTCTTGGCCGGCCTGTACGTCTCTGTACTTTGGCTGCAGTTCCATCTGTCTTGAATTTTTGGATCACTTTTGCAACCGTGTTCTTACTGATAAGTAAGGCTTTACTGATCTTCTCGTAGCCCTCACCTCTCTTGCATAAAGCAGTAATCTGCTTTCTCAGATCCAGAGACATTTCCTGGCCATGAGGTGCCATTGCTGACAGCAGGAAATGGGAAAGGGTGGTTTGCTTTAGGTAACAGCCTTTTGTAGCCAACTGCCTAATTAACGCCTGTGTAATGACTAATTAGACTCACCTGTGGTGAATTGTTTGTTCAGGTCCACATTGGTAGCCTAAAAAGTTGCTTTACTCAGAGCCCTTCAGTGGGGTGTACTCATTTCTGCACCACACAAATTTCACTAAAACTGAAATAAAAATCATTTGTTATATTATTAGCCTTTGTTTTGAGTTCAAAAGCTCAACAGAACCTGTGTTTAACTTAGTCTGGGAACATTTTGGAAATATATCTTTGTGTTCCTTGTCATATTGTGTGAAATGGGCAATTCCATGTAAATGTCAACCTCACCATGCAAAAATAAAGCAACCTGTAATACATCAAAACCACTCCCAGAGATTTCACCTAGGCCTGTATTTTACAGATGTGAATAAGTTGAACCAATTTGTCACAAGAATTGTTCCCTTCGCCTTAATATGTCAGTCTTTCTTTCTTATAATGTAAAACCCAAGTTAAAATCAACTTTGATCATGTACAATTCTATATTATTGCCACAAGCCACAGAAATGTATGCTAAAATCCACAAAACAGCAAAACAATAGCCATCCTAAATATTATTTAAGAACTTTGATAGTTTTAGCTGATATTTAGAGAGTTTTTCAAAGGGTTATGGTGGTTAAATTGCTGATTTTCTAAACATATGCCATGTCTATTTCAGACGCGTCACATCCATAACGGAATTTCGTCACATCCATAACGCTGACTTTTCCTTCCGAAACTCTGCATGAAATACAAAATATTTTAAACAAAGATTTTTTTTAATATTCACCTTGGACCCCTCTATCAAATGGATATCTCCATTTCGACATTAGGTTTACAATTTCACAGAGTTTGATAAAAATGTACAGTCACCCAAGAAAAGTGATACTTTTTCTGTCACATCCATAACGCATCTTTTATTGGCATTTTCTGGCATGCCCCAGATGTACTATGGGAATTGTTCTTGTTCTATCACTTCTCCAGTATGGTACAGCCTTAAAGGGATAGTTCGGGATTTTTGACATGAATCTATATGGTATCCCCGTCAGCAGTGTCGTGCATCCACACTGACTTACCCCCGACAGTGTTCTGTGAGCCTAGATATTGTACAGTGTTGGTCAGTGCACAAGTAGTTCCGGCAGGTTTCCTGGGGTCTGCAAAGTAACACGTTTTTCTTCTCAAAACAGCTCGTGTTCGAATGAGTGATTTATTAGCATAACAAAACCCTTGTAGTCCAAAAAGTCACACCTTGTAATTGCTTGGGGCTACTTTCTCTCAATAGCGATCAGTGCGCGCTGTCACTGTTAACAGTTGTGTGCGAGCTAGCCAACAACTTTCATTAGTTGTTCGACAGTATTTAGCAGCAGCAAATTGCTTTCCTCCTCAGTATACAAGTGCGCTTCCATGGCAGGGAAAAAGAAACTACCACTGCTGCCTATGTAGTGCCCTATTTATACAAATAGGAGTCATTCAGGATTCAGCCATGACACGGAGCAAAAACATGGCTGAATCCTGAATGACTCCCATTTGTATAAATAGGGCACTACATAGGCAGCAGTGGTAGTTTCTTTGTCCCTGCCATGGAAGCGCACTTGTATACTGAGGAGGAAAGCAATTTGCTGCTGCTAAACACTGTCGAACAACTAATGAAAGTTGTTGGCTAGCTCGCACACAACTGTTAACAGTGACAGCGCGCACTGATCGCTATTGAGAGAAAGTAGCCCCAAGCAATTACAAGGTGTGACTTTTTGGACTACAAGGGTTTTGTTATGCTAATAAATCACTCATTCGAACACGAGCTGTTTTGAGAAGAAAAACGTGTTACTTTGCAGACCCCAGGAAACCTGCCGGAACTACTTGTGCACTGACCAACACTGTACAATATCTAGGCTCACAGAACACTGTCGGGGGTAAGTCAGTGTGGATGCACGACACTGCTGACGGGGATACCATATAGATTCATGTCAAAAATCCCGAACTATCCCTTTAAAATATGCAACACCTGTTTAAATACTGGGAGACAATAAAACGTGCACTGGGTCATTTGTTGCCATTTTGAGTTCAAGTGTCACGTCCATAACGCTGGAATTGCTCAAATGTTACTTTTCAAAGAGGGTGTACTCATTATTGCACTGCACTGTATGTTAAAAAGGTATCGACACAAAGCGAACTATACGGAAGCATAGTCAAGGATTTAAAGGATTTATTTTGGAATGAAAAAAATCCAGGTTTTATTTGAATTCTAAATCAAAACCATAATTCTAAAGCAAAACACCCCATATGAAAATGCCCCATTAATTGCACAGCTCTCACAATGTTCGCGGCATTATCTGTAACAGTTGCGGGCTCTTTGTCAGATATTTCCCACTCCTGTATGGCTTCGGTGAGCAGATCAGCAAGGTTACTTGCAGTGTGGCTCGTTTCAACTGCTCTGGTCTGGAGAACGCTTGAGACTGGCCTCCATTCCTCGTCAATGTGATGACGCGTAATAGTCAGATACGACACGGTATTTCTTGAGGTCCAGCAGTCGCAGGTCAACGCCACCCTCTCGGCAGACTTCGGCGAATGTGCAAGTGTGTCTTTTGTTTTCGCATACATTTTTGGGATAACAGTTTCGCTCAAATGTTTGCGACTGGGCAGGACATAGCGTGGTTCCGGTCTCTTCAGCAGTAGTTTGAATCCAGCATTTTCTACGACACTGTAGGGGCGTAGGTCTTTACTAATAAATATTCCGACACCCTCGGTTATGCTCAAGGCACGCTGAGAATTTGAAGGAAATTTAACACCAAATGCCTTCTCCAGTGCAGTTTGATTCGCCGCAGGTTTAGCTGAAACTGTGTCGGCGTGGTGCCTGGATAAGTGGTTGCAGAGATTGGTTGTATTGCCACTATATTTTACCTCTATGTGGCACAGTTTGCACACTGCTTTTGTTCTGTCGACTTCGTCTCCGTCCTCGTAACGTTTGAATCCAAAGTAATGCCGTACATCAGCTTTCAGGCCAGGCGGTGATTTTAGCTGTGCAGTAGGGTAGGGCTGGGCGATTTTACGATTACGATGTTATTCACGATATAAAATCTCTACGATTAGAAATTAGACACGTACGATATGCCTACGATAAGCCTACGCCTTCAATAAAATTACTTCGTCCGAAGTTTTGACAGACACGCGAATAGCCAATCATAACTAAACAGTACCGCACGTAACCAATCAGTTGGAAGAGAGCCACGTCAAGTTAGGTTGCGTGCACACACAAACACGTGTAGCAGCAACGCACAGCATGGCTGTGGTGAAGTTTGCAGGAGCGCGGCATTTCTCCAACAAAGCGTGAAACAAAGCGATTATAAAAACGAGCGAGAAGCCGACTGACCGGAGTTCTGAACAGGAAAGTCAGAGCACTGCCCTGGAGGACATCGTTGAAAAGAAGGGCCAGAGATCTTCGGTTGTGTGGAGGTATTTTGGATATTTAAAGTCGGACATACAACAAAGTGTTACACAAAACCTTAAACACACTGACGTACAGGATTGCACTTTTTTTCTCCTTGCAGCATAAGGTTTACACGTCAATACGTCTTTTATGTTTATTTGAAAGCTGCTAGAATTTGCACAAATGATTAACAATGGTATATAGTTTTTTTTATTTTTCAGTTTATTCATTTGAACAAAAAGAACAAAAGAATGTGCATCCAGTTTGTTTTGGTTCTGTGAAACTTGAAGGCTTGTTAAGCTATTTTTGTTAATTAGGAAGGAACTACTAATTTGTAATGTTCATATTTTGAGCAGAAAATTAAAGAAAATACAAAAATGGTGATTTGATTTATATCGTGATGTATATCGTTATCGAAAATTTTGAAAAAATATATCGTGATATAATTTTTTCTCATATCGCCCAGCCCTACAGTAGGGTGCATCAGTCGCCCTCACTTTCATAAAATCTGATGCATTTTTGTTTTGGTGTTCCTTTTCACCAATAAAGACATCCTGTAAAATTTTTTGACCATATTCAAAAGTCTAATGGTGGCACCATGAGGTTCATTTTTTTTTGCCAAAAAACGCTTATTTTGTGTTTTCGCGTAAGGTTTGAATCACAATGTTGGACTCCATTTTAGGGATGTTAACCGATGACCGTTTGACCGATGGTTGAAAGGTGTACCCCGCCTTTCGCCCGTAGTCAGCTGGGATAGGCTCCAGCTTGCCTGCAACCCTGTAGAACAGGATAAAGCGGCTAGAGATAATGAGATGAGAGGAGATCCCTCCCTAAATGCCTTGAAATGGTCTCGGATCAACCCGGTTTTCTCGCCTGCGGTTCACGATGAAGGGCTTCGACCTTTTTAATTGTACCCTCCTATTCTCTGCCTCGTGCCCTTTTACTCCCGTAAACTTAGACGTCATGATAAACTCTAAACCTGATCGCGAAGGCCTGGGTTTGCGCTTTCCCTGGAGCACACTCGAGACCTTTTTGGAGATTAATGAAGAACGTTGAGAAAAATTCTCAAAACTCTGAAACCCACATGCGAGTCAGACACGAACACACCCAGAGACTTTGATCACGAAGCAGCAGGAGAATACTGATTGGATCAATAGTCAGAGATTCACAGCATAAGAACACAGTTCCTAGAGATTCTTCATAAACTAGTGGCTTCAGGATACTTCGTGCCTGGATGACGTTTTTGCTCCGGTCCAGGCCAACAGGTCGCGCTGCTTAAAAAGTCATGTCTCTTGGAATGAATCGGACTGGACCGGTTTTGCTTGTGAGGACAAATCGGTGGCTTGTTTGCTCCTTAATCATGGTGTATGAGACCTGAACGTCATATCTGCATGAAGTATGCTGACAGAACAGAGCTACATCTTACTATAAATAAATAAAACACCATTTAAGCTCTCCTTGGGGAAGGATGTCGCTAGAACAGGCTGACGATCAAGCTAATTGAGCTACGACCCCAAAAATATCAGAGGGAAAAAAAAATCAACATTTAAAACAATATTTGTAATAGAAACATAATGAAAAAAAAGAGTAGATCAGCCATGACATCCACATGAGGGAGGGAGGGGAAAGAAGGAAAGAGATCAGACAGAGAACCGCTGACTGCTCCTCCAGGACTTAATCCAACAGCAGGCTCGTTAATGAGCTGATAGGAATCATTATCAGTGCAAATTTGGCACTAATCTGAACACAAGTGAATAAAATCTAGCTGGCCTTGATCAGTGTGTGTGGGGATTTTGACGTCCTGGAGCCACAGCCATGGTTATCGAAACATTCCCACTGCTCTGATTTGAGTCAGAACTCAGCAACAGCGACAAGCCCGAGGGACGGGACGACACGGCACGGCTCCGATACCTGTGATGACGATCTCTGGAATGTCCAAAATGGTGCCGTGTGACGCTGTTTTACGGTGGCCTCGTTTATACTGCGGCCGCGCTGCTGCAAAAACACATACACATAGAGCTGCGTACACCGACATGCAGACTGTACTCACACACCTACATTAGCAAGCTGATGGACGAAGAACAGGACGGGACACATGCAGACATGCAGCATGCAACAAACACGGCCGTGCAGGGCCGGAAGGGACGCTGGAGAGAACGGAGCGTTCGCGTCCTTTCCGGGACGTTCCGAGAGCTGCGTGAACTTCCGTCAACGGTTGGGATGATGAAAGAATTTTGGCGGGTCGCTTGGGTAGGAACGGAAACCCTGTTTTGAGTTTCACGCTGGAGGAGTTTTTACATTCTTAAAGAAATATCCCGGCACGTTTTCAACCTGGCCTTTTGACTTTATATTTGCAGACGGAGCGTTTAACAGTTATTCCATGAAATCTGGAGCCGATAGCGCTGTAAGCCATGTACGACGAGATTGAATCGATCCACATTCGCTGGATTTTGAGAAACGGAGCATTCTTTTTTAGCAAATCTGATAAAAACTTTACACAAAACCATACCATTTCTGCTTAGAACGTAAGCAAGAGTGCTCCAAGAGTACGGACATCGCCATGACTCTTCGGGCCTTTCGGCCAGCGGGGGATAAAAATCGTGAGGGAAGTTGATTTCAGAAAGCAAGCACACCTTGATGAAATTGCCAACGTGCAAGTTTGTTAATAATCAAGCGCATAACTCTGGTAAAATCTGCCCAAATTAAACATGCGTATAACTGTCATATAACAAAGCCTGTTGCCAAGTTTGGTGAAATTCCTCCACAAACTGTGAGAGGAGCCGATTTCAGAAGCACGTACACCCTCGTGAAAGTTATCCAAGTTAAGGGTCAAAACTCAGGTACAGTTTTCACAAACGAAATTAAATCGCATAATGCGTATTACCGTCGTATCACAAGGCCTTTTCACCAAGCTTCGAGAAACTCTTCCAAAAATTGAGAGAGGAGTGGATGTCAGAAGGCGAGCACACCTTGATGAAATTGCCAAAGGATAAATTTTGTTAATTGAGGGCTGGAACTCTGGTAAAACGCATATTACCGACATATCACAAAGAATCCTGCCAACGTTTGTGAAATTCCTCCAAAAATCGTGAGAGGAGTCGATTTCAGACGGTCAACACCATTCCCGGGACGGACAGACGGACATCGCCACGACATAATCCCACTTCGGACCTTTCAGCCAGTGGGAGATAAACTGACGAAATGACAGTAGCAATTTGTTTCGTGGTCCGGTTTCCATCAAATCCCGCACTCTGATTGGCTGGCGAGCGGGTCTGTATCCTACGATACGGACCCCGGTTACGGACCTCGGTTACGGACCTCTGGTGACTCGCTTGTTCACAACAACAAACATGGTAGCAATTTTTGTCAACATTTATTTTCGCATTTCTCAGGAGAATAGCATTAATTTAACCTGAAAAAAAATGTCGAAAAACCGGCGTTAAAAAAAAAAAAAATTTCAACCGCACAAACGGCACTCACCCGGCCGGTGGACCGGAAACAGAACATTTTTTAATAATGGCCTGAGCTGATATCCTACTAGTAGAGTAGCCAATCAGAGCGCACGACTGCTCATATCCAGTGAATGTGGATAGAACCTCATCATCATCATCATATTTATCCTCAATACCCTGGAAGCACCCGGTGCATCACTTGGTTCCAGATAATCAAAACCAAAACCTCTGGAATTACTTTTTCGTCTTGTACAATGTTGTGTTTGAAAGTTCGAAACTCGACATGAACACTTGGCTCTGTGGGACACGTCTTCCACATATGAACATCTTGACCGTTCCAGCCTAAAGCCTGTGATTTTCAATACACTTTCTATAAGTCGTGCTGATTGATGGAGTTCGAGCGCTGTTCTCAGGAAACGCAAGTGTGTGGACGGAGACGGTGTGTCGTCTCGGGGTCTAGTTGTCGTTAGCGCACGATACGAAAATGAGCTGAAGGTTAGGGATGAAGGTTAGGAACAAAAAAAAAAAAAAAAAAGTGATGGACATTTCAAATCACGTCTCGAATGATTATCTTTCGGAATGCGAATAAGTGAAATGGGTTAATTAGTCAGAAATTGTATTTCGCGCCGATGATTCTGAAATGAACAGATTGGATTTTGCTGGAAATTAGAAAGAAAAAAATATATTAAACCTGCGATTCTTTGAAAAACACACTCTGTTGTCCCTTTTCCACCAAAGCAGTTCCAGGGCTGGTTCGGGGCCAGTGCTTAGTTTGGAACCGGGTTTTCTGTTTCCACTGACAAAGAACTGGCTCCGGGGCCAGAAAAACCGGTTCCAGGCTAGCACCAACTCTCTGCTGGGCCAGAGGAAAGAACCGCTTACGTCAGCGGGGGGGCGGAGTTGTTAAGACCAACAACAATAAGACCGCGAAAGATCGCCATTTTTAAGCGACGAGAAGCAGCAGCAGCTGTACAAACGCGAAGTCATCCATTATTATTGTTGTTGCTGCTGCTTCTTCCGTGTTGTTTTTGCTTCGATGTTCGCGCCAAGGTTTATGCAAACGTAGTGACGTAACGACGTGGCTCCCCTTAGCACCGCGAGCTATGGAAAAGCAAACTGGTTCTCAGCTGGCTCGCAAGTTGAACGAGTTGTGAACCAGCACCAGCCCCGAACCAGCCCTGGAACTGATTTGGTGGAAAAGGTGTGTGTGTGCGCGCGCGAGAGAGAGATATACCTGCAGAGAAAGGCATCTTGTCATCCTGTCTGAGCTCAGAGAGGTCAGCACTCATTCGTTTGCTGTCGGATGAGGGCAGGCAGTGTGTTCTGCCTGGCACTGACAGACTCTCAACGCTGCCCCCTCTTGACAGAGGATGCCCAGGCCTCAGTGGATCACCCTACACACACACACACGTTACACACTGACAGGTATTCGTTACTACGCAGCTATTTACAATCCTGAAAAAGTCTTACCTTTGGTTTTAACGGTGCGAACTTCTCGATGGTCTTGATGGTGTCGTTGGTGCCGGCTGGCGTGCCGTGATCCATGCTGCCGTCGTTCCTGTTGCTCAAGCTGGGGAAGGACCCTGAGTTGCAAAACAGGCACGAGGATATGAGCAGACCCAATTTCCCATTTGCCTTCTTCATACATACACATACTAATCTCGATAGCATTTGATTAACACCTTTTTTTTTTTTAAACTTGACTATTGCTGTGTTCACACTTATACCGGTACGAAAGTGGTACAACTGTATCGATACAAAGTATACCGGTACAGTTTAGTGCATCTGTCCACACTAGCGAGAAATGTTTGCGGTTTTCTTTCACGGAAGTTGAAATGCGCGTGCGCGAAATGTTTCCGCGGTTACCGAGTAACTTCCTTCCGAGAATATGGCGGATGAAACGACGTGTGTGCGCTTTTTGTCAATGTACAGTCTGTATTTCTGGTGGTCATTTATTCAGTCGAATCGTATAAAACGCGCGAGGCAGTTGAGAAAGAAACAAAGAAAACGAATCTCCCTTTCTCCCCCCTCCCTTTCTCCCTCTCCTTCTCTTCCCCTCCCTTTCTCCCTCTTCCTCCTTTCTTCCTCCCTCCCTCCCCCTTTCTCTGCTCCATGTAGCTCAACGGTCATTTTGAGCCATTTTGGCGTTTTATTTACAGCTGGAAAGCACGTGCGTATTGTACAGTGGGGCAAAAAAGTATTTAGTCAGCCACCGATTGTGCAAGTTCTCCCACTTAAAAAGATGAGAGAGGCCTGTAATTTTCATCATAGGTACACTTCAACTATGAGAGACAGAATGGGGGGAAAGAATCCAGGAAATCACATTGTAGGATTTTTAATGAATTAATTGGTAAATTCCTCGGTAAAATAAGTATTTTGGTCACCTACAAACAAGCAAGATTTCTGGCTCTCACAGACCTGTAACTTCTTCTTTAAGAGGCTCCTCTGTCCTCCACTCGTTACCTGTATTAATGGCACCTGTTTGAACTCGTTATCAGTATAAAAGACACCTGTCCACAACCTCAAACAGTCACACTCCAAACTCCACTATGGCCAAGACCAAAGAGCTGTCAAAGGACACCAGAAACAAAATTGTAGACCTGCACCAGGCTGGGAAGACTGAATCTGCAATAGGTAAGCAGCTTGGTGTGAAGAAATCAACTGTGGGAGCAATTATTAGAAAATGGAAGACATACAAGACCACTGATAATCTCCCTCGATCTGGGGCTCCACGCAAGATCTCACCCCGTGGGGTCAAAATGATCACAAGAACGGTGAGCAAAAATCCCAGAACCACACGGGGGGACCTAGTGAATGACCTGCAGAGAGCTGGGACCAAAGTAACAAAGGCTACCATCAGTAACACACTACGCCGCCAGGGACTCAAATCCTGCAGTGCCAGACGTGTCCCCCTGCTTAAGCCAGTACATGTCCAGGCCCGTCTGAAGTTTGCTAGAGAGCATTTGGATGATCCAGAAGAGGATTGGGAGAATGTCATATGGTCAGATGAAACCAAAATAGAACTTTTTGGTAAAAACTCAACTTGTCGTGTTTGGAGGAGAAAGAATGCTGAGTTGCATCCAAAGAACACCATACCTACTGTGAAGCATGGGGGTGGAAACATCATGCTTTGGGGCTGTTTTTCTGCAAAGGGACCAGGACGACTGATCCGTGTAAAGGAAAGAATGAATGGGGCCATGTATCGTGAGATTTTGAGTGAAAACCTCCTTCCATCAGCAAGGGCATTGAAGATGAAACGTGGCTGGGTCTTTCAGCATGACAATGATCCCAAACACACCGCCCGGGCAACGAAGGAGTGGCTTCGTAAGAAGCATTTCAAGGTCCTGGAGTGGCCTAGCCAGTCTCCAGATCTCAACCCCATAGAAAATCTTTGGAGGGAGTTGAAAGTCCGTGTTGCCCAGCGACAGCCCCAAAACATCACTGCTCTAGAGGAGATCTGCATGGAGGAATGGGCCAAAATACCAGCAACAGTGTGTGAAAACCTTGTGAAGACTTACAGAAAACGTTTGACCTCCGTCATTGCCAACAAAGGGTATATAACAAAGTATTGAGATGAACTTTTGTTATTGACCAAATACTTATTTTCCACCATAATTTGCAAATAAATTCTTTAAAAATCAGACAATGTGATTTTCTGGATTTTTTTCCCTTATTTTGTCTCTCATAGTTGAAGTGTACCTATGATGAAAATTACAGGCCTCTCTCATCTTTTTAAGTGGGAGAACTTGCACAATTGGTGACTGACTAAATACTTTTTTGCCCCACTGTATGAATAACCCGGAAGACGTAGGAATGGTTCATTGCGCTTGCGCATTATATTTGTATCGATACAGAGCCGCTTCATCTGTCCACACTACAGTGAAGTGCTACAGTACCGATACTGTACCGATACGAAACCCATACATTTGTGGGTTTCGTACCGATACAGTTATACCGCTACAGTACCGGTATAGTTGCTAGTGTGGACAGGTGTTGCGGTACGAAAGTAGTTTCGTATCGGTACAAAATCCCTAGTGTGGACAGGGTATATATTTATGAATATTCTTCATTGGCACGTGACGTCATAGCTAATTACGCGTGAGGCTTTGAACCGGAAGTGGGCCGTGTTGGAGGATATACACAACTCAAGCGGCACACATTTACTAGAGCAGAGAGGTTGTTCCGCTCAAGATTTCCTTTCGGTTCTTCGCTTCTATGCTACTCTTTGTGCTGTAACTGCATGCGGGCGTGACTCTATTCGAGACGAGCAGACTTAAAGTGTAGATCACGGGTAAATTCAGGAGCAAGATCAGTGTAATTCTATTTTATATTAAACTTTGGTCAAATACCTGTCACATTTTGTGCAAAAAAATTCAATTGAAATCAAGCCATTTGCCACTGCTCGACCCTTGTGTTGTTGCTAGCCTTGCCAATTATGTCTGGCTTGGCTGATGCTGCTGACGTTTGACAGTGGTGCTAGTGCCAACTCCAGGTGCATTCGGAGATTGAACCATGCAGAACTGAGCCAGTGTTTCCCACAGACCAGGTAGCAATTTGTGGTGCTCCACTGTGTCGATGAGGGAATCGTGCACGGTGGTGCCGTGGCGGTCGGTGGAGTCGGACATTGGGGTGTATGCAAAGTGTTTACAGCGGGCGGTGTTCAAACACACAGTATTTTTCTTCAGAGTCACCTGCTGGGACTATTTTAAAGCTACAAGAAGCATTTGAGATTATTCAGTTCAATCTAAATTCTTTTAAGTTCTTTAAGAGAAGACAGCTAAAACAATTTTCACCAGAACCCTGCCTGGTTTCATTCCTCGACCCAACTTTACATTACAGGGAAGGCCATTAGTTTGCTGGGCTTGATGTTGGTGGAAAACATGTCTTTTAAATTTATGAAAATTACTCACCAAAATTGAAGTTAAAGTTTAGTTTTTACCTTAGTTTTTTGCCTTTTTGGTGGCAATCTTTCAATCATTCTTTAGTTGACATTCAAGGAATAAACTGCAAAAAACAAGCTGGAGGTTTTTATTTTAAATATTGAACTCAACACCTACCTCAACCAATACTAAAATGAAATAAATAGTATAATGTAACAACAACAAAATAAAATCATAATTAGATGTAAGAAACCACGTAAGGTAACACCAAGGCAACTAACAATAATGAAAAAGCATTACCCTAATTGGTGCAAAGCCTGCATGCCCTATCAGAACATTTAATTCTGTGTGGCTTCCTGAAAAAACCTCCAGTGCCCTATCTTACGGGAAGTCATTGGGTTCGGGACCATTTATGGAGACTCGTAAGCAGGCTGCCAGGTGTTCCCCTTTCATCAAAGCGCTAAAAATTTCCATTACATCAAAAAAAAAAAATACAAAGGAATACTGAATTTCTATGTGCTTACCCTATTCATAGCTGAGAAATCCTGCTCGCAATTCAGAAAAAAACTTTTCAATACTCATCTGGGTTAAAGCAGCAAACATTGAGAGTCAATGAAATTATAATAGTCAAATAAATACAAAGTTATTATTAGCCTATGGGCATCCTACAGTAGCCTCTCTCAACTACCGCATTGTTTCTTAAAATATTCAGATTTTATGCTTCAGATAGCATCAACTAGGCATCTCCGCGAGTATAACAACGTTTTATTTAGGCTAGTGGGAAATCCTTATTTATTGTGAATGTCAAGCCATTATTAATAACTTGCATGAATGCTGAAGCGGGATAAACGGGATAATGCAATAAGGCCGGTTCCTCGCGTCAAGCTGCTACTGTATGCATCAAAATTGGTTTATAGCCTGACTCAGGGATGTCCGTTTCCTGTAAGCCAAGAAAGCTATGATAAAGCTCATCACGAGCACGACGCAGGCTACCTTTTAAAATAAGGGGTCGGAAGGCGAATCGGGAAGGCTGCGTTATTTTTAATTAGCCTAACAGGCCTATTTGCAGTCCGGTGTCACGGTCTGAATTTACCACCAGTCTGAATTTACCAGGTAAGTTTATACTGTAGCAGCCACGGTCTAACCCTACCACAGTATAAATTTACCAACTTGGTATAATTGGGCCTAGTCTGAATTTACCAGCCTCATATGAGATGTATGTTCATGTTCATACTTTTATTTACACTTTATCTTGATGAATATTGATTTGTTTAAGTAAGACTCCTCATGATTATAATAATTTAGTTATTCTCTCAAATTTACCAACTTGGTATAATTAGACTGCTGTCATTGGGCCTAGTCAGAATTTACCAGCCCAGTATGATAGATTTATGATCATACTTGATCCACAAATAAATTATTTTCACTTTATCTTGATGAATACTGATTTGTTTGAATGAGACTCATCATGATTATAATATAGTTATTCTGTCAAATTTACCAACCTGGTATAATTAGACTCCTGTCATTGGACCTAGTCACAATTGGGTCATCTTTCTTTTGAAAATGGCGAATCGCTGGTCTCGTGCCTCTTTGGACTGTGTGTTTTGCTGATCTTCATTTTGTGACTGGGAAATGATTGTTTCCTCATCCATATTCAACAGCTTGTCTACTGATAATCAAATCTCACAATTGTAGTCACAATTCGCGTTCTATTAGTCTACAAATGTGTTGAAATGCTCGGTACAAAATCACAGCATGTTGAAATGCTCGGTACAAAATCACAGCAAGAAATGGTAAATTTAGACTTCCCGGAAGTTGACCGGGGGGGGGAAATCGGTCTGCGCATGGTAAATTTATACCAGCGCGCAATCAGACCGTGACACCGGGTATATTATGTGCAACGGCAGGCCTGTGTACACGCCTCTCCCTCTGTGTGCGCGCGCGAGCGAACGAGAAGAGCGAGCACTATGAATGAACGGAACAGAATTTTTTTTTTTTTTTTCAAAATCGCGAGTCTGATTGTGTGGCGCTGCACCACACAATGGTCTATGTATGGGAAACCCTGTGAGCAATGGGCTAGTGGCGGTGGAGGGCAGATGCAATGTGCTTTGAGCTCTTCATGTGAGACTTCAACGTCACTTCCAGGAACCTCCCTCACCCAATCACGATATATATCAGCCAATGCTGATTAAAACGACACTTCCCCATGCTGCGATTCGCGGAGTCTCCTCTCCACCACGGACTCTGACGATTGCGCCGGCGCGAAAATGTATCAATATTGTTTCTTTCTTTGCGCATACTCCAAGAAATTCACTGATGTTACGCAAAACCCACGTTTTCACATTGTAGAATAGTATGAGTAAATTTAAGACCTTTGTTTAAAAAATTAAGACTTGGGCAAAGCAATTTAAGACTTTTTAAGGCCTTAATTTTGGAATATTAAACTTAAGACTTTAAGACTTTTAAGACCCCGCGGCTACCATGCCTTCTTGCTGTGAGGCGACAGTGCTAACCACTACACCACCGTGCCGCCGAAAAACCGGAGATTCTCAAGAGTTTTGTCAAATATCCAGATTTCCGGGTAAATCCGGAAGACTTTCATCTATAGGTAAAACAGGAAGTCGATGTGCGACAGACTTGAAAATGGTATACACGGTATAGAACCCCAAGCTGAAGTTTGATCCCAAGTACCTATGATTTGTGGCTGCTGAGAAAAATGGTGTTTCGGATGGACGGACAGAGGTAAACCAGTACACCCCCCCCCCGTCCTTCGGAGCAGGGGTATAATGATTGTTTTTAAAATAGATTTGAGAAATGACTACAAGCTTCTAAACGTAACGCCTCCCTCAGCTGGGATAGGCTCCAGTCTGTACTCTTACCACTGTACATGGCGGCGGTCAACAAAGCAAGTAGTTTTGGTCACGTGGTTGCAAATGAAGAAGAGACAAAAACGAAACAAACTAGAAAAGCACTCGGAGAGCGCAGACCTCTGCCGAGAATCCTTTAAAAAAAATCCGGGATCCAGAAGGTGATCTGGATCAGCGCCAAAATTTAATGGATTGTTACTTGTGCCCAGACACGCCTCTGGAAAAAATTTCAGAGCAATCCGTTCATTAATTTTTCTGTTAACCTCCTTGGCGGAGGTAATAATAATAACTAGAATGCATTTCCGGAGAAAATGCGAAAGTGTGCTTGCTCAGGTGCGCCGCCATGGCGACCCGGCAAGAGAGGTGACCGCACGCCCACACGACAAGTTTTGTGTCAACACGCAAAAGTTTGGCCAAGACACAAGGCGGATTCTCATACGGAGATGACAGGCTGGCAAGGTTCTTTACAGGGGCGTCCCAGAGCATCACTAACATGAAAATGTTGATGTAATTCTAAATCCGTAAAGAGATATGACCCAAAACACGTTTTTGCTCATTGTGGCGCCCCTGAGTGGCCAAATGACACCAAATTTGATGAATGGTACATGAACTGGTGCCGAAAGTCATCTCAACAAATATGGTCTTGATATGTCAAAGCGTTTCTGAGATATGAGCCAAAATACATACGTTTTTGCTAATTGTGACGCCCCCTAGAGGCCAAATGACACCATATTTGATGAGGCTAGTTTGGATGGTGTCCAAAGTCATGCCACTAAATATAGTCTTGATATGTCAAACTGTTTCCGTGACACGAGCTCACTTCTTGTTTGGTGGCTTCGCCATCGATTTTGATTGGCTGCCACGGGCGAACGCTTTGACCTATGAGAGCGAAACGAATATCACTCATTAGGCATGGACTGGAGATCATTTGGCCACATAATACAGCATTATGGGCTTAACTTTCACTGTTGTGCAGATGATGCCCAAATTTATATTCAAACCAAACCCTCTTACCCACTCCCTCCGTCCAATCTTGTCAACTGTTCTCTGACTCTGCTCTATGGGTGACAGGGCTTTCAGTGTAAATGGCCCTCAGCTGTGGAATGCCCTGCGACTAGCGTTGCGCCAATGCTCAACACTGTCCTCTTTCAAAAAACAGCTAAAAACACATCTCTTTAGCTTGGCCTTTTCTCTCTGATTTTTAATAACGTTATTATTATTGATTTCTTATTATTTTATTATTGTTGTTATTTTATAGCCTGGCAAGCCAGACTAAATGTGAATATTTAGTCTGGTCTCGATCGTAGACATTTCTGACGGGTGTGGGTAGGGACAACCCGCTGTCTTTCAAACTGTCTCTGTGCGTATAGGCCAACGCTCTGACCAATCAGCGCAACAGTGACTGTGACGTAGTCAGAGCGACAGAAAGCAGTGGGGGAGGCCTTGAAATAAATAATTTTTCAAAATGCATATTAATTAATAAACAGGTTCTAGATATTAAGAAGTTTGGAGATAATGACCACAAGTTTGGAGTCTGTACCACATACTTAACTCTTATTATTTTTTTTTTTAAAGTGTTTTTCAAGGGTTTGCTTAAACTGTTTTTGAGAGTTTTTATTTAGTGGTGTTTGGTGAAATGATTTCCCTTAAATTTAAAATAACGGGAAAATAAGAAACAATCAAAAAGTAATGTTTCAAAGCTGTTTATTAATTCTTTGTACTGCACAAACTAGCCCCATCCTTTTGGCTACGAGCGGAGCCAGCTGGTAGATCAGACTTTTGCCATAGCCGGTCGGCAAAACAGCGAAAACGTCCTTCTTGAAAAGGAATGAGCGGAGAGCCTCTTCCTGCTCATGTTTCAACGAAAACTCCAAGTCTAATTCTTCTAAAACTGATTCCAAAGCGGAGTCAAACGCGCGCTGTTCACTAGCCGTAGCCATCTTTCCTGCTGCGCTTTCTCCAGCGTCGCGTAGCTTTGTCGTCACTCCTGCAAAAGCCCGCCCAAAGAATCCAAACAAAAACCTTGCGTTGTGATTAGCGGGCACGATTTGATGCCCGGGGTGTTTTTGTTTATATGGTGCGAGGCTAGACCCATTCGTAGGCAAAAATATTTTTGGCTGCTAGGCGGGTGGGTCTAGTTTACTAGGCTAGTTATTTAATTGTTTTGCTTTTTATTGTTTGTTTTTTACTGTTCAGTGTCCTTGGGTACCTTGAAAGGCACTTATAAATAAAATGTATTATTATTATTATCATCGGAGATCATGTGTGCCAAGTTTCATGATGATCGGACAAAACATGCAGCCAGGGTCACCCTACCTTCACTTTGGACAAAATTCAAAATGGCAGAAAATCTAATTAGGCGAAGAATGACGTCATAGGGTGCGTTGGAATCGTCTAGCTCCAAGGATTCCAACGGCACCAGACGTATGAAAATCGGACATACGGATCAAAAGTTACATGCATGAACGCATGTAAGACTGTGATCAGTTGGTGGCGCTAGACCATGAGACGTACCAACATGAAACTTGATGAACTCAATCAGGGTCCACTCCTCCATCAGTGTACCAAGTTTCATGACTTTACACCTTACGGTTTGGCCTACAGAAGGAAAAATCTGGTTTTTGCGTCGCGTGCCCATTCATTTCAATGGGGAAAAATTAATCCTTTAAAAAAAAAAATTCCGGGATCCAGAAGGTGATTCGAATCACCGCCAAAATTTAATGGATTGGTACTTGTGCCCAGTCACACCTCAGGAAATAATTTCAGAGCAATCTGTTCATTACGTTTTCCGTAATGTTGCTAACAAACAAACCAACGCTAGCGGAAACATAACCTCCTTGGCGGAGGTAATAACCGAACACCAAGGTAAATCTGGATACTTAGCTCTTCGAAACTTTATTACTCATGACTTTTTGCAACTCGACATATCCATGTGCTCCGCAGTGTTCCGATTATCTGCCAGCACCAACACAGTAATAACATCACCGAGTTGTTTTTATGGCTGATTTAATTTCCTAGCGATGTGTATTAGCGATGGGAATCTCTAAAAGGATCTTACGATCCAATTTGATCTTAATTCCGAGTGCCATAATGCGATTATAAAACAACTCCCGAATACATTCGGACGTGCTGCAAAGTTAGATTCCCCCCCCCTTCAATACGACCACCTACTTCCTGTATTGTAAGCATCTATACCTGTGCTGGTAGCAGAGTTGCTCTGGCCTTCATCTGAATATTGATATGGGTCCTGCAGAGGCTCGTCTGACCCGGGGAAATACTGCAGAGAGAAAAAGAGAGAGGTGTGAAAGACGTCTACAGGAAGTGCACAAGAAAGAGACCCAGACTGCAGGTACCTTCATCAGGTGGGTCATGATTTTGACAATCTCCTCCATGGAAGGCCGCTGTGAGGGATCTTTCGACCAGCAGCGTGTCATCAGACTCTCTATGGGCTTGGGCAGGTTCTTAATGAGGGGAGGACGAGTTCCTGAACACATCAATACATTATTATTATTATTATTTTAAATTTCTCTGTTGTTCATTTACGGATTAGATACCGGGTGGAAAATAACCTATATGTACTGAGTTGCCATTATATTAGGTACACTAGAAATATAAATGCACTGTGTATAATTATAGTGATGATTTTATCAGCGTCGGTGCATTGACTTTAACGACATTCATTTCTTCAACCCAACACTGCAAAAAATAAAAATCTTAGGAAGCTTGTTTGTCTATTTTCAAGTCAAAACATCTAGCCACCCTTATTATAAGACATAATTGCCCAACAAGCAAAACCTCACTTAGCTAGAAAGGCTAGTTTTTAGACAGTCCATCTTGAAAATCTTGTATAGACAAAATGTCTTGAAAAAGTCTTATTTGGAGCACCTTTGAAAATAAAACAAGTTTTTTTTTTAAAACAAGTAAGTACATTTTGGACATTTGTCAAATGCGGTTCATCTTGTTTCAAGAAAAAAAAAAGTATGCTTGTTTCGGGAATAAATGAACTTTACTGAAATCTTTGAATTAGGGCTGCACAATTAATCGAATTTAATCGAAAATCGCGATTTTGGCTGCCACGATTAAATTACATGAAAATCACGATTTCTTTCCATTTAAAATGCGAGCTCTGCTGTATATCTGATCAAGCACTTTTTGACCAATACTCCGCCAAACCATTAGGGGGCGAACCGACGCATGTAAGGTTTCATTACTCCGCCTAAATAAGCAAGCAAGCCAAGTGCAGTGTTGCCAGATTGGGCGGTTTTAAGTGCATTTTGGCGGGTTTTGAACATATTTTGGGCTGGAAAACGTCAGCAGCATCTGGCAACACTGGCCAAGTGTGCAGAGCTTCAGTGCAGCGGTATCTTCTTCAAGGGGCGATAGCGTGAGAGTAGGCAGCAGACTGAGGTGAGAGAGAAAAGCTAACTATGTCGGAACAACAGACTATTTAGCACTGGAGGCAATGCTGTGACCTGCCTTCGCTCATGTTTAAAGCCAGAGCATGTTGATAGGCTGGTCTTTCTAGCTAAAAACTTGTAGGCCTCAGTATAATGCTATGTAATTGTTGCAATTGAGTTTTCAGTTCCTTCATCCTTTGGTAATTTCTTGGATAAATTTCATTTATTTGTCATTTGGAAATCAGAATTTCTCTTTTAAATTTCATTCTGCACTGAAAGCTGTTCATATTGTTTGTTTGAATATAGTGAAATAAAATTTAAGTGATTTCCCTAACATCAAGAATAATCGTGATTAATAATCGCGATTACAATTTTGATCAAGATAATCGTGATTATCATTTTTTCCATAATCGTGCAGCCCTACTTTGAATCTTAGTTTACTGCGACTGTTTTCTCAGTCATTCAGATTGAGCTCCTTCTAGATGCTGTACAGACTCTAGACCAGACAAGTGCCTTCAAAAAGCCTATGAGTGAGTGGAGGGCGTTTTAGTGAGGGCTTTTTGGAATGCTGTGAGTTAAGTTCAGTGTTTTGTTTTTTGTGCCTGATCTTGTAAACCCCTCGTACACATGAATAGTCAGTGCCCCCAAAATGCACTGTTGCTTTGGCGTTGTGTAAGCACTGTAAGTCAAAATGCGTAGACTCTTTTTTTTTTTTGGTGCCTGAGGTCCTGGGGAAGTGGAATCTTAAGAGATGTTTTAATGTTTGAATGTTGAAATGGGAGAAAAAATAAACTTGTTGCAATGCTACACGTGTCGTCAACTTGATTCAAGATAGTCTCTGGTCTCATATCGAGAGTATTTTACTAATTACAGGTCACAAAAGGAGAATCTTTTAAGCTAGCAATGCTTAGTCGTAGAATTTAACAATCCTAATATTAGTATATTTATCTTAAATTCAGTTTTTACTGCTAAGACTTTGTCATGAATTTAAGTGAAATACCCTTAAAATGAAATAAATAAAAATGACTTGAATGGCTAAATGTAAGAAGTACGATCTTGTTATAAGAGCTATTTTGATTATTTTGAGTTAATCAGATCTCGCATAATAAGTTCCCCAATCTTATTTTGGAATTATTTCATCTAAAAACAGGTTAGATTTTTCAGCTTACTTTAAGAAATCTTACCAAGTCAAATTTGACGAGTTCCATTGGCAGATTTTTTTTTTCACCTGATTCAAGCAAATATGCTTTATTTCTCATTTTTGAAAGGCCATTTTTTCAGTGAACCCATTGTGCATCAACGAGAACAGGGATGAGAGTGTAGTGAAGATGCAAGGAGTAGACGTAAAGAAAGTTGGTGAATTCTAGTACCTGGGGTCAACTGTGCAGGAAAACGGGGGCTGCGATAGTGAGGTGAGGAAGAGAGTGCAGGCAGGGTGGAGAAGGATTTCGGGAGTCATTTGTGATTGGAAAGTCCCAGCAAAGGTGAAAGATAAGACATATAAGACAGTAGTGAGACCGGCTGTGATGTACGGATTGGAGACCGTACCCTTAACGAAGGGACAGGAGGCAGAGTTGAGGATGTTAAGGTTTGCGATGGGAGGTTGGACAGGATAAGGAACGAGCGCATCAGAGGGACAGCGCATGTAGAGAGCTTGGGAATTAAGCTAAGAGAGAGGAGACTGAGATGGTATGGGCACATCCTGAGAAGAGCATGGATTAAAGCAAAAAAAATTATTTGACTGAAAATTTACAGGGGGGGGGGGGGGGGGTTATGGGTGGATTTCGATGAAATTCTGAGAATGGTTAACTTAGAACTGATAACTTTATTATCAATTAATTAATGGATTAATATATTCAATTTATTGCACTTTCTTTCCATTGCTTCCGTATATTTTTTTTTGTGGCAAATCACACAAATGCAAGCACCTGGAATGTTTAGTTTTTTGCACCAGGAACTAAATGGCTTTTCGTTTTCACCTATTTCGTACAGCCAAGCCCACCTCCACTTGTTTTTTTTTACACCTTTATCAATGGCAGACACATCAGTGCCTTCTTTCATGTAAAGCGCATCCATGCTGCCGAAACCGAAAGCAGAATGACGTGCTCCTCTGTGCTCGACGTCAATATAGAAAAAAGTTTGGATCTTCGCTTACATTAAAATTGGGGTTTGACCTTACTTTGTGTTGAATACGACTTCAAAAACAATTCAAGATTTTATTAAGAGAAATATTGTGGCCAACACGAGTGTTAAGTTACCTAAAAGATCGCGTGAAGTTGGCTGCTATCTACTTTGCGTTCGTTCTCATTTTCCTCCATCATTTCATAGGCCAGAAACAGATGTTTTGACGTAATTTAACTGAGTAGGCTATGATTATTATTTAACCGTAGTCTTCTAGACATTTTGCCTGTTTGAGGCATTGAACGCTGGTGAATGATTTTCAAGGAATAAAGTTTAGCGCATGTCGGAACATCATTGCGCTCGCAGCCTCCAACTCCTCAAACGTCCTTTAAATTGTGATATAGCGTAGGCTATAAGGCACGATTCTAACATACCTTACACATTGGCCTAACGAAAATAATAATTGTTGGGGCGTCTGCTGATTTGTTAGCTATAAATTTAGGTCTAATTACTTCTGACAGTCTGCAAGCATTGCACCGTCGGGTCTTCAAGTCTGGCTGAAGCAGAGGAGCGGGCTTTCCGGGGTTTATTTTTTTTATTTTTTAACATGTTCTATTTCTATATGTCCAGGTTTGAACCAAGTCATTTTGGCAAGATTTAATTTAATACAAAACAGAAATGGTCAGACACAAGCACGCCAAGCACATGGGTATGGATTTTGCCGATTTTGACAGCGCATGTTTTTTTAATGGCGCACCGTAGACAGCGAACGTTTAAACATGATCAAACAGAGGAAATGAACGACACAAAGCATGGCTCAAAAACAAAAAAGTTAAATAAACCCTGCTGATAGTTGATGGTGTTGGAACACATCAGTGTTATAACCCGATCTCTACCCAACCACCCGTCATTTTAATTCTCCTCGGATCAGCGCCGACCTCACATTTGGCCTTGGGAGAGTTCAGTTGACGGAAATCCGTCACACGACGGAAAACTTTAATCCATGGAAGAGATGTTGGAAGGAGAATGTTGAGGATGGAGCTGCCAGGCAAACAAAAACGAGTAAGGCCAAAGAGGAGATGCATAGATGTGGTGAGAGAGGACATGAAAGTGGTAGAGAAGGATGCAGAAGACAGGGAGCAATGGAGACGAAAGATCTCAAGAGCAAAGAAAGACAAAAGATGATGATTTCTTCAACCCAACAGACCCGGTACTGGGTCCAACAGAACGTTACTGTAATTGACTTCTGATAAAAAGGTTTTTTTTTTTTTAATGCTGTTTTGGTACATTATATAGCGTCTATATCAGGGGTGGGCAATTATTTTTTCCATGGGGCCACATGAGAAACAGAAAATGTTGTGGAGGGCCGGACCAAAAGGCTGAACTAAATTCTGCATAATATTAATTGTCTTTCTTTATATAAAGCAGTAAATAACATTGTTTTTACAAGCTGCTAAGACTGGTAAGAGTATGGAAAAAACGAGGTTGCCTTACAAAAAAATGTCATTTATTCAGTCAAATTTCCCAAAACAATGGTTAACAAAATGTGAACGTGTGTACCATTTTTTTCAGTCACATTCACCACAAAACACAATAAAGACATCACAATATTGTCTTTCTACTCCAAATATCAAGCAAGATACATCAGATTATAATAATGATGCCCACATTTGTAGTCTAATCACCTCATGTGACCTGCTCGCAACAACGTCGATTCGGTGTAGGTATCAGATCTACAGATCGGCTCGGGCTCCAGCGCCTGCTGGCGACGTCACACTATGTGATTGGCTGGACCGTTTGAAGGATGACGTACAAGTTTGTGGTTGGTCTGGACAAATTACGGAAGTAGTTATCGCGGGATTAGGTTTCGTGGGATTTCATGTCACGCGCATTGCGTTTTTGTTGAACACAGCTTCAAAATAAAAGCAATGCACATTCAGTCCATGCGTGAGGTAAAATTAGAAAATACGTTTATTTTGTAATTTCTAATTAAACCTTACGCGGGCCAGTCAGAATGAACCAAAGGGCCGGATGCGGCCCGCGGGCCGTAAAATGCCCAGGTCTGCTCTATATACTGGGGTCGACCGATAATCGGCCTGGCCGATATATCGGGCCGATATTCTGCATTTTTAGGGTTATCGGTATCGGCCATAATTTCCACCGATATGCCGATAACATGCCTTTTTGCAGCCATTTCGTTCCTAATGCGACCGTCACTGCACGTCCTTTCCTGCACTCGCCTCTCTGAGTTCAAGAACACGGTCCCGCCCACCACAACATCTGATTTGTTTGGCACAAGAGATGTAGCCAATCGACACGTGTAGCTAAACGCTGTGAACTGTTTCAAGGCGGCCGTACGGGCACTCGGGCAGAAGCGGCACAAGGGATACAGCCAATCAACACGCGTAGCTAAACGCTGTGAATTGTTTCAAGGCGGCCGTACGGGCACTCGGGCAGAAGCGGCACAAGGGATACAGCCAATCAACACGCGTAGCTAAATGCTGTGAACTGTTTCAAGGCGGCCGTACGGGCACTCGGGCAGAAGCAGATCCCACTTCAAGGTAAGGACGCGCTGCTTTTGCCGCAATAAGTCACAAACACACAAGTTGCAAAAGCACGACATCATTATACGTTTCCATTCTTCATCTACTACTCGTTAAAACTGTCCATTTGCATCTGTGTAGCCAGGCAAACTTAGCTTACGGAAGGAAGCACTTGAATTAGCCTACAACCAACTAGTCTCGCTGAAACTACATGTAATGCTTCCTTCACTACAATATAATCCTCCTAAATTGGGAATATTAGGCTTGGGCATTAAAAGCATTAGAATGTAGATGGTTACTTGTTAAGTTGTTACATAACAGGGAGTGATGGCCTACTTTGTTTGATTTTACTTTTTAAAAAATGCTGCAGGCAGCTCCCTACACTTGATTTGTTATTTAAAAACTACTTGAAGTTGGTAAGTCTTACTTAGTTCTTAGTGTAAAAGAATCCAGAGTGTATTTTCATTTATTTTCCACTGAAAATGGTGAGCTATAATATAGCAGGGAGTGATTTTATTTTTTTATTGGTGAATATTTATTTTATTATTATTTTATTTCTCATTTTATTCTAACTAATATGTTTGACTTTATTGTACAAATGCTGCTGGCATCTCCCTGCACAAAATTTCATGTTCAATTTTACAATTAAACATACATTTCATGGATATGAAGGTCTGTGTCAGTGTGTGCTATGTTTAATTTCATGTGAATTATAATCTTTACATTTATCGGTTATCGGCATCCCAATTCCATAATAATCGGTATCGGCCCTGAAAAAAACACATCGGTCGATCCCTACTATATACATACTTTTATGGGTTTTTTCAGTCCAGCTATAGTTACTGAACGAAACGAATGGCATCTCTGTCCATGGGTCCATTGCTATCATGGTGTTATCTTTTGGTTACACATATTCTCGGAGCTCTGACGTATACATTGACCTGATAACCGTGGTACTATTTTTGATTCATTTTGGGTGTGTCTGTCTAGACGAGCCACACCTCCCAGCACCCTAGGGCTGAAAAGGTTAATTAAATAAGTAAAACTGAATACGGCAGAGTGTGTGGGGGAATAATTCAGTCAGTCTTGCTGATCGCTGGCACCTGTTTCGTTTGTGTTTGTGCAAGAGGGACTCACCACGGTGCACGGCCCACATGATCCGGAAGGCAGGTCCTCCGATCTCATCAAAAGGCTTCCTGCGCGTGATCACCTCCCACAGAATAATGCCCCAGCTGAACACGTCACACTTCTCGCTGTAGTTACTGCCTACAAAGTGCACACACAATGAGCAACACTGGCAACCGGACCAAAGCGCAGACCGAAAATAGAACAAACAGGCGAACGCGCTCACAAAGACGGGATTATGTGGCAAACTGACAAATGAATCCTCATTTTCACCGAGCACACTTAAGATAATCCCCAGCACCTTAATACCGTATCTGCCCCCTTCTTCTGAGCAGGAGGCAATTTCTTCTCGTGGTACCTCAGAGACGCTTAATTACCCTTCTTATTATGCTTCAATTACATCGCTCATCTAACATATGTTGGTTTTTGTTTTGTTCTGCACCTTCTCACCGAGATCATCTTCTAATTCGCTTATCAGTAAAGCAAATGAGTCGCGTTAGCTTCAATCCTCTAATGAGCACAGCTTTAATAGCATGGGAGGACTAGTCCTATATTAACAAACAAGATAATGACCTACTCGCAGCCCAGCGCACTCCCCCCCCCCCCCCCTTCCTCCCCCATCTCCGAAGCTGAAATCAAGTGCATCAGCTTATTTCAAATGCCGGCGGTAATGAATGTGCCTGTTAATCTTGGAGACCACAATCCTCCTAACTGCACTTCAGGCAAATGTTCTTCATTATATGTGTAATAACATCTTAAGTATTATGTAGATCATGAAGGGTAGCATAAAAAAAAAAACCAACACAATTATAGTCAACCCGTTTCATCAAACACTGCATATTAAAGGTGTGATATGTAATTTAAGTGAATAATCTGTCGCAATGCAAACAGCATGGTGGTGGTGTTCTTCATTTAATTTTTTTTTTTTAAATTGTACCCATTTTTTAAAAGCCTGTGTGCACTTTCGCTTTGAAAAGCACCTGGAGTTTCCCGCCATCAGTGAGCTCATTTTGTCAAACATATAAAAAAAAAAAAAAAGTCATTGCGACCCCTAAGGAGAGATCAGAACCACTGCTCGGTCCCGAATCTGATCCGTACAACCTGATGCCTTTTTAAATATTTGAAATGCTACAATCTGAACAGATGGCACATATTTTTTGCTTGTTGTTCCTCGGACACGGCTCGTTTAAACCTCCTGTCTTAAACGAAGCATGGATAGAGGGTGGCACCATGGCACGCTGTTTGTGCCTTCACTTAGACTACGTTCAGACTGCACCCTGAAACGACCCATATCCGATTTTTTTGCCCATATGCGACCTGTATCCGATTTGTTATTGACAATCTGAACGACACAGATCCGATTTTTTCACATGCGACCCAGGCCGCTTGGATATGTGGTCCTAATTCCGATGCATATCCGTTATTTTCACATGCGACTGCAGTCTGACCGGACAGGTCGCATTCATGCGACCTACATGTCATCAACAAGAGACAAACGTCACTATTCTGCGTTGGCTAATCCCGCCTCTTTGGTGGAAAACAACAACATTTGTACAGTTTTCAGAATTTAAATAGACTTTTATAGAATTGATCAAGCTAATGGTGGATTTGGTAGGGACCTGGATGTTAAATCATCCTGTATTACAAGATTATAAGATTGTTCTGGAAATTTCCAGTAATTTGACACCTTCGGTCTCATTAGTCTGCTGCCCACATTAATCAGATTATTGTGCGAGTTCCACCGCCGCCGCCACAAAAACCACATCGCCAGGTCTCGCCTCATCTCCATGCTTTACTTGCAAACTTGAAGAGTGCGCTTTTTTTTGTTTACGTATTACGTAGATGTGCTTATTACGTGTCAATTTGCGCATGCGGGACACTTTTGGGTCATTTTCCGTTCATATTGGAGATCGCATACAAGTCTCATATAATCGGTAATGTGAACGGCCTAACAAAAAAATCGGATTTCACAACAAATCGGATATGGGTCGTTTCAGGTTGCAGTCTGAACGTAGTGTTAGACAGAATTTGCAATAAGATGCTAATTTCAGTGTGTTAGCATGATCGGAGCTTAGCGAGATGCCCCTTTCCCTCCTTCTTGCCTTCGAACACCTCGGGAGCCATCCAGGCTGCGCTGCCTTTGTTGTTGGTCATGTGCGTCTGGATGTCGCACGCCGTCCCGAAGTCGCAGATCTTGAGAACGGTGCCTCCAGCGACCAGCAGCAGACTGCAGAAATGGTGCAGATAAACCACATGAGCATGAGGTCTTTAAATTAATTGATGCAGAGTTACGAAACACAGTGTGAAACTTACAACCCTCTCAATGAACACATCTGATTTTGGAAGCAGTGGAGACAACATAAAACAACCCCCCCCCCCCAAAAAATTTATTTACCAGCTGGGAGGTCCGTATCGTGAAATACCGTGACCGAGGTCTTGAAAGTACTGAGCGAGGCCCTCTGGGCCGAGGTCACGGTATTTCACCATACGGACCGACCTTAAGCTGGTAAATAATATATTTATTTTTTTCTTTACCAAATTCTAACAGAAAGCGAGAGCGCCCGAAAGGGAAAACCGAGCCGAGCCGCCATTTTGAATCCTCATTTACGGCTGTAATGCAAATGGCTTTGTCCTCGGTATACAAGTGCACTTCCATGGCAGGAAAAAAAAACTACATTTTGCCGCCTATGTAGTCCCCTATTTATACAAATAGGAGTCATTCAGGATTCAGCCATGTTTTTGCTCGGCGTTAGCAACAGTTACAGGTTTTTAGCTTTCTCCTGAAATGTTTTCTTTTATTTCGTCTTCCTCAGGGTAGTAAAACTCGCTTTCGCTGTGAACACTGTCCAGGGATGAGAGTGGGTGGTCACCAAAAAAAAAGCAGAAAACAAGATGGCGCCCGAAGCCGGGGGTCTGGGAGGGATACCCCCCAGGAAAATTTTGAAAAATAAGGCCTTACAAACCACTTTTCCTGCAATCTGAGCTGTAGTAGATAAAAAAAATCTGTTGTCTTTTTTATATATTTACATGAAAATGTGTTTCAAATCAATAGGAGTATTGTTTGAATTCAAAATAAAAATCACATTCTACATTCAAGGGTATGGTTATAATTCATGATCAACAAAAATGACAAACTAAATTCACATTAAACGCAAGTTTTATTAATTATCAAAATGTTCATATATTAAATAACATTTCTTAGGGAGAAAAGGCCAGTCACCCGATGTCCTCATTAGTTGCATATGATTTCAGAAAGTCTTTTGAAATATTTAAGTTTTCAAAACTGTCAGCATTAATTCAGATTTACTGACCATCATATACATGTTCAATGTATTAAATCAAACGAATGCTGAGTTTATGGGATAATGTCTATGTACACTTTATACAATTATTTATAGTTCACAGTCACTTCTCATTTTCATTTAATCATTTCGACGACTTCTTCAGCCTTTTGGCCAAAGACAAAAGCTTGTCAGCTTGTCTCTCTGTTTTTTATACCAGCATCGATTTCACGTACCTTCGCTTCGTCTCGCTCGTCAATTGTATTCGGCATTTCGAGTAAAAAAGCCGATACGAAAGAGAAACGTATTTTTGAAGCGCAGCGACGATGAACATGTGCAAGTTTCGATAAAATAGAACAGATGCGGGTACTTTTGTAAGAACTGTTATGATTGGCTTTTCTTCTCTGTCACACTCTTGTAAGAACTGTTATGATTGGCTATCATGCTCTCGCCAGCGATGTTTTGGCCAATTACATTGTAGATAACACGTATTCTACCGCGAGACTTAGCGAGACTAAAGATGGCGAAAATGTAAACATGCAACATCGTCGTACGCTTGAGTATCACGAAGGAACATACCCCAAGCCCCCTCAATGAAAAAAAAAAAACTCAACGGATTTGGCATAATATCGATTTTCGCTCAGAAAAAGTGGAAATCCGCCGAAAAGCGGAAAACTCTCATCCCTGACTGTCGTTATCGCTATCCATGCTGTAAAATTAATGCTATTCTCCTGAGAAATGCGAAAATAAATGTTGGCAAAAATTGCTATGATGTTTGTTGTTGTTGTGAACGAGCGAGTCGCCAGAGGTCCATATCTGGGGTCCGTATCGTAGGATACGGAGCCCACTTGCCAGCCAATCAGAGCGTGGGATTTGATGGAAACCGGACTGCGAAAAAAATAAATATAATTACCATGGATGCAAACGGCTCGCCTTTTGGCGGATGCCGCCTTTTTCACGGCTGTCTGGGGGACTTGTGTGAATCGTGCGGATCCGATGAGGTTTTTTTTTTTTTGGTGCGTTGGAGTGTGTTGGAGAGCAATTCCAGCGTTATGGATGTGACACTTGAACTCAAAATGGCAACAAATGACCCAGTGCATGTTTTATTGTCTCCCAGTATTTAAACAGGTGTTGCATATTTTAAGGCTGTACCATACTGGAGAAGTGATAGAACAAGAACAATTCCCATAGTACATCTAGGGCATGCCAGAAAACGCCAATAAAAGATGCGTTATGGATGTGACAGGAAAAGTATCACTTTTCTTGGGTGACTGTACATTTTTATCAAACTCTGTGAAATTGTAAACCTAATGTCGAAATGGAGATATCCATTTGATAGAGGGGTCCAAGGTGAATATTAAAAAATCTTTGTTTAAAATATTTTGTATTTCATGCACAGTTTCGGAAGGAAAAGTCAGCGTTATGGATGCGACGAAATTCCGTTATGGATGTGACGCGTCTGAAATAGACATGGCATATGTTTAGAAAATCAGCAATTTAACCAGCATAACCCTTTGAAAAACTCTAAATATCAGCTAAAACTATCAAAGTTCTTAAATAATATTTAGGATGGCTATTGTTTTGCTGTTTTGTGGATTTTAGCATACATTTCTGTGGCTTGTGGCAATAATATAGAATTGTACATGATCAAAGTTGATTTTAGCTTGGGGTTTACATTATAAGAAAGAAAGACTGACAGTGACATATTAGGTTGGTTACAAATTGGTTCAACTTATTCACATCTGTAAAATACAGGCCTAGGTGAGATCTCTGGGAGTGGTTTTGATGTATTACATGTTGCTTTAATTTTGCATGGTGAGGTTGACATTTACATGGAATTGCCCTGAGAGTGTCTGATTATAATTTCATCAAAGTAAATTCTGTATTAAAATTACTAAATAAGCAAATGCCGTTACAGTCCATGAAACATACGAAGTATAAGTATGAGAAGAAAACAGTAAATCAGAAAGCTGCGCACGTAAAGCCAATTACGTAACTTACGTTGGACTGATGGAAATCTTTGCGCGTGCAGTGAAGTGCAGCCAGCAGCAGAAAATGGCCAGGCCCGGCGCCAGGAACACTTTACTAAGGGGGCAATTAGAAATCGCAAGGGGGCAAATATTTTTCATATAGTGTGTAGTAGTGATGGCGGTCTGACAACGTGTTTTAAACAACTGCGCCAACCACAAAACCACGGCCCCGAAGGTTGGTTTCGTACAGGAAAATCATGTGACATATTACCAGGGCAGTTGCGCTTTATCAACTCCCGTGCCCACCTGTTACCCCTCCCCTCCAATTTTCTCACAGACACGCGGTACAACCGGAAAGATGCCAAACATAAAATAACACACACCTTTCACCGGCCTGCCTGTGTCATCTTGGTCAGTTGAGGTGGCCGATGTGCTGGGCTCTGCATACTCCACAGTGTGTTTTGACACGATCCATTTTCTTATATCCATTTTGATGCCATCTAACACACGGTCAGCAGCAAACTACGAGCTAACCGCCAACACTCTCAAAACCCTTTGCCTGTGTGTACAGCGTCAGCAATGAAAGAGTAACAATGTGCAACGTAAGAATCATAACAACCAATCAGATTTGTTCTACCGTGCCAGTTTTAGTAGTGATTTATGTGAAATGTATTTTCATGCAATGCGCAACCACTTAATATTTCGTATTTGAAAATGCAAATTATTAATACGTCTATAATACATTAGGCCAAATAAAAAAATTTTAAAAAAGTGTGTTTTCGGTAACCCGACCGATCGAGAATTTCCGCGTCGAAATTGCCGACCGTAAAGTTTTTATTACAAATTTCCCTCCATCTTTTAGTGTAAGCGGCGTTAGTTTGTCAATTTTTTGTTTCAACGCATTCAAGTTGTGAAAGAAACGATAAAAAGTAAAATGTTTCGCCACTTCTATCCGCCCTCCTGCATAAACATGGAAGCGCACTTGTATACTGAAGGAGGAAAGGGAAAACTGAGCCGAGCCGCCCTTTTGAATCCTCATTCAAGGCTGTAATGCAAATTGCTTCCTGTTCAGTATACAAGTGCACTTCCATGGCAGGGAAAAACACTACATTTTACCGCCTATGTAGTCCCCTATTTATACAAATAGGAGTCATTCAGGATTCAGCCATGTTTGTGCTCGGTGTTTTTGCTCGACCCAAGTTCTACAGTAGGCTAGGCTAGGCCGTCTGCTTTTAATCGAAGTAGCCTAGCCTAGGACGTTATTTTCACGTTATTTCTTGATAAGATGTTTTCACGTTATTACATGAAAATATCATGAAATATCGCTTCCGTAGATCATAACTCGAACTCTCGCGATATTTTTTTTACTCGTTTAAAGATTTAAAACACTTTTATTTTATTATAATGTGTAGTATAAAGGATTCTGTGCCAAAATACTATTTTGTAAGATGTTTACTTGTGTTAATTTTTTCGAACAAAATAAAAAAAAATTTAGAAAAAAAAAAAATTTTCCTACCTACCGACCTTATTTTAGTATTTCATGTTACCGGAAACACACTATTTTTTTTTTTTGGCCTTATATTTTCATAAGAAAACAATTAAGTGATCTGAGTCTCCGTTGAGGGGGCGCGGCTGTAGCCACGAGGGGGCAACACCCCCTTTCGCCCCCCCACGGCGCCAGGCCTGATAATGGCGTGCAGCCAATTGGCTTTACGTGCGCAGCTTTCTGATTTACTGTTTTCTTCTCATACTTATACTTCCTATGTTTCATGGACTGTAACGGCATTTGCTTATTTAGTAATTTTAATACAGAATTTACTTTGATGAAATTATAATCAGACACTCCAACGCCCCCCCCCCCAAAAAAAACCTCATCAGATCTGCGCGATTCACACAAATCCCCCAGACAGCCGTGAAAAAGGTGGCATCCGCCAAAAGGCGCGCCGTTTGCATCCATGAACTACTCATAATAAATCAATCAAAGCCAAATTATCTAAATTCAACGAGCATGAGGTTCAGTATGCTGGGTGTGGTGCTGGTGCTGTTGACTCTGTAAGAAGAGAAGCAGCTGTTCAGTCACTTTGTTTCCAGAGGCTTTTCCAATCACAGCCTGTAAATAACCAGCTGCAAACAAGCGACACCACACACACCTCGGCCATGCCACATACCCTACATACTGCTGCTCCATCTGATCTGGATAGAATATAAAATTCAAAGGATTTGATAACAGGGATGAGCGATATGACAAAAATATCACATCACATCACATCATGTGTGAAGAAATAAAAACGATACAAGTCAGGAATAAACCACTTGGGAGGGGGGTGCTTTTCTAGGAAAACAATTAACAAAGGGATGCGACACGGATCGATCGTCTTCCTATAGACCCTTTGCACTGACGTCACCCGAAACCGGAAGTAAACAAACCCTGCGCCATATTGGAAGACCAACAAACTCGTGATTAGGGGGAAATAACGGCAGCGCGCGGTATGTGAACCCACGAGGCACTTGGATCATCAAAAACCTACAATGGTAAACTTTTGTGCTATGTTAGGGTTCTAACAAAGCTGATGGGAAAGGTGAAAAGAAGTCTTTCTACAGAATACCAGCTGTGATTGAGACACAAGGGGAGCAAACCAAGGAGCTTTCTGCCAGGAGACAGCGAGAGGATTTAGCTGCTTTATACAGAGCGGATCTGAATACTTCAAATCTACAGCAGTACAGAATATGTTCAGACCATTTTGTTACTGGTAAGTCACTAGGCTAGAGTGTTGTAGAACATTTTTTTAAATGTTTACTGAATAAAAACATCCTTAATTTTATCACATTCATGTTATATATTTCATTTCTTTCTTTTGTTTTAATTTTCCTCCCTCCATCCCTCTTTGGATTTTAAATATAGTTTTTCCCCCATGTCCAAATAATTCAAAGATATATAAATAAAAACAGATAAGTAGTAAATTAAAAATAAAATTATGAAATAAAAAAAATCCATAACAGCATGAATACAGATTGCAATAGTTTACAATGTCTGGGTAGCAAACAGATGGCAGAATTGGTGTCAGGTCCTCCTTTATGTTTCCATTCTCCCTTGCCCCGAGTCTTATCATATGGGTCAAACCCATCAATCACAGCCAGTTTCTCCACATACCGTGCCCTTTCTGCAGCTGGTAATGTACTCACATAACCAGAATTATCAGCCATCGTGTCACTTCACTCATCGTGTCACTTCACAACAGCTGTAATATCAGTTCACTCTCGCTCGTAGTTTGTTTTGTATTGTGAGTGAGTATGTATGTATGTATGTATGTACTTGGTCTTCCAATATGGTGCCCTAACAAAATCACGCGGTACGGTGACGTCACGCGGCAGCCCTCTATAGCGGCGCGTCCGAATCCGGTTGTTTACGAGTACGATTTTTAAAATGCATTAAAAAAAAAAACCACATCTTTTTTTTATCCATTTGTTGTTACATGTGAAATTTCTGCTCAACAAGTCAGTTCACGTTCCCACTATGAACAGTCGCCTCCTCACCAGCCTCTCGGGAAAAAGTTACAAGGTGCCGAGACCGGAGACCTTCCCCGAACGTGAAATGAAACCGCGCCGTATCAAGAGTTACCCACGGATTAAAAGTCCGTTTACGTGACGCGTCTGTTATACAGGTCCGTGTGAGCCCGGTTACTGTAGAAACGGGAGCACATCTCAGACATGATCTATAATGATTTGCCTCGTGGCTGGAACTTGACGGTATAAAGGGCTTCCAACATGTGACCTAAGAAGGTAATGGAGTGCGGTGCTTACTTGGGTGGCTTGAGGTCCCTGTGAATGAGCGCCTTTGGTTTCATGCCGTGGAGATACGAGACGCCCTGAGCACACTGCATACACCAGCTCATGGCGTGGGACGCTGTGTAGTGCGGGAGTGGCTCTGCGCCGTGCAACACTGCGGAGAGAAAAAAATAATAATGGGAAACTCAAGTACGTCTGAAAGTGTGGTGCGTTTTCATGCACGTTCAGCGCTGCACAACTCCTCTCCGTGACTGATTTCCAAGTTACACTCACCGGCCACTTTATTAGGCACACCTGCTGTTTTATGCAGCGCTCTAATCAAGCAATCAACCTTCGACAGCAGCACGAT
Source organism: Neoarius graeffei (assembly GCF_027579695.1). Classification (NCBI taxonomy): domain Eukaryota; kingdom Metazoa; phylum Chordata; class Actinopteri; order Siluriformes; family Ariidae; genus Neoarius; species Neoarius graeffei. Next base: position 18,516,762 of record NC_083570.1, read on the forward strand.
GTATAAGAGCTTCAGTTAGTGTTCACTTCAAACATCAGAATGTGGGGGAGGGGGGGATGGCATCTCAAAGAGTCACTACGTTTACATGCACATAGAGAGAATCGAATTTCTGCCGTTGCTCGACTGAAATCGAAGTTCAAAATGCCATGTATACACCTTAATTCGGCTGAAATTGAACCGAACTTGATTTCTCGGAATCGAGCTACACGACCTAGTTTATGCGATTTCTGCCGAGCTACTTTGTGCATGTATACCCTATCGAGCTAGTTGTCGAGCTACTTCCGGAAGTGACGAGTGACGAGACCACAAGCGGGAAACACAACAGCCTCGGTCGGCATGACAACGAATCATGACAACGGCATGAATCTTTTCTTTTTGTGGCATTGTTTGCACTGTTAAAATTTAGCTCACTTACTGTATCACCAAATACATCTGTACAGCTGTTGCATAGCTGTGAATTGTGTACATAAACAAGTCACTGTATTTGTGTGTGTATATACATGTCCAACATCTGAAGAATGTCAATAAAAACAAAACAATTGAACTTTTTGTGTGTTTATTAAGACACAAGTTAAATTGTAAGCCAAAAAAAAAAAAAAAATTTTTTGTAAGCAAAAAATGGACTTTAGAAAAATATTATTGTGCAAAATAAGTTGTCTTACAAAACAGTGGTCTGCGCCGGACAGTTTGTAGCCATAGTCTGTTAGAGCAAGCCTAACAGCTTGAACACGGAACTCTAGTGTTGCCAGATTGGGGGTTTTAAGTGCATTTTAGCGGATTTGAACATGTTTTGGGCTGGGAAACGTCAGCATTATCTGGCAACACTATAGCTCTTCTTCATGACGACAACCGGAAGTGTACCAACACGATGGGGCGTGTAGCGCCACGTGTGGCTCGGGTGCACAATGCACCTTGCACAATAGCCCGATTTCACTTGTGCATGTAGGATTGGATTTCTCTGGCACCCCTGCTTTGACCCTTTGCTCAATTACCAACAGCAGCTCGATTTGGACGTGCATGTAAACGTAGTCACTGACTGTCTTTCACTGTGCCAGATGGACTGCTTTGAGTATTTCAGAAACTGCCGACCCCTTGGGGTTTATTTTTTTCGCGCATGACGGTCTCTAGAGTTTACACAGAATGGCTCGAAAAACAAAAAACACAGATTGCGCAGTGACAGATCTGTGGACGGAAACAAACGCCTTGTTGATAAGAGAAGGCGGAGGAAAACGGACAGATCGGGCTGAGCTTTTTTGCCAGGAAGGATATCGCAACTCTCTACAAACGTGGTGAGCAGAAAAGCATCTCAGCATGCAAAAGCAGATCATCACATTGGGTTCCACTCCTGCAGCCAAGAACAGGAATCCTAGAATCAACAACAAGTTCCCATTAAATAAATAAATAAATAAAGCAGCTTGCATAAGTATCTCCCCCCCTTTTGAACTTGGCCACATTTTGTATGATAGATAGATTTACTTTATTGATCCTGTGTGTGCGTGTGTGTGTTATGCAACTACACAAACTGGGGGTGGAAAAAGAATATCAATGTAAATTGCAAAATTATTTTGTTTAAAAAAAAAAAAGTTCTGCAAAAGTATTCACGCCCGCTGCTGAGAAACTGCTAACCTTAGTTCTTTTTGGAAAGAAAGTCTTTTTTTTTTTTCCCACGCACAGTTCCATACTGATGAGAACATGGTGATGAAGCGACCTGATTTTTGACGGCTTTTGCAACTGTACGACGTCTGTCAATCGAAGACCGCAGATTGACCAGCGGACAACAAAATCTGTATCTTCATTTCCATAACATCGACGGATTTTTATCGAGTGCTTATTTAATAAAAAAAAAAACGTGGGATTATTCACTAACAAATTTTACAGAAAATATTCACAACAGTTTCTGTTTTTCCTTCACAAATTTCCAAGATGGGGGGAAAAAAGAAACCAAAACCTCAAGACCCTGTAGTTTTTGCATGCACATCACAAACAAAATTAGTTTCGAGAGTTTTTGCTACTTTTTTTTTCTACTTATAAGCTTGGTACGAAAATACTTCCAGTATCTTGCTTTCTTCCAGTCACAACAATACAACAGAATAAAAGTCCATAACCATTTTGGAATTGCTTGAGGGGAAAAAAAAAAAAAAAAACAGTAAATAAAACACCAAGTTATTTTTTTCCCTTTGAAATTGCAATGCGAGAATTCTCGAGGCCTAAGAATGAATCAAGCTTATCTTTCAAGTCTTGTTGAGAAACTGGATTATTAGATTTCACCTGATTTATTAAGATTATTTTTTATGATCGAGTGCATGTTCCGATATTTTTTGATCACTTGACAAACAGGCGTGTTCAAAATGGCTTGCTTTTCCTCCCACAGACATCTCTCTGGTCTTCATGTTGGTTTATCCTTATTAACAACAAAAAACACACAGTCTTTACAGGCAAAACCCAGGACTCGAACTGAGAGTAGACACCCAGAGCTATTCACCGTTTAAACGAGCGATCTAACAGGGCACACCGGGACCATAAACACCGATAAGAGTCATCTGTCCAACCAAAAGGTGCCATGTTCTCAGTTATTTAACACATCGAGATATAAATAAATAAATGAATATCGATAAACGAACATAAATACATGGGGCAGCCATGGCTTAATGGTTAGAGAAGCAGCTTTGGGACCAACAGATCGCTGGTTTCACATTCCCTGGAACAGAAGGAACGGCTGAAGTGCCCTGAAGCAAGGCACCTAACTCCCAACTGCTCCCCAGGCTGCTCTGGGTATGCTGTGTCATGCTGGATAACAGCATCTGCTAAATGCCATTAATGTAATTCAGTATAGAGGTTTTCGACCTGACGTCATAGGGTCACGTGATACTGTTTACGCCGCCATTTTGGAGGTCAAACAAAGCCACGCTTATCAGCAAACAACGCTTGGAATATCCATCTTCTTCATCGCTTACTTTTATCGGAGAATGCCTGATACGTGTTGTCCAGTTAGCTGCCACAACAGAAGAGGGGATAAACCTGGATTAACGTTCCATAGGTTCCCGGCCGATTGACAGCGTCGCGAAAAGTGGATCGCGGCGATCAGGCGAGAGAATTGGCAGCCCACCGAACACACGCGTTTGTGTGGCGAACATTTTGTCTCAGGTAACTTTTCCAAAAGTTTAAAAGATATCGTATGCGAGATAATTGACAAATTATACATGTAACCTAGCACCTAGCCTACACGTAAGCCCTGTTAGGCGGTGTTCAGGCTACCTGGCACCGAGCCCCACTAGTCAGGCTACGATGGTTTTATCTTTATACATCCATGGTTTTACAGTGGGGCAAAAAAGTATTTAGTCAGCCACCAATTGTGCAAGTTCTCCCACTTAAGATGAGAGAGGCCTGTAATTTTCATCATAGGTACACTTCAACTATGAGAGACAGAATGGGGGGAAAGAATCCAGGAAATCACATTGTAGGATTTTTAATGAATTAATTGGTAAATTCCTCAGTAAAATAAGTATTTGGTCACCTACAAACAAGCAAGATTTCTGGCTCTCACAGACCTGTAACTTCTTTTTTAAGAGGCTCCTCTGTCCTCCACTCGTTACCTGTATTAATGGCACCTGTTTGAACTCGTTATCAGTGTAAAAGACACCTGTCCACAACCTCAAACAGTCACACTCCAAACTCTACTATGGCCAAGATCAAAGAGCTGTCAAAGGACACCAGAAACAAAATTGTAGACCTGCACCAGGCTGGGAAGACTGAATCTGCAATAGGTAAGCAGCTTGGTGTGAAGAAATCAACTGTGGGAGCAATTATTAGAAAATGGAAGACATACAGGACCACTGATAATCTCCCTCGATCTGGGGCTCCACGCAAGATCTCACCCCGTGGGGTCAAAATGATCACAAGAACGGTGAGCAAAAATCCCAGAACCACACGGGGGGACCTAGTGAATGACCTGCAGAGAGCTGGGACCAAAGTAACAAAGGCTACCATCAGTAACACACTACGCCGCCAGGGACTCAAATCCTGCAGTGCCAGACGTGTCCCCCTGCTTAAGCCAGTACATGTCCAGGCCCATCTGAAGTTTGCTAGAGAGCATTTGGATGATCCAGAAGAGGATTGGGAGAATGTCATATGGTCAGATGAAACCAAAATAGAACTTTTCGGTAAAAACTCAACTTGTCGTGTTTGGAGGAGAAAGAATGCTGAGTTGTATCCAAAGAACACCATACCTACTGTGAAGCATGGAGGTGGAAACATCATGCTTTGGGGCTGTTTTTCTGCAAAGGGACCAGGACGACTGATCCGTGTAAAGGAAAGAATGAATGGGGCCATGTATCATGAGATTTTGAGTGAAAACCTCCTTCCATCAGCAAGGGCATTGAAGATGAAACGTGGCTGGGTCTTTCAGCATGACAATGATCCCAAACACACCGCCTGGGCAATGAAGGAGTGGCTTCGTAAGAAGCATTTCAAGGTCCTGGAGTGGCCTAGCCAGTCGCCAGATCTCAACCCCATAGAAAATCTTTGGAGGGAGTTGAAAGTCCGTGTTGCCCAGCGACAGCCCCAAAACATCACTGCTCTAGAGGAGATCTGCATGGAGGAATGGGCCAAAATACCAGCAACAGTGTGTGAAAACCTTGTGAAGACTTACAGAAAACGTTTGACCTCTGTCATTGCCAACAAAGGGTATATAACAAAGTATTGAGATTTACTTTTGTTATTGACCAAATACTTATTTTCCACCATAATTTGCAAATAAATTCTTTAAAAATCAGACAATGTGATTTCCTGGATTCTTTCCCCCATTCTGTCTCTCATAGTTGAAGTGTACCTATGATGAAAATTACAGGCCTCTCTCATCTTTTTAAGTGGGAGAACTTGCACAATTGGTGACTGACTAAATACTTTTTTGCCCCACTGTATATACGCGAGACGGGGACCGCTCGGCCTCATCAATGGGGCTACCTGGCACCGGGCTTCTTACTAGTGTTTGGGCAGCTTACGTGTAGTCTAGGTTTAACATACACGGTGCCCTCAGGCGAGGCAGAGCCATGTTGTTGGGTGGGTTGTACTTTTTAGATGTGAATATGCAATGGACAAAACTAGAATTTGATACTAGACATATTAATTATTATGCGTTTTTCTATATGATTAATGCAACTCTCTCTCAACCTGGACACTATTTTTCTAACTGCAATGAATTTACTTTTATTTGGTATCACGTTGAAGTAGACTGTTATGGAATTTTTTTGCCACAAAATGTTGTTGGAAATCTTTGCAGATGTTGTCATGGCAACCATTCAAACAATGCGTGCTGCGAAAAGGGAAAATACATATTTTTTGACAAATCTTTAAAGCAGGTTTTTCTATTTAAATATTAAAAGTAGTAGCCTACTTCTTAAAGTTATTCAATTTAGGTTTAGTAGCATATTGACGGTGTAATGTCGCTCGATAACCCACATGTTGGGCTAGCGGGAGTCGCCACTGTTGTGACCGCCAAAATGGCGCCATCTACTTGTCGACATGGCAACAGTCATGTGGGTCGAAAACCTCTATAATGTAAATCATTCTATTCAGGTTGATTTTGTGCCCTTGCAAATATTTTGCTCATACACCCATCGAGAGCTCCACTTTTAGGCAGTGCCTAGAAATATATATTATCTTGTTCATAAAAAATAAAATTTTAATTCAGTTACAGTTCACAGGATGTTTTTTTTTTTTATTTAGCGCACGGATTCCAAGTTCATTTGCTGGACCAGATAAGAAGCTTTATCGAGCTGATCCCTGGCTTGGTGGTGTCCCTTTGACACCCCTGGTCGAAACAAATCATTGTTATTTGCAAAAGTCAGAAGATCCTTGATCAGAATGCTGAATCATTGCACCTGTTCGAGGTCGTGGCACACACTGTGTGTTTGTTGCGATCACACAGGAATCAGATGATTGCAGCAGAGCAGACTGAGAAACAAATGACTCAACAATTCACGCTTTATTAACACACCCTGTTTTTAAGTTCTTTTAAAATCTACTGAATACAAGGAAGATTTTCTCTTTCGGATCCACATTCCTTTTGAATTATTCACTTAAAAAAAAAAAAAAAAAACACTCACTCACCATTGTACAGAGAGCCGCCTTCTGCATACTCCATGACCAGACATACCTGCAGAGAGAGAAACACACTCTCAATCAGTGATATCAGCCCTGGGATCTGATCATCTAACGATCTCAAGGACGAGCAGGATCGGAACTGGATTTAAATACGTATGAGAAGATATTATTTGTCACAACTGTTTAGACTTACATAAACAAATATAAAAAAAACACACACACACCAAAAAAACCCCACAACCATTGCTCATAATAAATACATAAAAGAATGGTTCTTGAAGGAAACCTTCAGCTGAAGTGCAAAACGTAAACTTACGGGATTTTTACAGGAGCCGTACAACTTCACGATGTTGGGGTGATTCACACGAGACAACTGACGAAGCTGGAGAAAGAAAAAGGCAGAATGAATGAATAAATAAATAAATAAAAATAAAAATCAAGCAGGGGCCTGAATACGAGTCAGGTGAACAGATTGCTCAGTTGATTCTGAGGGTTCTGGTGGCCTGGAAAATGAATGGACTGAACTTAAAAGTGTAAGCTGATATAAATTTCAGAAATAACCTACACCACGCATTGGGGGGGGGGGGGGGGGGGGGGAGGACAGAAAAAGGGAGAAGAGGAGATAGAGAGAGAGAGAGAGAGGAAGGGGGTCGAGAGGGGAAAGAGAGAGAGAGAGAGGGGAGGGAGAGAGAGAGGGAGGGGGAGAGAAAGAGAGGGAGGGGGAGGGGGGAGCGAGACTTTCCCTGTGTCCGAAATCACTCACTCGTTCACTACTCCCTATAAAGGGAATTACTATATAGAGGACTATACAGTGAACTCATTGGTAAAATTAAAAACCACTTTCGGACGCTACTCCATTGCGCTGGTATTTACGCCATTACTGTCACACAATTAAAGCGTGCCAGATCAGCCGGCTGGTGGGTTTTCAAAATAATAAAACACATGCATGTATTTTTGTGATAAATCCATATTGCTCAAGTAGAAAAACACACAACAAGAGACAGAGATGCGGCAGTGCTTTAGTCCTTCAACCTGTCCGGCTCTCTCACTTCCTCCACTTTCGTGCTACAAGCTGAGACGAGCCCGATGCATTCTGGGACTCGGTCTCCGACGTCTCCACTGATGCTATGCTACACTGCAAGAAATGAACATATAAACATCTTAATGTGTTTGATGGGTCAGTTTCCCTTTCAGGCCGTGAGTTCGGAACAGGGATCTAAAGGAGGACATGAAGCTCAACTCAACCCAGGATTCCATCAAGATCAACGGAGAGCAAAGGAAGCACCTTCATCCTGAGCAGATCGTACCTCGACAACAAAAGCATTCCTTTCTGATTCGCTCTCGATGGTCTTGATGGCAACATCTTTGCCTTTCCATTTGGCCTTGCACACGACTCCGAAAGCTCCTCTGCCCACCACCTGGGGAAAAAGACGCAGTGTAAAGATGACACAACGAGCAACATTTCAGCACTGAACAGCTAAATACATTTCAACCAACAACAAGGAAGGTTTGGAAAAGTGAAGAAAAATGCACCAACAAACCACGCTCACTGTGAACAAGCTGCAAGTGCAATTTACTGCAGAAAGGAAACGTCCAGGAGGCGGAGTCATACCTGCTCAAGCTCCTCCTACCCGGGTAGAGTACGGCAGCTTGAGAGTTCGGGTTATTGGAGGAGCTGGATCAGGCTCCGCCCCTTGGACTTTTTGGTAAGTCTCAAACAGATAAATTGTGAGCTATAAGATTTGAAGTTTCGCCCATGTTCACGAAGCTCCAACTCCGGATTTCCTCTCTTGCTTTATACACTCGTCATGAAGTCACACGTTATCGAGGTCTACCAAGGTGGTTATGTTCTCCGTGTGGTTTGTTTGTCTGACTGTCAGCAGGATTGCGCAAAACCTCTGAAAACAATTTTCGTGAAACTTGGTGGAAGGCCGTCACATAAACCAAGATAGAACCTGTTAAATTTCCGAGCCGGTCCGAGTCACTGGGCGGATCCGTGAATTTATATTCACTGTCGCCAACGTTGCGAGGCGGAATTCAGTTTTGGTGGAAGTCTGCCGTCAAGAACGCCATAGGTTTTAAAATCCAATAGTCATGAAACATAGCCAGTGTAGAAATATGACTCCTCCGTATCACTAATCGTGGATACCAGTATTCCTCTGGGGCACACATGGAAGCTAGTTGCTCAAACCTAATACTGAAAGCTGGCATCATGGAGCACTTGGGGACATGGACGTACGACTCATCCAGACAGATAAAGTGGTCAACTCGATAATAGCCGCGACTCTTGCCCTTGGCAGAGGTCTGCGCTCTCTGAGTGCCCGTCCAGCTCCAGGTTATTTGTCCAAGATAGTTTTTTTAACAGACTAGCATAGAAACACAGAAAGCGTGTGGTTCGTTAGATATGATATACGATATGATACGAGCGACCATTTTGATTTAAATTTGATGCCGTGTACTGAACTCGGGGTTGATCCCTTGGATCGGCTTCGAGCTTGATCACTCAAGCCAAGCATATCTCGTATCTCCACTGCCGATTCCCAAGATACCAGCTATTAACACTTGCTACCGATCCACTCGGCGGTATGGTGGTGTAGTGGTTAGCACGGTCGCCTCACAGCAAGAAGGTTCTGGGTTTGAGCCCAGCGGCAAGCAAGGGCCTTTCTGTGCAGAGTTTGCATGTTCTCCCCGTGTCTGCGTGGGTTTCCCCCCACAGTCCAAAGACATGCGGTTAGCTTAATATGGGACGGCCTTGGGCTGAGGTGCCCTTGAGTGAGGCACCGAACTCCCAACTGCTCCCCAGGTGTTTTTAGCATGGCTGCCCACTGCTTTGGGTATGTGTGTGTGCTCATTCCTCACGTGTGTGTTCACTGCTTCAGATGGGTTAAATGCAGAGAGGAAATTTCACAAATGTGTGATGAATAAAGCTGTGCTTTCTTGCTTTCACTCCAAGGTACCCGGGTGTAGGTGGAGTGTCAAGGAACGATCTGAGCCACTTATCAAGTTCTGTCTCGAACTTCATCAAGGTAGACATCGACTTGATGTTTACGAAAGAGTACATCATCGTGTTGACACTACTATATTGCGAGGTTCCTCTTCTAGGATGATGACACCTTCCTGGGAGTTTTTTCCCCCCCCGCTCTTGAATTCAGGTTGGAAATTCAACATTATGAGGTGTACAGTGGTGCTTGAAAGTTTGTGAACCCTTTAGAATTTTCAAAATTTCCGCATAAATATGACCTAAAACATCATCAGATTTTCACACGAGTCCTAAAAGTAGATAGAGAGAACCCAGTTAAACAAATGAGACAAAAATATTATACTTGGTCATTTATTTATTGAGGGAAATGATTCAATATTACATATTTGTGAGTGGCAAAAGTATGTGAACCTCAAGGATTAGCAGTTAATTTGAAGGTGAAATTAGAGTCAGGTGGTTTCAATCAATGGGATGACAATCAGGTGTGAGTGGGCACCCTGTTTTATTTCAAGAACAGCGATCTATCAAAGTCTGATCTTCACAACACGTTTGTGGAAGTGTATCATGGCACGAACAAAGGAGATTTCTGAGGACCTCAGAAAAAGCACTACTGATGCTCATCAGGCTGGAAAAGGTTACAAAACCATCTCTAAAGAGTTTGGACTCCACCAATCCACAGTCAGACAGATTGTGTACAAATGGAAGAAATTTAAGACCATTGTTACCGTCCCCAGGAGTGGTCAACCAACAAAGATCACTCCAAGAGCAAGGCGTGTAATAGTCGGCGAGGTCACAAAGGACCCCAGGGTAACTTCTAAGCAACTGAAGGCCTCTCTCACATTGGCTAATGTTAATGTTCATGAGTCCACCATCAGGAGAACACTGAACAACAATGGTGTGCATGGCAGGGTTGCAAGGAGAAACCCACTGCTCTCCAAAAAGAACATTGCTGCTCGTCTGCAGTTTGCTAAAGATCACGTGGACAAGCCAGAAGGCTATTGGAAAAATGTTTTTTGGACGGATGAGACCAAAATAGAACTTTTTGGTTAAAATGAGAAGCGTTATGTTTGGAGAAAGGAAAACACTGCATTCCAGCATAAGAACCTTATCCCATCTGTGAAACATGGTGGTGGTAGTATCATGGTTTTGCTGCATCTGGGCCAGGACGGCTTGCCATCATTGATGGAACAATGAATTCTGAATTATACCAGCAAATTCTAAAGGAAAATGTCAGGACATCTGTCCATGAACTGAACCTCAAGAGAAGGTGGGTCATGCAGCAAGACAACGACCCGAAGCACACAAGTCGTTCTACCAAAGAATGGTTAAAGAAGAATAATGTTTTGGAACGGCCAAGTCAAAGTCCTGACCTTAATCCAATCAAAATGTTGTGGAAGGACCTGAAGCGAGCAGTTCACGTGCGGAAACCCACCAACATCCCAGAGTTGAAGCCGTTCTGTACGGAGAAATGGGTTAAAATTCCTCAGATCAACAGTTACCGCAAACGTTTAGTTGCAGTTATTGCTGCACACCACTTGTGTGAAAATCTGATGTTTTAGGTCATATTTATGCAGAAACATAGACAATTCTAAAGGGTTCACAAACTTTCAAGCACCACTGTAAGTGAATGTCTTATGCCCCTTTTCCACCAAAGCAGTTCCAGGGCTAGTTCGGGGCCAGTGCTTAGTTTGGAACCGGGTTTTCTGTTTCCACTGACAAAGAACTGGCTCTGGGGCCAGAAAAACCGGTTCCAGGCTAGCACCAACTCTCTGCTGGGCCAGAGGAAAGAACCGCTTACGTTGCGGGGGCGGAGTTGTTAAGACCAACAACAATAACAAGACCGCAAAAGATCGCCATTTTTAAGCGACGAGAAGCAGCAGCTGTACAAACGCGAAGTCATTCATTATTATTATTGCTGCTGCTGCTTCTTCCGTGTTGTTTTTGCTTCGATATTCGCGCCAAGGTTTATGCAAACGTAGCGACGTAACTGACGTATACAACGACGTAATGACGTGGCTTCCCTTAGCGCCGCGAGCTATGGAAAAGCAAACTGGTTCTCAGCTGGCTCGCAAGTTGAACGAGTTGTGAACCAGCACTGGCCCCGAACCAGCCCTGGAACTGATTTGGTGGAAAAGGGGTATTAAGGCCAATTTATGCTGACAACGCAGTCCTCGCAGATGGTGTCGCAGATGGCGTCTGCGTAGCCCCCCCCCTTCGCAGATGCTCTGCGCGCACCTCCCAAAAATTGTGACCACCGCAGAAGCCTCACAGACAGCGTCGCAGACAAGAGGGCTCTGATTGGTCCACTCTACATCCACTGTACACGCACCTCCGCTTCCCTACTTCCCCGGTTTGGTTTGTTTTCACGACCGCCATTTTTAAAAACATGATCGAAGATGGAGCAGCACGAAGAGCGGTTGATCAAGGAAGTACGTACACCTATACGACTCCAGTTCTAGTCATTATAAGTAACCGGAGGATAAACACTCCACTAACCACACCTACCAACTACTCCTAGCGATTTCACAACTTCGCGCCCCCTTGCGTTGTGGCGATGAATAACATCGTGCACGCCTATTACTCCCCGTTCAACGATAAATTACATCTGTCTGCAAAAAGCTACCTGTGAAAGCCTTGTCACAAGAGCACGCAGAGGCCCTTAGGGCCAATTTATGCTGACAACCCAGTCCTCGCAGACAGCGTCGCAGATGGCATCTGCGAAGCCCCCCCCCCCCGCTTCGCAGACACTCTGCGCGCACCTCCCAAAATTTGTGACCACCGCAGACAGCGTCGCAGACAAGAGGGCTCTGGTTGGTCCACTCTACATCCGCTGTACACGCACTTCCCCTTCCCTACTTCCCCGGTTTGTTTTGTTTTCACGACCGCCATTTTTAAAAACACGAGCAAAGATGGAGCAGCACGAAAAGCGGTTGATCGAGGAAGTACGTACATCTATACGACTCCAGTTCTAGTCATTATAGACCCCTTTCACATGACGTCACCGCGCCGCGAGATTTTGTTAGGCGCCATATTGGAAGACCAAGTACATGCACTCACAATATAAAACAAAGTACGAGCAAGAGTAAAGTGACACGATGGCTGATAATTCTGGTTATGCGAGTACATTACCAGCTGCAGAAAGGGCACGGTATGTGGAGAAACTGGCTGTGATTGATGGGTTTCACCCATATGATAAGACTCGGGGCAAGGGAGAATGGAAACATAAGGAGGACCTGACACCAATTCTGCCATCTGTTTGCTACCCAGACATTGTAAACTATTTGTTGTTTACACCCAGTGCCTACACTCAGTGTTCGAACTATGCCGATATTTTCGGGGGGTCCCTTTTTTCCCCCTTGGGGGGGGGGCGCTTGCGCTGGTCTCGGAGCGCGGATCTCCAAACACGAGAAGCCTTGCGCTTGTCTCGGAGCGCGGCTCTCCAAACACGAGAAGCCTATCTTACGCACATATCACGCGGACTCCACACCTCCACACACGCATCGCGTCTGAAGTCATAACTCATCAGGGGAAATCGTGTCCGCATTGGCATGTTCAAAAAACAACCTCGCATCAACAATGATACCACACGCAAGAAAAAAACAACAAAAAAAAACACAGTCAGGCTACTCAACAACCAACCTGGCAGCAGCAAGCAAGCCCCAAACCATCCTAAATTATTATTATTATTATTATTATTATTAAATTGTAGAAGTCTGGGAGGCTTGCTCCTCATACAGTTATCAACTTGGGGCCAATTTAGCATGTTTTAAATCTGAATTTCTTGCGTTTGCTTACCTCAAAGTGTCCACATATCATGCACAGACTTATCCATTATATCCACAGTTTTTTGCCAAGTCTCACACAGGTTTCTTTCAAGTCTACTGTTGGGCCAATAGATCATAAATAAAACAGCTCAGATTTGTTTGTTTAAGTCGTTTGCCACTCCACTTTATTCTCGTGGGTTCACATACCGCTGCCATTATTTCCCCCAATCACGAGTTTGTTGGTCTTCCAAAATGGCGCAGGGTCTGTTTACTTCCGGTTTCGGGTGACGTCAGTGAAAGGGGTCTATAGAGATCTTGCAGTCACGTGACCGGAAAGTACACAACCGCCATCTTGTTGGTCAAAAACACCGCTGAATACTGCTGCACTCGTGTACAGAACGGATCAATTTCAACCGACGGACTACACGGCTCATTTTTCTAATGAACAGATAACTAGATATATGTCTAAAATAAACGATCTACAGATTTGTGACCCTTATAGCTTACCGGACAGAGTTTTCATGACCGGATTTTGAACTGCCAGCAGAATACCCAGACGTGTATAATTACCTCATTAACTTTCCCTCGCTGTTCAGTGGTGAAGCACTGCGTGCTTATAAATCTCTGGACAGTTATCTTTACAGAAATTCAGGATTTGTCAGCAACTCAGATGTGGCATCTTGTAAACAAGAATCCTCACTGGATGGGTAAGTCACTTAAGTATTGAGTATAGCACTGACCAGCCGATTAGAGAATAGAATAAGGTAATTCCAAATCGTCCGTGTTGTTTACATGGATCTGGCGTTGGAGAGATAGAGGCTTGGCAGTGGAGATTTGAGTGGCTGTTTTCTGAGCTTAGTCAACAGGCCGGCTCTGCCTGCAGCCTCGCTTTTGCTTCCGATAACAATCCACGGAGACCCCACTGGTCTCGCTATCTCGTCCGGAATGTTTTTTTTTTTTTCTCGTCTGGAATGTTGTGCATGCGATGGAAATCGCTACAAACCGTCATTTTCTGCTGGAAACCAATGTCCAGTAAGTCCATACGGTTGTAGTGGATATTGAAGTCCGGTACAGACGAACAACACGCAAAAATACACACAAAAAACATAAAAACCGTGCACAGGTAGGGAGAGCTTGTAGCCGCAGCCGTTGTAGTAGAATTGTATATAGTAGGGTTTTCCAGAAGAAAAGGTAGAAGTAAAAGCAGAAGTAGACCCAGAAGTAGAAGTAGAAGGCGGAATATGGCGTTTGACCGACAAGATGGCGTCTGTCACAATCTGGATCGGCTGTGACGTCACATGCAAGTGCTCCATAAGTAATCGGAGGATAAACACTCCACTAACCACACCCACCAACTACTCCTAGCGATTTCGCGCCCCCTTGCGTTGTGGCGGCGAATAACATCGCGCACGCCTATTACTCCCCGCTCAACGATAAATTACAACTGTCTGCGAAAAGCTATCTGCGAAAGCCTTGTCGCAAGAGCATGCAGAGGCCCTAACACACCACACAAGTCCTCCACTCTTGAGCAACCACTCTGAGCTGAAGGGGCGGGACCTGTGCATTCTACAGAGCATTTCATTGGCCGGCTCTAAGATTAGTACAGGTATGAGTCATCGAAAACGGTGTTCTGGTTTTCCTTGCTGGAGAATATCAAGTTAAAGCTAGTTTTTTGCTTTTTTTTGGTATTCTTCTTCCCGTAAATACTTTATATGATAAGGAACAGGAAATCAAACACATGTGAGACATTTTCAATGACAGGAGTGTATTTGTGCATAACGAAGAGGTCTTTTCATTCATCCTCAGGTGTCAGATCATGTCATAGATGATATCTTACCTCTTCCACGTCAATGTCTGCATAATCAATCTCTTCGAAAGGATATCCAGGAGGTGTCTCGATCATTTCTGCGGACGGGACAGACATTGCTTGCTAGCCAGCTAGCTAGGAAAATAATATAATACAAACACGACGCGTGAAAACAGAAGCGAGTTTCCAAAAACTAGGGACATTCAGTAGGTGGGGAAAAGGACGTCTGGTGTGTGAAAAATGAGCGTTTGACGAGCGTGTCCTCCCAGGCTGGGCATCTCATATCTCACTCACACTGAGGGATTTTTTTTTTTCTTTCCTGGAGCAACTTTGGAAACTTAGCGAGCTAACAAACAAGCTAGCATCGAAAACACCGGGCTAACGCTTCAGTGGAAACAAGTGCGACGGAGAGAATAGCGACAGGACACGGGTTGTGTTTATCTGCTAGAAATAATGCTTCTGAAAAGCAACTGGTGGAGTTTCTGCTCTGGAAACATTAACTAAATAAAAGTATAATGACAGCGACGCTGCGTGCTGGAGCGTTAGCTAGCTAGCTAGGCCGCTTAGCTTAGCTTAGCTGTACTGCGGATGAATACAAGTTTCCCAGACATTGGCTATTTTTTCCCTTTTTTAAACCGTGTGCCACACATCCCTCCGTCCATTCCACACGAAGTTTTAACTCGTCTCCTCCATGTTGTTTATTGTTTGTTTGCTTGTTTGTTTGTTTGTTTCTGCTTCTCAGAGCTCCAGGAAGTGCGTGTGCGCGCGCGCACTCCGTGTCTCTCCCTCTCGCTACCTACCGCTCTGCCTGGGTGTACAGCGCACACGGCTGTATCCCGAATCAACCCCTATTCCCTAAGTAGTGCACTAGAAAGTACATGGAAGCCTTTATTTCATCCCAGGTTGTAGGGCGCGTGTGAAGGGAAGCCCTGTGCGTTTGAGGCCTCCACCTGAACTTGCTCCAGTTTGGTTGTTGCTCTTCAGCCCAAAGGCTTACAGACAGTGATGTAAATTAACCCTTTAATGGACTGGAAATGAGAATAACAGCAGGATTAGGATAAATCAGTGTGTGCTGCACCTGAGTCAAATGATTTCGTATTTTAAATCAAATTAATTCTTTAAAAAACAACAACTGTCTTTTAATTAATATATTTATTTACTAATTTTTAAATTTCCCTGAGGGAACCATCCCAAAGGGAGCAATAAAGTTCTCATCTCATCATCTCTAGCCGCTTTATCCTGTTCTACAGGGTCATAGGCAAGCTGGAGCCTATCCCAGCTGACTACAGGCGAAAGGCGGGGTACACCCTGGACAAGTCGCCAGGTCATCACAGGGCTGACACTTATGGCCCTTTTCCACTACCCTTTTTCAGCTCACTTCAGCCCGACACGGCTCGCGTTTCGACTACCAAAGAACAGCACGACTCAGCTCGCTTCAGCCCTGCTTAGCCCCTAAAACTCGCACGGTTTTGGAGTGGGGCTGAAGCGAGCCAAACCGAGCCGAGTGAGGCTGGGGGCGTGAGCAGACACTCCCCTGTGCACTGATTGGTGAGGAGGAGTGTCCTCACATGCCCACACACGCCCCGCGAGCACGCTGGGATCTGTAAACACCGCAAACCCGGAAGAAGAAGAATTACGAATTACGAGAATTTCTGAAGCCTTATGCGCCTCGCCTCATCTATACGCTTTTGCCAGTATCTGTTGGCGTTGTCGGTGACAACAAGCCACAGCACCAAGACCAGCAACACTAACAACTCCATGTTTATTGTTTACTATTCGGGTCGTGAGACTACCGCTTAAAAGCTCACTGATGTCACTGTTTGCGCTGCTTAACGACATCACGTGACGTCCACCCGCTTTCGCTAACTCCACCCAATGTGTCCACCCATTTCCAGCCAGCACGGTTCAGCGCGGTTGTAGTCGAAATGCAACTCCAACAGCCCCGCTCAGCTCGACTCAGCACGGCACGGCTCAGCCCGACTCAGCCGCGTTGGTAGTGGAAAAGCGGCAATAGACACAGACAACCATTCACACCTACGGTCAATTTAGAGTCACCAGTTAACCTAACCTGCATGTCTTTGGACTGTGGGGGAAACCGGAGCACCCGGAGGAAACCCACGCGGACACGGGGAGAACATGCAAACTCCGCACAGAAAGGCCCTCGCCGGCCACGGGGCTCGAACCCGGACCTTCTTGCTGTGAGGCGACAGCGCTAACCACTACACCACCGTGCCGTCCCAAATGTATTATTATTATTAAAAATTAATATAATAGTAAATCTATTTATATATGTACAGTACCAGTCAAAAATTTGGAAACACCTTCAAATTCGATGTTTTTTCTTTATTTTAATTAACTAAAAGACACTTCGTGTCTTAAAGTAATGACTGACTGTTATTTCTCTTTAGTTAGTTGAGTGGTTCTTGACATAATATGGATTACTACAGTTGTCGAACAGAGCTATTTACTGTATTTTTTATTATTTACTCTTTACTGGTTGATGGTGTCAAATGCATTAAGAAGGCAAGAAATTCCATTTTTGACAAGACACACCTGTTAATTGAGAAGCATTCCAGGTGACTACCTCATGAAGCTGGTTCAGATAATGCCAGTAGTGTGCAAAGCTGTTATTAAGGTAAATAGTGACGACTTTGAAGAATCTAAAAGATGAAATGTTGTTTTTTAACACTTTTTTTTGTTTACCATATAATTCCATATGTTCCATAATGTTATTTCATAGTTTTGATGAGTTCAGTATTGTTCTACAATGTAGGGAAAAAAATAAAAACATTGAATTTGAAGGTGTTTCCAAACTTTTGACTGGTACTGTATTTACTAATTTATATATATGATGTATATGTTACTATAAATATATTTTTCTATTAAAAATCATGATTTTAATAATAAATATGTATTATTCATCGTAAATTTATTTAAATATTTAGTTATTATTATTAACATTTAATGAATTTATATATTTATTGACTATTTATATATAATATATTACTATCAATATATATATTTTATTTTAAATATTAAATTATTATAAACATCAACAACTATAATAATGGAAAATAAACAAAAAAATAATGTATTTATTCATTCATATCAACAACACCAGCCCTAACAACAACAATCATCAAAAAGAAACAAAGAGGAATATATCTGTATTTATTCACCACAACAACAATTCTAAAATAATATCAACAATAATAGAAAATAAATTCTATCAACAAATGAAGAAAAAAAAACCCTTCATTTGTTGATATATTTACTCATCGCAACAACAAGAATCATCAAATAAATTAACAAAAAATATGTATATTTATTCACAACAAAAACAACAACAAGAATAAACTAAAATTATATTTATTAGAATTAATAATAATAATAGTCACGATAATAGAAAATAAACAAAATAAAAACATGAATTTATATATTTATTCACAACAACAATAACAGCAATGCTAGTAAAAAAAAAAACCCCAAACAAACACATACATCATACATACATAGAGAAACTTAAATGTGACGAAAATTTGCATTTTTAATGAAATTGATGAACATTTGGGTCTCCAGTGATTGTAAATCCATTTAATTACATTCTATATTATTCTACAAAAATGAAATGATGTGACGGCTCTTATCCACGGCTTGTCTGATCTTCCACACTCACGTGCGTCATCATAAGCCAGATAGTCTATTAATTTCTTTCTCCTTTTTTTTCATACATTTACTGAGCAACTCTGTGACCTTGAGTGACCTTGTGCACTCTGACCTGGAATGATGAGGAAAATGATTATCAAATCATATTTGCCCAGTAACCTGAATGCATGACTTCAGTGGTCTAAAAATAACGCAGAATTTCAACCATCATTTGCTGACAGCTGAATATGATCCCTATTAATCACCGGCTCTGGAAAAACTCAAACAGCAGTTGTTCAGAACAAAACGAGGCCACCTGAGAGGAAGCGACCCGTCTGTGTTCAGCATGCACAACTGATGCCGCGTTGTACATTTGGTTCCATGAGGTTTCACTGGGTGTTGATCTGGACAACACTGCACCAGAAAATTTGGGCTTTTTCCAGACTCGGAGTCATCTGGATTCCTTCTTGATCATTTGCACGGATTTGTTTTGCACTGGCACAGAATCCAGCTCCAAGTATTTCGGATTTCTCCATGAATTTGAAGAAATGATCCATCTTGTGAGTCATATAAGGCCACCTTGCAAGAATGTTACTGATAAATACTGTCAAAACCCCAAGGCCTACTTTTAGTCTGGTCTCTTTACTCATCCCTGAGCTGTAATCAGGCACATAATTAACAGCTATCAAAACCCTCAAGGCAATCGGACCTCATCACAGTACAACTTATAAAGGCGCGATGCTAATAGCCGGCATGCGCATGCAGGTAGCATCCAAATCCCTCTGCAATAATCGGATCTAATGACGGAGCTGAACGACTCATGAGAATGTCTTCCATGACCTTCTGAGAGGAAGCAGGCGCATGCAGGCATATGGCGCGGGACCTGCGTTCTGAGCCGACGATGTTTGTTTGCCTCCAGTTGCTGGGTTATCTTCATCACAGACGCTCCCCCCCCCCAACACACACACACACACACACACCTGCCTGTGTGTTCACTTTGACAGGAGCTCACATCCGAGCAGCTAAGTAGCTTTGTCAAACTCCATCTGCCTCAATGTATGATTTTTTTCGATTACACATGGAAACATGTAGCTATGATGACACTAAAGGCTGAACCTATACACACACACACACACACAGTGCTGAACGTAAACGAGTGCACCCCCTTTGAAAAGTAACATTTTAAACAATATCTCAATGAACACAAACAATTTCCAAAATGTTGACAAGACAAAATTTAATATAACATCTGTAACTTATAACGTGAAATTAAGGTTAATAATATAAACTTAGATTACACATTTTTCAGTTTTACTCAAATTAGGGTGGTGCAAAAATGAGTGCACCCCACAACAAAAACTACTACATCTAGTACTTTGTATGGCCTCCGTGATTTTTAATGACGGCACCAAGTCTTCTAGGCATGGAATGAACAAGTTGGCGACATTTTGCAACATCAATCTTTTTCCATTCTTCAACAACGACCTCTTTTAGTGACTGGATGCTGGATGGAGAGTGATGCTCAACTTGTCTCTTCAGAATTCCCCATAGGTGTTCGATTGGGTTCAGATCAGGAGACGTACTTGGCCACTGAATCACTTTCACCCTGTTCTTCTTCAGAAATCCAACAGTGGCCTGAGATGTGTGTTGGAAAAGTGCACGATGACCAAGGGCACGGAGTGATGGTAGCATCTTCTCTTTCAGTATAGAGCGATACGTCTGTAATGAACTGCAGCTCCCCGACACCAGCAGCACTCATGCAGCCCCACATAAGGACACTGCCACCACCATGTTTCACTGTAGGCACCAGGCATTTTTCTTTGTATTCCTAACCTTTGTGACACCATACAGTTTTGAAGCCATCAGTTCCAAAAACATTCATCTTGGTCTCATCACTCCAGAGTATGGACCCTTTTCACGTGACGTCACGACAAACACGGCCGCCATTTTGGACGTGTACTACCAGTAGTTTACCACAGCCAGCATTGAGGAACGGCAGCAAAGAAAGTTTTTACTTTCAGCAAGACTTCCATCATGCCACTATATTGTTGTGCACCTGGATGTAGTAACCATCAACAAACAAGGCAAGGGTTATCATTTTATCGGATCCCGACGGAGAAGATGGATAGCGGCCATTAACAGATTGGCAGCCCTCGGCATACCAACGCTTGTGTAGTGACCACTTTGTTGGAGGGAAGACGAATAAAATTAGCCAGAAAAGGCATTACATTGGTGTTAACATTCTGTGGCGGCGAGTGTGTAACCAAAGAGGCTAAAATAACCCATTGTAACCTCTTTGTTCTTCTGTAGTAGCTATTGTTGACTAGCTAATGTCAACAACATAGTAGCTAGTATGTTACTGTAGCAATGTTTACGTTTAGTCATTTGGATGACTGTTAAAACCTTTCAGTCTCAAGTTTTTCCTTTACTGTATTTACTAGTTTACTGTAATTATGATCCAGCAGCTATTTACACCGGATCCAGTATAAATAGCTGCCGGAGCCAACGTCCGAGGTTCCGGAGCGCGCTCCGGCTTGCTCGCCCTCAAATTAAGCAGCGCGCGCCGGCTTGCTCCCGGAGTGCTCCGGCCGAGGTTCCCCTCAAACTAAGCAGCGCGCTCTGGCTTGCTCCAGGAGTGCTCCGGCCGAGGTTGCCCTCAAATTAAGCAGCGCGCGCCGGCTTGCTCCGGAGCAAGCCGGAGCGTGCTCCGTAACCTCGGCCGGAGCACTCCTGGAGCAAGCCAGAGCGCGCTCCGGAACCTCGGACGTTGGCATGTATGTGTATGGCGATGGGTTTTTAATGACATAGGTATACAGATCATGTGGGCCGAAGTCAGGTAAAGACGAGGGCTTCGTGTACTTCCGTACGTCAGTGAACAATCCTGGTGGAAGCAGGTAAACGTCGTTCTCTAAGCCTGCTAACCTCAATTTTTGCAAATACCTCTCCCTCTGCTCGCCCTGTAAATGCCCTACGTCACTGGATAGTGAAGGTGTTTTCTGCATGTAGCTCCTTTTTCTTTTATGTTTTTCGTTTGTCGCCTTCCTCGCATTCAAACTGATTCGAGCCGAAGTCCACTACATGTCCAAAATGGCGGTCGCGTTTACGAAGGTCACGTGACTGAAAAGGGTCTATAGAGTCCCAGTAGTCTTCATCTTTGTCAGCATGGGCCCTGGCAAACTCTAGGCAGGCTTTTTTGTGCCTGGGCTTTAGGAGAGGCTTCTTTCGTGGACGGCATCCATGCATGCCATTCCTCTGCAGTGTACGCCGTATTGTGTCACGGGAAATAGTCACCCTGGTTTGGCTTTCTACTTCTTTAGATAACTGCAGTGAACTCGCATGCCGATTTTCTTCAACCCTTCTCATCAGAAGACGCTCCTGTCGAGGTGTTAACTTCCGTGGACGATCTGGACGTCTCTGTGAGATGGTTGCAGTTCCATCTTTCTTAAATTTTTGTACCACTTTTGCTACAGTATTCTGACTGATAAGTAAAGCTTTGCTGATCTTCTTGTAGCCTTCACCTTTGTGGTGGAAAGAAATTATTTTCTTCGGGGAATTCTGAAGAGACAAGTTGAGCATCACTCTCCATCCAGCATCCAGTCACTAAAAGAGGTCGTTGTTGAAGAATGGAAAAAGATTGATGTTGCAAAATGTCGCCAACTTGTTCATTCCATGCCTAGAAGACTTGGTGCCGTCATTAAAAATCATGGAGGCCATACAAAGTACTAGATGTAGTAGTTTTTGTTGTGGGGTGTACTCATTTTTGCACCACCCTAATTTGAGTAAAACTGAAAAATGTGTAATCTAAGTTATATTATTAACCTTACTTTCACGTTATAAGTTAAACAGATGTTATATTAAACTTTGTCTTGTTAACATTTTGGAAATTGTTTGTGTTCATTGAGATATTGTTTAAAATGTTACTTTTCAAATGGGGTGTACTCATTTATGCTCAGCACTGTAAATATATATATATATATATATATATATATATATATATATATATATATATATATATATATATACATACAGTGCTGTCCGAAAGTCTTAGGCACATGTAAAGAAATGCTGTAGACCAAAAATATCTTTAAAATAATAAAATGAAATGTTTCAACTTAAAAAAAAAATGCTATAAACGGTAAGCAGTAAGCCATAATAAATGGCACAAAGTCAATATTTGGTGTGAGACGACCCTTTGCTTTAAAAAAAAAATAGTAGTCTCAGGTCCAGTGAGTGCAGTTTTAAGGAAATGAGCTGTAGGTTTTACTGAGCATCTTCCAGAACCAGCCACAGTTCTTCTGGACACTTTGACTGTCACACTCGCTTCTTCATTTTGCACCAAAACCCAGCAGCCTTCATGATGTTTTCTTTTTTAATCTGAAAAGTGCTCTCTTATGTATAATCCTAATTCCAAAAAAGTTGTGAACTGTAAATGAAAACAGAATGTAAAGATTTGCAAATCATGGAAACCCTAGACCAGGGTTTTTCAGCCTTTTCTACTTTAAAGGAACAGTCCACCATAATTCCATAATGAAATATGCTCTTATCTGAATTGAGACGAGCTGCTCCGTACCTCTCCGAGCTTTGCGTGACCTCCCAGTCAGTCAGACGCGCTGTCACTCCTGTTAGCAATGTAGCTAGGCTCAGTATGGCCAACGGTATTTTTTGGGGCTGTAGTTAGATGCGACCAAACTCTTCCGCGTTTTTCCTGTTTACATAGGTTTATATGACCAGTGATATGAAACAAGTTCAGTTACACAAATTGAAACGTAGCGATTTTCTATGCTATGGAAAGTCCGCACTATAATGACAGGCGTACTAACACCTTCTGCGCGCTTTGGCAGCGCATTGATACGGAGCTCAGATATCAATGCGCTGTCAAAGCGCGCAGAAGGTGTTAGTACGCCTGTCATTATAGTGCGGACTTTCCATAGCATAGAAAATCGCTACGTTTCAATTTGTGTAACTGAACTTGTTTCATATCACTGGTCATATAAACCTATGTAAACAGGAAAAACGCGGAAGAGTTTGGTCGCATCTAACTACAGCCCCAAAAAATACCATTGGCCATACTGAGCCTAGCTACATTGCTAACAGGAGTGACAGCGTGTCTGACTGCGTCTGACTGACTGGGAGGTCGCGCAAAGCTCGGAGAGGTACGGAGCAGCTCATCTCAATTCAGATAAGAGCATATTTCATTATGGAAGTACGGTGGACTGTTCCTTTAAGGCCCACCTATTCATACTTGTAACGAGTCGGGGCCCATTAAAAAAGATCCCCAATTATTTTGGCTCATCTATTTTATTGTAAAGTGTATTAATGGGACGCAACATCA
The DNA here is from genome assembly GCF_027579695.1 of Neoarius graeffei. Classification (NCBI taxonomy): domain Eukaryota; kingdom Metazoa; phylum Chordata; class Actinopteri; order Siluriformes; family Ariidae; genus Neoarius; species Neoarius graeffei. Next base: position 18,540,392 of record NC_083570.1, read on the forward strand.
CTCCCTGTTACAGATGGGAGCCCAGGAATTAAATAAATGCAATAAAAACAAACTGTTTTTAATTGTAGGTATTGTATTTAAAACTGTATGGATGTCCCAGAAGCCAAACCATGCATGCAGGGCATTCTCAGTCAAAAGCGATTAATAATCCAAAAGTGGAGTCTGGTTGATTAACACAAGAACTTATTTCCATGTTTATGTACAGCAAACAAGCAAGTTATTAAAACCAATTAGTACACTCAAAAGAAATGGATATAGAAACCACTCAATGGGATTAGATCCTTACATGCTAACAAAGAAGGATTTTTCATATGAGCACTGAGTTTCACGACATCTCAAACTACCTGGTGCTGCAGACATCATTCTACACGGTCAAACAGATGAAAACCTGGAAGAGCATGGAGGAGTACAACTTTTTATATATGTGTCTGGGTTAAATATCTGAGGCTCAGAACACTACAAGATAGACGGCAGTAGATGGAGCTAAGTGCAGGAAGAGTGTTTATTAGCAGGTGTGATATTTACAAAAGCAAAGCAGAATCATAAAGCAGGAGTATATAAACAGCGTTCTAAACATGGCTAGAAACAAACGGGGGAATGATGATGATGATGATACTTCGCAAAGCCTCCATGAAAACAGCGTCCGTATCTGCATGTGCTGATTGCGTTCAAATCAGTATCAGGTGTTTCCCATAACAACTGGGTCCCAAGCACAGCCGCTCGAGCTGTGCTCTGTGGCCATAACTTTTAGCTCACGTGTGTATCGCCATCAAAATGTCTCATTTTCATCGATGACCCATGGCAAAGCATCACAAGCTGTAGTGTGACCGTAGCTTAATGAGGCAGATATGATGTTGGATGCAACCCAGCAATTGTACCCTACTACAAGTAAAAATTAGCTTCGACTTGAAAAAAAAAATTCACAGCCCACTAGATGGTGCAGTGGTTAAGGAACACTGCCCTATACTGCATTTCATTGAAAATAGTACAAAGGCAATATATTAAATGTTTAAACTGAGAAATGTTATTGTTTTTTGAAAAGTATATGCTCATTTTGAATTTGAGGTCAGCATCATATTTCAGAAAAGTTGGGACGGGCATGTTTACCACTGTGCTGCATCACGTCTACTTTTAACAACACTCTGTAAATAATTGGGAACTGAGGAGACCAGTTGCTGTAGTTTTGAAAGAGGAATGTTGTCCAATTCTTGCCTGATATACAATTTCTGTTGCTCAACAGTTCGAGGTCTCCTTTGTCATAATTTGCGCTTCATAAAGCGCCAAATGTTTGAACTGAGAGACAGGCCTGGACTGCAGGCCAGCCAGTTTAGCGCCTGGACTCTTACTACAAAGCTGTGCAGTTTTAATATGTACAGAATGTGCATTGTTTTGCTGAAAGAAGGAAGGCCTTCCCTGAAAAAGATTTTGTCTGGATGGCAGCATATTGCTCTGAAACATGTAAAAAGTAGTCTCTTGTAGAATATGCGGCTCAGATACAACAATTTTTTGATTTCGTGCTGAAAAAACGAATGTTTGGAACTCTAAAATGTTTTTGTACTGACTCGGTAATGTAGAAGTCATCAAACAGAAATCTATAACAAAGAGTGTATGAAAAAAACATAAGGGTGCCTCAGACTTTTGGTAAGATATTTCATCGACTGTATGTTATCATTGTTTAAGATGAAATCAGAAATAAAAGGCAAAGATGAGAAGAATTGATGAGTTTGTTGGGAAATTTCCTTTTTTGGAAGCTTAGAAGAACGGATAACATTAAAAGTAACTCTAGTACATTGAGTGTGTGTGTTTTCCGTCTTCCCCCCAGTGTCCTCACAACCAAATCTCAGCCTTTCTTCAAACCACAATGTGTTCCTTGAACACAGAGTGGTGCTGTTGCTCTTCCATCTCCACTTCCTTCAGGACTGAGCATTCCTTTCGGACTTCTCTTCCCCGTGATTAAGTGTTTGTCCCAAAACGAGCAGCACAGAATCTTCGGCATGCATGCATTCCTCGTGCAATTAGAACAAATCCATTAATATCCTTTTTGTTTCGCAAGCATCAGCACTGCCCTGGTGTGGAAACACCAGAGACTGATGCTGTAGAACGCTCTCACGGCTGACGAACATTCATCTTTGGGTTGCTGCGTGGACGTCGTGAGGATTTGTGTCAGAAATAAGACTAATGCTGATTGATTGGACTGCGTAGGCAGAAAAAAACCCCACCCATAGTGATTGTTTTCAAAAGCATAAGTAGAGCAATTCCCAGTGAGACACCAAGCCAAGCGAGAACAGAGTGGGCATCAGGGGAACTGGAGTACAGTTGTTTTGGGAAATCGTTTGAAGTTTACCTAAACGGCCCGTTCATTTGCTCTGAATTTATGCGACAGATGGAATAAATCAGTGTAAAAAATAACGTCCAGCTAACCATTTAGTACAAGTCTGATGCATGCACACACACACACCCCAGAAATAGTGCTGCTGGGAACAGCAAGGCCCAATGTGTGTATGTTAATATACAGTACTGTGCAAAATGAAGAAGCGAGTGTGACAGTCAAAGTGTCCAGAAGAACTGTGGCTGGTTCTGCAAGACGTTCAGTAAAACCTACAGCTCATTTCCTTATAAAACTGCACTCACTGTACCGGAGACTACTGGGTTTTTAAAAAAATTTTTTAAAGCAAAGGGTCATCTCACACTGACTTTGTTTAATTTATTATGGCTTACTGTTTACAGTATTTTTTAATGTTGAAACTTTTCATTTCATTATTTTTATGTCATTTTTGCTCCACAGCATTTCAGACCAGCCATATACAGAGATGAATAGATAGATGGATGGATGGATGGATGTCCCGACCGAGTCAAACCTATCAGATATTCGGATCCTCATGAGGAAAACTAGTTTTTCCTCACAAAAACTGAATCTTTTATGAAATAAATAAACAAATAAATTTTATATTATATATATATTTTTTGTGCATGTGCATGCGTGTGTGTGTGTTCTCAGTGTAACAGCTCACCCCATTTGCATATTTCAGGCTGAGGGTTTTTTTTTGGTTTTGCAATGAAAGGATATTTCCTATAAACTGAACACCACTGCTTTTTACAAGTGCACGCACAATTTGGCTCACATTCAGACACACGGTGTAAGGAAATGAAAAATGGGCTGCTATCACAGGAGAGTGTAAATAATGACCACGAAAGGTGAGTTTACATGGTTTGGTTTGTGTGTGGGTGTGTGTGCAAAAATGGCTTTGAAACTAGGACTTCATTGGTGTGCATTATACACAACAATAACAACAGTGACAACAACAACATGACAATAATTATTATTATTATAATTAAAACCAATAAATTAAAAATGGAAAACGTATTGTACAGAAGCCGACCGAAGCCGTGAGTATTAGTATTATTAATAATAACAGTAATAAGAGTAATGGTAGTTGTAGAAGTATAATAATAGGAGGAGTAATAATAATAGCTCTAAAAGTATTATTATTATTATTATTATTATTATGTCAAACAACAGACTTTCGTGCCTTTAGTTTTTACCACAACAGAACGCATGGCGGAAGAGTGTAAGAGATACCACTGTTGGCTACCAAGAAAAGAAAGGACTCTGCCACACCCATATCATGGATACGATGTAAAGTCTCATTTGCTATCTTGAGCTCAGCCCTATTCTTGATCCTGTCTTCGAGGCTCAAGAACAGTTTGGAGGACGAGCACAAGCATTCTGAAATGGATTTAAACTAGATATGAGCAATCGTGCGCTCTGATTGGCTACTCTACTACGAGGATATCAGCTTGTGTGTTTGGGCGCTGTGTGAGATGGCTGCCTCTCCAGTAGCTCTGTAGTTTTTAGCTCTTTAACCCTCTTTTTTCCACCTTTTTTTTTACTTTTTTGCTCTTCTTACGAAGACATAGTGTGTTTAACTATATAACATGGATATATTTAACTTTAACACGCAACCAGGAGCCAGTTTTCTCACTTATTCGAGAGAGGAGCTGCTGGCTCTGAAAACAATGAGACGAGTCGGGATACGACACCCCATCCCGGCGGAGCTGAGGAGGAAACCCAGGGGCTGCAAAGCTGGAGCTAAGCTAAAGGCTAGGCTAGTGGACAACCGGCAGTGCTACAAACCATCCATTCCCTACGTTATCATGGGGAATGTGAACTCGCTGCCGAATAAAGTCTACGAGCTTTCCGCTCTGAACAACCAGCGGATTTATTGGGAGACCAGCTTATTTATCTTTACGGAGACATGGCTAACACACCTTGTACCAGATGCTAATGTGGACTTGCGGGGATTCACTGCTGTGAAAGCCGACAGAGACACTAACACGTGGGAAAAGCAAAGGTGGGGGACTCATCGTTTATGTTAACAACCGCTGGTGTAACCTGGGACATATCTCCGTAAAGACAGTTTTATGTTGCCTGGACTTGGAGCTGCTAGCCGTTAGCCTGCGGCCATATTATCTGCCGAGGGAGTTCAGTCACGTGATCACCATCTGTGTTTATATCCCTCCGAAGGCAGATGCAGCCGCTGCATGTGAGAGGATTCACTCTGTCACAGCAAGGCTGCAGACACAGCACCCTGAGGCATTTATGATAATTTCTGGGGACTTTAATCACGCTACTTTGGACTCTACTTTGGTTGCTTTTTACCAGGCTGTGGATTGTCCAACAAGAAACAACAGGACAATTGACTTGCTGTATGCTAATGTGAGGGATGCATACAGAGTCACACCCCTCCCCCCACTAGGGAAGTCTGACCACAACCTGGTTCTTCTACAGCCGAAGTACACCCCCCTGGTTCAAAGGCAGCCTGCAACAACTAGCTCCATCAGGAGGTGGTCCCCTGAAATGGAAGATGCCCTCAGAGACTGCTATGAAATCAATGACTGGGATGTGCTGCTTAGCCCACACTGTGAGGACATAGAGGGGCTGACACACTGTCTGACAGATTACCTCAACTTCTGTGCAGACGTGGTCTCCCCCGCTAAAACTGTACGGTGTTACCCTAATAACAAGCCATGGGTAACACAGGAAGTCAAAGCTGTCCTCAACAGGAAGAAGGCCGCCTTCAGGAGCAGGGATAGGGAGGTGATGAAAGCAGCACAGCAGGAGGTGAAATGCTGCATGAGGGAAGCTAAGGACAGCTACAGGAGAAAGGTGGAGCAGAATCTGAAGGAGAACAGCATGAGGGAGGTCTGGGAAGGTGTGAAAACCATCACAGGCCACAATACAAAGACCAGAGTCGTTGAGGGGACAGTGGAGAGGGCGAACGAGTTGAATGACTTCTTCAATTAGTTCTACCAGCCCACGTCCCCCCCACCCTCTCCCTCACTGCAGCCATCTCTCCTTCTTCCCTCAACACACCTCCCCCCAGTCATCACAGCAGCCCCCTCCTCCCCCACCTCAACACAGACTCCTCTATGCATTACTGCAGACCAGGTCAGAGGTCAACTGAGGAAGCTTCACCCCAGGAAAGCAGCAGGCCCAGACAAGGTGTGTCCCTGACTACTGAAGACCTGTGCTGCTGAACTGGGTGAACCACTCCAACGCATCTTCAACCTCAGCCTGCAGCTGGGGAGAGTGCCCACCCTCTGGAAGACATCATGTATCGTTCCAGTTCCCAAAACGAATCGGCCCAGTGAGCTGAACGACTTCCGACCGGTGGCACTCACTTCACATCTGATGAAGACTTTGGAGCGGCTCTTCCTCAGCCTCCTCAGACCCCAGGTACAACATGCCCAGGACCGTCAGCAGTTTGCGTACCGGGCAGGTGTCGGTGTGGAAGACACCATCCTCTACCTGCTACACTGAGCTCACTCACATCTGGATAAGGGAAATGGCACAGTGAGGATCCTCTTCTTGGACTTCTCGAGTGCCTTCAACACCATCCAGCCCCTACTGCTTCAGGACAAACTGAACAGGATGCGAGTGGACCCCTGCCTGGTCACCTGGATCTCCAGCTACCTCACTGACAGGCCGCAGTATGTCAGGCTGAAGGACATCACGTATGACACTGTAATTAGCAGCACCGGCGCACCCCAGGGCATGGTGCTGGCCCCTCTTCTCTTCACCCTGTACACCGCGGACTTCTGCTACAACTCAGAGCTGTGTCACATTCAGAAGTTTGCTGATGACACAGCCATCGTGGAATGTATCAATGACGACAGAGAGGAGAAATATAGGAGCCTGGTGAGGGACTTTGCTGTGTGGTGCAACAGGAACCATCTGCAGCTCAACACCTCGAAGACCAAGGAGCTGGTCATTGACTTTGGGAGGTCCAGACCAAGGTCACAACCAGTTCTGATTGAGGGAGTCGAGGTGGAGGCTGTGGATTCCTACAAGTACCTCGGACTGTGGCTGGACAGCAAGCTGGACTGGACTTGCAATACCAATCACTTATACAGGAAGGGACAGAGCAGGTTATACTTCCTTAGGAGGCTGCGGTCCTTTAACATCTGCAGGAAACTCCTGTGGATGTTCTATCAGTCTGTGGTTGCCAGTGTCCTGTTTTACACTGTGGTGTGCTGGGGGGGCAGCACATCCAGGCTGGACAAACTGATCGGGGGGCCGGCTCTGTGGTCGGCATGAAGCTGGACTCTCTGGTGATGGTGGCAGAGAAGAGGTCTATGGACAAACTATTGAACATTATGGATGATGCCAGTCACCCTCTGCACACCGTCAATAGCAACCAGAGGAGCCTGTTCAGTGACAGAATGCTCCTTTCCAAGTGCAGGACAAACAAACTCAAAAACTCCTTTGTCCCTCATGCCATCAGACTGTACAACTCCTTTCTGGGGGGGAGGAGGGGTAACAGGAGGACAGAGGACGGGAAGGAACAGTAGCCTAGCCTAACAATAAGCAATACCGGACAATGTGCAATATAATGTGCAATATAAAGTGCAATATCTTTCCTGCTCCCCCTCCCACACACACTTACCCTAATCCCACTTCTCCCCCCATTTCCCCCCTCCCCCTTCCTCTCTTCCCCATATCTTATTCTTTTATATTTGTATATGTAAATACTTAATTTATGTTAATTTATCTAAAGGTTTTCTCCATTTCTTTTCTCTGTTTATCTGTAATGATGCTGCTGGAATCTTAATTTCCCTGAGGGAACCCACCCAAAGGGATCAATAAAGTTTTATCTAATCTAATCTAATCTAGTCTAATCTAATCTATATACTGTGACTGGAGAAAAGCAAAATGGCGGTGCATGTTGCTGAACCAACCGAGGATGAAATGAAAACAAAACCCCCCAAAACTGTTATCAAGCATTTAAAACAAACAGAACAAGCTAAAAGAATAGAATTATTATCATCACATTTTTCACAAATTGCTACTGTCATTTTGTTAGTTTGTTTACATTCTAAGCGGAAATTATTTTGTCGGACTTTTTGTATAAAAAGTTTTTTATTTATCGGATTTGTAAAAAAAATAAAAAAAAAATGCTCTGTTTCTCAAAATTCAGTGAATGTGGATAGAATAAAACAGTTATTCCACTCAGTCTCGTTATACGGTACATGGCTTATAGCCAACTCGGTGCTACGTGCCTCGTCGGCTATCAGCTCATGTACGACTCGGTTTCATGGAATAACTGTTTTATATACAGTATGTATATATAATTTTTAGACTATTAGTTATTATTTTTAGATTATTAGTGGCTAGCACTGTCGCCTCACAGCCAGGGCCGTAGCCAGCATTTTAAAATCACTGAGGTCCGTGATGTGCAAAGTGCGCGCCGAAAAATTTTCGACATATTTACAACCCCGATTCCAAAAAAGTTGGGACAAAGTACAAATTGTAAATAAAAACGGAATGCAATGATGTGGAAGTTTCAAAATTCCATATTTTATTCAGAATAGAACATAGATGACATATCAAATGTTTAAACTGAGAAAATGTATCATTTAAAGAGAAAAATTAGGTGATTTTAAATTTCATGACAACAACACATCTCAAAAAAGTTGGGACAAGGCCATGTTTACCACTGTGAGACATCCCCTTTTCTCTTTACAACAGTCTGTAAACATCTGGGGACTGAGGAGACAAGTTGCTCAAGTTTAGGGATAGGAATGTTAACCCATTCTTGTCTAATGTAGGATTCTAGTTGCTCAACTGTCTTAGGTCTTTTTTGTCGTATCTTCCGTTTTATGATGCGCCAAATGTTTTCTATGGGTGAAAGATCTGGACTGCAGGCTGGCCAGTTCAGTACCTGGACCCTTCTTCTACACAGCCATGATGCTGTAATTGATGCAGTATGTGGTTTGGCATTGTCATGTTGGAAAATGCAAGGTCTTCCCTGAAAGAGACGTCGTCTGGATGGGAGCATATGTTGCTCTAGAACCTGGATATACCTTTCAGCATTGATGGTGTCTTTCCAGATGCGTAAGCTGCCCATGCTACACTCACTAATGCAACCCCATACCATCAGAGATGCAGGCTTCTGAACTGAGCGCTGATAACAACTTGGGTCGTCCTTCTCCTCTTTAGTCCGAATGACACGGCGTCCCTGATTTCCATAAAGAACTTCAAATTTTGATTCGTCTGACCACAGAACAGTTTTCCACTTTGCCACAGTCCATTTTAAATGAGCCTTGGCCCAGAGAAGACGTCTGCGCTTCTGGATCATGTTTAGATACGGCTTCTTCTTTGAACTATCGGAGTTTTAGCTGGCAACGGCGGATGGCACGGTGAATTGTGTTCACAGATAATGTTCTCTGGAAATATTCCTGAGCCCATTTTGTGATTTCCAATACAGAAGCATGCCTGTATGTGATGCAGTGCCGTCTAAGGGCCCGAAGATCATGGGCACCCAGTATGGTTTTCTGGCCTTGACCCTTACGCACAGAGATTCTTCCAGATTCTCTGAATCTTTTGATATTATGCACTGTAGATGATATGTTCAAACTCTTTGCAATTTTACACTGTCGAACTCCTTTCTGATATTGCTCCACTATTTGTCGGCACAGAATTACGGGGATTGGTGATCCTCTTCCCATCTTTACTTCTGAGTAGAGGTCTGTGCGGGTCGGATTTTTCAGTCCTGCTCCCGCCCGCACCCGCATTGTGCAGTCCCACTCCCGCCCGCGCCCGCAAATAATTATGATTTTCAGTCCCGCTCCCGCCCGCACCCACAAAAAAATTATGATTTTCAGTCCTGCTCCCGCCCGCGCCTGCCATATTTTGTCCCGCTCCCGCCCGCAAATCCCGCATGATGCAGACGTTCGCGTTATTTCTCAGGAAAGTTCTTGTCTTGACACAGCGTGATGGTGCCCCGCCCCCTACTTTGAGTGGATTTAAGCATAAATATCTACAGCTCATGTTTGTTATTGTTTACCTTGTTTCTGAATTCAGCATGTAGTATCTCTAATAATAATTAGTGCTGTCAAACGATTAAAATATTTAATCACAAATCACACATTTTTATCACACGAGAAACCATTGTAATTCTCTGGTCAGCATAAAAAAGTGAATGGGCTTGCTTTGTACCAATGGTGTTTTTTTTTTTTTTTTTTTTATTACAAAGTAAAGCTAGTAAAAGAAGTGAATTGATTTACTTGCTGCGTTAGTCTACAACTTTAATCAGAGAGACATGTTACACAGTGACGGTAAGCTTGACTCAATGCTATCCCAGAAATCCTTCCTGTAATATGCAAATTTGGCCGCCTCTGATTGGACAGCCAAATTTGCATATTACAGGAAGGATTTCTGGGATAGCATTGAGTCAAGCCTACCGTCACTGTGTAACCTGTCTCTCTGATTAAAGTTGTAGACTAACGCAACAAGTAAATCAATTCACTCATGATTCTCTTGCTAGCTGGGTGTAAACTGCAAGTCATTTGGGTATTCAAAAAGTTTTCCCTTATGGTGATCAAAGGCAAGTTTAAAATGCCATTTCTCACTCAATCTGGCAAACTGAATTTCTCTGCAAATTTAGGCATTTTAAAGTGTTTTAATTAATGCCAAATAAAATATCCAGCACAAATTATATATGGTAGACATAAATTAATAATTTATAAATTTTATTTCAAGCACGTTTTTAGTTAGCGGGACTGCAGCTTATCACCGCTCCCACCCGCGCTGCATATGTGCACTTCCTGTCGCGCCCGCAATGAGCTTTCAAAATTTGTCCCGCGACGCACTGCTTTGCGGCGGGTCCCGCGAGTCCCGCGGGAGTACTTCTGAGAACCACTGCCACTCCAGGATGCTCTTTTTATACCCAGTCATGTTAATGACCTATTGCCAATTGACCTAATGAGTTGCAGTGTGGTCCTCCAGCTGTTCCTTTTTTGTACCTTTAACTTTTCCAGCCTCTTATTGCCCCTGTCCCAACTTTTTTGAGATGTGTTGCTGTCATGAAATTTCAAATGAGCCAATATTTGGCATGAAATTTCAAAATGTCTCACTTTCGACATTTGATATGTTGTCTATGTTCTATTGTGAATACAATATCAGTTTTTGAGATTTGTAAATTATTGCATTCCATTTTTATGTACAATTTGTACTTTGTCCCAACTTTTTTGGAATCGGGGTTGTAAATGAGAGGGGTGAATTACACGCCACACAAGAGATCTATTCCTGAAATTACTTTTAATGGTGTTTGAACTGAATATCATCAGTTTTGAAAAAAAAAATCATGTATGTGGCAAGAGTAAGAATAATTTAAGCTTGTTTAATGGTTTGATCTGGCCCAAGCAATGAGGACAAAAGATACCCTAACCATGTAGCCTATGGAACTAAGGTACATTAACAATCTGGCATTCGTTACACCTACACAAAAAAAAAAATTCTGGGAAAAAATTACTTTTAATGGTGTTTGAATTGAATACACCACCATGTTTTAGGCAAAGTTATCCAAGGCAAACATAGTTGAAACTTTTCACTCTATTGCTTTGGCTTATCGAATGATTTATTTTTAAAATCACAAACAAGGCAGGCTACAACTGCGCTGCTTCGAAAATGTAAATTTAACAGCTTCATGAAAGTGCGCTGATGGTTACCATGAAAAAACCATGTCTGCTGCACTGCGTTCCTCTCCCGAGTCGCGCACTCATTCGTTTTTGTGTTCTTGGTCTCAGAGCCACATGCATGAAACTGACACAGAAGACAGAATCAATGTTTAACATAATTAACAATGCACTTTTTATGGAGACATTTTAATGTTATTCTTTTTTTTATCCAGTTGAATATTTAGCGTACAAATGTATTTTCAGGGTGGCACGGTGGTGTAGTGGTCAGCGCTGTCGCCTCACAGCAAGAAGGTCCGGGTTCGAGCCCCGTGGCCGGCGAGGGCCTTTCTGTGCGGCGTTTGCATGCTCTTCCCGTGTCCATGTGAGTTTCCTCCGGGTGCTCCGGTTTCCCCCACAGTCCAAAGACATGCAGGTTAGGTTAACTGGTGACTCTAAATTGACCGTAGGTGTGAATGTGAGTGTGAATGGTTGTCTGTGTCTATGTGTCAGCCCTGTGATGACCTGGCGACTTGTTCAGGGTGTACCCTGCCTTTCGCCTGTAGTCAGCTGGAATAGGCTCCAGCTTGCCTGCAACCCTGTAGAACAGGATAAAGCGGCTAGAGATAATGAGATGAGATGCATTTTCAGCTCTTAAAAATGACCGAGGTCCGTTCCTCGGTGGCCTCATAGCTGACTATGGCCATGCTCACAGCAAGAAGGCTCTGGGTTTGAACCTCATGGCCAATGGGGACCTTCCTGTATGGAGTTTGCATTTTTTCCCCGTGTCTGCGTGGGTTTCTTCCAGGTGCTCCGGTTTCTTCCCACAGTTCAAAGACATACAGATTAGGTAAAATACCCAGCCACTGGGGTTGTACAAGCCATTACATAATTAGTGCCGATCCCAAGCCAGGATAGATCTAGCTTGCCCACTACCCTGCACAGGATAAGCAGTTATGGATAATGGATAGATGGATGGTTTCTGTGATTGGATGTAAAACTTTCTGCTTCAAATGCGACCAGTAACGTGACTCCTTGCTAATTTGAAATTGTTCTTCCTGTTAACGGTGGTCACCCCTCCCCATCTCTGTCCCCATCCCCCCTCACACACCCTGGTCTGGTTCTGGTCTTGACTCGGTCTTGCCCTGCTTTGGTCTTGGTCTTGACTTGAGCTCAACCCCTCGAAGTCTTGTTCTTGTCTTGGTCTCAATATATAGTAGAAGGTATAGTAATAATAGTCATGCTAAAAGTAATCGAAGTATTAGTAGTAGTCATAAGTCCTTCCGGCACCAGAACTTGGTCTTCCCAGTCCTAACCAGGCTGCGTACACTTATGCAACCAGCTTATTGTAAGTTTTTTTTTTTTATGTTTTTCCCCCTGACAGATTTGTGTATTTTTCCATTGAATTGTACAGGTTATAGGTCACATTAAAGGTGGGAAAAGTTTTGAAATTATTTATCGTGGTCTCTTTTTTTTTTACATCAGAAAAACCGATCATTTTAACAGGGTGTGTATACTTTTTATAGCCACTGTATAAGAAATACATAGATTAAATTATTAATAATCATAAACATAGCCCTGTGATGACCTGGCGACTTGTCCAGGGTGTACCCCGCCTTTCGCCCGTAGTCAGCTGGGATTGGCTCCAGCTTGCCTGCGACCCTGTAGAACAGGATAAAGCGGCTACAGATAATGAGATGAGATCATAAACATGAGAAAAAATAATGTCAACAACAACAAGATTACCATGAGTAATAAAATACAGTGTTAGTATTAGTCTTATTTCCCCTTTTGTGCTCATTTAATTTAATTATTCGAAGCAGCATGAGAAGCATCCATATGACTGAGACATTTTTGAATTTGCCCTTCAGATGAAAGCATTCATGTCTTGTCCTCTTGTACAGCGAGCCGGGTGACAGAGCTGCTGTTGTGGCTCTCGGCTGGAGGCCGGCTGCGGTGGCATGCAGACTGACTGCTGAGCATGGCGACCAGCTGAGACTGACCTTTCCGGATCATTCCGCCTGGGCTGGGAAGACATCACGCTTGATAAGTGGTGGTGGGCAAGAGAGGGATCTCATCGGGGGGTTCGGGGATACGTGGAAGCGAAAAGCATGCCACACAGATGCTTGCGATAACGCCTCTATTGTCTCACTTCTGCGATCATTTGTCATAGCTCAGAAAAGATTCGAGTGACCTTTTCTGTTTGGAAAGGGGACATCGCATCATAGTTTTTCCATGCCACAGCTTTTATCCGACACGTGTACTCGTTATGAACCTGCCATACGGGAGGCCAGTGAAGTGCTCTGCCTTCTCTGGTGGTCAGTTGTTGTTGGTTTTTTTTTTTAATATGAAGATGTTTCAATGCAGATGGAAATAAATAAAGATGGATTGGAGGAAGTGTCTTCCTCCGGTTGGAAGTGATAAAAAAAAAAAACAAGCACATCCATCCCGTCTGCCACTTTCAAGGCTTAGCTGCTGGATAAATTTCTGATCTTTGGTAATTCTGTCTGAACCGAGGCATTATCTCAGGCTGAATCTTGTAATCCTATATCGTTTACATTTGCATTGATTCATTTAGCTGATGCGTTTATCCGGTGAGACTTACAAGTGAAGCAGAATGCAAAGTATCAAGCTAATAAAAGAGCAAACAGCTCTTGATATGAGTGCTGCACAACTAAGTGTCCAGAGCATGACTGCAAGATGGAAAAATTGACAGCGCTGCAATTAAATGGAAAGGTCAGAGCAAGTCCCAGGTGCTCAAAACACCGGTCACGAATCAGTGACACGATCTTACAGGTCGAAGGACGCAAACCTGCAGCAACAACAGTAATACAGCGCAATAACAATGATACAGTAATACACATAACTGCGAGGATCACAGGTCATCGATCACCTCACAGATAAGAGCGAGGCAAAGAGAACAAGCCCACACACACACACACACACACACACAGAGCCAGCCGTCCATGCCTGACGGATTTCCATGCAGTGTATGTTTGGAAAGGACAGCAGGGTTCTGCTCGATTTAACTGCTCTACCCTGACTGCAAGAACAATCTCCTAAAGACTATCAAGAGCTCAGAAAAGTTCGCAGCCCATAAATTGCAAGTTGTTGAAACGGCGTATGCTGGAAAGCAAAATTGTTGCCGCTGATCTCAAGCACTCAGGAAATCTCTTCCATCCAGTTCTGAAAGGAAACGATAGAGTCTGTCAAAACAAGGCATGAAAAAAGTGCTGTTCCTTCCTGGCTCGTCAGTCTTTTATTGTATTGTTACATGGTTCAGAAAACCAGACTATGATTGATTTGGTATTGGAGGTAATTTCTCGATGATAATGATAATCATCGGAATAATAATGGGTTAGATCTTATATGGTTATGTCTGTATTAGGCCAGTGTTTATACTGGCATAAAGAATTAAATTATTCATAAGGAGAAGAGCATGAACAACACCTCCATGCTTGAGAGTAGAAAGTGTGGTATCTGGTCATTTCGCACAAGTATTTTACCACAACTCTAACATGGGATTATTTAATAACACGTTTTACACTCGTCAGGAGTTCCACTTTTAGGCAGTGCCTGAGTACATGTACTGTATATAAAAAAATCAGGCTTGTAGTACTCGAGTCTGACCTGTGCCCTAATTTTAACGACTTGTGATTTGACTTGGACTTCAGCACTGATAACTCAGACTTGGACTCGTGCATTAACTGCATTCGGACTTGTAAACTGGAGACAAGAACTCGGATTTTTTCTTTATTTTTTGTAACATGCCATAATAATTTGGCATAAGCTATTGATATTTATATCTACATTAATTTTTATCCTAATTTCGTGCAAGAGAATGCACATTCACCTGTTCATACATCATGTTCAGGAACAAACTAACGTTAATGACGCTAAAATGCCTGAAGAGAATGTGCCTAGGATTGTCCGCTTTGCTTATACAGACTTCCCGTGCAGTGGGAAAAAACACACTGCTATGTGTTCCATATGTAGAAGAACTATCGAGGAGACGACGGGGACAACCACACCCAGAGAAGGAAATAACGTGATGTTCATTGCTCTGCTGATAGCGGGGCTTGCTGAGCGATGAACTAGCTAGTGTTAACCCTCTTGCATGTTATTTGCTCTGTTGATAGTGGGCGGGGCTTGTGTTGGACTCAACTTGGATCAGTAGTAGACTCGACTCGAAATTTTCTTTAAATGACTCGGACTTGAACACTGGGGACTCGAGACTGGACTCGGACTCGAGGTTTAGTGACTCGACTACAACACTGATATATATATATATATATATATATATATATATATATATATATATATGTACGATGACATTGAGTGGAATAACTGTTTTATTCTATTCACATTCACTGGATTTTCAGAAACAGTGCATTTTTATTTTTTGCAAATTCGATAAATAAAAACTTCATACAAAATGTCCGACAAAATCATTTCCACTTAGAATGTAAACAAACCAATGAAATGACCGTAGCAATTTGTGAAAAATGCTATAATAATAATAATAATAATAATAATACTTCAAAATAAACAAAGAGACATTCTTACCATCAAATACTTTCCTTCCATATTTTGTTGCTTTGTTTTTTGTATTTTTTTGGGGTTTGTTTCCGAGTAGAGTTTTTATTTCGTCCTTGGCTGTTTCAGCAACACGCTCCGCCATTTTGTTTTTCTCTACTCACGGTATACGAGTTGTGTTGTAGTCGAGTCACTAAACCTCGAGTCCGAGTCCAGTCTCGAGTCCCCAGTGTTCAAGTCCAAGTCATTAAAGAAAATTCTGAGTAGAGTCCGAGTCGAGTCCGAGAACAAGACTCCAACTGCACCATTTGACGGTGGCTGTTGCTGCCTTTATGTGAAACCGTCTCTGCTACTGTGTTGGACTAACGTTACTGCTCGACTGCCCCATTTTACTTACAGGGCAAATAACATGAGAGAGAGTTAACACTAGCTAGTTCATTGGTCAGCAAGCAAGCCCCGCTATCAACAGAGCAATGAACACAGTGTGTCACTTCCTTCTCTGGGTGTGGTTTTACTGAATGATGATTGAAGTTCGAGGTCATCCCTGTCGTCTCCTTGATAGTTCTTCTACATTATAGAACACATACTGTAGCAGTGCATTTTTTCCCACTGCACGAGAAGTCTGTATAAGCAAAGCGGACAATCCTGGGGCGTTCTCTCCAGGCATTTTAGCGCCATTAACGTTAGTTTGTTCCTGAACATGACGTATGAACAGGTGAATGTGCATTCTCTTGCACGAAATTAGTATAAAAATGAACGTAGCTATAGATATAAATATCTTACGCCAAATTATTATGGCATGTTACGAAAAAATAAAGAAAAAATCTGAGTCCTCGTCTCCAATTTACGAGTCCGAACGCAATTAATGCATGAGTCTGAGTCATCAGCGCTCAAGTCCAAGTCAAGTCACGAGTCCTTAAAATTAGTGCATGAGTCGGACTCGAGTACCACAAGCCTGGGGATTGGTGATTGGTTGAGCAGAGACATCATCTCATCTCATTATCTCTAGCCGCTTTATCCTGTCCTACAAGGTCGCAGGCAAGCTGGAGCCTATCCCAGCTGACTACGGGCGAAAGGCGGGGTACACCCTGGACAAGTCGCCAGGTCATCACAGGGCCGACACATAGACACAGACAACCATTCACACTCACACCTACGGTCAATTTAGAGTCATCAGTTAACCTAACCTGCATGTCTTTGGACTGTGGGGGAAACCAGAGCACCCAGAGGAAACCCACACAGACATGGGGAGAACATGCAAACTTCACACAGAAAGGCCCTCGCCGGCCCCGGGGCTCAAACCCGGACCTTCTTGCTGTGAGGCGACAGCGCTAACCACTACACCACCGTGCCGCCCCAGAGACATCATGTTCTGCTGAAAATCAGTAATGGCACTTGTCACATTTTGGAAAGAAAGGGATATACAATGCAGAGAAATGTGGCAGATATTGTGTTTTGCATAAAATTGGTAATGGAACTTTGAATAGTAATCAAATGCCAAACTTATTTTGGTGGGAACTTTATTTGTATTTTTTTAAATGGCACTTATTGCGTTTTGGAACCAAACACTTCATTAGATTAGATTAGATTAGATATAGAACTTGATTGATCCC
This sequence comes from Neoarius graeffei, assembly GCF_027579695.1. Classification (NCBI taxonomy): domain Eukaryota; kingdom Metazoa; phylum Chordata; class Actinopteri; order Siluriformes; family Ariidae; genus Neoarius; species Neoarius graeffei. Next base: position 18,557,497 of record NC_083570.1, read on the forward strand.
TTTGGGCAGGTTCCCTCAGGGAAATTAAAATTCCAGTAGCATCATTACAGGATAAACAGAGAATAGAAAAATAGAGAAAAACTTCTAGATAAATTAAATTAAATTAAATTAGGTATTTGCATATACAAATATAAAAAAGAATAAGAATAAGATATGGGGAAGAGGTATTGCACATTATATTGCACATTGTCCAGTATTGTTTATTGTCAGGCTAGGCTACTGCTCCTTCCCATCCTCTGTCCTCCTGTTACCCCCCCCCAGAGAGGAGTTGTACAGTCTGATGGCGTGAGGGACAAAGGAGTTTTTAAGTCTGTTAGTCCTGCACTTGGGAAGGAGCATTCTGTCACTCATTCATTTGCTGTTGTTGCTGAAGGATGACTCAATCAGATTCTTGAGGGTCATGTTCTGCTTCTCACTGTAATCTTCGTCCCAATGTAATGTATTCTACCATTGAGTAAGGAATGAAATACTTGAGAGCATGGGCAGTTTTGGAAAGTCATCATCAACGAGATGGAACCATGTAGGCTGACGGGAAGTGGAGCTGCTGTCACCACGCCATCACTCCCTTACCAAGTTCTACATTATTCTCTCAACTGAAGACAAAAAAGAAACCGGAAAGTGGGATCTCTTCTGTCCTGAAGACTTTCCAGGGCGGAAAACGTCCTTTTACAAGAGACTCCTTCCGTAAATGAAATAAACATCACTTTACGGTAAACATCACCATGTCGATGAATATGAAAGACATCTTTGTGGAGCGTATATCATGCAAGTCCCTGTGAATAGGTTGTTGCCATAGAAACTATACCGTATTTCAAATGAGCTCATTGATATAAACCGGAGTTACTGGTGGCAACCTGAAGTGGATTATTTTCCAATAATCGAAGAACGTTTTATTCCTCGAATACAATGGCAATAAAATGGCCACTCATCAGATCAGCCTCTTGAAGTGAATAAGCTGGTCATGTTACCGTAACCAAGAAAATGGAAAGCACCGTTACAAAGCGCTGTTACACTGGAGACTCCTTCCATAAACGTTCTCTACGCCAAGCTTCATCATTCACCATATAAATGATTATTAGGTGTTACTGTACCTGCTACAGAAAATGAATCAACACCTTCTGACCAATCAGAATCAAGAATTCAACAGCGCTGTCGAATAGGTTAATATGAAGTGGTCAAGATCTGAGCACCATCTTGAACAACGTAGATCTTTACTAAATTGAAGAAAAAGCTCATTTTCCGTGATTAAAATTCCTAATTAAACCTACCTCGTTTTTGTGCTGAGAAGAACCTCTAATGCTTGACTTAAACAGCTTTTTTTTCTGACGAAGGCAAAAAAAAAGCTAATTTGGAAATGATGCTCATTTGAAAACAAGAGCTGTACTTGCCTTTTGAGCAAATTTGATGCTCATTACAGGTCTCTGTACGTCTGAGTCATTGATATGCATCAAGATAGCAGTCATTTTAGACCGTATTTAAAAAAAACCAACAACACACAAACATAAAACATTTTTCGATTTACTTTATTTTCATGTCTTAATTGGAAATCAGTACAGAGTAAGTGCTGTTTATACAGCAATAAAACACTACTTACAGAAATAGAACCCCAAACCCTCTTTCAGGTGCTTGGGGATTGTCATGACGGCAGGCGTATTTGCGCTGGTGGGAGTTTAAAAAAATAAAAGACGGAGGAGGAATTTTGACAGAGACAAACTCATAGTTTTTGTAACTTATTTACTTTTTTTGTCAAGGGAGTTCCTCAGGGCCTTATGAGAGCGTTCTTGTAATGATGTGATGGCAAACACTCTCGAGACCAGAACTGCGGCGGGCAGGCAGAACAGTGGAACGTGTAGTAATGAGTCGTGAGGGCCAGAGTATCGCCATTATCAGTCTCGGAGAGGAAGCAGGCCCGCTCAAAACGCTCCGGCTCTGGAGTTTTGCTCTTTATGACATACACATACACTGTTTTCTTTGTTTGTTCTGCTCCTTTTATTATGCAGCCCCATATCTCATAGAGAATAAATCATTTTTAAAGGTGATTTATGCCAAGCGGACGGTGACCAGAGCAGTAGATTAGTTCTTTAAAACCATCCTCGGGGATTTGTGCTGTAAACACTCGCTTTACCACAGCCCAGAGGTCGACTGTTTGCTTCTTTCATCAACTAACTCTGAGAGAAATGACTTGCTGTTCGACCGAGATAAGAGAGCAGATAGAGAGAGGCCGGTTTCAAAACGTATGATTATTTCGAAGATCTGGAATTACTAGCCGATTGGAATGACAAACAGGAATGACACAGATATAAATCAAAATGAGCAGAAATAAGAAAAAAGAGCTTTTATAAATGGGTTAGCAGGGTTCATTCTTTTAAAGATGAAAAGACATCCATAGAAGGTTTCATTGACATAATAATAATAATAATATTAATACCAAGCAGATAATTTCTTCTTTTTCTTTTTTCCTGGAACCAAGTACAGATTATAAAAAATGGATAGATATTCAACTTCTAATATCACCACCAGCCGGCACTGTAGAATACTAGAACAGCCGAAACCAGACATGCTTTCCCGTGCCATTCTACCACTCTCATTACCGTGTCCGTCAAAAAGCCAGGGCATGTCACAGTCCTCTCATTTAGTGGTCACTGGCACGCTGACCAGGAACCGTGATGAGGAAAGAGTGCCACTGGTAATGAAAGTAGAAGCACTTAATAAAGAAAGGGTCTCACAAAAGACAGGCCATATTAAAAAAAATGGGTAGAAAAAAGCAGGTTGAGTCTGGCCAAGCAGGATAAGAGCGAGGCAGTTGGCTAACGTCTGTATCTGTTGAGCCGAACACTGCCTCCTCCACACTCCAGGCAGACAAGGAGCAAGGACATTCTTGTTATTTGTGATAATTCATTTGGCTATCTCCAGCCTCCTGTGCCCTTTGGGAGAGAGGGAAAAGTGATAAAAATGAGCAGACGAATAAAAAAAAGTTTTAAGAGAACCTTTCTTTTGTGCTGAAATCTTCACATAGCAGGGAACTCATTTTCTTTAAGTGGCCCTGGGTCAGGTGTTAAGGTTACAGTGGGATTTGGTGGGATTACGGCCACCCTGTTAGTTGCAGGTCTTCAGTGGTAAATCCTTGACTTGTTCCTCCAGACCTGCAGAGGGCATGATAGGCATCATGCGGGAAGAAATGACGAATTTCCTTGACTGAACATCAGTTACGCTATGTCAACTTTTTCTCACCATCAAGTGTTGCCAATTTAGTGAACTTATTGCTAGATCACCATTGTACCCAATGACCAATCATGGATCACAATTGTTCCCAATGTCCAATCACTGATCACGGCTGTTTCCAATGACCAGTCACTGATCACCAAAATTCCCCATGACCAAGCACTTGTTGCGATTGTCCTTAATGACCAATCACCGGGCACCATAATTCCCAATGACCAATCCCTGATCACCATTACTCTCAACAACTAATCACTGATCAGCATAATGTCCAATGACCAAACAATGATCATGGTTGTTCTCAACTACCAATCACTGATCACCATAATGCCTAATCAATTATCCCCATCGCTCGCAACAACCAATCACTGGTCACCATTGTTCTGAATGAACAATCACTGCTCACTACTGTTCTCAAAAACTAAATCACTTATTGTTTTTCTTTGTCCCACCTGGGGACTTCATTGTTCTTTGTTTTAAATTCTCTTAAATGTGAGTTATTACCGCCGGCAATTTTGTTGGAGGGGGTTATGTTTTCGCCTCCATTTGTTTGACTTTTTCCAATGTAACTCAAAAAGTAGTGTACAGATTTGGATGAAATTTGGTGGAAAGGTGAGCCATGGGCCAAGGAGCAATTGACTAGATTTTATGCATGTAGATCCAGGATCCAGATAAGTCCGTGGATCCAGGATTTTGTTGTCTTTTCCCAATGTAACTCAAAAACTAGTAAACAGATTTGGATGAAATTTGGTGGACGGTTTTAATATTTTCCTAGGTTCAAGTGATTTGATTTTGATGCCGATAATATGTGACTTGGCGGAGATGTGGACTCTACCGAGTGCCGTTCTTGTTCCATGTGTAACCATTTCTTCCATCCATCCATTGCCTGTAACTGCTTATCCTGTGCAGGGTCATGGGCAAGCTGGAGCCTATCCCGGCTGACTATGGGCGAGAGGCAGGGTACACCCTGGACAAGTCGCCAGGTAATCGCAGGGCTAACACATAGAGACAAACCACCATGTACACTCACATTCACACCTACGGTTGATTTAGAGCGACCACTTAACCTGACCTGCATGTCTTTGGACTGTGGGGGAAACCGGAGCGCCCCGGAGGAAATCCACGCAGACAAGGGGAGAACATGCAAACTCCACACAGAAAGGCCCCTGTCGGCCACTGGGCTCAAACTTAGAACCTTCTTGCTGTGAGGTGACAGTGCTAACCACTACACCACCGTGCTGCCGTAAGCATTTCTTTTGTATGTATTTTGAGACAATACACTACCATGACTTCATTGGAAATAACATTATTGTTATAAAAATTATAATTATTGTAAATGTCTTAAGAAAATTTCCTTCTTCAGGTAACATTTTTCGATCTGCAAATCTGTCATGATGACGTCAGTGAATATCCCAACTATTGATCAGAAGGCGGAAATAATCAGTCAAATTTCCATGGACTGACCAAATAGCAAAAAGGTGTTCTGTTTACTTTGGTTAATTTCATTCATCTCTATCTCATTAACTCATTATTAATGGTGTGTGTGTGTGATATTTTATCTGCGGAACAGGAAAAAAATTGGACCAGGAATTCCAGTGGCAGGTATTTGCAAAAATATCACCGTTTGCTTGTTTGTTGTGTGCTGATTTTATTAAAAGCTTGGGGAAACAAATTTTTCATAAATGATAACCTCTTGCCTGTGGCCATATTTAACTACTGCCTTTTTTTGATGAAATCATCAAGCTTGCTTATTAAAATATTCATAATGGCAGTAATTGATGTAAGCTACAAATATTTGCATTTCTTCCTCCTGAATATTCTTCAGATTTGTGAAGAATTTACATGGAAACAATTCTAGTAAAGATCTTGCACCACTGTTGCACCACTGCCTTGGTTTTTGGGGAGCTATTCCGACAATGTAGCTCATTAAGCTATCATCTCACTGAATTAGTTAAGCTGTACATTAAACAGAAGCTAATCTCAGTGAAATTGCTTTTTCAAAAGGAGGTACCTACTTTTTGAAGCAGCTTAATGAGAATCATGAAGACAGTCGCTTATGAGGATGGGGTTCAATGATCCAAACCGAAGATGGAAACTCGCCTGTTTTGGCAGGAGAGTCATGCTTTTGCGCCTGATCTCATACTCTTGCACCATCCAAACACATCGTTCGGCAAGAATACAACTGCTCTCTGAGGAAGCAAATTACATGAGCTTGCAAAAGAAATGCCTATGGCTGGGTTTCCATTCAAACCTTCTGCAATATTCAGAGAAATTTCTGAAAAGTCAGCAAACCAAAATGGCAGTGAATCTGTGTTTTGATCAGCGACAGTCTTGTGAAACTCTTTAATATATTTCTCAACACTAATCCTCAATACTGCATACAAATGTTTAACTAATCCTCAACAATGTTTGTCGCTTTTTAGCTCATCCTCAACACTCTTGAATTTTAGCGAATCCTCAACATTATTTCTAGATGTTTAGCTAATCCACAGTGCTGTTAAAAGATGTTTTGCTAATCAACACTAATTCTAGATGTTTAGCTAATCCTCAGTCCTTTTAAAGGATGTTTTGCTCATCAACACTAGTTCTCGATGTTTAGCGAATCGTCAGAGGTGGTAAAAGATGTTTAGCTAATCAACACTCATTTTAGATATTTAGCTAATCCTCACTGCTAATCCTCAATGCTGTTTAAAGACGTTTAGCTAATCAATGCCAATTCTAGCTGTTTAGCTAATCCTCAATACTAATCCTCAATCCTGTTTAAAGATTCTTCACTAATCAACATTAATTCTAAATGTTTAGCTAATCCTCAATGCTCTTAAATGATTTTAGTTCAACACTAATTCTAGATATTTAACAAATCCTCAGTGCTTTTGAAAGATGTTTAGCTAATCAACACTAATTTTAGATGTTTATCTCATCCTCAATGCTGTTTAAAGATGTTTCGCAAATCAACGCTATTTCTAGATGTTTAGCTCATCCTCAATGTAATCCTCAATGCTGTTTAAAAGATGTTTAGATAATCAACACTAATTCTAGATGTTTAGCTAATCCTCAATGCTAATCCTCAGTGCTAATCCTCAACACTGTTTAAAGATGTTTAGCTAATCAACACTAATTCTAGATGTTTAGCTCATCCTTAATGCTAATCCTCAATCCTGTTTGAAGATGTTTAGCTAATCAACACTAATTTTAGATGTTTAGTTCATCCTCAATGCTGTTAAAAGATGTTTCGCTAATCAACACTATTTCTAGATTGTGGCAGTGGGGGCGTGGTCAAATGTCGGTCTGTGAATGGAGGGCGGAGTCAGGGAAGATAAGTGGCAGAATCACTGCACCTGACGGGAATTAACCTATGTTTGTGTGCCTTCCCCAGTGACTGTGCCCTATAAGAGGAGGGGGAGAGCAGAGGAAGGGAGCTCTCTCCCCAACCAGAATGCTTGTGTGTGTGTGCGCGTGTGTGTGTGTGCGGGCATGCACGCACGCGTGTGACTGGGAGAGCAAAGTAGACACTGAAAAGTGCAAATAAAGAGTTTAAAAGAACTCAGTTCTCGCCTGCCGTGCTTCTGTGCTCCACCCACCTTGAACGATTTCTACAGTGGTGCCGAAACCCGGGACAGAGTACAGAAGAGAACAGCCTCATGGAGTCCTCCCCGTTCAAGGACCTGGTCCATGCCCTTGCCACGGCCCAACAGATCCAGCACCAGGCGCTGGTCGCCCTCTGGAATGAGCAGGAAGAACGGTTCGAAGCCCTGGTGCTGGCGCAGCAGGAAGATCACCAGTTGTTCTAGCACCTGCTCACGTCGGCTGGGTCACCACGGACCCTCCCCACCTCACCCTAACGAAGATGGGCCCGCATGATGACCCCGAGGCCTTCCTCGCTCTTTTTGAGCAGGCAGCAGAGGCGTGGGGTTGGCCGGTGGAACAACGTGCAGCACGCCTCCTCCCCCTGCTAACGGGCGAGGCGCAGCTGGCCATGGTACAGCTCCCCACCTCCGCAGGGCTGTCCTCCAATGTGTAGGGCGCACCCTGGAGCAGCAATGGCAGCGCTTCCACGCGCTGGGCCTGGAGGAGGTTGGCCAGCTGTTCGTGTTTGGCCAGCAACTCCAGGACGCCTGCCGGCAGTGGCTGAGGGCCGACAACTGCGACACCGAGGGAATCATCGACCTGGTGGCACTGGAACAATTCGTCGCCCGACTTCAGGAAGGAACAGCGGACTGGGTCCAGTGCCATCGCCCTGCGTCGCTGGATCAGGCCATCGAGCTGGCGGAGGACCATATGGCGGCTGTTCTGACGGCAGGACAGCATGTCTCCTCCCATCTCCTCTCTCTCTCTCTCTCTCTCTCTCCCCTTCTGTTCCTCGTCTTCGCCGCATTCCCCCACCGCAGAGGCGGGGGCCGGCTCCACCCCAGCCGGCCCGCTGCACCCGCGGCACCCTACCGTTTCCTACTTCTGTGTCTGTGTCTTCCCCCCCTCAGGTGAGTGAGCTCTGGAACACTGGTGCAGAATGAAAGCCTGGGCCCATATGTTGGTGCTGCGGGGAGCCAGGGCACCTCCAGCATCAGTGCTCAGCGATGGAAGTGGGTGTGGTGGTCCGGATCCCCAACGCCCCAGGGACCGCCCTCGACCAGGCCAGAGCATATTGCATACCGGTGAGTATCCAAGGAGATACATATCAGGCTTTGGTGGACTCCGGCTGTAATCAGACCTCAATCCACCAAAGCCTGGTGCAAGACCCCTTACGAAAATTAACCATGGTTTTACTATGAAAACTAACCATGGTTTTACCATGGTTTATAGTTCTTCATGGTTTTCATGGTTTTTTGGGTAACCATGAAAACCATGGTTCATGACTATGGTTTAACCATGATTTAACCATGGTTTCACTATGGTAAATGTTAATGTATCTGGGCTGTTAATCGAGATCCTTCTCTACAGCATTGACTGTTGGACGAAAGCATGGTAATACTACAGTTAGTGCATCCTTTTAAAAACCATACTATCCCTTTTTAAACTAATTTCATAGTTACTATGACCTATTACACATACAACTATGATGCTACCACAGCTACTGCAGTACTATGGATAAACCACAGTAATGCTATGGTTGGTTCATAGTACTTAGAATCACCATGAAATACCGTAGTAGAACCATGGTTACTACCATGGATGAACCATAGTAATACTATGGTTGGTTCATAGTACTTAGAATCACCATGAGATACCATGGTAGAATCATGGTTACTACATAAAAACCATGGTAAAACCATAGTAAACCATGGTAGATTTTCTTAAGGGACGGGGCACTGGGGAGAGCACAATTGGTGAAGGTGTTGTGTGTGCACGGGGATGTTCACAACTACCCTTTAGTGTCAGTCCACATTCTATTTCGAGGGGAGAAATCTAGAGTAAAGGCGGCGGTTAAAGGAGCCTTACCCACTTGATAATTTTGGGGACTGATTGGCCAGGATTTAGGGAATTAATGACGCATTTAGTGAAGAGTGGGGCCTGCCATAATTTAGCGGAGGGAGGTCCTGGTGCGGCATTGGCGGAAGCAGCTGTCATAGAGCCGTCTACGTCATCACCGCGTCAGAGTGAGGAGCAGCAGGCTCCTCCTCCCTCTCTCGGGGAATCCCTTGCGGATTTCCTGTTAGAGCAGTCGAGAGACGAGACTCTGCGGCATGTGTTTGACCAAGTGAGAGTAATCGATGGTCAAACGCTCCAGCCAAACGCCACCCTGTCCTTCCCCTATTTTTCCAGGATAGATTATACCAAGTGACGCAGGACACTCAGACTAAGGAACAAATAACACAGCTTTTGATCCCAAAGAGCTGCCAGGAATTTATATTCCAGGTGGCTCACTTTAATCCCATGGCCAGACACTTGGGGCAGGATAAGACATTAGCCTGAATAATGGCCCAGTTCTACTGGCCAGGGATTTGCGGCGATGTCCGTAGGTGGTGTACGGCATGCCGCGAATGCCAGTTAGTAAATCCCGCAGCCATTCCAAAAGCACCTTTGCGCCCTCTGCCATTAATCGAGACCCCGCTCGAAAGAATTGGGATGGATCTCGTTGGGCCATTAGATCGGTCAACACGAGGATATTGCTTTATTTTAGTTCTGGTGGACTATGCAACACGATATCCGGAAGCAGTGCCTCTTCGCAATATCTCCGCATGTAGTATTGCAGAAGCACTCTTCCGCGTCATCACCCGAGTCGGAATCCCCAAAGAGATTCTGACTGATCAAGGCACTACGTTTATGTCATGCACACTGCACGAACTGTATGGGTTACTGGGAATTAAGCCTATCGGCACCAGTGTTTATCACCCACAAACGGATGGCTTAGTTGAATGGTTCAATCGCACACTCAAGAACATAATTCGGAAATTTGTAACCGAGGACGCATGCAACTGGGATAAATGGCTCAAGCCCCTGTTATTCGCAGTGCGAGAGGGCCCACAAGCCTTCACGGGGTTCTCCCCATTCAAATTATTATACGGGCGTAAGCCGTGTGGCATTCTAGATGTGCTGCGTGAAAATTGGGAGGAGGGACTGTCAACAAGCAAAAATGAAATTCAATACGTGCGTGCCAAACTCCACACACTCACGCACCTAACCCAGGAGAATTTGCGGCAGGCCCAAGAACGTCAAGTCCGTCTGTACAACAGGGGCACGCGCCTTAGGGAGTTCACACCGGGAGATAAAGTACTCGTGTTGTTGCCCATTTCAAGCTCCAAATTGATCACCAGGTGGCAAGGACCCTTTGAGGTCACACGGCGAGTCGGGGACGTCGACTATGAGGTGAGGCGAACGGACGGGTGGGGCGTTACAGATTTACCACCTCAATCTGTTAAAACTTTGGAACGAGGAGGTCCCCGTGGCGTTGGTGTCAGTGGTTCCAGAGAAGGTGGAGCTGGGGCCAGAGGTTCAAAAGGGAAACTTGACATCACCCACCTCTCCGGTCCTCTGTGACCACCTCTCCCTGACCCAACTCACGGAGGTTGCCCAGTTGCAGACGGAATTTTCTGATGTGTTCTCGCCCCTGCCCGGCCGCACCCACCTCATAGAACACCACATTGAGATGCCCCCGGGGGTAGTAGTGCGCAGCTGCCCTTACAGACTGCCCAAACACAAGAAAAAGGTGGTTCGGGAAGAACTTGAGGCCATGCTCAAAATAGGCATCGTCGAGGAGTCCCACAGTGACTGGAGCAGCCCGGTGGTCTTGGTTCCCAAGGCCGACAGGTCAGTCTAGTTCTGTGTGGACTATAGAAAAGTCAACGCAGTGTCTAAATTCGATGCGTACCCAATGCCTCGTATTGACGAGCTGCTCGATCGACTAGGCACGGCTCATTTTTATTCGACACTGGATTTGACAAAGGGATATTGGCAGATCCCCTTGACTCCGCTATCCCGAGAGAAAACAGCCTTTTCCACACTGTTTGGCTTACACCAGTTCGTCACACTTCCTTTTGGGCTGTTTGGGGTGCCCGCTCTGTTCCAGCGGCTTATGGATAGGGTCCTCCGCCCCCACGCCACCTATGCGGCTGCATACCTGGACGATATCATTATTTATAGTAATGACTGGCCGCGGCATCTAGAACACCTAAGGGCCGTCCTTAGGTCGCTGAGGTGAGCGGGTCTCACAGCCAACCCGAAGAAGTGTGCAATTGGGTGGGTGGAAGTACAGTATCTGGGCTTCCACTTGGGCAATGGGCAGGTGCCCCTTTTAAAGTTTGAAGATCTAGGAAAAATAGTTAAAAGTATTTTTTCAGTATGAAACTTCTTCTGCCTGCCTTAATTAGTGTAATCAACATATAATATGAAAATGGTTCATCTCACATATTTGCAACCACCCCCTGCATGTTTATATCACATAGATACTGTTCGGGTCAATTTGACTCAGCAGTCAAACTGGAGGTAAAAGGGTATCAGAAATGTCAGACTATTTCTTTCTTTGCAACTGTGAGACATGTTTCACCCCAATCACACACACACACACACACACACACACACACACACACACACACACACACACACAGAGGTGCAGGTGTTAATATTTTTGACGAGAACCATTTACTCTGCACAAAAATGCTGAAATCAGCACAAGAGAGGACCAGAAACCAAGCATGATCCTTGATTACAATGCCACCAAAGGGGGGGGGGGGGGGGGGGGGGGGTAGACAACTTAGACAAAGTAACAGGGTCCTACAGCACCAAACGAATGACTGCGCGCTGGCCATTGGTCATCTTTTACAACATGATCGATGTATCAGCCTACAATGCATTTGTCATCTGGACTGAGATCTTTCCTGAATGGAATGTGTCAAAGCTGTACAAGAGGAGCTGGGGAAGGCGCTTGTGACACCGCACATCCAATGGAGGCAGCACCTGCCAAGGACCCCAGCCGCTGCAGCCACGGTGAGGGAGATCCAGGAGAGGACTGCATCAAGTACACCAGTGCGTGAGGTAAGTAAGTGCGTGTGTGCGTGTGTGTGTGTGCATGTGTGTGTATAAATGTATGAGTGCGCATTGTGTGTGTCTTGGGATCAGCAAAAAGACACCATAGTAAAGTAATCATGGTCCTCTTGTTTATAGGTTGCTGCTGAGGGGAAAAGAAAGAGGAAGAGGTGCCAGGTCTGCAGGCCATCTGACAATGTCAAGACAAGCATGACCTGCGCGAAATGTGCAAAATTCATTTGCACAAAGCACAGTGTGATGACATGTCACTCGTGTGCTGTGTAGATGTACAGACAGACAGACACACACGCACACACACCTTGTTCATATTGCAATTGCTTGTTTGTTGTATTGTTGTATTGCGATTTTGTTCATTTCTGGTTCACAAACAGTGCATGTATGTAAAACAAAATTTAAATGTTATGTTTCAATGTTGTGTAAAACTATTGTGTTTTATATGTTGGTCTTTCAAAAGTAATAAAGCGGTGAAACATTAAAAAAAGTTTGAACATGTATTTTTTTTTAAAAACGAGTGAATTATCATAATTGGACCATTACCTGTTAGAGGTAAGGAACACCATTGCACTAAATATTGATAGAATAGTTAGTAATGGAGTTAGTAATGAAATATTAACAATGCTTGTTAGGATTTTTTTGGTTTCGGACATCTTTTGAATAATTAAACATGCACCGGGTCAAACTGACCTGGGAACAGCATTGCTGTTCCTGACAAATGAACATAAAAGGAGGGTTAAGAAGACAGCAGCGATTGTGGCCTGCCCGAGGCCCAAGACCAAAAAGGGGGTGAGACAGTTCCTGGGGCTGGCTGGCTACTATCGTAGGTTTATACCTAATTATTCGGATGTCACCAGCCCGCTGACTGATCTCACTAAAAAGGTGGCACCAGATCCGGTCCAGTGGATGGAGCAATGCCAGCGGGCTTTCTCTGAGGTAAAGGCTGCATTGTGGGGGGCCACTGTTACACTCCCCTGACTTTTCTCTCCCCTTTGTTTTGCAGACAGACATGTCGGACAGAGGGCTGGGGGCTGTTCTGTCCCTGGAGGGGGAGGACCGTCCAGTGCTGTACATCAGCTGGAAGCTGTCGGTGCACGAGGGCAGGTACAGCACCATAGAAAAAGAGTGCCTCGCCATCAAGTGGGCAGTCCTCGCCCTCCGCTATTACCTGCTGGGGTGCCCTTTCACCCTCTGGTCGGACCACGTGCCCCTGCAGTGGCTCCACCGCATGAAGGATGCCAACGCGTGGATCACCCATTGGTATCTGGCACTCCAGCCGTTTAAGTTCAAGGTGGTCCACAGGCCGGGGGCGCAGATGGTCATGGCGGATTTCCTCTCCCGTCAAGGGGGGGGGGAGTCGGCTGCAGGCCGGATGACTCCCCAGCCTGAGTCGGGCGGTGGGGGTATGTGGCAGCGGGGGCATGGTCAAGCGTCGGTCTGTGAATGGAGGGCGGAGTCAGGGAAGGTAAGTGGCAGAATCACTGCACCTGACGGGAATTAACCTATGTTTGTGTGTCTTCCCCAGTGACCGCGCCCTATTGAGGTATTTCACCTGATGTCACAGGGTCACGTGATGCCCTGGTGTCCGCCATTTTGAACGTCAAGCTAGCTAATGTCAACAACATAGTCACTATGTTACTGTAGCAATGTTTACGTTCAGTCATTTGGATGACTGTTAAAACCTTTCAGTTTCAAGTTTTTCCTTTACTGTATTTACTAGTTTAATGAGCTAGCGCGCTAGCTAACGTTGTGTTCCTTTGCTGTTGGTAGACTGTAGGACAGATGAGAGGCAGTGTTGCCAGATATTGCTGACGTTTTCCAGCCCAAAATATGTTCAAAACCTGCCAAAATGAACTTAAAACCGCCAATCTGGCAACACTGATCAGAGGTAATGTCCTACAAACAGGGCTTAATGAGCAAGCCGGAGCGTGCTCCGGAACCTCGGATGTTGGCTCCGGCAGCTATTTACACTGGATCCGGTGTAAATAGCTGCCCGATGATAATTACAGTAAACTAGTAAATACAGTAAAGGAAAAACTTGAGACTGAAAGGTTTTAACAGTCATCCAAATGACTGAACGTAAACATTGCTACAGTAACATACTAGTAGTAGTGCTAACAGTAGTGGCTAGTGCTAACAGCTAGCTGCTAGTGCACTGCTACAACACAGACACCGACCCTAATAATACAGTTCTTGGTCATTGCCTGGTAACAGCAAATTTATAACGGGCCATGTCTCAACAGACTAAGAAGTTATTTCAATGACATTTAATAACATTTTGTTTATCCTGAGGACCGAAAGTAAATGAAAATGTGAACAAATCTTAGCTGTAATAAGATGGCGACCACCGGCTCCAGGGACGACCCGCTGATGTAGGCATGTTACCCAGCCTGACACAAAATATTTGTAGGTATCCAAACTCTTATATGCTTTCAGATCAATACCTGTGTATGGCGATGGGTTTTTAACGACATAGGTATACAGATCATGTGGGCCGAAGTCAGGTAAAGATGAGGGCTTCGTGTACTTCCGTATGTCAGTGAACAATCCTGGTGGAAGCAGGTAAACATCGTTCTAACCTCAATTTTTGCAAATACCTCTCCTTCTGCTCGCCCTGTAAATGCCCTACGTCGCTGGATAGTGAAGGTGTTTTCTGCATCTCGCTCCTTTTTCTTTTATGTTTTTCGTTTGTTGCCTTCCTCGCATTCAAACTGATTCGAGCCGTGACGTCCAAAATGGCAGCATCACATGACTTGGTCACGTGGGTGAAATACCTCAATAAGAGGAGAGGGAGAGCAGAGGAAGGGAGCTCTCTCCCCAACCAGAATGCTTGTGTGTGTGTGTGACTGGGAGAGCAAAGTAGACACTGAAAAGTGCAAATAAAGAGTTTAAAAGAACTCAGTTCTCGCCTGCCATGCTTCTGTGGTCCACCCACCTTGAACGATTTCTACATAGATGTTTAGCTCATCCTCAGTGCTAATCCTCAATTCTTTTTAAAGATGTTTAGATAATCAACACTAATTCTAGATGTTTAGCTAATCCTCAATGCTAATCCTCAGTGCTAATCCTCAATCCTGTTTGAAGATGCTTAGCTAATCAGCACTAATTCTAGATGTTTAGCTAATTCTTAATGCTAAGCAGCAGTGCTTTTGAAAGATGTTTAGCTATTCAACACTAATTCTAGATGTTGAGCTAATCCTCAATGCTAATGCTCAGTGCTTTTCAAAGATGTTTAGCTAATCAACATGAATTCTACATGTTTAGCTAATCCTCAATGCTTAACCTCATTCCTGTTTAAAGATGTTTAGCTAATCAGCACTAATTCTACATGTTTAGCTAATCTTCAAAGCTGCTTACAAATGTCTAGCTAATCCACAATACTGTATCCAGATGTTTGGCTAGTCCTCAATCCTGTATAGAAACGTTTTTAAAAACAAGTGTTTAGCAATGTTCCCTCAGTTTTAGACAATTTAATCATCCTAAACACTTTTTTGTTGCATGTTTCGCTAGTCGCGGCACGGTGGTGTAGTGGTTAGCGCTGTCGCCTCACAGCAAGAAGGTCCGGGTTCGAGCCCCGTGGCCGGCGAGGGCCTTTCTGTGTGGAGTTTGCATGTTCTCCCCGTGTCCGCGTGGGTTTCCTCCGGGTGCTCCGGTTTCCCCCACAGTCCAAAGACATGCAGGTTAGGTTAACTGGTGAATCTAAATTGACCGTAGGTGTGAATGTGAGTGTGAATGGTTGTCTGTGTCTATGTGTCAGCCCTGTGATGACCTGGCGACTTGTCCAGGGTGTACCCCGCCTTTCACCCGTAGTCAGCTGGGATAGGCTCCAGCTTGCCTGCGACCCTGTAGAACAGGATAAAGCGGCTAGAGATAATGAGATGAGATGAGATGTTTCGCTAGTCCTCAGTGATTTAACACTGTTTAAAAACATTTCGCTACCTGTTAACTTTTGCTCAAAGAAACAGAAGTGTAGCTAAACCTTAACATTCTTTACAGTCTAACTCTTGCCATGTCGCTAGTCCGTCATCTTAAGCTATTATCTGTAGATCACAGTCTTTGTCCCAAGGTCAAAGATGAAGTGATGGTCTGTGAAATTCTGGCTCTGGTTGCTTCTTCTTTTTAATAACACCACATTCTGGAGATATTCGGTTAGTTGGAAAGAGATGGAGGTTGACTGTGGAAGTGCAGGGGAAGTGAATAATATTCAGTGTTTACCTGCAGTGCTCCCTGCTGAGAGAGACGGCAGCTGTTTGTTTTTGCCCTTAACCCGGCGGAGCCTCATGAACCATGACAGCTGACGTCAAAGGAGGTGCCTGTAATGAGGAGTCTGGCAGCTTGAGTGAAACATGTCACCATATTTCAAATAAAGTTATTCTCCTTCACCTCATCTCTCTCAGGCTCTCAGGCTTTCTTTCTCGGATCCTCTGCTTTTCTCACACTGGCTTGCTCCTCTGTCTGTCTGTCTCTCTCTCTCACACACACTCACCATGGCGTCTTTCTTCCTCTGATTTCTGTCTTTCTGTCCTTGTGTCTGTCGGACAGGCTTTAATCTCTTCTATTTTTCTGCCTATAGCTCTTTCTGGCATACTATTTTTCTTTCTCCTTCTTCTCTCCGTCTCTTTCCTGACATCTCTGTCTGTCTTTAATCCCTGTCTGTCTTACGAGCTTTCCCCCCTCTGATTACTGTCTCTCTCTCTCTCTTTCTCTCTCTGGCTTTTGTTGTTTGATTGCTTTCACTTTTTCTGTCTATCTGTCTGCCTTCTCTCTCTCTCTCTCTGATTGCTGTCTGTCTGTCTGTCTGTCTGTCTGTCTCTCTCTCCCATTCCCTCTTTCTAGGTCAGATTTTTGGCGATGCTATACTGCCGCAGGCTGACACTCAGGGAATTTTTTCCCCTCTCCTCGGCAGTTTGTTTTGTTTGCTTTGTTTACTGCAGCTACTGGGAAATTGATGAATTAATATGCCAGCCAGGATGGTGTATGTCAGATAGGTAGCCTGTCTGGTGCCATGAAGGATGTGGATGTGGGAAAAAAAAAGTTCCTGTGGATGACAGCTAATGGGTTTGATCGCAGGTGGACCACACATGGCCATGTGTAAACGTAAAATGGGATCACGTCACTTTACCGCTTTTTACGGGATGGAAACGAGGCACTGGGGGCACCGCACTTTTAGTTGACACTTTTATGATCCAGCGTTTTTTTTCTTGAACAAATCTTTGGCAGAACTCTGAACTTTGATTGATGAGAACTGTAAATCATATTTTCGCATTTGAAAGATACAGAAGGCCATAATAGAAATAGAAAATGAAATACGGTAGTGGATTAAGTTTGTAAAACAATATCAAGGTTGTATTTGCTTTCATGCTAAAAATTCTGCTTTTTATTAGCAAGTTAGAAGTTTACTTACAGATAACTCAGATTACCCCCCCCCCCCCCCCCCCCCCCACACACACACACACACACACACAGAGCCAACATTGGCACAATGGTGCACATTTATCAGTCTTTTACTAAAGTTGTGTGAAACGTTTTCATAGATTCGATGGAACAAAAATGACAAATACTGATTTTCTTCGTACACGTGCGTATGTTGATCAATGCCAATTAGTTGTACATTTCCAAGCGCATTCATGGCATCATTGAATTGAATTTAAACGGCTTAGTCTCCGAAGCACAGTATGCGATAAATCTTCCAATAATGCAGCTCAGCCACTGCAGAGCATAGACACACAGGAACTCTTCGGCCTTTTATAGGGCGCCATTACTTTCTTCCTGATTGAATCAAGTCTGCTATTTAGATCTACAAATGTTCACATCTCACTGCACTATTATTATTATTATTATTATTATTATAATAGGGGCGGCACGGTGGTATAGTGGTTAGCGCTGTCGCCTCACAGCAAGAAGGTCTGGGTTCGAGCCCCGTGGCCGGCGAGGGCCTTTCTGTGTGGAGTTTGCATGTTCTCCCCGTGTCCATGTGGGTTTCCTCCGGGTGCTCCGGTTTCCCCCACAGTCCAAAGACATGCAGGTTAGGTTAACTGGTGACTCTAAATTGACCGTAGGTGTGAATGTGAGTGTGAATGGTTGTCTATGTGTCAGCCCTGCGATGACCTGGCGACTTGTCTAGGGTGTACCCCGTCTTTCGCCCGTAGTCAGCTGGGATAGGCTCCAGCTTGCCTGCGACCCTGTAGAACAGGATAAAGCGGCTAGAGATAAGGAGATGAGATGAGATAATTTATAACTCTCTGTGTTGCTGTAATATGTGGATTTCCCTCTCAGATGAATAATGTGATCTAGCTGTCTGTCTATCTATCCGTTTTCTATGTAAGGCATGTGGATTTATTTTTCCCCACCTTTCCAGGTTTTTCACATATACACTCACCGGCCACTTTATTAGGTACACCCATCTCTGCCTTTCACTGCGGCATGGGCATTGGTCTGAGCCAGATGGACTGTTTTTTTTTTGAGTATTTCAGAAACTGCTGATCTCCTGGGGTTTTCACACACAAGAGTCTCTAGAGTTTACGCTCTATAAATGGTGCGAAAAACAAAAAAACATCAAGTGAGCTAGTGAGCGAGCGACAGTTTTGTGGGTGGAAACAAATGCCTTGTTGATGAGAGATCAGAGCAAAATGGACAGATTGGTTCGAGCTATTTTTGCCAAAAAGGATATAGTAACTCATATAATCACTCTTTACAACCATGGTGAGCAGAAAAGCAAATCAGCATGCAACAGCAGAAGAACACATTGGGTTTTGCTCCTGCAGCCAAGAACAAGGATGTTAGAATCAAGAATAAGATCCTGTTAAAGAGGACGGTGAGTGTAGTGTAAATTATGAAGATATTCAGGAGAAGATATGTCATCCAGGAGATTTCTATACTGTACTGTACTATTCTCCTCGATAGAGAGATAGGCTACAAAACCACACCTTCTGTGGTTTGGTGGATTGACAATTGCAGTATGGCGCAATAAATACACAGGACACATGAGTGGCATCATCTCCACAAAATCAGCCGTCCTTTACTTCCTATGTCGTCCCCAAAATAGTGTGACTCTACATAATACCGCCTCGAAATGAACCAGCCACTTTAAATAGAACAGGTGCTCATTCTTGAAATTATCCAGTCATCCAGGTATATGGTCAAGATCCAGTATAACTGGGAAATTGAACACTGGAAAGTCCTAGTTTATATCTTTTAGTTCTTCAGTTTCAGTGAGTCTGTTCTCATTGTAGACTCGGCTTCCTGTTTTTTTTTCCAGACACAAGTGAAACCCAGTGTTCTTGTTGCTCATCCACTTCAAGTTTGTGCATTTTGAGATGTTTTTCTGCTCACCACGTTTGTAACGAGTAGCTGTTTGAATGACTGTCAGCTCAATCCAGTGCTGATAAAAACTAAAGCCTTCTAGTTTTCAATCTTATTCTCAATATACAGTACAATCAGTGTTGCAGTCGAGTCACTAAACCTCGAGTCCGTGCCCAGTCTCGAGTCCCCAGTGTTCAAAGCCAAGTCAAGTCCGAGTCATTAAAAAAATTGAGTCGAGTCCGAGAACAAGACTCCAACCGCACCATTTGACGGCGGCTGTTTCAGCTCCATTAACATTAGTTCATTCCTGAACATGACGTATGAACAGGTGAATGCACGTTCTGTTGGTCAGGGAATGTGAAGTACTCTGTCAGAGATGGTTGGGAGA
Source organism: Neoarius graeffei (assembly GCF_027579695.1). NCBI lineage: Eukaryota > Metazoa > Chordata > Actinopteri > Siluriformes > Ariidae > Neoarius > Neoarius graeffei. The sequence goes on from NC_083570.1 coordinate 18,576,881, forward strand.
CGGATGCAAGTGTAGAATGTGTGTTTATTAATACAAGTGAAGACAATCCAGAACAGCATGCAAAATTGTAAAACGGTGGAACAGGCAATAGGTCGAACGAGGCACAAACAGGCTATCACAGACTCGACAGAATCAAAGATGAGAAACAGGAAATCAGGGATCAGGAAACCAAACAAGGAAATAAGGCTCGGTAATGTGTCAGCAACGCATCTCAATACTTCGCAAAGTAAGTGCGTTTTCGCAGTTTTTATACCGGCACGCTGATTGCACCTTAATTCTGTGCAGGTGCAAGTAGTTTATAGCATGCATGAGAGTCCGCTTGGCACGCGCGCTGTCTGGAGCGCGCCCGAGAGTCTATCTGATGCATGCGCCAAGGCGCGCAGGTGTGACACTCTTGCATGAAATTAGTACAAAAATTTATGCAGATATAAATATCAATATCTTATGCCAAATTATTATGGTATGTTACAAAACATAAAGAAAAAAATCAGAGTCCTCGTCTCCAATTTACGAGTCTGAATGTAGTTAATGCACGAGTCTGAGTCATCAGTGCTCAGGGGCGGATCTAGAAAAATATTTATGGGGTGGCAAGGGGGGGCAGGAATTTTTGAGGGGTGGCAACGTATTACAGACGTATATATACTGAATTTAATCACAGTTATCACAGTTTGATGACAAATAGTATGTACACACTACAAAAGGGCACGGGCTGCCATTTACAAACTCATACAGACAAACTTAATCTCATGCTTTTATTGTTCACGAAGAACACACATTCTCAGATGAGGTCTATACCGTTTCTGGACAGTTTTATACTGTATATGCAAAAGAACAGACACTAAAAAACAACAACAATAACAACACTGCTTCAAGTTCAGCATGATTTAAACCATTTACACCAGTGTCACATTTTATAGTTTTTTTTCTCACACTTTGTAAAGGCTCACCAGTGAGCATAACATGAACTTGTCATGATTCAAAGTAACTTTACAATGTTTTCCTTGACAGACGTTGAATCAATATTAACTTTTGTGGCTGACTTTACACAAAACTAATGTCAGACCTACAGTGGTGCTTGAAAGTTTGTGAACCCTTTAGAATTTTCTATATTTCTGCATAAATATGACCTAAAACATCATCAGATTTTCACACAAGTCTTACAAGTAGATAAAGAGAACCCAGTTAAACAAATGAGACAAAAATATTATACTTGGTCATTTATTTATTTAGGAAAAGGATCCAATATTACATATCTATGAGTGGCAAAAGTATGTGAACCTTTGCTTTCAGTATCTGGTGTGACCCCCTTGTGCAGCAATAACTGCAACTAAACGTTTGCGGTAGCTGTTGATCAGTCCTGCACACCGGCTTGGAGGAATTTTAGCCCATTCCTCCGTACAGAACAGCTTCAACTCTGGGATGTTGGTGGGTTTCCTCACATGAACTGCTCGCTTCAGGTCCTTCCACAACATTTCGATTGGATTAAGGTCAGGACTTTGACTTGGCCATTCCAAAACATTAACTTTATTCTTCTTTAACCATTCTTTGGTAGAACGACTTGTGTGCTTAGGGTTGTTGTCTTGCTGCATGACCCACCTTCTCTTGAGATTCAGTTCATGGACAGATGTCCTGACATTTTCCTTCAGAATTTGCTGGTATAATTCAGAATTCATTGTTCCATCAATGATGGCAAGCCGTCCTGGCTCAGGTGCAACAAAACAGTCCCAGACCATGATACTACCGCCACCATGTTTCACAGATGGGATATGGTTCTTCTGCTGGAATGCAGTGTTTTCCTTTCTCCAAACATAACGCTTCTCATTTCAACCAAAAAGTTCTATTTTGGTCTCATCCGTCCACAAAACATTTTTCCAATAGCCTTCTGGCTTGTCCACGTGATCTTTAGCAAACTGCAGACGAGCAGCAATGCTCTTTTTGGAGAGCAGTGGCTTTCTCCTTGCAACCCTGCCATGCACACCATTGTTGTTCAGTGTTCTCCTGATGGTGGACTCATGAACATTAACATTAGCCAATGTGAGAGAGGCCTTCAGTTGCTTAGAAGTTACCCTGGGGTCCTTTGTGACCTCACCGACTATTACACGCCTTGCTCTTGGAGTGATCTTTGTTGGTCGACCACTCCTGGGGAGGGTAACAATGGTCTTCAGTTTCCTCCATTTGTACACAATCTGTCTGACTGTGGATTGGTGGAGTCCAAACTCTTTAGAGATGGTTTTGTAACCTTTTCCAGCCTGATGAACATCAGCAACGCTTTTTCTGAGGTTCTCAGAAATCTCCTTTGTTCTTGCCATGATACACTTCCACAAACATGTGTTGTGAAGATCAGACTTTGATAGATCCCTGTTCTTTAAATAAAACAGGATGCCCACTCACACCTGATTGTCATCCCATTGATTGAAAACACCTGACTCTAATTTCACCTTCAAATTAACTGCTAATCCTAGAGGTTCACATACTTTTGCCACTCACAGATATGTAATATTGGATCATTTTCCTCAATAAATAAATGACCAAGTATAATATTTTTGTCTCATTTGTTTAACTGGGTTCTCTTTATCTACTTTTAGGACTTGTGTGAAAATCTGATGATGTTTTAGGTCATATTTATGCAGAAATATAAAAAATTCTAAAGGGTTCACAAACTTTCAAGCACCACTGTAGCTAACATTACATGTAAAGTTAGCTAAATAACGTTCTCCAACCTGATTTTTATCCTCTCAAAATCAGCATCGCAACTATGCTAGCACTGTTCATTCATTATAATTTCATTTCTTGATAGATAGTTAATCAGCTTTTACCTCTTTCCTCCCGTGTCTCCTTTCCTCGTGACTCCTGGCTCCCTCGCTTCGCACCTCTCAATTTTCCAAAACAACCAATCTCTGGTGCTATCTCGTGTTGCATTCGCCGCAGTCGGACACTGGAAATTCGTGCACGTAAATGTCAAATTGGCCGTAATTTTTCTTTGAATTCGTCGCTGCCAACTGGGGTGGCAGCAGGGGTGGCAAGGCTTTCTTTTAGGGTGGCATTTGCCACCCTATGCCACCCCGGTAGATCCGCCCATGTCAGTGCTCAAGTCCAAGTCAAGTCCCGAGTCCTTAAAATTAGGGCACGAGTCGGACTCGAGTCTGAGTCCTGGATTTGAGTACTACAAGCCTGAGTACGGTATATGTTAATGAATGTGAAATTCCTACATGGAGCTAAGTTTTGATTCTCACCTGATAATATTCTCAGGTATCATCATGAAACTCACTACTTAAGTATTCAGCCAGTAAATAAATAATGAATACAACCTGAAGAGGTGTCCTGTTATAGGAAATTATAGTGTAGTTTGGAAAGCATTTGCTAAATCAGTAAATGTAAGTGCTGCTGTCAGCCTCTGGACATAAAGCACCAGGGCACAATGGATGTCTTTGCTTTATTTAGCACTTTTAGTGGCTGTACAGTCAGCTTGACCTACCTGGGTGTTAAAAACATTCTCTATTTAATAAGCTTTCTCCTGTACGCAGCAAAATTACCAGCAGAAGACGGCTTACAAACAAATTTGTAGTGACATGGAAAATTAATAATGGAAATTGAGATTCATTTCGACACACATGCACTGGGTACACAACACATCAGCAAAACTGCCAGGCAAAGGTCAAAAAAAAAAAAAAAGACGAGGGTCCATACAAGGCTTTAAGGCAGGTTGGGTGCTGCGTATTTATCATTTATCCTCCGCTACCTGAATCTGCTACTTCATGTGTGGCCGTTATTGTGTGAATCTCATCCCTGACCACGTCCACCACCACCGTTCTCCAAACAAAGGCCATAAATCAGGATGTTTAAGAAGAGATGTCAGGTCTTGGGTGTGTATTGTGCAGGGAAGTCGATACGGTGCTGATGGAATCACACCTCATTGTCAAGAACCACAGATGTAACAGTGGAGTGAAACACCAATCGATGGGACGGTGTCTCTTACTGAGCTCTAATAATTTTCACTAAATAGATCATGTTTTGGTAGATCATCACGGCTGAAACACAAACTATTTGTACATTTTTTCGAGAAGAAAAACTGTTTTGGATATTAAAGCTAGACTGCCTTTCAGATTTTTCAAGTGCAGGTCATAAAAAGAATTCTCCCTGACACCCAATTAGTTTTGTTGAGTGGACTGAAAGCTACTGAATTCGAATCACAGACTTCCAATTTTATTAGGTTTTTAAAAAATAGAACAATTAATGAATTTAGGGCCACGTGGCCCTAAATTCTGCGCTTTTTTTTTCCCTGCTTCACCATGACACATTACAGGATACTACATCATGCATGACGTGGTGGGCTTTCCCTGTTCGCGCAAGGCATTGTGGGAAACAAATTTGAAGCAGGAGAGAAAACTGGAGGAATGAAACGTGAAAGATCGACTACAGTAACGGAAAATGAGAAGAAAAGACGTTATGTTGCGAAGGAAAGGAAATGTAGGACCAAACTAATAAATATTGGTCGTCAGTGAGCACTTCGGTGTGATCAGCTGTTCGTTTAGCGACAGAATGATGGAATGGTCAGTGCATGGTCAAAGGTAAACCTGCGCGCGCGCACACACACACACACACACACACACACACACACGGACTTCCTCTGTCTGCTTGACTGCGCAATTTCATACACATTATTTGCTTTAATCCCCTCAAATTAAATAACTTCCCAGCCACAGAATGGCCCTTTTTTTGAGATATTACAAAAATAAACATACAGTATGACCAAATTTCAGAGGGAACTAAATTTCACCCATTTTATGAAATCAAAAGGCTGTCTAGCTTTAAATCAGGATTCCAGCATGATTGTGCATGCTAGAAGCGATAAAAAAAAGTTCTTCCTGATAGTCACCCATGTCTCTTTTTTCTTTCTTGGCATGTTACAGCCAGAGTAACCAGAAAGCGCAACATCCTCTGTCCTGAAGACTTTCCTTTGACGCAAAGCTGACTGCTACGGAGCACTGACACTGGAGACTCCTTCCATAAATGTGAAAGAAATATCTCTTTAATGATATACAACATTGTATATTAAACAACAACAGTAACTATGCCTCCTTGGAGAAACTCACAAAATCACTGAAGTACCTGGCTCATGCACAAGCCCCCTCCCAAAAAAAAAAAAACACCTCTAATATCTTTCCTGCCAATTTAATTAGCTTGGATTCTTCATTACACCCAGGTTCAATCACGTAGCTGAACCCGGAAAGCCACTAATTGATTCGCAGAGTGCAGTTCGTTCAGCGCGCTGATGGTCCAGAAGGTTCTTGAGATTGTCTTGAGACTCAGATCAGAGTAATTTGGTAAAAAAAAACAAAAACAACAAAAAAAACCAAAATGGTTTTCGCATTAGATTAGGCCAATGAATCTCATTTAGAACAAGTAGAGTTGCATTGTGTGGCTCCCCAGGGTCCTGTGTGTGTTTATGTGTGTGCGCGTGCTGGTATTACCACACACACACACAACAGGAGGACGATGCAGCAAGATGGTCTCTTTGTCAGCACACTGTCTCACCCTGCTGCTTGTGCAAAAATATATGTCAATTAGATGCTAGCACAGATGGTAGCCTGATGTTTCCTGAATTTAGCTCCACTGCGCTATCGATCACTTCATACGCACAGCCCGAAACAGCAACCGTAGCCCTCGTTTGGGACGATGACAAAATGAGAGAAATAAATTGATTAGCAATTGGCTCATCTTTAAACAGCGAAGCATATGCTTGTGTTAATATACAGTATGCCATATTTATACTGCGCGGAACGAAACAACTGGCCACAGTGAAGCTCGTTATTCCCTGTTTATTCTCCCGATCCCTCAAACCCTGATGATTTTAACCGTATATTTTTAACAATGTTGGCATCTCCGAAACCCGAACTAATCTACCAATCACCTGAACTATCACTGTTATTTTATCAGTCTTGAACTGTCCTGACTGAACACTTATTATTTTACCAACATCCTGAATTATTATACATCCAGGACACTTTTTCAATGGAATAAAAACGTGTTCTATTCCCTTCTAGTGGGTTTCATTCATTTGGTTGGATAGCATGCAATATTGTGAGCATATCGCTTATCCTATGTGTAGTATGTCACTCTACCCAATGGAGAATGAACGTTGAATATGGTTTATGATATTGCATGTTTGTCAAGACAACATGACGTGACATGTCAGAGACGTAAAACTTCCGCGCTAGTGAGCGACTGGGACAATTTGTAAACAAACATGGCTGCCAGGTTTGCTTGGCAAAAAATAGGGAAGATTTTGAGAGAATTTTGAAAGAGAAAGACGCGCTGAACACCCAAAAGGAATGCATAATAATAATAATAATAATAATAATAATAATAATAATATTGGCTGGCTTTTTTGAGTGGTATATCAGATACATTTCCATTCAGCTAGCATGATACTGAACAAGTCAAAGATGAGTGTTGAATGGAATATATCTGATAGACCACGAAAAAAAGACAGCCAATTTTATTATCCATACACACTCTTCCTACCAGCATTCTCGAAGGCCAACGCTAGCTTACCCGTGACTGGGTGCTGTTAGCGCGACAGTCCAGTTACCTTCCAGCCGGCGTAGCAGTAGCGTTAGCGAAGGCCAACACTAGCTTACCCACAACTCAGTGCTGTTAGCACAGCAGTGCAGTTACCTTCCAGCTGGTGTAGTGTTAGTGAAGGCCAGTGCTAACACAGTCAAGCCGAATATTATTATTATTTTCCCTGTGCAATTTATCTTCTGCTTTTAACGCAGCAAACCTCGTGGCCATGTTTGTTTACAAATTGTCACAGTCACTCGCTAGCGTGGAAGTGTTATGTCTCCGATGTGTTTTTCGATGTCCGTTGGTATGTTTTTCTTTTGTAAATATGCGTGAAGAATTTATAATGAAGTTTTGGTCGCCTTTTGGGTGTTCAACACGTCTTTAGTTTCAGTTTTCAGTTTATTTATTTAGTGCTTAATTATAGCATAGCTAATCTTAGCAGTAGCACTGGATTAGCCTCATCCTCTCATTTTTCCGGCGGACAAAGAAATGGTTCTGCGCATGCGCAGCAGAAAAGTTGTTATATTATAACAATATTGTCAAGTCAAGTCAAGTCAAGTTTATTTGTATAGCGCTTTTAACAATAAACATTGCCGCAAAGCAGCTTTACAGAATTTGAACGACTTAAAACATGAGCTAATTTTATCCCTAATCTATCCCCAATGAGCAAGCCTGCATGCTCATTTTCCATTCGGGAGAGTGGCGTAATACACGGAGGATAAGTGATATGATAACCATATTGCACGCTGTCAAAAAAAAACACTAGAAGGGAATAGAACACGTTATTCCATAGAAAAAGTGTCCTGTGTGTATAATAATTCCTGATATTTCACTCCGATGACATCACTCCCAGTGTTTTCCCACTGAGTAGATGCGCGTTATCAAAATGGTGAACCGGTTCAAAATTAAAATTCTTTTGATTAACTTGCGTATTTTTTTGTGGATGTGTCCATCTCATATAAAATAAAGAACATTACATGGTAGTGTGAAGATATGAAGTTTATTTTCTCATGTTGAAAATATTTCACTCATTCACTTCATTCAATCCTAGCTACCTGAATATTCTTGAACACTAGCTATTCTGCCAGTCAATTTCAAATCATATCAAATTCAACCCCAAGATATTTCACCAGTCTTATGAAGTATTGTTATTTTACCAATCTTAAAACTCAGACTTTTTCTCCTGATCCCAAGTTATTTGACTTATTTACTGATCCCAAATTCTTGCTTTGCTCTATAATATGGCTATAATGTTTCTTTCTAAGCGATAACTCTACACGACACATTGAGAGCTCATCCTCATATTGAATAATAATAATTTTAAAAAAACAATATAGGGGTATTAAGGTTTGTTTGGTTGTCTCTCTGGAGAAACCTATATATGTTCTCCTTAAAGTCCTAAAACAGATGGGTTAAGGACTGACATGAACACTTTTTGGGAGTTAAATATCTATATAACCCATGGAAAACCTGCAAAAAACCAACAAACTTACAACTGTGTTCATTCCAGAGCTTCCACTTACATTTCTGAAAAGATCAAAAAGAGTTTAATCCCATCAAGTTCTTCAACTCTCATGGACTCTGATCCTCTGGTCTTGTCACCTTGTAGCTTTTTCATTGTGCAAGCCTGCTAGCTAATTCTTGACTGGTACAGTATAGTAAACCATATGTGCTAAAGAAGGCAACTGGACTTGCTTGAAATCCTTGAAGACGTTTGACCTCTTATCTGAAAGGCTTCTTCAGTTCTGTCTGACTAGTGGGGATTTCCAGGTATTTATCCTCTAGTGGACCAAAAGCAACCCTGAGGAGAGTTGTTGAGGTTATATGGATCGTTGACCCTCTCAGGCCCTGTCCACATGGCAATGGATTCAGGTGACTCCGATACAATTGCTTATCGTTTAGGCCTGGCGTCCACACGGCACCGGCATTTTGGGTGCCCAAAACGCAATCTTTTTGAGAACGGGTTCCAGAGTGGAAAGATCTGGCAACGTTGCCGTTGTGAAGTCGTCTGGATGAGTAGAACGGATTTGTTTATGATGACGTCACAACCACATGTGCTTCACGCCGGGTAGAAGTGTAACAAACTCGATGCGAGTTGTCAACAAATCCTATAACTTGGTTCATGAAACGCGCTTACAAAATATTTTCACTATGAATATTTATTGTGTAATGGTGCAAAGTGAGAGAGAGAGAGAGAGAGAGAGAGAGAGAGAGAGACTCTGCCCTTAGGGCAGAGTCAATCCCGCCAGCAAAAATAGGGAAAAAAAGGAGCGATCTCACATCTTCAGATGTTGGTTTAAGTCCGACAATACATTCCTCAAAAAGGACGTAGAGGAGCAAATTAATCCATCAACGTGTAGCATTCAATTTATTCCGGACCATTAAAGACGCCGCCTTCTGCGTAGAATCATACGTCATCCTCGCCGCCATATTGGATAGGTCAAAGCGGAGAATAAAGATTCATGTGCTGCGTTTAACTGTACCAACAGGTTTGCCGTCCAAATGAGATCACATGGGATTACCTTTCACAGGTGAGACTGGAAAAATACTTTTCATTGTATTTGGTCATTATAATGTAATTTTACGAACAGATTTTCCTGACTTTGTGGCTAATATGAAGTCTCGCGCATAATAGTTTATGCGCATGCGTCCTTACTTCTTCTATTGTTCTGGTGTCTCCGAAGGGACCGTCTTACAGCGCCCCTAGAGATGTGGCATGTGTATTGCATCATTTTCAGCAAGCATTGCGTTGCCATATGGACCTGATATTTTACTGATTGTTGCCCATTTGGATGCGATATATTTTTAAATAATATCTCGTTGCCGTTGTCGTGTGGATGTAGCCTCAGTCATCCTGTAGGTATTAGGGTCCCTGCAGGCTGGGTGTGAATGGTGTTAGCAGCCTAGAGGGTCATTAGGGTGATCTGTGGGTCATTGGCTCTCTCTGCCATCATGTGAGTCATTGAAGTCAGCTGAGTTTTGGTGTGGATGTGTATTCAGTTTTCTGGGAAGTGTGCTAAGGACTGCATTGTAGGTGGCTGATAAGTGGTGTCTCAGGCCCTGTCCACACGGCAACGGATTCAGGTGAATCTGATAAAATTGTTTATCGTTTCGGCCTGGCGTCCACACGGCACCGGTTTTTTGGGTGCCCCAAAATGAAATCTTTTGAGAACGGGTTCCAGAGTGGAAAGATCTGGCAACGGCGCCGTTGCGAAGTCGTCTGGATGAGTAGAACGGATTTGTTTACGATGAACGTCACAACCACATGACTGTGAGTGCTTCACGCCGGGCATAGACATATAAACATAGACGCCGCCTTCCGCGTAGAATCATATGTCATCCTCGCCGCCATATTGGATGGGGCAAAGCGGAGAATAAAGATGCCTCATTCATGTGCTGCGTTTAACTGTACCAACAGGTTACCGTCCAAACGAGATCACATGGGATTACCTTTCACAGGTGAGACTGGAAAAATACTTTTCATTGTATTTGGTCATTATAATGTAATTTTACGAACAGATTTTTCTGACTTTGTGGCTAATGTGAAGTCTCGCGCATAATAGCCGCTCGGTGAAACCTGTCTCCAAACAATTTATAATTTATAAATAAATTTATAATTTATTTCATAGCCCACCCAACCAATTTCACCACCAGCTGTCAGATGGTGATGGCACACTCAAAAATAGGAGAGATTGGAAGCATGTCAGACTGTGAAGCAATCACATGGAGCAATCCCATTGTAATATGGTTTAATTGAATTTTTTTCCATATAGCACTGTATATTGCAAAAATTGTTTTTGGAGACGTTATAGCCTATCTGCACGGCATTTAATGAAAGTGATGCGGAGATGGCACGGCTTCAGCAGCGTAAGCACAGCACATTATTCTATACGATCCCTGCTGAGCTCCAAAACATGCCTTGATGTGTAGATATCGTTAGTAGCCAACGATAGTAGCAGCGGAATAAAAAAAAAAAGTTTCCGATAGCTTGATTCCGGTATAGGCTTGCTGCATGTTGAGGAAATTTAATTATATGTGTTGTTTTGATGCCTGTTTGTTTCCCAAATATATACGTGTGTGTCTCAATGGGTGAATAAAAGGCATCAAGTTAAACATTATTGTAGAAAGGGGCTTTATGAAGTTCAGTCCATTTACTTGCATTGGTTTACGGGAAAGATTTGCCACATCCAATATGGCGGACACTCTGATGTATTCCAGCAACGGGCCACCAGGCTCAATTCGGCGTCTATGTTTATATGTCTATGACGCCGGGTAGAAGAAGGGGTTTATGTGCATGCGTCATACTTCTTCTATTGTTCTGGTGTCTCCAATGGGACCGTCTTACAGGGCACGTAGAGGTGTGGCATGTGTATTGCATCGTTTTCGGCAAGCGTTGCGTTGCCATATGTACCTGATATTTAACTGATCCGTTGCCCATGTGGATGCAATATTTAAAAAAAAAATCTCGTTGCCGTTGTCATGTGGATGTAGCCTCAGACCACCTCCTCTGTTCAGTGATGGTCATTTTAGGTTGACGAAGATGGCTTCTTTTACTCCTCTTTCAAACCACCGGTCTTCTCTGGTTAAAATGCATACACTGCAGTCCTGAAACGAGTGTCCTTTGTTATTGAGATGAAGATAGACTGCAGAGTATATCTAGCCTTGCCTGAGGAACTGGCTCTCCAGTGTTGAGCTTGTGAAGCAGTTGTTTGATTTCCCCAAATGTACAGGTCTGTGCATTCCTCACTGCATTGAACTGTGTACACTACGTTGTCCTGTTTGTGTCTGGGTATTCTGTCCTTAGGGTGGACCAGTTTCTGCCTCAGAGTGTTACTGGGTCTGAAATGTACAGGAATGTTGTGTTTGTAGAAGATCCTCCTGAGGTTCTCAGATAGTCCAGAAATGTAGGGAATGACGGCTGCTATCACCATTCACACCCAGTCTCCAGTGACACGAACACCTACAGGATGACTGAGAGGGTCAATGCCCCATGTGACCCTCAATGACTCTCCTTAGGGTTGCTTTTGGTCCACTAGAGGACAAATATCTGGAACGCCCCACTAGTCAGACAGATGAGAGGTGAAATGTCTTCAAGGATTTCAAGCAAGTCCAGTTGCCTTCTTTAGTACTTACGGTTTACGATGACCTGGATGACTGAGAACCTTCACAGACACACCGACTGTTATAGTCTTTTGAAAGTTCCAAAGTTGATAGGCAATTTGGCAACTTGAAAGCTACTTTGTAGTAATTTAGTGAAAAGGAACTGTGTAGCTCACCAGAAATAAGTGCATCATGAATTTCTGGTTGTATCTCGTCATCGCTAGGTGAGCATACACTGATAATGATAAAAATAGATGAATTTAGATCATGGCTTAAAAACTGTGTGCTGCCTGACAGCTCCCCCCAAAATCCTCTGACATTCATTATACATCCGTCTATATGTGTAAGGACAGTAAAGTTGGAACAAATCCAACCGTTCCACCAATTAGGACACTTCCTCAGAGGGAAAAAAAATTACTTTCCAAAGAAATTAGTTCTGTTGACCAGCTCTATTATTACAGGAAACCAAGGCGCCTGATAGATGGGGAGAAACTTCCAGAAGGCATTAGATGAAATATTATTGAAAGAGCTTCGCTTTCAATTTAAATCTAAAAGCATAATCCTTTCGCTTCTTTCTATTGGTTTAGACAGCGAGATAAAGGAGACAGGCCACTTTTGTTTGTCATATCTCCAATTTCAAAGTGCTGAGACTCTCCTCATTATTTGCACACAAAGGAAGTGACAGGATGAGAGGATGGATGGATGGGGACGGAGGGGAAAGAGCCCGACGGCTTGAAAGCCAAGCATGAAACGGACAATAATGAAAGCGGGTTTGTCTTGAAGCGGTCCGACGACCTGAAGCCTGTCAGGATTGCCTCAATCAGCATTGTTTTTAACAGGAACCTGATCAGATTTCTTCTCCTTGCCACGTAATACACACATTTTTATTTCCACAAACAAAGGGTCTGAATGATTTCCCATCAAGCACAATCAGGACGTTGTTTTTTTATCCTCCGAAATGTCACAAATCAGACAGCAACAAAAGGATGAAGATACGACATGATTTGATGATTCGGGTACCATTTGGCTCTTGCCACTTTAAATTTAACTTAGATTTCAATGTTTATTTTTGACACAAGTTTGAAGAAAACATGCATTTAAAGGAGATATGCAGAACCTTTATTTTTAAATACATTTCTGAGTGGATAGTATCTCCATCCTTGACTCTTGTATGCTGCATAAATGGGAATTAAAAAAAAAAAAAAAAAAAAAAAAAAAAAATATATATATATATATATATATATATATTTTTTTTTTTGAGAGTTAAAATTGAATGCAAAGTTGGCATTCGAGCTGCCCCGCTGAGCCAGTCAGCCCTGAGTGTGTGACGTCACTGCAGGAACCAGATTTAAGCCTGAGGACTTTGACAGCTATAGACCAAAGTCATATAAATAAAAATTTATGGTGAAAGTAAGAAATACCGTTACCAGCTTGCTCAACTTAGACTGATTTGCCTTCACTGATTGTGGGTTAACTCTCATTAAAAACAGGAGAGGTGTTATAACTTATGCAACATACATGCATGCATTTTCACTGCTAAAATGTAAAAGGCTAATTAAATAATCAGATGAACTGAGAATCACATTCTGAAGCAAATTAAATAAATTTTATACCGCTAACTTAAATACACAATACAAGTTACACATATTAATCTAAATGCATGTAAACAACGAGTGTTGTTGTTTTGTATCCAAATGAGAGTCGCATCCTACCCGTCTGTGTTCTCGCTTCTTGAAGGCCGACCTTGTGGCTGGTTGTTTTGAAACAATCTGACTTTCAGTTGTTTGTTCAGTTCTCCATTCATTCACTTCTTCCACATAAGGGCAAGATATTGCTGCTGAGGCAAGCATATCCAGCAGAGAAATCAGACGGCTGGTCCACTCATTCTCCATTTTCTCCATACTGAGTACTCCGCCATTAGTGCTCGGCTCAGGCAATTACTAAAACCCGGGATGGGACGTCACTGGTTTTAGCAACAACCATGGGGAGGTCACTGCCCGAGCGATAATATGTCACGTCCTGTCCCATCCCATTCCATCCCGGGTTTTAGCAACAACCCTCGGCTCACACTCCGGGAGAACTGGTGCAACTGAACTTACTTTCCTTTTCTTGTGGTTTTCCTTTAACTGTTGGTACTGCACCCTCTTTCGATACAGGCTTATAACCAACATTCCTCAACAGATCAGAGGTCTCATACGAGTCTTCAGTAAAATGTGCAGAGCAGAGAAGAGACCACTTCGTAGGCGCCCAATGAGCCTATGAACTTCTTGCAAAACGCATCCAAATCTTTGCAGTTTGAACATTCTTGGACCATGAATGCAACGTAAATCCACCTTCTGTCATGTTGCTGCACCCACCAGCAACACATCTATGTGGCATGGCGATAAATTAGCTCAAATTGGAGGATTGAAGTTGCAGTCAGCGCTGTGTTTTAGTATAGCGGAAATGGCGATGAGACTGATAGCCTTCCTGCGGTGACGTCACAGATGTCAAGGTTATTCACTCAGACCGCTACCTAATGAATAATTTTAATCGTAAAAATTACTATATTAAATTTATTGTTAATGCTTAAAACTATTCCTATGCCATTCTTGAGGTCTCAAGGCATTTATAAACAAAAAGTGAGGCCACGGTTCTGCGTATCTCCTTTAAGCATCTCATTTATTCCACAGTTTCTTTGCTGACATCAGTGAATAACAGTGTTGAGTTTTTAGCATAGAATCAGCAAACAAAATGTGATGAACTAGCATCCATGCTAATGTGATGAAAACTCGGACATTCTAGTGACTTACTAATAGTTAAAATGTAATTTTAATTCATAATCTACTTTCATATACTGTCAATAATATGGGTCGTACTCAGGCTTGCAGTACTTGAGTCTGACTCATGGCCTAATTTTAAGGACTCGTGACTTGACTTGGACTTGAGCACTGATGACTCGGACTTGGACTCAGACTCATGCATTAACTGCATTTGGACTCATAAATTGGAGACTATAGTTTTTGGAACATGCCATCATAATTTGGCATAAGATATATTTATATTAATATATTAATTTTTAGACTAATTTCGTACAAGAATGTCACACCTGCGCACCTTGGCACGTGCATCAGTTAGACTCTCAGGTGCTCCAGACAGCGTACGCGCTATAAACGACTCGCATCTGCATAGGATTAAGGCGCAATCAGTGCGCCTATACAAAAACTGTGAAAACACACTAATACTTTGTGAAGTATTGAGTTGCACTGCTGATATATTACCGAGCCTTATTTCCTTGTTTGGTTTCCTGATCCCTGATTTCCTGTTTCTCATCTTTGATTCTGCCGAGTCTACGATAGCCTGTTTGTGCCTCGCTCGACCTATTGGCTGTTTCACTGTTTTATGATTTTGCCTGCCATTCTGGATTGTTTACCTGTCTTCACTTGGATTAATAAACACACCTTCTGCACTTACATCCATCTCCCAACCATCTCTGACAGAATACTTTACACTCCCTGACCAAGAGAATGCACATTCACCTGTTCATACATCATGTTCAGGAACAAACTAGCAGTTGGAGTCTTGTTCTTGGACTTGACTTGGATCAATAGTGGACTTGACTTGAAATTTTTTTTAATGACTTGGACTTGGCTCGGACTTGAACACTGGGGACTCAAGACTGGACTCGAGGTTTAGTGACTTGACTACAACACTGGTTGTACTTTCAAAATGACCTCATTAAAATTTGGAAGCATTTTAATCAGGGGTGGATCCAAGAAAATGGGAAGGGGGTGGAGCGTCAACTTAGTAAGGCCGACAGTCTGGGGGCCACTATAGGCCCCTGGAAGCTCTGCAGTTTTTAAATGCCTGGATATGCATTTTGAGCTGTCAGAGACATGTTGTAAATGACATCTCTTAAAGGAAATTACCATATCAAACATGTTTTAAAACTAGGAACTTTCAAAACCATTTTATTAGTCACTGAAACTGATATTATCGGCTAGTGGCCTAGTGGTTAGCGTGTCCGCCTTTCGATCGGGAGATCGCAAGTTCTATTCACGGTTGGGTCATACCAAAGACGATCATAAAAATGGTACCTACTGCCATCTGGCAAGGCATGCTGCAATACAGATGTGAGTGGGGAGTCAAACTCTCATGGTTACCAGAGGACTAGCCCCCCCCACTGTAACCCTAGCTATATAATAGGTGAGAGGCCGAGGGCTATGGAAACTGAGATCGGCACTGCCACATGGCGTGGGAAGGACTTTGATTGATTTGATTTGAAAATGATGTTGTCAGAGTTGCAGGTATATGTGTAGAACATAATTAACTGTCTGTTGTATGGTAATATTTGTGAAAGTTGCATTGTCATATAATGCATTACCACATGACACACTACAGTGTAGTACACTGACCACAAAACACCTTATATCAATAAATTATTACTTTTTTAGCAACTGTAATCTGAGCTCCTGCTCAGGACATTCAGTGTACATATAAGACAGTGACTATACCCAGGTGAACTGAGGTAATGTAAGTGGCCACTTAAGACAGCACTTAATACCAAGATAACTATAAACAAAGACTGCAAGAGTTGCAAGTCTATAATACAAAGCCAGTAACTGCAATCTGAGCTCCTGAGTCTAATAGACTGAGATAACAATACAATGATTGTGTGAGTTGCATGTGAACAAGTCCTATAATAAGTCTTAGTTCCCAAGACTCAGGGGAGTTCAAGCAGATTTTCTTCAGAACCGATGCAAAAATCAACATCTCTCACAGACCTATTCAGCCACTGTCATAAAAATCAAAGTGAGACTCACCCCCCAAAACGGCACGTGTCCCATGTACATACACAGGGTATAGTGAGTACAGGGATACTCTATTAATGAATACGAGCAGTAGTGGGACAGCTGACACGTGTGTGTACCTGCTGCACCATCTTATCATTTTGGCTTGTGAACATGTGTGTTAACAATACCATAAACATAAAAGGATAGCGCAAACCCTTTACATGTAGTCTACAGTGCAATCTGGGAATACAGTATGTTATTATATTGATGCACGAAGTTCCCACGCCCTGTTAAAATCCAACAGGACTCGCCCAGCTTGCTTTTCACTGCATTCGTGTCACGAGCAAAAAAACCTAAGCTCGGACCTACTGTTAAATATAAAGTTATATCAAACTCTTCAGCTCAATCCCACATGATGATTTATTGTTTAAACCTTATTAATTCAATTAAAACAAACAAACAAACAAACAAAAACTGGCAGGCATATCTCGGTATCTTCAATACTAAAACTATATTTTTTTGGATGGGGGGCTGCCGGGTGTGCTCTCCCCTGAAATCCACGCCAGTTTTAATGATTATACAGTGCTCTCTGAAAGTATTGGAACAGCAAGACAAATTCTTTTGTTTTGGCTGTACAGTGAAGAAATTTAGGCTTGAATTTATCAAAAAAATAAATGACATGATTGCTTAAAAGTTTAGCATTCGTGGATTGATATTTACATCTTGATGTGTTAAACAACTTTGAACATGGCACCTTTTGGTTGAACATATGACTTATAGGTGTTTCTTATGGTCCAGGTGTGCCCTGTTAGATTGCTTGTAGCTCTGAGTTTCTACTCTTAATGTGAACCCTGGGTTTTGTTGTTAATAAGGATAAACCAACATGAAGAACAGAGAGATGTCAACGGGAGAAAAGCAAGCTGTTTTGAACCCATTCATTTTTCAAGTGATCAAAATTATTGGCACATTGACCTAACCGGTGTTTCTTGTGACCCAGGAATGCACTGTCAGGTTGACTGTTTAAATAATTAACAGCTCTGAATGTTTACTCTTGGTTTGAGTCCTGGGTTTTGTCTGTGAAGAGTGCACTTGTTGTTAAAAAGGATAAACCAACATGATGACCAGAGAGCTGTCTATGGGAGAAAGGCAAGGAATCAAACAGACATCGAACAGGTTTGCCAAGGAAAGTCAATCAGCAGCTGATGATGGAAACATTTAAATAATATTGGCTGGTATTGAATGGTATATCAAATATATTCCTTGCAGCGGGCGGCATGGTGGTGTAGTGGTTAGCACTGTCACCTCACAGCAAGAAGGTCCGGGTTCGAGCCCCGTGGCCAACGAGGGCCTTTCCGTGCAGAGTTTGCATGTTCTCCCCGTGTCCGCGTGGGTTTCCTCTGGGTGCTCCGGTTTCCCCCACAGTCCAAAGACATGCAGGTTAGGTTAACTGGTGACTCTAAATTGACTGTAGGTGTGAATGTGAGTGTGAATGGTTGTCTGTGTCTATGTGTCAGCCCTGTGATGACCTGGCGACTTGTCCAGGGTGTACCCCGCCTTTCGCTCGTAGTCAGCTGGGATAGGCTCCAGCTTGCCTGCGACCCTGTAGAACAGGATAAAGCGGCTAGAGATAATGAGATGAGATTATTATTATTATATATACACACACACACACACCCACCCACACACACACACACACACATTCCTTTCGGGTGTTCAACGCGTCTCTATCTTTCAAAATTCTCTCAAAATCTTCCGTATTTAATGAAGCAAACCTGGTGGCCATGTTTGTTTACAAATTGTCACAGTCGCTCATTTGCACGGAAGTTTTATGTCTCTGATGTCTCTTTTCCAGTTTTTCGATGTCCGTTTGTCTGTTTTTCTTTTGTAAATATGCGTGAAGAAGATCTAATGAAGTTTTGGTAGCCTTTCGGGTGTTCAACATCTCTTTCTCTTTCCCGGTGAACACAGAAATGATTGTGCGTATGCACAGCAGAAAACTCTCTCATTGGATATTCGCATCAGTGTGACATCATGTTGTCTTGACAACCATGCAATATGGTAACCATACTGCACGCTCATTCTTCATTGGGTACAGTGGTGTAATACACGTAGGATAAGCGATATGCAAACACTATTGCATGCTATCAAACCAAATCAATGGAACCCACTAGAAGGGAATAGAACACGTTTTTATTCCATCGAAAAAGTGTCCTGTATGGATAATAATGTCTCATATTTAACTTTCAATCTCAAACCAAAATGTCTTGAGTGTATAGCCAGAACAAAAGAATCGGCCTTGCTGTTCCAATACTTTTAGAGAGAGCTATAGTTCTACAATGGTCTGGGATGATGTTTTGGGTAATTGTATCTGAAACAAGCACCTACATTTTTGTTGTACACTTTACCAAATGTTTAAAATGGTGTTTTATGGGAATGCTGACATTATACAAGTGGTATATAGGAAGCATGTAATTCTATGCTTTATCTAAAAGGCCCTCTGATCATCTCTCATTCGTTCCAAACTAAAGTAGGCCACATTTTGGTAATTAATTTAACTCCAAAGGGGACGACCCACGTTGTCATGGGCTCAAATCTCAAAGGACGCGCCGAAAGCAGAGATGCCACAAGGACTCTATAGTACATGCAGCTTTTAATTAAAGCATACTGACTAAGGCAGAGGTCCTGTGTGTGTGTGTGTGTGTGTGTGTGTGTGTGTGTGTGTGTGTGTGTGTGTGTGTGTGTGTGTTGTTTTTCTGGGTAGAAGTAACATAATGAGATAGTCAGAGAAAATGTGTGTGTGTGTGTGTGTGTGAGTGAGAGAGAGAGAGAGCGAGAGAGAGCATATCATTAGCACCTTTGTTTCTGACTGGTCCTGGCACGAGAAGCACTTAGGTAATTTCTAACACTTATTAGGAATTAATTACCACTTGATTTGCACGAGTGGAATGTTAAGTAGAACTGGGGTGAGACCAGGTGGAGCAGCATAGAGGAGATGCTGCACTTATATTGATATTGATTATTAAAGCAGGTGACTGGGCGGTAATTGCAGGGATGACAGGTTTCCCGGATCGTTGCGGGATGAAATATGTTCCTCCTTTGGCATCTAAACAAAACGTGCAAGATGCTTTGAAGAACACAACCTTCTCAGTGACATTAATCAAAAACAGCTGTTCAAAAACGGGAATGTTTGCAAGAATCAAGGGCAGACGGACAAAACAACTTGGGGGGGGGGAAGCAATATTTGAAAATATCGTTATGACTGACTGTGCATTGCATGGTTTTTGCGCCAAGCTGAAATTAGAGTCCTCTTCACGATCTGCCCGCTGAGATTGCCTCACATGCAGGGGGAAATGAGCTAAAACAATTTCACTCATTTTGCACGTAAAAACATGAACATGAGAGGAAATTGCTTTATTTTAGTCTCGCATCTGTGGAAACTCATGGCAGTTTTATCACCATCTGCAATACAAGTGTAAGCCGGTGCAGAGAAGAGTGCAATTATAGAATCACATCGCTTTCAACATGGTACGGTAAAACATCATCATAGCACAAGATGAAGCAGAGAAGGCGGGGAATCAAATCAATAACGCTGGCAGTGCTGTATGCATCAACTGCAATGATCTATAAAAAATAAATCGAGTTGAATATTTTCCAGTCCACTTATTCTGAAGTGAACAATTTTGATCCAGCTCATTACAGTGTACTTGAATTTAGATTAGATTAGATTAGATAAAACTTTATTCAAGCTTGTTCAATTTCTTAACCCTTTCTTCAGGCCGTCATTTACATTACATTACATGGCACTGAGCAGACACTCTTATCCAGAGCTATGTACAATGAGTACAAAAGTCAGGTACACAAAGTGTTGAACTTCTAGACAAGAAAGTTCTAGTGCCAACTGAACAAGTGGCAGCAATGCCTAGTGATATGTTGTTGAAATCCCAAAATTCAAACAGCCAAGGAAACAAACCAACCATATAAAGTACAACTAAATAGAGGACTCAAAACGGCTAACCCCAGGCTAGACAGTACACAGCCTGGGTTGGTCTAGACTGAAACACAGTTACACAGTGGGCAGGGAAGAAGGGGAGAGGTGCAGCCTGAAGAGGGGAGTCTTCAGTCTGCACTTGAAGGTGGTCAGGGAGTCGGCAGTTCTGACCTCAATGGGAAAGTCGTTCCACCAACAGGGAGCCAGAACAGAGAGTAGTCTTGAGCGGTCTGGGCAGGAGCAGAGAGGAGGATGGGCCAAGCGACCAGGACTAGCAGAGAATAGGGATCTGGCTGGTGTGTAGGGGTGAAACAGACTCTGGAGGTATGCTGGCCCTAACCCCTTGAGTGCCTGGTAAGCTAGCACCAGTGTTTTAAATTTGATGCGAGCTGCAATAAGTAGTCAGTGCAGGCCGACAAATTGAGGGGTGACATGGGAAAAATGAGGGAGGTTGTAGACCAGGCAAGCTGCAGTGTTCTGGATGAGCTGCAGGGGTCTGATGGAAGAAGCTGGAAGGCCAACAAGGAGTTTAATTTTTGTCCTCTTATTTTTTATGCAAAAAAAAAAGTCAGCTGCAAAACAGCCCAAAAGCATCATGGTTACATTCTTATCCAGAGTGAGGTGCAACATACCCAGAGCAGCCTGGGGGTTAAGCACCTTGCTCAAAGGCACTTCAGCCATTCCTGCTGGTCTAGGGAATTGAACCAACAACCTTTTGGTCCCAAAGCTAGTTCTCTAATCATTAGGCAGGGATGAGAATTTTCTGCCGATCGGCGGATTTCCGACTTTTTCAGACCAAAATGATCGTTTTTGAGATCGATGTAAATCCGTTGAGAAATTCTCGGGGGGGGGTATGATTAACGATCTGTGGTCACCTTATAACGCAGACATCCCAAGTCTCCCGGAACTTCCGGGAGTCTCCTGCATATTGATAGAAGCGAGCAAGAGCGTGCGCACGCAACATTAAGGTCTGCATCACGCATAGAATGTGCGCGCGCGAGGGAGACTGTGTGCAGTGTTGCCAGATACTGCTGACGTTTTCCATCCCAAAATATGTTCAAAACCCGCAAAATGCACTTAAAACCGCCCAATGTGGCAACACTGCCTGTGTGCCTGTTCATGTAGCGCATGCCAGACAAAGAGCATCCTGATTGGGTTACTCAGCAAAATAAACCAATCAGCTTTCAGTGTGGGCGGGCTTTTATCTCTTTTCTTGAGGACCTGGAGTTTTCAGTTGAGTCAGTGCGGCCTACAGGATCGGCATGGCAGAGAGAGAGCGCGCACCCCAAAAAAACAAAGTACAAAACCCACTTCAGCTCAGATTACACAAAAGAATCCCCCTATCTAATAATATCCCTGTCTAATAATATCCCTGTCCAATAAGGGTAAAAAATAATTACAGTTTCGCGCGATGTACTGTTTGCAGCAGTGATTTCAGCATTGCCCATGGTGGCTTAAATGATTGTAATGGACATGTTGAGGTGAGTAGTGTCAGTTCATGTGCATTATATTTAGGTCTACAACAGGCTGTCATGAAAAGACCAAACTTATTGAAGATTTCCGTAAAGTAACAATGTATGAATATACATATCACATATATATCAAATACACGTCATATATAAGTGTGTATCTTTTTATAAATGAGGTTAGCTTGTCTAATGTAGCATGTTGGGGAGAATCATAGTATCATATCTATATTTCTGATAAAATTTTAGGTATGATACCGTGTATAACTCTCCTACTTATTGCTCATTTCATACGGGGACGGGGGGAATTGCTGGCATGTGCTGCGCGGGAGCGTCTGCCCAAATTTTTTAGGCCGAGATGAACTTATAGTTTTTGATTTAAAAAAAAATTCCAATATGTAATGCCAATTGTACATGCCTGTTCTTTAACTCAAAATCACCATCTCGATCTTGAAATTGGCATACATGTCAACCTTTGTTCAATCAAACCTGTATAACCAACCTCCAAAATCCATATTTCCCTTATAAAATCCGTATAAGATGCAAATTAAAATAATTTACCTAAAATTTGAATGATAATTAACAATGATATATCCCAGTTACTTTTTATTCAATATTAATAACAATAAACCTTCAGAATGAATACAAAGCTCCAATGTTTGACAAAAACACAAAGTGTTATCAGCGTAGTTACGAAGGAAATACTTCGTTGTTTGGACATAGGCTTCACTGAGCGGCTATTATGCACGAGACTTCATATTAGCCACAAAGTCAGGAAAATCTGTTTGTAAAATTACGTTATAATGACCAAATACAATGAAAAGTATTTTTCCAGTCTCACCTGTGAAAGGTAATCCCATATGATCTCGTTCGGACGGTAAACCTGTTGGTACAGTTAAACGCAGCACATGAATGAGGCATCTTTATTCTCGGCTACTGTCTAGACGCTATACCAGAGATGGTTGAAGAATCTCCACTTTGCCACATCCAATATGGCGGCGAGGATGACGTATGATTCTACGCAGAAGGCGACGTCTATGTTTATGACTTCACGGTTGGCGGGATTCTCGCAATGCGGTGTGCTCATGATCAGAAGTGGAATGAAGTCTCGCTACCACAAGATAACGCGCAATTTCATAAGACTCTTTACTGGCTGTCTGTGGTGTACAGTACATTTGTAAATGTTATGCGCTCTTTTATCATCGTGGGAATTGATTATAGCTCTAAATAAATATTGAAGTTTTTTTAAAGAATCCGTATAACTTTATTTATACGCCTGTATACTACGTTTATTGAATCAAATCCGTATAAAATACGGACATTCCGTATAGGTTGACATGTATGAATTGGCCATATGGTATCTGTATTACATTACACAACATCCTGTCCAGATAAAACCTAGTTAGTCCACACAACAGTTGAAAGGGAAGTGATAAGTGATGTTGAATGTTGCCTGCTTAATATGCAAGAGCTCCTGCTACCATGATAACATCAGAAGAAAGCTTAAGAGAATTATATGATAGAACTTTTTTCTGGTTTGCACGTCATTTTAAAGGATTGGAGTATTCAAAGACATGAATAGCAAAAATGCAGAAATATAATGCTGTAGAGCTCGTTTATATTAAAAGGTGCATTGATTTTTTGAAATCATCAAATGTGAATTGATTAAAAACAAGTCTCTTGTACCATATTAATCATTTTCACCTGGTCGTCCACCAAGAAGGGGAATTTATTTCCAAATACATTGCAACTTTTTGCTGGTAAAATTAATGGTTTTGGGGTAAAAAAAAAAAAAATAGTCAAAAATCATTAGCCCCTGGAACCCCTGGGCCCCGCCCCCCTGGGCCATGGACCCTACCCCAGTTTTTTCAGACTTTTTAAATATTTTTCATTCTCATCCCTGATTAGGCCATGACTTCCTCCATACAATGCTTTACCATTTGTCAGCTTGTTGAATTCTCCATTTTTTGGTATGTTGATGACTTGTCTGACTGCAAACACAATTCTTGTTGTCCCCAGTTCATGAACTGCAACTTTTAGCTTTTTTTATACAGCCCTTTCAAGCACTTTCTGGTTAAGAAAGTTGCCTGTAATAGCTAATTTTGAAATGTAACAACCCCAAGAATCATATACACAACTGAACAGGAACCGTCAACCGGAGCGACTTCCATAAATAATTTATGTCACATATTCATGATTGCTTGACTCTTGACTTGTTTGCTTTTAGGATGGGGCAGGTTTTTTTTTTTTGGAAGTTGTTTTATTATAGCCATGATAAAATTGATTATTATTATTATTTATTTTTGAGAGCTATTTTAACCAAGCTAACACAAAAGCTTCAGTAGATCCAAGTCCAGGAAATCCAGCTGTACGCTAAATCTGAGTGCGACCTTCACCACCCTACTCAGCACAAGACTGAGCTTTAACTGCTGTTCTTACTTTAGAAGACATGTACAGTGGTGTTTGAAAGTTTGTGAACCCTTTAGAGTTTTCTATATTTCTGCATAAATATGACCTAAAATATCATCAGATTTTCACACAAGTCCTAAAAATAGATAAAAAGAACCCAGTTAAACAAATAAGACAAAAATATACTTGGTCATTTATTTATTGAGGAAAATGATCCAATATTACATATCTGTGAGTGGCAAAAGTATGTGAACCTCTAGGATTAGCAGTTCATTTGAAGGTGAAATAAGAGTCAGGTGTTTGTCATCCCATTGATTGAAATCAGATGTGAGTGGGCACCCAGTTTTATTTAAAGAACAGGGATCTATCAAAGTCTGATCTTCACAACACGTTTGTGGAAGTGTATCATGACACGAACAAAGGAGATTTCTGAGGACCTCAGAAAAAGCGTTGTCGATGCTCATCAGGCTGGAAAAAGTTACAAAACCATCTCTAAAGAGTTTGGACTCCACCAATCCACAGACAGACAGATTGTGCACAAATGGAGGAAATTCAAGACCATTGTTACCCTCCCCAGGAGTGGTCAACCAACAAACCCAGCAAACACACAACGTATATACGACGTAGTGGTTAGGTAGTGGTTTGGTAATGTCAGGGAAATACGTCATCGTTACGTAGTAGGCACGTCCTAATACAACGTTGTGCCAATACGTAACGACAATGTAGTGGTAATACGTAACGATAACGTAGTGGTAATACCTAACGACAATGTAGTGGTAATACGTAATGACAACGTAGTGGTAATACCTAACGACAATGTAGTGGCAATACCTAACGACAACGTAGTGGTAATACAACGACAACATAGTGGTAATACCTAACGACAATGTAGTGGTAATATGTAACGAGAACGTAGTGGCAATACCTAACGACAATGTAGTGGTAATACCTAATGACAACGTAGTGGTAATATATAATGACAACATAGTGGTAATACATAATAACAACATAGTGGTAATACATAATGACAACATAGTGGTAATACATAACGACAACGTAGTGGTAATGCATAACGACAACGTAGTGGTAATACGTAATGACAACGTAGTGGTAATACATAATGACAACGTAGTGGTAATACATAATGACAACATAGTGGTAATACATAATGACAACACAGTGGTAATACCTAACGACAACGTAGTGTTAATACCTAACGATAACGTAGTGGTAATACGTAATGACAACGTAGTGGTAATACATAATGACAACATAGTGGTAATATCTAACGACAATGTAGTGGTAATACGTAATGACAACGTAGTGATAATACGTAATGACAACGTAGTGGTAATACGTAATGACAACATAGTGGTAATACGTAATGACAACATAGTGGTAATATCTAACGATAATGTAGTGGTAATACGTAATGACAACGTAGTGGTAATACATAATGACAACATAGTGGTTATACATAATGACAACATAGTGGTAATACCTAACGACAACGTAGTGGTAATACCTAACGACAACGTAGTGGTAATACGTAATGACAACGTAGTGGTAATACATAATGACAACATAGTCGTAATACATAAAGACAACATAGTGGTAATACCTAACGACAATGTAGTGGTAATACTTAACGACAACGTAGTGGTACTATGTAATGACAACGTAGTGGTAATACGTAATGACAACATAGTGGTAATACATAATGACAACATAGTGGTAATACCTAACGACAATGTAGTGGTAATACCTAACGACAACGTAGTGGTAATACGTAATGGACATGTTATCTGGCGACCATCCAGTGACATATGTCCTACTACGTAGTCAACATGTTGTGTGTATTTTCTATTTGATGATCGATGTATTAATAATTTGCTTTCGTACATTTTGTTGTATGTCTCTATGAATAACATTAACAATGTGATCTTGGTCTATTGATGAATTGATTGTATTTTAACTTTAAAATAGCGCTGAATGAGGCCATTTCAAAGAAATAAAAGTTCGTAGAGTCATGATTTAGCAGTTAGGCATGTCTTATCAGTTTATCTGCATTGAAACCCTCTAATATAACTTTTAGTGGTATTTTTTTTATCCACAATCATGTTCGGTCCACGCAAAACTTTAACTGAAGGGGAGGAATTTCACATGATCCGTGCTTGCCAACAAATTATTTCTGTGACCCGTGATTTGAGCCTGTTTCTATTCCTGTGATGTGTGATTGAGAATGTTTATGTTTGTGACCCACAGGGGCGGATCCGGGGGAGGGGTTTAACCCCCCAACCCCCTTCAGTGACCGGGGGAGGGGGGGCATAAAAGCGTAAACACAACAGAAAGCTTGAAGCAAGCAAAATTATTCAAAATCTGCTCAAATTCAGGGTGGCATGGTGGTGTAGTGGTTAGCGCTGTCGCCTCACAGCAAGAAGGTCCGGGTTTGAGCCCCGTGGCCGGCGAGGGCCTTTCTGTGCGGAGTTTGCATGTTGTCTGTGTGGGTTTGCTCCGGTTTCCCCCAAAGACATGCAGGTTAGGTTAACTGGTGACTCTAAATTGAGTGTGAATGGTTGTCTGTGTCTATGTGTCGCCCTGTGATGACCTGGCGACTTGTCCAGGGTGTACCCTGCCTTTTGCCCGTAGTCAGTTGGGATAGGCTCCAGCTTGCCTATGACCCTGTAGAACAGGATAAAGTGGCTAGAGATAATGAGATGAGATGCTCAAATTCACTGAATGAACATGTACAGTTTCATTTCCCAGCGCGCCTTTGGGCTGTAGAAATTATCAATACAATCCCCGCCCCTATCCTGTGACCCCCCCCCCTTCCATTGGCGGGTAAAGGGCATATGCTGGCTGACCTCTTTCCCATCATGCTTTGCAGTTCCGGATTGTGTCGGTCTTTCAAAACCCGTTGGAGTGACTTCCTGCATCCCAGTTTTTTTTTATTTGTGCGAAGGGAAGGTGTTTGGTTATAATTGGAGAGCTTTGATCGGCAGAATCTTTCAAGGTAAGAATGTTACCCTTGCTATTGTTGTCACTATGTGAATGCAAGGTGATTAAGTCTGATGATACAACCCCGATTCCAAAAAAGTTGGGACAAAGTACAAATTGTAAATAAAAACGGAATGCAATAATGTGGAAGTTTCAAAATTCCATATTTTATTCAGAATATAACATAGATGACATATCAAATGTTTAAACTGAGAAAATGTATCATTTAAAGAGAAAAATTAGGTGATTTTACATTTCATGGCAACAACACATCTCAAAAAAGTTGGGACAAGGCCATGTTTACCACTGTGAGACATCCCCTTTTCTCTTTACAACAGTCTGTAAACGTCTGGGGACTGAGGAGACAAGTTGCTCAAGTTTAGGGATAGGAATGTTAACCCATTCTTGTCTAATGTAGGATTCTAGTTGCTCAACTGTCTTAGGTCTTTTTTGTCATTTTATGATGCGCCAAATGTTTCCTATGGGTGAAAGATCTGGACTGCAGGCTGGCCAGTTCAGTACCTGGACCCTTCTTCTACACAGCCATGATGCTGTAATTGATGCAGTATGTGGTTTGGCATTGTCATGTTGGAAAATGCAAGGTCTTCCCTGAAAGAGACGTCGTCTGGATGGGAGCATATGTTGCTCTAGAACCTGGATATACCTTTCAGCATTGATGGTGTCTTTCCAGATGTGTAAGCTGCCCATGCCACATGCACTAATGCAACCCCATACCATCAGAGATGCAGGCTTCTGAACTGAGCGCTGATAACAACTTGGGTCGTCCTTCTCCTCTTTCGTCTGAATGACACGGCGTCCCTGATTTCCATAAAGAACTTCAAATTTTGATTCGTCTGACCACAGAACAGTTTTCCACTTTGCCACAGTCCATTTTAAATGAGTCTTGGCCCAGAGAAGATGTCTGCGCTTCTGGACCATGTTTAGACACAGCTTCTTCTTTGAACTATAGAGTTTTTGCTGGCAACGGCGGATGGCACGGTGAATTGTGTTCACAGATAATGTTCTCTGGAAATATTCCTGAGCCCATTTTGTGATTTCCAATACAGAAGCATGCCTGTATGTGATGCAGTGCCGTCTAAGGGCCCGAAGATCATGGGCACCCAGTATGGTTTTCCGGCCTTGACCCTTATGCACAGAGATTCTTCCAGATTATCTGAATCTTTTGTTGATATTATGCACTGTAGATGATGATATGTTCAAACTCTTTGCAATTTTACACTGTTGAACTCCTTTCTGATATTGCTCTACTATTTGCCGGCGCAGAATTAGGGGGATTGGTGATCCTCTTCCCATCTTTACTTCTGAGAGCCGCTGCCACTCCAAGATGCTCTTTTTATACCCAGTCATGTTAATGATCTATTGCCAATTGACCTAATGAGTTGCAATTTGGTCCTCCAGCTGTTCCTTTTTTGTACCTTTAACTTTTCCAGCCTCTTATTGCCCCTGTCCCAACTTTTTTGAGATGTGTTGCTGTCATGAAATTTCAAATGAGCCAATATTTGGCATGAAATTTCAAAATGTCTCATTTTCGACATTTAATATGTTGTCTATGTTCTACTGTGAATACAATATCAGTTTTTGAGATTTGTAAATTATTGCATTCCATTTTTATTTACAATTTGTTCTTTGTCCCAACTTTTTTGGAATCAGGGTTGTATATTATATGCAGATGTTATCGCTAAATGTTTATTTTAATGAATGTTAGTGTGTGAGTCTCCACCGCAGGAAAGCGTGCGTGGTGCCATGTTGTTTGTGGCGGATGATGAGCGCGTGGTGGAGATAATTTTATGAAAAGATAGAAACACTATTTGAATAAATGACTTCCATTTGTGATCTGTAGGCTCCAGCTTGCCTGCGACCCTGTAGAACAGGATAAAGCGGCTAGAGATAATGAGATGCGATCCAATCATTGTTTAAATCTATGTCTTTAATTCATAAATGCATAATGCTCACTCGTTTTTATGTGGCTCATGACACTAACCATTTCCTTTTTATGTGTTTTTATAGATTATCAGAGAAAGGTTCTGATGCATGTAGATGAAATTGTGCAGAATTATCTGCAGGTACTTACCTCTTGCAAATATTTTATGTGTACATACATCACTTAATCTGACCATATAATGGTAAACAAGGATTTCCCAATTTATCATTGATTATAATTATATTTGCAGGCTCACGCTGCTGTGGCTGCAACAGCTAAGGAGAGAACTACTGTACCAACCCACCATTCATCTGATTCAGAAACCAGAGACAGCTGTTAGCTCTTTCACTGCTAGAATTTCTATTATTGAATACTGGTTCACCATTAAATATTTTCTAGAGCCAGAACAAAAATAATGGTTGGCATGTATGTAAATATTGCAGTCAGTCTCTGTAGGTTTTTATGCCATTTTAGTGCAATGTAATATCTGACCAGCAGCCATCATAAAAGTGCAGAATAATATCTTTAAGTTCCTTTGCATATTCATGATTACATTTGATGCAGGTAATGCATGAATTAATCTTCTATTTCATCCTGTGAAACGACAACATATGACCTGTTATGTTTGTCAATTGTACTAGTACTTGCGGTTTTATATACGAGTTCACATTTCTAACCTAACCTGGCTTATGCAGCTATTTTTTTTGTTGTTGAAATAAATGCACCAACTATGCAAAATATTGTTGCTTCTTCCATGTTTTCTGCATAAGATTACTCGGGTTTTGTAAGATAGTAGAAAGGATGTGAAAATGTAAGGTGGTGAGAATGTGCCCATATGAGTGTGAAAGTATCCATACGGTAGTGGGAAGGTGCCCATAGGGTAGTGGGAAGGTGGTGGGTACTAATTTCTCTACGTAACTTTACGACGTAGTAAAAACGTTGCTGGTAGTCCAGAATTTTACATAGTAACTACGTAAAAACACTACGTAACATCTACCAAACCACTACATTGTAAGTACATAGTTACTACATAAAATTGTTACCTGGGAAGATCACTCCAAGAGCAAGGCGTGTAATAGTCGGCGAGGCCACAAAGGACCCCAGGGTAACTTCTAAGCAGCTGAAGGCCTCTCTCACATTGTCTAATATTAATGTTCATGAGTCCATCATCAGGAGAACACTGAACAACAATGGTGTGCATGGCAGGATTGCAAGGAGAAAGCCACTGTTCTCCAAAAAGAACATTGCTGCTTGTCTGCAGTTTGCTAAATATCATGTGGACAAGCCAGAAGGCTATTGGAAAAATGTTTTGTGGATGGATGAGACCAAAATAGAACTTTTTGGTTGAAATGGGAAGCGTTATGTTTGGAGAAAGGAAAACACTGCATTCCAGCATAAGAACCTTATCCCATCTGTGAAACATGGTGGTGGTAGTATCATGGTTTGGGCCTGTTTTGCTGCATCTGGGCCAGGACGGCTTGCCATCATTGATGGAACAATGAATTCTGAATTATACCAGTGAATTCTAAAGGAAAATGTCAGGACATCTGTCCATGAACTGAATCTCAAGAGAAGGTGGGTCATGCAGCAAGACAACGACCCTAAGCACACAAGTCGTTCTACCAAAGAATGGTTAAAGAAGAATAAAGTTAATGTTTTGGAATGGCCAAGTCAAAGTCCTGACCTTAATCCAATCGAAATGTTGTGGAAGGACCTGAAGCGATTAGTTCATGTGAGGAAACCCACCAGCATCCCAGAGTTGAAGCTGTTCTGTACGGAGGAATGGGCTAAAATTCCTCCAAGCCGGTGTGCAGGACTGATCAACAGTTACCGCAAACGTTTAGTTGCAGTTATTGCTGCACAAGGGGGTCACACCAGATACTGAAAGCAAAGGTTCACATACTTTTGCCACTCACAGATGTGTAATATTGGATCATTTTCCTCAATAAATAAATGACCAACTGTAATATTTTTGTCTCATTTGTTTAACTGGGTTCTCTTTATCTACTTTTAGGACTTGTGTGAAAATCTGATGTTTTAGGTCTTATTTATGCAGAAATATAGACAATTCTAAAGGGTTCACAAACTTTCAAGCACCGCTGTAGTACTTAACCACAATTTTATGACATTCCTGTAAGGTTGAGTATCTTATCATGGAGTTGTTGAGCCACATTGGGGCCCTTGTGCTCTCCGTCATGCTAAATGAAGCTTCACCTGGAACTGTGAGAGAGGAAGACCAAGGCCATGAGACTCGCTGTGTTTACTCGAGAGTTGTTCACTTGCCCAATAGGAACATGTTTTGGCTGGGGGAGGAGGAGGGAAGAATGGGTGTTGTAAGAAGTACTATTTTCTTCCCAGGCGATCAAAACACTATCTCTGTGAAAAATGGCAAGAGCTCTTGCAACATGATTGTGCTGGTTTTTATGGTAGAAAAGGCCCAGCAATCGTCAAAAAGCCACAGACTGTAAGCACTCCCGCCAACATCCATCATGGGGCCACTGGTAAAAAGATCTTTCCGATTAGAGCCAGAAAAACACACACAGCCTGCCCTTTTAGTGTGAAATGTAATATGAAATGTCTTCGCAGGGCCAGGATTTTTATTTTTTTATTTTTTTAATATATAAGACCTCAGTACAATTTCTGACTGGCTTCTTACTTTCCTCTGATGAGTTAATTATAAGAAAGTCAATACAACCTAGAAAATTTAGATTGACTAAGTTTTTCCAGATCCTTTTTCATAGCCTCAGAAACTTAAACCCGCAGACAAACCCCAGCACAAATATATTTGCTGTTTACAGCAAAAAAAGTAAATTATACACCTGAATATGTTTTGTATGGTGTCATGAATTCTGTTTTTCAGCATACAAATGAGCAAACAGTGGCGCAAGAACATAATACCCTCACCGGCCACTTTAATAGGAACTTGTTCTTGATTCTAAGATTCCTGTTCTTGGCTGGCAGGAGTGGAACCCAATATGGTCTTCTCCTGTTGCATGCTGAGATGCTTTTCTGCTCACCATGATTGTAAAGAGTTGTGATATCCTTCCTGGCAAAAAAAGCTCGAACCAATCTGGCCATTTTCCTCTGACCTCTCTTACCAACAAGGCGTTTGTTTCCACCCACAGAACTGTCGCCGCTCACTCACTCAGTGTTTTTTGTTTTTCGCACCATTCTGTGTAAACTGTTGTGTGTGAAAACCCCCAGGAGACCAGCCATTTCTGAAATACTCAAAACAGTCCATCTGCCAAGTGAAAGAAAGTCAAACTTTGAGATCACAATTTTTCCCATTCTGATGTTTGAAGTGAACATTAATTGAAGCTCTTGAATTCTGTCTGCGTGATTTGATGCATTGTGCTGCTGTCAAGGGATTGGCTGATTTGATAACTGCATAAAACAGCAGGTGGATGTATGGGTGTTCCTAATAAACTGACCGGTGAGTGTATTTGTTTTTGAAGACATCACCCTGCAGTGCATATGTAATTTACACTGTTATCTTTGCCGCCCCTTGGACAGTCTCAATACCTGCCCTTATAGAAGAGTTGAAAATACACGCTGCCTCTTTCCCCACGTTTCTGCGATTCACAGGAGGCTGTTCAAACCAATCAAGGCTCTGAGTGTGTGCTTTGCATTTCACCCTCTCCGCTGGTTCCTCTGTGAGAGCGCTGAAACAAATTCATACACTTACACAAAGTGTTAGCAGCTGCGGTTTTAAACATAGCAACGAGCACGGACTGCGCTTTTCCCTTGTCGCCGTATGGAGCCTTTTTCACAGCAATTATGCCCCGTTTGGACCAAGAAGGAAGATGGTGAAGTGTCTCATTTGAAGAAAAAAAAAAGCATGCTAAAATCATCAGAGAGTTGCAGGGCGGCTCTGAATAGCAGTCGATTGGCGGGAGATGCACTGAGGCTGATTGCAACTTCCTCCGACGAAATGAATTCAGCATAATTTAGACTGGGACGTCAGTTTCTTCATCCTGTTTCTCGGTCAATCTGCACACCCTGCATTTCACTTTAACTCTCATATTATGTTCAGTATCTAGAAATGGATGCGTAATTGACCCGGATTTGCTCTTTAGATTTGAAAGCAACACAATACATCAAGGTGTAAAGGCTATCCATAGTATATTCCTCCATCTGCAAGGCTCGTTGTGTCCTAGATCACACTTCAGTCATGCGAGAGAGAGAAAATCATTTGGGACTTTGTTGGCTCACTGCTACTGTCCCTTGTAGAATTGCATCACTTTTGTCACTGGTTTGTTTAAAATCACATTTAAAAAAAAAAAAAAAAGAACACAATCCCATTTAATTTAAAATAAATACAAATTCAATAAATGACCCATTTTCTGACCTCATAATTTATATTACTTGTAAATTTGTTTGGGTGGAACAAGGACATTTTCCGCACAATCCAAACATGTTAACACAGCTAGCTAACGCTTCCACAGAAAATCGGCTAGCTCATAGCTAACTACCTCATTCTTAAAACAACAAAAGACAACACAAGCACGTGGAAACGACTTTAAACCTTTAATTCTCAAATAAATAACTTGTGTAAACTTGTGGCAAGCTAATATACCGAGCAAATGGACAGAAAGCTAGCTGGATAATATCGTTAGCTAGCTCCATCAGCTAATAATTCTTTGACTAGCAAAGATAATATCATGAGTGCACGTCAGTGACTTTCCCAACGATTATAATATAGTTATATACATAGAGTAGTTATACCATAGCTAGCAAATGCTTGCGTGGAAAATTAGCCAGATATCTTGCTAAACATGCTAACACAGCTAGCTAACGCTTCCACAGAAAATCGGCTAGCTCATGTAACTAGCTAACTACCTCAGTGAATCATTCTTAAAACAACAAAAGACAACACAAGCACATGGAAACGACTTTAAACCTTTAATTCTCAAATAAGTAACTTGTGTAAACTTGTGGCAAGCTAATATAACGAGCAAATGGACAGAAAGCTAGCTGGATAATATCGTTAGCTAGCTCCATCAGCTCATAATTCTTTGACTAGCAAAGATAATATCATGAGTGCACGTCAGTGACTTTCCCAACGATTATAATATAGTTATATACATAGAGTAGTTATACCATAGCTAGCAAATGCTTGCGTGGAAAATTAGCCAGATATCTTGCTAAACATGCTAACACAGCTAGCTAATGCTTCCACAGAAAATCGGCTAGCTCATGTAACAAGCTAACTACCTCAGTGAATCATTCTTAAAACAACAAAAGACAACACAAGCACATGGAAACGACTTTAAACCTTTAATTCTCAAATAAGTAACTTGTGTAAACTTGTGGCAAGCTAATATACCGAGCAAATGGACAGAAAGCTAGCTGGATAATATAGTTAGCTAGCTCCATCAGCTCATAATTCTTTGACTAGCAAAGATAATATCATGAGTGCACGTCAGTGACTTTCCCAACGATTATAACATAGTTATATACATAGAGTAGTTATACCATAGCTAGCAAATGCTTGCGTGGAAAATTAGCCAGATATCTTGCTAAACATGCTAACACAGCTAGCTAATGCTTCCACAGAAAATCGGCTAGCTCATGTAACTAGCTAACTACCTCAGTGAATCATTCTTAAAACAACAAAAGACAACACAAGCACATGGAAACGACTTTAAACCTTTAATTCTCAAATAAGTAACTTGTGTAAATTTGTGGTAAGCTAATATACTGCGCAAATGGACAGAAAGCTAGCTGGATAATATAGTTAGCTAGCTCCATCAGCTAATAATTCTTTGACTAGCAAAGATAATATCATGAGTGCACGTCAGTGACTTTCCCAACGATTATAACATAGTTATATACATAGAGTAGTTATACCATAGCTAGCAAATTCTTGCGCAGAAAATTAGCCAGATATCTTGCTAAACATGCTAACACAGCTAGCTAACGCTTCCACAGAAAATCGGCTAGCTCATGTAACTAGCTAACTACCTCAGTGAATCATTCTTAAAACAACAAAAGACAACACAAGCACATGGAAATGACTTTAAACCTTTAATTCTCAAATAAGTAACTTGTGTAAACTTGTAGCAAGCTAGTATACCGAGCAAATGGACAGAAAGCTAGCTGGATAATATCGTGCTCCATCAGCTAATAATTCTTTGACTAGCAAAGATAATATCATGAGTGCACGTCAGTGACTTTCCCAACGATTATAACATAGTTATATACATAGAGTAGTTATAACATAGCTAGCAAATGCTTGCACGGAAAATTAGCCAGATATTTTGCTAAACATGCTAACACAGCTAGCTAACGCTTCCACAGAAAATCGGCTAGCTCATGTAACTAGCTAACTACCTCAGTGAATCATTCTTAAAACAACAAAAGACAACACAAGCACAGGAAAACGACTTTAAACCTTTAATTCTCAAATAAGTAACTTGTGTAAACTTGTGGCAAGCTAATATACCGAGCAAATGGACAGAAAGCTAGCTGGATAATATCGTTAGCTAGCTCCATCAGCTAATAATTCTTTGACTAGCAAAGATAATATCATGAGTGCACGTCAGTGACTTTCCCAACAATTATAACATAGTTATATACATAGAGTAGTTATACCATAGCTAGCAAATGCTTGCGCGGAAAATTAGCCAGATATCTTGCTAAACATGCTAACACAGCTAGCTAACGCTTCCACAGAAAATCGGCTAGCTCATGTAACTAGCTAACTACCTCAGTGAATCATTCTTAAAACAACAAAAGACAACACAAGCACATGGAAATGACTTTAAACCTTTAATTATCAAATAAATAACTTGTATAAACTTGTGGTAAGCTAATATACCGAGCAAATGGACAGAAAGCTAGCTGGATAATATAGTTAGCTAGCTCCATCAGCTAATAATTCTTTGACTAGCAAAGATAATATCATGAGTGCACGTCAGTGACTTTCCAAATGATTATAACATAGTTATATACATAGAGTAGTTATACCATAGCTAGCAAATGCTTGCGTGGAAAATTAGCCAGATATCTTGCTAAATATGCTAACACAGCTAGCTAACGCTTCCACAGAAAATCGGCTAGCTCATGTAACTAGCTAACTACCTCAGTGAATCATTCTTAAAACAACAAAAGACAACACAAGCACGTGGAAACGACTTTAAACCTTTAATTCTCAAATAAATAACTTGTGTAAACTTGTGGCAAGCTAATAAACCGAGCAAATGGACAGAAAGCTAGCTGGATAATATTGTTAGCTAGCTCCATCAGCTAATAATTCTTTGACTAGCAAAGATAATATCATGAGTGCACGTCAGTGACTTTCCCAAGGATTATAACATAGTTATATACATAGAGTAGTTATACCATAGCTAGCAAATGCTTGCGCGGAAAATTTGCCAGATATCTTGCTAGACATGCTAACACAGCTAGCTAATGCTTCCACAGAAAATCAGCTAGCTCATGTAACTAGCTAACTACCTCAGTGAATCATTCTTAAAACAACAAAAGACAACACAAGCACGTGGAAACGACTTTAAACCTTTAATTCTCAAATAAGTAACTTGTGTAAATTTGTGGCAAGCTAATATACCGAGCAAATGGACAGAAAGCTAGCTGGATAATATAGTTAGCTAGCTCCATCAGCTAATAATTCTTTGACTAGCAAAGATAATATCATGAGTGCACGTCAGTGACTTTCCCAACGATTATAACATAGTTATATACATAGGGTAGTTATAACATAGCTAGCAAATGCTTGTGCGGAAAATTAGCCAGATATCTTGCTAAACATGCTAACACAGCTAGCTAACGCTTCCACAGAAAATCGGCTAGCTCATGTAACTAGCTAACTACCTCAGTGAATCATTCTTAAAACAACAAAAGACAACACAAGCATGTGGAAACGACTTTAAACCTTTAATTCTCAAATAAATAACTTGTGTAAATTTGTGGCAAGCTAATATACCGAGCAAATGGACAGAAAGCTAGCTGGATAATATAGTTAGCTAGCTCCATCAGCTAATAATTCTTTGACTAGCAAAGATAATATCATGAGTGCACGTCAGTGACTTTCCAAATGATTATAACATAGTTATATACATAGAGTAGTTATACCATAGCTAGCAAATGCTTGCACGGAAAATTAGCCAGATATCTTGCTAAACATGCTAACACAGCTAGCTAACGCTTCCACAGAAAATCGGCTAGCTCATGTAACTAGCTAACTACCTCAGTGAATCATTCTTAAAACAACAAAAGACAACACAAGCACATGGAAACGACTTTAAACCTTTAATTATCAAATAAGTAACTTGTATAAACTTGTGGTAAGCTAATATACCGAGCAAATGGACAGAAAGCTAGCTGGATAATATAGTTAGTTAGCTCCATCAGCTAATAATTCTTTGACTAGCAAAGATAATATCATGAGTGCACTTCAGTGACTTTCCAAATGATTATAACATAGTTATATAGAGTAGTTATACCATAGCTAGCAAATGCTTGCGCAGAAAATTAGCCAGATATCTTGCTAAACATGCTAACCCAGCTAGCTAACGCTTCCACAGAAAATCGGCTAGCTCATGTAACTAGCTAACTACCTCAGTGAATCATTCTTAAAACAACAAAAGACAACACAAGCACATGGAAACGACTTTAAACCTTTAATTATCAAATAAGTAACTTGTGTAAATTTGTGGTAAGCTAATATACCGAGCAAATGGACAGAAAGCTAGCTGGATAATATAGTTAGCTAGCTCCATCAGCTCATAATTCTTTGACTAGCAAAGATAATATCATGAGTGCACGTCAGTGACTTTCCCAACGATTATAACATAGTTATATACATAGAGTAGTTATACCATAGCTAGCAAATGCTTGCGTGGAAAATTAGCCAGATATCTTGCTAAACATGCTAACACAGCTAGCTAATGCTTCCACAGAAAATCGGCTAGCTCATGTAACTAGCTAACTACCTCAGTGAATCATTCTTAAAACAACAAAAGACAACACAAGCACATGGAAACGACTTTAAACCTTTAATTCTCAAATAAGTAACTTGTGTAAATTTGTGGTAAGCTAATATACTGCGCAAATGGACAGAAAGCTAGCTGGATAATATAGTTAGCTAGCTCCATCAGCTAATAATTCTTTGACTAGCAAAGATAATATCATGAGTGCACGTCAGTGACTTTCCCAACGATTATAACATAGTTATATACATAGAGTAGTTATAACATAGCTAGCAAATGCTTGCACGGAAAATTAGCCAGATATTTTGCTAAACATGCTAACACAGCTAGCTAACGCTTCCACAGAAAATCGGCTAGCTCATGTAACTAGCTAACTACCTCAGTGAATCATTCTTAAAACAACAAAAGACAACACAAGCACAGGAAAACGACTTTAAACCTTTAATTCTCAAATAAGTAACTTGTGTAAACTTGTGGCAAGCTAATATACCGAGCAAATGGACAGAAAGCTAGCTGGATAATATCGTTAGCTAGCTCCATCAGCTAATAATTCTTTGACTAGCAAAGATAATATCATGAGTGCACGTCAGTGACTTTCCCAACAATTATAACATAGTTATATACATAGAGTAGTTATACCATAGCTAGCAAATGCTTGCGCGGAAAATT
Organism: Neoarius graeffei; assembly: GCF_027579695.1. Lineage (NCBI taxonomy): Eukaryota > Metazoa > Chordata > Actinopteri > Siluriformes > Ariidae > Neoarius > Neoarius graeffei. The sequence continues at coordinate 18,615,742 of NC_083570.1, forward strand.
AGCCAGATATCTTGCTAAACATGCTAACACAGCTAGCTAACGCTTCCACAGAAAATCGGCTAGCTCATGTAACTAGCTAACTACCTCAGTGAATCATTCTTAAAACAACAAAAGACAACACAAGCACATGGAAATGACTTTAAACCTTTAATTATCAAATAAATAACTTGTATAAACTTGTGGTAAGCTAATATACCGAGCAAATGGACAGAAAGCTAGCTGGATAATATAGTTAGCTAGCTCCATCAGCTAATAATTCTTTGACTAGCAAAGATAATATCATGAGTGCACGTCAGTGACTTTCCAAATGATTATAACATAGTTATATACATAGAGTAGTTATACCATAGCTAGCAAATGCTTGCGTGGAAAATTAGCCAGATATCTTGCTAAATATGCTAACACAGCTAGCTAACGCTTCCACAGAAAATCGGCTAGCTCATGTAACTAGCTAACTACCTCAGTGAATCATTCTTAAAACAACAAAAGACAACACAAGCACGTGGAAACGACTTTAAACCTTTAATTCTCAAATAAATAACTTGTGTAAACTTGTGGCAAGCTAATAAACCGAGCAAATGGACAGAAAGCTAGCTGGATAATATTGTTAGCTAGCTCCATCAGCTAATAATTCTTTGACTAGCAAAGATAATATCATGAGTGCACGTCAGTGACTTTCCCAAGGATTATAACATAGTTATATACATAGAGTAGTTATACCATAGCTAGCAAATGCTTGCGCGGAAAATTAGCCAGATATCTTGCTAAACATGCTAACACAGCTAGCTAATGCTTCCACAGAAAATCAGCTAGCTCATGTAACTAGCTAACTACCTCAGTGAATCATTCTTAAAACAACAAAAGACAACACAAGCACGTGGAAACGACTTTAAACCTTTAATTCTCAAATAAGTAACTTGTGTAAATTTGTGGCAAGCTAATATACCGAGCAAATGGACAGAAAGCTAGCTGGATAATATAGTTAGCTAGCTCCATCAGCTAATAATTCTTTGACTAGCAAAGATAATATCATGAGTGCACGTCAGTGACTTTCCCAACGATTATAACATAGTTATATACATAGGGTAGTTATAACATAGCTAGCAAATGCTTGTGCGGAAAATTAGCCAGATATCTTGCTAAACATGCTAACACAGCTAGCTAACGCTTCCACAGAAAATCGGCTAGCTCATGTAACTAGCTAACTACCTCAGTGAATCATTCTTAAAACAACAAAAGACAACACAAGCATGTGGAAACGACTTTAAACCTTTAATTCTCAAATAAATAACTTGTGTAAATTTGTGGCAAGCTAATATACCGAGCAAATGGACAGAAAGCTAGCTGGATAATATAGTTAGCTAGCTCCATCAGCTAATAATTCTTTGACTAGCAAAGATAATATCATGAGTGCACGTCAGTGACTTTCCAAATGATTATAACATAGTTATATACATAGAGTAGTTATACCATAGCTAGCAAATGCTTGCACGGAAAATTAGCCAGATATCTTGCTAAACATGCTAACACAGCTAGCTAACGCTTCCACAGAAAATCGGCTAGCTCATGTAACTAGCTAACTACCTCAGTGAATCATTCTTAAAACAACAAAAGACAACACAAGCACATGGAAACGACTTTAAACCTTTAATTATCAAATAAGTAACTTGTATAAACTTGTGGTAAGCTAATATACCGAGCAAATGGACAGAAAGCTAGCTGGATAATATAGTTAGCTAGCTCCATCAGCTAATAATTCTTTGACTAGCAAAGATAATATCATGAGTGCACTTCAGTGACTTTCCAAATGATTATAACATAGTTATATAGAGTAGTTATACCATAGCTAGCAAATGCTTGCGCAGAAAATTAGCCAGATATCTTGCTAAACATGCTAACCCAGCTAGCTAACGCTTCCACAGAAAATCGGCTAGCTCATGTAACTAGCTAACTACCTCAGTGAATCATTCTTAAAACAACAAAAGACAACACAAGCACATGGAAACGACTTTAAACCTTTAATTATCAAATAAGTAACTTGTGTAAATTTGTGGTAAGCTAATATACCGAGCAAATGGACAGAAAGCTAGCTGGATAATATAGTTAGCTAGCTCCATCAGCTAATAATTCTTTGACTAGCAAAGATAATATCATGAGTGCACGTCAGTGACTTTCCAAATGATTATAACATAGTTATATACATAGAGTCTGGGTGCGATTTGCTGGGGGGGATGGTGGGGATCATCCCCCCCTCTGGTTTTTATCTCTGCTGAAAAAAAATCCTCGGGGACAACCCCGTCAATAAAACAAACAAACCAAAAAATAAGTTGACATGACAGGCATGTTGTGACACAGTTTTCTATGGTCTACATTGCACTCACTTTCAAAATGACCCGAAGTGGCAGCTTTGATATTCACGAACGTCCCCAGCAAATAGATACACTGTAGATAATAACAATATCTTTGTGTTCTATGCAGGGATGCAAACAGCGAGCCTTTTGGCGGATGCCGCCTTTTTCACGGCCGATTTTTTTTTTTAGGGGGGACGTTGGAGTGTCTGATTATAATTTCAAAGTAAATTCTGTATTAAAATTACTAAATAAGCAAATCCGTTACAGTCCATGAATGAAACAGGAAGTATAAGGATGAGAAAAAAACAGTTTAAATCGGAAAGCTGCGCACAATGTGAATTGCGCCATCAGAGCAAACTGTTCATTTAGTATTCATGTATTTTAGTGATTTTCGAGTCACTGTCCATTTAATCCGGAGGGAGAGAAACATCACAGCAACGCGACAAGCAATGCGAACTTTGTTGTGTTAGTGTTCGTGTATTTAGTCAGAGAGATAGGAAGATGAATTTACTATCTCTGGTTTAGTGTTCGTTTTCATTTAGTGTTATTCATTTGATATCATCGGATGTTATTGAGCTGTTAGCCTATTGTTACCTTAATTTTGTGACATTTCATGATTAAAAAAAAAAAACATCCCCCCTTCTGGTTTTTTGACAAATCACACCCTGCATAGAGTAGTTATAACATAGCTAGCAAATGCTTGCGCAGAAAATTAGCCAGATATCTTGCTAACTTTTCTACTTGAAAATGTCTTAGCACATGTTTCTGACTTTCACAGCTGATTAGCGTTGATAAGATTTCCTCAGTTAACGCGAGACAAAATCATCAGCAACTCTCAGAACTTAAAAGTAGCCTAATAAAAGAAAGTGTTTACACAGACACAAGAAAACGGCTAAGTATATTTTGAGCAGGAGAGCAGCTCAGTAGCTTCACTTTGTTTTTAGTTAGCCATGCTGAAAATATTAGGAACTATATTTTCGGTTTTAGGAAAGATTCAGTATTTTAGCAAATCAGCATGAGGCTTTTTTGTTTGCTTCTGTTTAAACACCTTTGACAGATGTGCTCACGGGCTACTTTATTAGGAACACCCATACATTGACCTGCTGTTTTCTGCAGCTTTCGAATAAGTCAATCCCTTGACAGCAGCACAATGCATAAAATCATGCAGATACAAATCAAGAGCTTCAGTTAATGTTCACTTCAAACATCAGAATGGGAAAAATAGTGATCTCAAAGTGTGACCTTCACTGTGGCATGGGTGTTGGTTCGTGCCAGATGGACTGGTTTGAGTATTTCAGAAAATGCTGATCTCCTGAGGTTTTCACACGCAACAGTCTCTCGAGTTTACACAGAATGGTGCGAAAAACAAAAAACATTGAGTGAGTGACAGTTCTGTGGGTGGAGACAAACGTCTTGTTGATAAGAAAATGGCCGGATTGGTTCGAGCTACCAGGAAGGAAATAGTAACTCATAGCAACAATTAACAACCGTGGTGAGCAGAAAAGCATCTCAGCATGCAACAGCAGAAGACCACACTGGGTTCCACGCCTGCTAGCCAAGAACAAGAATCTGAGGATCAAGAACAAGTTCCTATTAAAGTGGCCGGTCAGTGTATATGAAGCAAGAAGTGTTCATATAGGTGCAGATGTAAATTCTTGTTCTGATTTCTAGAGGAAAGTTGGCAACTTTTAACCTCAGTGATCAGAATTCAATTCTCTGGATTACCAGAAACCCACTGTTGGGTCCTTGAGCAAAACCATTTACCTGCAACTTTGCTACACTCCAAACCAAAAGGGTTTATGAAGAGTTGTATTATCTGTTTAGGATTCCAGACTTCCTGCTTGGAAGTCTGCAACTTTTTAAAGAAGTTCTGCTTGGATAGAAAACCCTCTGTTGTAGGGTTTTACATACAAACTGTAAACATTCCTCAGAGCAGCAAACCAAAGAACACTGCTCTGGTACCACAGTAGTTTAGGTTCTGAGCGTATGATTAGAAGTTCTCAGAACTGACAAACTGGGCCCTTAAATGAGATGTTTAACTCTCAACAAATGGGTTTCTCAAGGGTTCTTAAGAGGAGTTTAGGGTACTTAGCTTCTAAAAACAGCTTATCCATGGATCGAAAACCCTCTCTTGTAGGGTTTACATGCAAACTTTAAGCATTCACCAGAGGAACAAACCAAATAACCTTTAAGGCCCCATGCTCTGGTACCTCAATAGCTAAGGTCCTGAGCTTATTATTAGAAGGTCTCAGAACTGACAGAACTAGGCCCTCGAGTGAGACCTTTATCTCTGACCAAAATAGTTTCTCAAGGGTTCTTAAGATAGTTTAGGGTTACTTAGCTTTCAAAAACAGCTTATCTATGGATAGAAAACCCTCACTTGTGGGGTTTTTACATAGAACCTTTAAGCATTCACCAGAGGAACAAACCAAAGAACCCTTTAAAGTCCCATGCTCTGGTACCTCAATAGTTGAGGTTCTTAGCTTATGATTAGAAGGTCTCAGAACAGCCAAACTGGGCCCTTGAGTGAAATCTTTGACCTTCACTCAAAGGGTTTCTCAAGGGTTCTTTAGATAGTTTAGGGTACTAAGCTCCCCAAAACAGCTTATACATGAATAGAAAACCCTCTCTTGTGGGGTTTTACAAAGAACCATTGAGCATTCACCAGAACAAACAACCAAAGAATCATTAAAGATGCTAGAAGGAATCTAGAAAAGCAGTGGTACCTCTGGTTAAGGTTCTGGGATTGTGATTTGAAAGTCTCAGAACTGCCAAAAAAGACCTTTGAGCAATACCGTTAATCCTAGACTCTAGGTCAGAAAGGTTGTTGTGTTCCCCAGAGGAACAAATCAAAGAACCCTCAAAGTGTGTGCTTGGATTGAATCTCAATTGTAAGTGGCTTTGAATAAAAGCATCTTCCAAATGAATAAAAGTCAGTTCCCTGGAGAATAAGCTCATTGGACAAGTTGATGCTTAAAGGATGCTTAGCGTTTATTCCTACTTGAAAGGGAAAGAAATCACTTTTAGCATTTATTATTCCCATACATTTTGCTCAATATCAAGTTGCTGGACCTTCTGTAACATCAAAAGAGAACTGAGGAAATCTTCATTTTCCTTCTAATAAATCATATAACTGTGCAAACATAACTGGCAAGAATAATTAAAGTATCAGTTTTCCATACAATCAAGGCGAAATTGCAGGTCCAATTACAAGATCAACTATTACGGTTAAAGGGAACCCAAAAGCCTCAAAGTCCACATTTGCCCTCCTGAATATATTTGACTGTTTCTGATTTATATTAATCTTTTCATGTCTAATTATTGTAATCATTGTTCTCTTATGCACACCCTCATTCATTATTTGATAGATAATTGACCATGATCTCAAAATGATAATGACACATTTTCTTGTCCCCAATTCAGCACTGCTCATTTAATACAACAATCAGAAGCCATGGGAATTAATATTAATGATTTGGAAAATCTACATCATGTCAAGGACATCAGGGCTGAGATGACGCATGCAGGAAGAAGCTCAGAATACAAGGCCACTGTTTATTAGATGGAAAACTGCAGTAGGTGGCAATGCGGCATTGGTGTATGTTATTCAAAATGAATAATTATTCAGACTGAACTTCAGGTCCTTTTTCCCCAATACTTCACTCTTCTTCTCACATGTCTGCTCATTACCATTTGTCTCCTCATTCCTTGCCTCCCTATTCTTCTCCTCCTCTCACCTCCTTTCTTCTCAATTCTTCAACTCTTAACTCCTTTCCACTTCATTCTTCTCCTCTCACCTCCTTTCCTCTCCATTCTCCTCTTATCACCTTTCTCCTCCTCTCAACTGCTTTCCTCTTTATTCTACTCCACTTAGCTCCTTTCCTCTCCATGCTCCTCTTCTTACCACCTTTCTCCTCCTTTCAACTCCTTTCCTCTCCATTCTCCTCCTTGCAACTCCTTTCCTCTCCATTCTCCTCCTTTCAACTCCTTTCCTCTCCATTCTCCTCCACTTAACTCCTTTTCTCTCTATTTGCCTCATCTTACCTCCTTTCTTCTTCTCTTAACTTATTTCATCTCCATTCTTCTCCTCCTCTCAACTCCTTTCCTCTTTATTCTCCTCTACATAACTCCTTTCCTCTCCATCCTCCTCCTTTCAACTCCTTTCCTCTCCATTCTCCTCCACTTAACTTCTTTCCTCTCCATTCTCCTCCACTTAACTTCTTTCCTCTCCATTCTCCTCCACTTAACTTCTTTCCTCTCCATTCTCCTCCACTTAACTTCTTTCCTCTCCATTCTCCTCCACTTAACTTCTTTCCTCTCCATTCTCCTCCACTTAACTCCTTTCCTCTCTATTTGCCTCATCTTACCTCCTTTCTTCTTCTCTTAACTTATTTCATCTCCATTCTTCTCCTCCTCTCAACTCCTTTCCTCTTTATTCTCCTCTACATAACTCCTTTCCTCTTTATTCTCCTCTACATAACTCCTTTCCTCTTTATTCTCTTCTACATAACTCCTTTCCTCTCCATCCTCCTCCTTTCAACTCCTTTCCTCTCCATTCTCCTCCACTTAACTTCTTTCCTCTCCATTCTCCTCCACTTAACTTCTTTCCTCTCCATTCTCCTCCACTTAACTTCTTTCCTCTCCATTCTCCTCCACTTAACTTCTTTCCTCTCCATTCTCCTCCACTTAACTTCTTTCCTCTCCATTCTCCTCCACTTAACTTCTTTCCTCTCCATTCTCCTCCACTTAACTTCTTTCCTCTCCATTCTCCTCCACTTAACTTCTTTCCTCTCCATTCTCCTCCACTTAACTTCTTTCCTCTCCATTCTCCTCCACTTAACTTCTTTCCTCTCCATTCTCCTCCACTTAACTCCTTTCCTCTCCATTCTCCTCTTCTTACCACCTTTCTTCTCTTCTTAACTCCTTTCCTTTCCATTCTCCTCCTCTTACCACATTTCTTCTCTTCTTAACTCCTTTCTGCTCCATTCTCCTCCTCTTAACTCCTCTACATTCTCCTCATCTTACCGCCTTTCTTCTTCTTCTCTTATTTCCTCTCCATTCTTCTCCTCTCAACTCCTTTCCTCTCCATTCTACTCCTCTCACCTCTTTTTCACTCCATTCTTCTCCTCCATTTCTTTCCTCTCCATTCTTCTTCTCTGAACTCCACCTGTCTTCTCTTCAACTCCCATCTTTTCTCTCCTATCTCTTCCCTTCTCTTCTCGAAGCTGACACTGCTTGTGGCTGGCTAAAGTGACATTTTTTCCTCTTAAGTCCTTTCCTCTCCATTCTCCTCCCCTAAACTCCTTGCCATTCTCCTCCTTTCAACTTCTTTCCTCTCCATTCTTCTCCTCTTAACTCCTTTCCCTTTTATTCTCCTCCTCAAACTCCTTTCACCTCCTCTCAACTTCTTTCCTCTCCATTCTCCCCCTAAATTCATCTCTTCATTCTCCTCCTCTTAACTCCTTTCCTCTTTATTCTCCTCCCCTAAACTCCTCTCCATTCTCCTTCCCTAAACTCCTCTTCATTCTCCTTCTCTCAACTTCTTTCCTTTACATTCTTCTCCTCTCAACTCCTCCTGTCTTTTCTTCAATGCCCATCTTTTCTCGCCCATCTCTTCCCTTCCCTTCTCTTCTCTAAGCTGACACCGCTTGTGGCTGGCTGAAGTCTCTCGGGATGTTTTTATGTTTTATGACTGGTGTTAAAAGTAGAAGAAGCAGTGGCCCGAGAATCTGGCAGCTTTTCTAGAGATGGTGTAATTTAGTGGAAAACTGAGCGACTGCTCTCGACAAGTCCTAGCTAGACAATATCTTTCCACATGGCTTGAGATGCACAGCAACCACCTACATCTCGAAGTTCACTGATATTTCCTACAGGAACCCGGCACTGAATTGTGCAAATGCTCATGTGCAGGATTTACACATACTGTATATATTTATCTCTTGAGCGATTTAGTAAAAATTGTCCAGTAGCAAGCGAGTTATTTTCCGAAAACCTTTCCAGTGCCAAGGCAATAATCTGACAATGACATCAACTAGATAATATTTTCATGATGATACATAATAAGATGGCTTCAGAGGTTTTGTATTGACATAACTTCATGAGATTCGATGCATCAGCAAACGTTTCGAGCTGACTAAGCCCGGTAGCATCCAAAGAAAAAGTGTTGAAAGGGAATTTAATGACATTTGTTGGCTTGGAGGATGGAGTAGTATAGAAATTGTTTTATAAGTATTTTAATTCCAGCACTGTGATTCAGGATTTGAGGACATTCTGACGAAAAAAAAAAAAACTTCTCTCCTAGCAGCAATGGCTTAACCTTAAGTACACCCATGGGATCTATTTACCAAGATTAAACACTGCAGTGCAGTCACCTTCTTCAAAATCTAACAACTTATGCTATTCCCCCCCCCATTATTATATAATATTATACCTCACTATAGTTTAATGAGACCTACAGGATCTCAAATGCCTGCTAGGTTTATTGCTACAAGAGGAGAGAAGAGAAATAATAAATAAATATTTAGTATATATTTTAATTGTTAAACGAAGCAAGATAAGTGGTTCACTGATTCTGGTCTCACTCTGCAAGATCGAAGGCTAGTTTAAATGATATAGCTTGAATTAATAGCATATCTAGTTGCTATAATTGCTTTATATACAAAAGAACACCAATTGTATGAAAGGACAATCCTATTTCTGTGGAAGTGTGATAGCTATGAAATGTAACACCAATAATGAAAATTAAATCTCACTGTCAGACGATGTCCTTTGACGGATGGTCGTGGCTGCACGCATATCGACTTTATTCCCCAGTCTAGAGGTGTGTGAGTGAAAATAATAAGAAGAAAATAACAGCCCATTAAATGGCCAGAAAGCTTCGATTTGAATTCTGCCTTCGTCCTATCTGAGGTGGCATATCTCACTGGAAGTGTTAAAACAAGACAAGCTTCCCCATGTTTTTTACTCATTTTATGGCTTTTTGCACCAGCTCTGGTCCCTGTAGGTTCTGTGAAGAATCAGAAAAATATTTTCTTGATGTTGGAAGGATCTTCTGCCTGATAGAAAAAAAATCAGCATCCAGCCAAGTTAGCTAAAGTCAGTGTTGCCGGATAGGTTGTGATATTTACGCCAAATTGGGTTGTGGGTAGAAAAAGAAAGTTTGTGGATGTGATTTTTCAGGCTCGTTCATAAATAGTCTCTGGTGATTAAATACACATGATTTATTTCTGCAAACTTAGGCAATGGCAAACAAAAGAAAAGTGTAAATACATGAGTTTCTTTTTACAAAGATTGTCCTGGATAATGTCTGTCTCAGGAGATGATAAAAAGGTGCATTGTAGATAGTGCAAAAATAGAAATGAGATTAGTAGAAAGCGAAAGAAAAAAATCCACCTTTTAGTGAAGTCGCTTCCTCTCACACTGAAAAAATGAGGAAAAATCCACCTTTAATTGAAATAAATTTCTGATCAAGAAAATTATTTTCAACAAAAACACGTGCCACTAGTATGAGCACCCCTGCATTTAATACTTTGTACAACCCCGATTCCAAAAAAGTTGGGACAAAGTACAAGTTGTAAATAAAAACGGAATGCAATGATGTAGAAGTTTCAAAATTCCATATTTTATTCAGAATAGAACATAGAAACATAGATGACATAGCAAATGTTTAAACTGAGAAAATGTATCATTTAAAGAGAAAAATTAGGTGATTTTAAATTTCATGACAACAACACATCTCAAAAAAGTTGGGACAAGGCCATGCTTACCACTGTGAGACATCCCCTTTTCTCTTTACAACAGTCTGTAAACATCTGGGGACTGAGGAGACAAGTTGCTCAAGTTTAGGCATAGGAATGTTAACCCATTCTTGTCTAATGTAGGATTCTAGTTGTTCAACTGTCTTAGGTCTTTTTTGTCGTATCTTCCGTTTTATGATGCGCCAAATGTTTTCTATGAGTGAAAGATCTGGACTGCAGGCTGGCCAGTTCAGTACCCGGACCCTTCTTCTATGCAGCCATGATGCTGTAATTGATGCAGTATGTGGTTTGGCATTGTCATGTTGGAAAATGCAAGGTCTTCCCTGAAAGAGACGTCATCTGGATGGGAGCATATGTTGCTCTAGAACCTGGATATACCTTTCAGCATTGATGGTGTCTTTCCAGATGTGTAAGCTGCCCATGCCACATGCACTAATGCAACCCCATATCATCAGAGATGCAGGCTTCTGAACTGAGCGCTGATAATAACTTGGGTCGTCCTTCTCCTCTTTAGTCCGAATGACATGGCGTCCCTGATTTCCATAAAGAACTTCAAATTTTGATTCGTCTGACCACAGAACAGTTTTCCACTTTGCCACAGTCCATTTTAAATGAGCCTTGGCCCAGAGAAGACGTCTGCGCTTCTGGATCATGTTTAGATATGGCTTCTTCTTTGAACTATAGAGTTTTAGCTGGCAACGGCGGATGGCACGGTGAATTGTGTTCACAGATAATGTTCTCTGGAAATATTCCTGAGCCCATTTTGTGATTTCCAATACAGACGCATGCCTGTATGTGATGCAGTGCCGTCTAAGGGCCCGAAGATCACGGGCACCCAGTATGGTTTTCCGGCCTTGACCCTTACACACAGAGATTCTTCCAGATTCTCTGAATCTTTTGATGATATGCACTGTAGATGATGATATGTTCAAACTCTTTGCAATTTTACACTGTCAAACTCCTTTCTGATATTGCTCCACTATTTGTCGGCACAGAATTAGGGGGATTGGTGATCCTCTTCCCATCTTTACTTCTGAGAGCCGCTGCCACTCCAAGATGCTCTTTTTATACCCAGTCATGTTAATGACCTATTGCCAATTGACCTAATGAGTTACAATTTGGTCCTCCAGCTGTTTCTTTTTTTGTACCTTTAACTTTTCCAGCCTCTTATTGCCCCTGTCCCAACTTTTTTGAGATGTGTTGCTGTCATGAAATTTCAAATGAGCCAATATTTGGCATGAAATTTCAAAATGTCTCACTTCCAACATTTAATATGTTGTCTATGTTCTATTGTGAATACAATATCAGTTTTTGCGATTTGTAAATTATTGCATTCCGTTTTTATTTACAATTTGTACTTTGTCCCAACTTTTTTGGAATCAGGGTTGTACAACCTCCCTTTGTCAGTAAAGCAACACTGAGTCGCCTGTAACATTTTATAAGTTTGGAGATCCAGAGCAGGGCATCTGAGACCGTTCCTCTTTACACAATCTCTCCAGATCATCCAGGGTCCTCGGTCCTCTCTTGTGGTCTTTACTCTTCAGGTTTTCACTAGGGTTCAGGTCAGGGGATTGAATTGGCCAGGGCAGAAGCTTGATTCTGTGCTCAGTGAACCATTTTTATGTTGATTTGGACATTGGCTCATTGTCCTGCTGGAAAATCCAATGATGACCCAGTTTTAGTTTCCTGGCAGAGGCGGCCAGATTCTGATTTAAAATGTCCTGGTATTTCATGGAGTCCACTAACAAGGTTTCAGGGCCTTTGGAGGAAAACCAGCCCCAAAACATCACAGAACTTCCACCATATTTTACAGATGGGATCGGGTTCTTTTCATTATAGCTATCCTTCTTTTTACACCAAACCCACCTTGAGTGTTTATTGCCAGAAAGCTCCTTTTTTGTTCCATCAGACCAGAGAACATGGTTCTTGTCAAAGTTGGAGTAGCGTTTCACAAACTTCAGGCTCTTACGTTTGTGGTTAACCGATAGAAAGAGTTTTTTTCTGGCAAACCTTCCAAATAATCTGTTGGCATGGAGGTGGAGTCTGATGGTGGTTTTGGAGACTTGGAAACCCCAAGATTTTACTTTTTCTTGTCATTCGCCAACACTGATCCTTTTTCCTTTCTTACCCTCCTCCTCGCTGTACATGGGGCAAAATAAACTTGGCTCCTCTTCCAGGCGAGTTTGTACCAGTTCCAGTTGGTGTCCACTTTTTTTTTTTAATTATTGCCCTAACAGAAGAAATGGACATTTTCAGGCAAGTAACTATTTTTATAACCATTCTCAGACTTATCTTTCCCATGTTGATGGATGACTAAGGGAATTTGGCCTCTGTGTCACCTCATATTTGTTCTCCAGTTAATCATAAAGTTCTGGATTGAAAGTTCCAGCTTGAGAGCTCCTACACACTCCAATCAACTCAAAAAGATATACAGTTTAATTGCGTTCACTAGAATGTCCAGGAGTGCCAATAACTGTGGCACATGTGTTTCTTTTCTTTTTTGTTCAGCATCTTTTTGAGGAGGATATTGGACACTGATCTGATGTGCACGCTCCTTCTCTGGAGTAAATAAACCGTGTCCGATTGACGTTTCCAGAATCTCTCATTAAAAGCCTTGATCTGATTAATGAAGACACACGCTGGCAGAAAAGGTGTTGTGGGAGAAGAGTACGTTGGGGAGGAGGACAGCGCAAAGCAAAAGCTGTTTAATTAAATATCGAGTACACTAGTAAACCAAACTGCAAGGCGATGCTAATTAAAATTTCAGTTAAAGTATGTGGAAAAGGTGTGTGCAAGAACTTTCGCAACATGCTAAGTACTTGGAGCTAATTTAAAAAAAAAAAAATTTCAAATTGCGTGATGGAAAAAAAGTTCGAAGACAAGAATATTATGGCTCATTAGGTCCTCACACATATCTTTTCAAAGTGATAACTTGTCTGTAGAAGAACTTAGCATGTATTTAAATGATTTATTTTTATATATTCATGCAACTGAAATATATTCATGACTGTCAGTGGTGTCTCCCACCCTCCCTCTCTTTCTCTCTCTCGCTCTCACACACATACATACGCTTGGCTGCTGGTAATGAAGATGTCTGAGGAGAAAACTTTGTGGTGTGTAGAGGGAAAAGAGTGCTAGTGAGAGGAAGGGAAACATCAGGCATTTTATTTTTGACCATGCGAAGCCAAAGTGACAATCTTTGTCGGGCTGAAAAAAATAATGAGGATGGAATATAGAGGAAGCGAAGGCCTTCAGCTGCAGCTCATGCAGGAAAGAACGAGAGGGATGGAGAGAGTGGAGGAGGAATGACTAGAAGAAGAAAAGCAGTGAAGTGGGTTTCTGAAACTCGGAGTGCTTCTGTCTTTCTCTTTGGCCATCTGTATCTCTCTAACTTTTGTTTCTTTCTCAGCATCTCCGTATCTCTCAGTTTCTTTCTATCTGTCTGCAAGTCTTTCTTTGGTCTTTCTTCCCCGAGTCTGTCATCTGAATCTGTCCCTCTTTCTGTCTCACTCCCATCTGTCTATTTCCCTCTGTTTTTTCCTCCCTTTTTGGACCCATTCCTGTGAAGTATTGCACAATAGTCACCAGGGGGCGCTAGCAGAACCTGGATTTCAAGCCAGATCTGACCAAATCATTTAAGTACTGTTTTACGTTTTTTTTTAATGCCACACCCTGATAGCAATAACTACCTTCTGTGTTCATTGATGCTTATGAAAACAGGAAGTGAGGCCATATCTTTGGAATACATCTGTGCTTCGACCCAAATCTTCATATATAAATATTTGTGGGACCATGCCTGGATGTCCACTGGCCTCTTCTGGCAACAGAAAGTCAACTATGTACTTGTATATGTACCTAAATTTAGTATGTACTGTATGTTTTTACTTGGGATTACTTGGGACAGTGGTTCAGCAATTATCATTGCTGCCTCACAGGTTTGACCCTGAGCTCAGATTAGGGTCTGTATGACATATAAATTTCCATGCATGTTCTCTCTGTGTGTGTTTCCTCTGGGTTTTCTGGTTTCATCCAACCTCCCAAAAACACACAAATATGTGGACTGGGTGTAAATGAGTGCATGAATATGTCTGTGCATGATGTCCTGTCCATGGTGGACTGGCATCCCCTTCAGTGTGTTGTCTCCCACCTCACTCCCAGTGTTCTTGGGATAGGCTCCGGATTCACCACCACACCTTATTAAAGATGAAGGAATTACTTTCGCTTACATCCTGAGGCCCCTCAAGACCTTTCATATCTGTTGGTAGCTAGGGGGATAGGTGGCACTGTGGTGTAGTGGTCAGCACTGTTGCCTCACAGCAAGAAGATTCCGGGTTTGAACCACATGGCCAATGGCGGCCTTTCTGTGTGGAGTTTGCATGTTCTACCCATGGGCTTCCTCCAGGTGCTACGGCTTCTCCCACAGTCCAAAGATTAGGTAAAGTATCCAGCCACTGGGGTTGTACAAGACAGTGCATACTTGGTGATGGTCACAATCCTGGGTACATTGGGGAAGGTTGCATCAGGAAGGGCATCCAGTTTAAATCCTATGCCAAATCAACCCTGAACATACAAGAGCAGCCAGAAGAAGGAGGTAACTAGGGGGACTATAGGCAACAGGAGCTAAAGCAATATCTTGGTAGTCATACTTTGTTTGATCATTGTTTTTAAGCACAAAGATTATATAAAACAGTCTATATAACCCCACAATGCTTGGACCCCTTTCTGCTTGCAGCTATCAATAGCCCCTTTCACATATGAAACCTGTTACTGGAGGAGATAAAAACATGGGGTAGACAACAAATTTTCATTGTGTATTCCCACCTGATTAGATTTCACAGAAAGCTACAGAGCGTAAACCTCTGCAAGACATGTAAAACATACAAGACCGGATATGACATGTAATTCATGAGATGGCAAGTCCATTGTTGCGAAAAGCCCATTTGCTAGTTAGCAACATGGCACGAGTTGAGCTGCATCACATTTTTGTCAAGAGAGAAATTCTCTCCCTGTTTCTGAACATTTGTTTTGTTCAAGCTAAGCAAATGCTATTGATATTTTTGCTCATACAGTACTGTTTTGAGTTTGTGCCAGTTGCTTTATACTGATGCAGTCTGAGTAGTGTCCTTACAACATTTATGTCACTGCCAGAATCATAACGACTGGTTACAACACATAAATCTGATGGTTCTGATTTCAGCATACGAGTTAGCACTGTTGCCTCACAGCAAGAAGGTTCTGGGTTGGAGTCCAGTGGCTGATGGGGGCCTTTCTGTGTGGAGTTTGCATGTTCTCCCTTTGTCTGCGTGGGTTTCTTCTGGGTGCTCTGGTTTCCCCCACAGTCCAAAGACATGCAGGCCAAGCTTGAAATTGACTGTAGGTGTGAATGGTTGTTTGTCTTTATGTGTCAGCCCTGCAATGATCTGGTGACTTGTCCAGGGTTTACCCCGCCTCTCACCCATAGTCAGCTGGGATAGGCTTCAGCTTACCCGTGACCTTGCACAGGATAAGCGGTTATGGATAATGGATGGATGATTTCAGCAGAATAGTGGAAAATGTATACATTTTATAGAGTGTGGAAATGGTCAGTCTCTCTCTCTCTCTCTGATTTCTTTTCATCTTCTTTCTCTCCATTTTAGTTTTTCCCTCCTCCCCATATATATCACTCAGTATGAACGTGGAAGCTTGAGAGACTCCAGATGCCAAAGTGCAAGTTCCTTCACTAAATGGAATCTGCCAAATAATGGAAAACTTTCAGAGAAGGTTCTGGTTCGGACCTTTTTTAGGCTCAAGGAACCCTCTTCCTAAGAGTGTAGGGGGAGGGGAAAAAACTTGGTTAAGATCAGAGGGTGATCACAGACACACTTAACAAGAGGAATGTTTAAGATAAATCTCTCCTGAATAAACGAAGTACTTCATGAGGGGAAAATCAAACATAGAACTAAATACTTGGCTCGAACAATGTTGAAAGAAAGCAAAGCAAAAGAAAAAAACTGAGAAAATGTGCAGACAAGGACAATGTAATAATATCCCATAACCAACATGAAGTGAGCCAAGTGACAAGACAGTTCAAAATTTGTGGCAATAGGTTGTGGATTAATGGACGTCCACCTTGGACTTGGGAGCATCCTGTCATGTCAAGCTTTGGTAGACATGCAAGAAGAGTTTTCAAGGTTCAAGCTTTGCCTGCAGTTGGAATATCACCTTCTAGAACATATCTTTTGTCCTGTTAATTATGGTGATGGTAGATATTTTTCCTTCATACCTTACTTCCCAATTCACATGACAGACTGTCACTATGCATCAATGATCTTCAGGAGTAAAACCATTTTGAAAAAGAAAAACAAAACAAAACCCCAAACCCTTGGGATAATGTATTTTCAGTCTAACATCTAAAAACAACATGAATATGGATAACTGTAGGCTGGAAAATGGATTAATAACATCCATCTATTATCTATAGCCACTTATCTTGTACAGGGTTGCAGGCAAGCTGGAGCCTATCCCAACTGACTATGGGTGAGAGGCAGGGTACACCCTGGACAAGTCACCAGGTCATTACAGGGCTGACACAGGCATAAACAACCATTCACACTCACTTTAGAGCCACCAATTAGTCTAACCTGCATGTCTTTGGACTGTGGGGGAAACCAGAGCACCCAGAGGAAACCCACACGGACACAGGGAGAACATGCAAACTCCACATAGAAAGGCCCTCATCAGCTGCTGGGCTCAAACCCAGGACCTTCTTGCTGTGAGTTGACAGCACTAACCACTACACCACCGTGCTGCCAGATTAATGACATTAATTAAATGGAAGGAATAAAATGCGACATGGTGTGCTATTAATGGAAGATACTCAACACTCGGGGACTGTAATACAACCTGATGAAGCCATGGCCTAAAGGTTAGAGAAGCAGCTTTGGGACTAAAAGGTTGCTGGTTCAATTCCCTGGACTAGCAGGAATGACTGAAGCGCCCTTGAGCAAGGCATCTAACCCCCAACTGCTCCCCAGTGTGCTCTGATCCCCAGATGTGTTAAATGCAGAGAAAGAATTTCACTGTGCTCAAATGTACATGTGGTGATTAAAGAATGTTGCCATTTTTGATTGTTTTTCAATTACTGCATGCCCTGACATGTTTTATTCCTCTTATACCACAGCAATTTGCAGACAGCTTTACATTCATTAATGACATGTCATACCTTATTAATCTATCTGTAGTTTGAGTTAAGGTTCTGAAACAGGTTTCTACCATATAGAACAGCAAGAAACAGCTGTTATCCCTTCATCCTGAAGATGTTCATGTATCGGAAAACTTAGACTTACAGCTTTTCCTTGTTAGCTCATCCGGCCAACAGGCGATGAGCTTAGGCCATCATGTGTTGTCTGTCCGGTGTTATCCACATTTCACGAAAATTGCTTTTTCTCTCTCAATTCTCCACCAATTTTTATTCTTTTTGGCATGAAGTTAGGGATGCCTAGAGTGCATAGAACTTTTACCCAGATTTGCTTAACTACAATTATTAATGAAGTTATGGACTAATTAAGCCTTAATGAACAGCTCAACGAAAAATCGCTAATTCTCGGTCAATTCCTTGCCATTTTGGATACTTTTTGGCAAATAGGTTGGTATTTCTAGGGTGTATATAGCTTCTATATATAGCTTGTATATAGCTTGCAACATTTTCTGTAAGGTGGCCCACTTTAGATCTTTCTTTCTGGACTAGATGGTGCCAGAGTGCGCTACGCCGTCATTGGTGGTCTCGTTGATTTGTAACAATCAGTGACACTGGAGACTCCTTCCAAAAAACAGCTGTTACAAGTCCCTGGATAAGTTGGAAAGCTATAAAGACAGAACTACTGTACACTGTCAGAAATAGGGGTACAGTCGGAGTCCATTTCTGTTCCCAGTGTACAATGTACCTCCTAGGAACTCAAGGTAACTATGCGTACCTTTTTAGGGCCTAAAAGAGTACATATATGTTCTCAAGCAGTATATAAATAAGTACCTTAGAGGGTATTGCCCCAGTGACTAGTCACTGTATCCGTAAAGGTGATGACACACGGGGCAACTTTTTGGGCAATGATGTTATCGCTAGTTATGTAGGGACATCAAGTTAATAGTGATGAACAGCTCATGATTTTTTTTTGAGAGTTGTAATAGAGATTGTCTCACTTATTGTCTGATCTAATTCACATTTAGAGCATGACTACTTGTGGAACTTTTGACCAGAGTATCTATTCAGTTTTGTTCCAGAAGTGATACTTACTACTTGAGCGAAATAAAGGCTGAAACCAAGACAAAAAAGTGACAGCTGGAAATGTTTGTGTCCATCTTCGTGATGTCTGTGTCCCTAGCAATAGATTTGCTCTTATCTGATTGGTTGTTACCAATTGCCTGTTACCTTGATTAGGTGCCCTGTGTCTCACTTGGTTGCCTGTTGCCGGCAACATTGCCCAAAAAGTTGCCCGGTGTATCATCACCTTAAAGGCACTTTATTTTCTAAGGAGTGTAGAGAAATGAATCAGCATCTTCTGACCAATCAGAATTCAAAAACAGAACCAAAACAGCCCGTGCTTTCTGGATGAACATTCAGAGAAAAATTACCCACAAAATCAGAAGAAATAAACCCCAAACAATCCACTTTGTGTTTTGTTTTGGCTGATTTTTCTATTTACGTCTGTGTATTTGTAACTGTTTTGTCTCACTTGAAGATTAAAGACCTCCGTGTGAGCAGGTACTTTGCATTTAAACAGGTCTAGGCTTGTCAACATAAACTCAGCCTAAAATTCTAAACTCGTGATATCAGTTCTGTGGGTTTGATGCAAATCAAGTTGTATATCAAGGAAGTTTCTAACCTGATAAGAACCTTTCAAGTTGCAAGTTTCCCACCATATCTATTGTGTCATTGGATGAACCAAACTATTCTTATATTCCTCTTTTTCCGAATAAACTTTCCATTTTAGCCCCTGAGTTTCATCCAACCAAAGTCACGCTTGGGCCTGGAGGCCTTGTCTTAAACCCAGTGAGCAAATTATCTGTGCTGATTAACTTAACCAGAGTGCCAACATGTGGCAAGGGCAGCCGTTGCCTCCAGCACAACACACCAAGGAAAGAGAAAGAGACGAATGGAGTGGAGTGGCTATTCTCAGGACGTCAGTCAAATCGTCACCTTCAAATAAAGGAGAGGCCATTAGCTGTGAATTATCTCATTAGCGAGTGGCTCCTGAGCACTCCAGGGACTCGTTGCACCAGCAGCTGAGCCTGATATATGGGCCCGGTTTTAGTGCACACTATAAAAACCAACAGGCTCCTGCTTTAGTTCAGGACTATAAAGTCAAGGCAATAACAACGCCTCCTTAGCTCAATACATGAAAAGGGTTTTTTGTGGGCTCACTCTATAAAAGTGTCCCATTATCTTTGATCTAAGATCTGATATTACTCACTAAGCAAATGCTACGTGAGATGATTCGAAAAGGAAATCAGCAAGTCAACGGTTTAGCAAATTTGTTCTGAAGATCCTGAAGCTCTGCAGCTGTTTGAGTGGAAATCCTGGAAATCATCCAAAAGAAAAAAAAAAGGTGAATCATTTAGAATGGATAAATGTGATTTATTATGCATCATGAATATTTTGTGCATGGAGAAACAACTGCTTGGAAATGGAAGTTGGAACATCAGAGCTGAGGATTTCACTTCAAATCTTGGACTATATCCAAAAACTAATCAAGAAAATTAAGGTGCTTTTGAAACATTTTTTAAACTCATTTTTAACTCAAAGCCGTCGATTGGAACGTTAGTATTAGTTTCAGAGCAGATTTCTGATGATTAATTTAAGGACATTTAGTTTAAAGGCAAAAAAGAGATTGTGGTCAGGCAAAAGGTTGTGTTATGCTAAAAACATCATATTACACTGTTATTGCTTTGTCATATATATATATATATATATATATATATATATATATATATATAATTATCTCTAGCCGCTTTATCCTTCTACAGGGTCGCAGGCGAGCTGGAGCCTATCCCAGCTGACTATGGGCGAAAGGCGGGGTACACCCTGGACAAGTTGCCAGGTCATCACAGGGCTGACACATAGACACAGACAACCATTCACACTCACACCTATGGTCAATTTAGAGTCACCAGTTAACCTAACCTGCATGTCTTTGGACTGTGGGGGAAACCGGAGCACCCGGAGGAAACCCACGCGGACACGGGGAGAACATGCAAACTCCACACAGAAAGGCCCTCGCCGGCCCCAGGGCTCGAACCCAGGACCTTCTTGCTGTGAGGCGACAGCGCTAACCACTACACCACCGTGCCGCCCTTATATATATATTTGTTAAATGCTATAAGCAGAAATAAGAAACTGACTTTACTTACCGTAAAAGTAGACGGCCTTTCGATTTTATAAAACCGGTGACGTTTAGTTCCCTCTGAAATTTGGTCATTGTGATATACGTTTATTTCTGTAATATCTAAAATTAAAAAACAAACAAACCAACCCAGGCCATTCTGTGGCTGGGAAGTTATTTCATTTGAGGGGATTCCTTAGCAAACATCAACTGATGCTGACTTGACATCAAAATTGACTCAAGCAGTCTTTTCAAATATTATAATTATGGAGAATTGTGTCAGTACCATGAAGGGCTTAAGTAGCCATCTGAATACTACCCTTATGTAAACTATTACTAACTATAGCAAGACATTTTTGACTTTGCTCCAGTCTTTTCATGCGTTTATTAGTGCTGTAGTACTCGAGACCAGTCTCGAGACTACTTTTTGGGAAGCCATGGCCTAATGGTTAGAGAAGAAGCTTTGGGACCAAAAGGTTGCTGGTTTGATTCCCTGGACCAGCAGAACTAGCTGAAGTGCCCTTGAGCAAGGCACCTAACCCCCAACTGTTCTGGCAAGAGTGGTGGTGTACCTTGTGTCTGAAAAGCCGATGATGTGATCATCAGTTCGGGTGGTGCCTGCCTGAAATGAAACTTTTTGAAGGTCTTGGAATCTACTGCATTTTTCCTCGGTCTCAGACATGGAGGACTTGGGATTTTATTTCAAGACTGGTCAAGACCACAACTGCGGGGATTTCACTAAATTGCCTGTACATTGTCTGATTTATTTGTTAACATAATTACTGTGATTGGATGTAAAATGTCCTGCTTCAAATGCGACCAATAACATGACTCACTGCTAATTTGAAATTGTTCTTCCTGTTAACGGCCATCACCCTTCCTTACCCTGCCCCTCTTCACACACCCTGGTCTGGTTCTGGTCTTGACTTGGTCTAGCCCTGCTTTGGTCTTGATCTTGACTTGATTTCAACCCCTCAAAGTCTTGATACACTTTGGTCTTGGTTTAGGTGGTCTTGACTCCAACACTAGTGTTTATAGAGGTTTGTGTCAGTACTATTAAGAGTTTATGTAGGGTTCATGGAGCTTTATAAACACTACACTACTATTACGTTAATTATTACCAGGTTTGAAATCGTTATATCTCCAACACCAGAGTCTGTTCAACTTCTTCAATTGCTACTTCATGTTCAAAATTAACAAAAACATTTTCCATGTATTTATGTAGGTTTATGTCAGTGCCATGATGGCTGTATGTTGCCCCATGAGCAATACTCTTAAGAGTATTACTTAAGCTTCAAACTTTCTTGAGTTGAGTTTTCTCCAACACTAATGTTGACAGCTTCCAAATTGACAGAAACAGACTTTTACATGTTTCTACAGGATTATGTCAGTGCCATGAAGAGCTTATGTAGCCCTATGAAAATTATCCTGACAAAGCATTCCCAAATTTGGAATTGTTATATCTATAAGACCAAACATTTTTTGAATTTGTTTCATTGCTGACACAGTGGAGGCAGCAGCAGCCCCAGACCAAGAGCCTGATTGAATCTTGCATATTGCAACTCTGCTCTGCTATTTGTTTTTTTTGCCGATTGTGGAAAAAAGTCATTCATCAAAATCAACGCCACTTTTCAGTCACTCTATTGATCCAAAGTGGCCTATAAACTCAGCCAACTGCCTATCCATAGACCTTGAGTAACAGAGTTATTTAAAGCACTGTGGTTTTCCTTGTATTCTGCCAATGTAGCAAACACATCTATCCAAGAAACAGGAGTGGAAAAGATGTTCGTCATGAATGGCCCAGATGTTTAAAACTATGCAGCATCACTCAGAAATCTCCAGGGAGAAACTTGTTGGGCGGTGACAACCATTAAATCAAGGTTTATTGTCAGACTGACAATTACAAGCTGACACTGCAACTGCTAAGATGCAGTGGAGATGCAAGGGAATCTGGAAAGGGAAGTGATCATGTTGAATCTTAAGCATCTTGGATGTCAAGAATGTAAATTTGGCTCATTTGGGACAGAAAATCGATCCATGTCAGACTTTTTCTTCTTTCAGCTGCTCCTGTACATTAGGGGTCACCACAGTGGATCTGTTCAACATATTTGATGTGGCATAGGTTTTTACACTGGATGCCCTTCCTGACGCAACCCTCCCCAATCTAGCCAGGCTTAGGACCAGTACTAAGTATGCACTGTCTTGTCTAACCTAACCTGCATGTATTTGAACTGTGGGGGGAAACCAGAGCACCCAGAAGAAACCCATGCAGACTCCATACAGAAAGGCCCCTGTCAGCCATGGGGTTTGAACCAGGAACCTTCTTACTGTGAGGTGATGGTGCTAACCACTGCATCACCACCATATCAGACTTTCTGCTATTAATAAATGCTTTATTTTCAGGTTCTGTAAAGCATGGAAGCCCAACCAATGGTTGCAAGCAAAATGAAAGAGAATGGTCTGAATAAATGAGGCTGATGTTGATTTCTTTCTAACCCAGAGTGTACATTTGTGCAGCCTATCAGTGGCATTCATGTCACAGAGATTACATGAGATTTGATACATGTTTGGGCTGTAATAAAGACAAACGAGGTGGATTGTTTACTCGATCATCATTTTACCCACAAAATGTCATTGGCTGGAGGAGAAACTAAAACATACATTTGTCCAATCAATGGACAGATGACAGCACGTCCACTCCAATTCAACTATTTCTCAAAAAGCAACAAGAGCTTACCTTATGTACAACTCCATGTTGGTGCTACGTATTTCTACTCCTCCAATCAACTTGTGCACTGCAATACAATGCAGGAAGGGGCAGGAGGGAAGTCTAGATGCTGAGAAAGTATAGGGAATATAAATCACTCTTCCTATGAGTTTGCAGCTGAACATGTCCCATGTGAGTTTAAGCTCCTGCAATCGAGGTGCTGAAGAAAGCTGGAGGGTCAGAACGCTAATCGATGAACAAACCTGTAGTCAGAGGATGCTTCAATAGTACACAGAGCACTAATTCATTTACTACCAACAAGACAGATGGCTCGGAGGATGCCAACTCTCTTCGGCACAATAGTGCTAAATAGAGCAAGTTTAAATAAGCAAAAAATATGCTGCTTTATCTATGTTTATGTACACAATCAATGTTTGCTATGCACTAAGAACCTAGCACTTGGAGGTGTGTTTTCTTGGGTTGGTGTGATGCTGCCCAAGGGCAACTTTTTGGGCAATGTTGCCCGGCAATGTTGCTAGCAACGGGCAACCAGGTGAGACACAGGGCAACTAATTAGGGCAAGAGGCAATTGGCAACAACCAATCAGATAAGAGCAAATCTATTGCCAGGGACACAGATACTGCAAAGATGGACACAAACATTTCTAGCTGTCACTTTTGTCTTGGTTTCAGCCTTTATTTCACTCAAGTATCACTTCTGGAACAAAACTGAATAGATAATCTAGTCAAAAGTTCCACAAGTAGTCATGCTCTGTCTGTGAATTAGATCAGACAATAAGTTAGACAATCTCGATTACAACTCACAAAAAAAAGTAATGAGCATCACTTTTAACTTGATGCAAAAGAGCTAACTCCCTACATAACTTGCGATAACTTTCAGAAAACCACCGCTAGTTAGCTAAATCCCATTCAATCTCTATGGAGTGGTGGTTAGCTAACAGCAGTTTACACTTGGCTGGGGAAAAAAGGTCTTAATTACAACCTGAGCTCATAAAAATAGATGTCTGTTGGTTTTATAAGCATTTGATGAGGTAAATTTACCACTTTGGGTTTACACATAACTTACTGGCATAAAGAGATATAATTTGTCTCTTTTTCTTCACTCCACTGCTGGAGACACCGCCATCTTCTTCGAAATTTTCAGACGCTCTCAGGTGGTCATGTGATTTGCTCCTAGCACTCTGATTGGATGATCTTAAAAAGTTGCCTAAAACTATCAAAATCGTTCAGATATAAATGATGCTCCCCAATCTCAGCGGAAAGTGTCCAAGCACAATTGCCTAGCAACACTACCCAAAAAGTTGCCCAGTGTATCATCACCTTTACTGTTACCGCCAGTGAAAATAGCGAGCTTCCGTTACCACTTACGTTATAGCACCTCTGTGGATGGTCACTTCCTCACAAGTGTTTTGCTTTTCAAGTTAATTTTGGGAAAAAAACAAACAAACAAAACTGCAGCTTGTCATGTTACCAAGAAATGGTTTATTGCCCTGAAGGCTTTCCTGTGTCAGGAAACTTACAAGTACTAATAATGGCAATGTAGATGTGTGCATATGTATGCAAGAACATATATGATATAAATGTTACTGTTTATGGGGGTCTGGCTACTCAATGTTTTGTTTTTCCATTCAGGGTATTTGTAATGGCTGTTTTTAAGTTACTTGTGACATCCATCCATTATCTGTAATGCTTATTCATCAGCATTGTGGAGGAAACTCAAACCAATCCCAGCTGACTTTGGGCAAGAGGCAGGGTACTTGTAATATTTGTTCTTAACAAATAAATGTTAAAAAAAGTACTCGTAAATGTTAACTTAATTTATAATGTTTATTTTTAATTCAGACTACTCGTATCATCAACTACCATTTTTCATTTAGAGTACTCACTATTTTTAATTCAGACTAGACAGATATAAAAACTGAAAGAGAGTTCATTCAGGCAAGCCAAATCATCAGGCAGAAAGCAGAATCAAAAAACAGGCAACAGTCAGGCAATGCACAAACCTGGTATCAGAGGCAAGAGCCAAAAAACACAAAATCAAAAAGCAGAATAATAACAAAGACTTGGTAAAAATCCAACACACAAACCTGAGGGTTGACTTCACAAAGACATGGCGCAGTGAGTGCTAAAATAGTGTGATGTGATGATTGAGTTCAGGTGAGTATAATCAGTCGTTGGGAGACTGTGAGCAGTGAAGTGCAGGGTGGGTGTTGTCATCCGTGGCAGCCAGATTTGAAGGCCGCTGTGAATTCTGGGAAGTGGAGTCTTGAGTGCAAGCAGGTGCAACTGTGACACTCCGCGTGGAGTGTCAGACGAATCAAAATTTAAAGTTCTTTATGGAAATCAGGGACGCCGTGTCATTCAGACTAAAGAGGAGAAGGACGACCCAAGTTGTTATCAGCGCTCAGTTCAGAAGCCTGCACCTCTGATGGTATGGGGTTGTATTAGTGCGTGTGGCATGGGCAGCTTACACATCTGGAAAGACGCCATCAATGCTGAAAGGTATATCCAGGTTCTAGAGCAACATATGCTCCCATCCAGATGACGTCTCTTTCAGGGAAGACCTTGCATTTTCCAACATGACAATGCCAAACCACATACTGCATCAATTAAAGCATCATGGCTGCGTAGAAGAAGGGTCCGGGTACTGAACTGGCCAGCCTGCAGTCCAGATCTTTCACCCATAGAAAACATTTGGCGCATCATAAAACGGAAGATATGACAAAAAAGACCTAAGACAGTTGAGCAACTAGAATCCTACATTAGGCAAGAATGGGTTAACATTCCTATCCCTAAACTTGAGCAACTTGTCTCCTCAGTCCCCAGACGTTTACAGACTGTTGTAAAGAGAAAAGGGGATGTCTCACAGTGGTAAACATGGCCTTGTCCCAACTTTTTTGAGATGTGTTGTTGTCATGAAATTTAAAATCACAATTCTCTTTAAATGATACATTTTCTCAGTTTAAACATTTGCTATGTCATCTATGTTATATTCTGAATAAAATATGGAATTTTGAAACTTCCACATCATTGCATTCCGTTTTTATTTACAATTTGTACTTTGTCCCAACTTTTTTGGAATCGGGGTTGTAATATATTGGGGTGGTATGGTGGTATAGTGGTTAGCACTGTCGCCTCACAGCAAGAAGGATCTGGGTTTGAGTCCAGTGGCCGACGGGGGCCTTTCTGTGTGGAGTTTGCATGCTCTCCTCGTGTCTGCGTGGGTTTCCTCCAGGTGCTCTGTTTTCCCCCACAGTCCAAAGACATGCAGGTTAGGCTAATTGTTGGCTCTAAATTGATTGTAGATGTGAACGTGAGTGTGAATTGTTGTTTGTCTCTATGGCTACATCCACACGACAACGGCAACGAGATGTTATTTAAAAAAATATCGCCTCCAAATGGGCAACGATCAATAAAATATCAGGTCCATATGGCAACGCAATGCTTGCTGAAAACGATGCAATACACATGCCACACCTCTAGGGGCGCTGTAAGACAGTCCCTTCAGAGACACCAGAACAATAGAAGAAGTAAGGACGCATGCGCATAAACTATTATGCGCGAGACTTCATATTAGCCACAAAGTCAGAAAAATCTGTTCATAAAATTACATTATAATGACCAAATACAATGAAAAGTATTTTTCCAGTCTCACCTGTGAAAGGTAATCCCATGTGATCTCGTTTGGACGGTAAACCTGTTGGTACAGTTAAACGCAGCACATGAATGAGGCACCTTTATTCTCCGCTTTGACCCATCCAATATGGCGGCGAGGATGACGTATGATTCTACGCGGAAGGCGGTGTCTTTAATGGTCCGGAATAAATTGAATGCTACACGTTGATGGATTAATTTGCTCTTCTATGCCCCTTTTGAGGAATGTATTGTAGGACTTAAACCAACATCTGAAGAGGTGAGATCGCTCCTTTTTTCCCCTATTTTTGCTGGCGGGATTGACTCTGCCCTAAGGGCAGAGTCTCTCTCTCTCTCTCTCTCTCTCTCACTTTGCACCATTACACAATAAATATTCACAGTGAAAATATTTTGTAAGCGCATTTCATGAACCAAGTTATAGGATTTGTTGACAACTCGCATCGAGTTTGTTACACTTCTACCCGGCGTGAAGCACTCACAGTCATGTGGTTGTGACGTCATCGTAAACAAATCCGTTCTACTCATCCAGACGACTTCGCAACGGCAACGTTGCCAGATCTTTCCACTCTGGAACCCATTCTCAAAAGATTGCGTTTTGGGGCACCCAAAACGCCGGTGCCGTGTGGACGCCAGGCCGAAACGATAAACAATTGTATCGGATTCACCTGAATCCGTTGCCGTGTGGACAGGGCCTCTGTGTCAGCCCTGTGATGACCTGGCGATTTGTCCAGGGTGTACCCCGCCTCTCGCCCATAGTCAGCCGGAATAGGCTCCAGCTTGCTTGTGACCCTGCACAGGATAATCGCTTATGGATAATGGATGGCTGGATGTAATATATTGTATGCTGATACTCATTAACAACATACCATGAACATCTTTTTCTTTCGGCTGCTCCTGTTAGAGGTCAGTGGATCATCATGATCCAGATATTTGATGTGGTATTGGTTTTTACACTGAATGCCCTTCCTGATGCAACCCTCCCCAATCTATCCGGCCTTGGGACTGGCATTAAGGACGCACTTACTTGTGCAACCTCAGTGACTGGGTATTTTACCTAATCTGCATGTCTCTGAACTGCAGGAGGAAACCTAGGCAGACACGGGGAGAACATGCAAACTCCACACAGAAAGGCCCCTTTCGGCCATGAGGTTCAAACCTGGAACATTCTTACTATGAGGCAACCGCTACACCACCAACGTACTACAAACACAATAAAGTGACTCAACCACTTATCCTGTGCAGGGTCACAGGCAAACTTGAGCCTATCCCAGCTGACTATGGGCAAGAGGCAGGGTACACCCTGGACAAGTCACCAGATCATTGCAGGGCTGACAAATATGGCCCTTTTCCACTACCCTTTTTCAGCTCACTTCAGCTCGCTTCAGCTCACTTCAGCCTGACACGGCTCGCGTTTCGACTACCACAGAGCAGCACGACTCAGCTCACTTCAGCCCTGCTTAGCACACAAAACTCGCACGGTTTTGGAGTAGGGCTGAAGCGAGCCAAACCGAGCCGAGAGGGGCTAGGGGCGTGAGCAGACACTCCCCTGTGCACTGATTGGTGAGGAGGAGTGTCCTCACATGCCCACACACGCCCCGCGAGCACACTGGGATCTGTAAACACCGTAAACCCGGAAGAATAATAATTACGAATTACGAGAATTTCTGAAGCCTTATGCGCCTCGCCTCTAGCCTGGGCCCGCCCATCCTAAGCGTGATGCAACATGGGGGCCTGTTTGGAGAGCTTTGAAGTCGCGTTAGCCAGGCTACCTCGCCTCATCTATACGCTCTTGCCAGTATCTGTTGGCGTTGTCGGTGACAACAAGCCACAGCACCAAGACCAGCAACACTAACGACTCCATGTCCTCCATGTTTATTGTTTACTATCTGGGTTGTGAGACTACCGCTTAAAAGGTCACTGATGTCACTGTTTGCGCCGCCTAACGACATCATGTGACGTCCACCCACTTTCGCTAACTCCACCCAATGTGTCCACCCACTTCCAGCCAGCACGGTTCAGCGCGGTTGTAGTCGAAATGCAACTCCAACAGCCCCACTCAGCTCGACTCAGCCCAACTCAGCACGGCACGGCTCAGCCCAACTCAGCCGCGTTGGTAGTGGAAAAGCGGCAATAGAGACAAACAACCATTCACACTCCCAGTCAATTCAGAGCCACCAGTTAGCCTAACCTGCATGTCTTTGGACTGTGGGGGAAACCAGAGCACCTGGAGAAAATCCATGCAGATGGGGGAGAACATACAAACTCCATACAGAGAGGCCCCTGTCAGCTACTGGGTTTGAATCCAGAACCTTCTTACTATGAGGTGAGAGTGCTAACCACTACACCACTGTGCTGCCCCCATCAATAGGCAACTCAAGCCAAAATATTTCACTCAATTAGATTAAATGTTTAACTTGAGTCTATAGTTTATCAAAGAATGGGAGGACAACATAAACTTAGCTGAAGATTTACAAATTGACAATTGATCTCGGACACCTTCAGGATTGTGATATATTAATTATGAGAGAGAGACAAAGAGATAGAGAGTGAGAAATGAAGATGTGTACCACCTCTGAGCCTGCAGACTGAACCATCTTGCATCAAACCCATCACCCATCTTTACATACCTCATCAACAAGACCTGCTCTGGCCTTTTATTCACATGAAGTCAGCACTTTAGATTGACATTTTCACCAGTTATGGTGCCACTGGAAAAGCCTGAATTTCCAAAATATATGACTCCTCCAGGGCGGCACGGTGGTGTAGTGGTTAGCACTGTCGCCTCACAGCAAGAAAGTCCGGGTTCGAGCCCCGTGGCCGGCGAGGGCCTTTCTGTGTGGAGTTTGCATGTTCTCCCCGTGTCCGCGTGGGTTTCCTCCGGGTGCTCCGGTTTCCCCCACAGTCCAAAGACATGCAGGTTAGGTTAACTGGTGACTCTAAATTGACTGTGAGTGTGAATGGTTGTCTGTGTCTATGTGTCAGCCCTGTGATGACCTGGCGACTTGTCCAGGGTGTACCCCGCCTTTTGCCCATAGTCAGCTGGGATAGGCTCCAGCTTGCCTGCGACCCTGTAGAACAGGATAAAGCGGCTACAGATAATGAGATGAGATGATTCCTCCATGAGCTCCAACAAGTGCTTTAAGAAAACTCCTTCCGAGCTAAGCACTGCACTCACTACTCCCAACCTCTTGTGTTCATGTTTTCATCAAAGAAGGGCTTGAAATGAGAGAAGATGCCCTAGGCAAGGTGCCTGTGCCGGCCAGTGCTCACACCACAGGACTGACAGGAGAACAGACAGTCTTTTCCTGAGCTATTTATCTGCCGCAGTATCACACCATCTCCTCCTGCTCAGCCGTGTTGATTGGGGATTGTGTGTTGAAACAGTGTGTGGCAGGCCACTTGTCTCTGCCTTTCAAGCCTCGTCCACTCCAGCCTTCACTCACCCTCGCTGACAAGATTTAGATTCCTTTTGACTGTTGGCAATTAAGGCCACGGGAAACACACTGCTGGACCATTTCCCCCCCCTTCTTATCACCCACCTTCTCTCTCTCTCTCTCTCTCTCTCACACACACACACACACACACACACACACACACACACACACACAACTACATTCACTCATTGTTCCCGTACTTCCAGTTCTCAGCACAGCTCTCAAACTTTATAGCTTCTTCTTCCACCTTCCTCTCACCTTCCCTTCATATTTTGACTTTATATACACTTTAAAAAAATTGGAGATTACATTCGCAGTCAGCTGTTGCTAGCAATTTGCAAGTTTGCCGAGTGAAGCAAATGTTCCCTCATAAAAGTTTTGATATCATGATGAATTTCTGATCTTTTATAACCATTAAATCATAGAATCACCCAAATGTTGTGCCATAGCTGTAGGGTTGTTGCTTAGTGATTGGTTTCCATGGCAATGGCATGAACACAGATTTAGGTCTTTGTAATTCCTTCAGCCTTTGTTGCTTAATATATCAATGCTACAGTCAGTAATTATATACAGTATATGCAAAGTGACCGATATAGAAGTTATCGCTGATAAAATGGCCAGTAAATGTAAATTCATGCTCTTTCTCACTTTTGTCACATTCTCACTGTGTAATCTTATTTCTCTTCCTCTCATCCCTCCGTTAGTCTCCTCTTGGCCAGTGTCCAGTTCTCTGAGCCCTCCCCTCCTACAAGTGTGTGCTGGTGCTGCTAAGATGAGACGATGAGATGCTGCCGAGTCGAGACGGTGTCGGCTTCTGCTAAAGATGCCAGCTGCTTCCGTTCGTTCCTGACGGAGGAGCGCGGATCTTCGCCGTGACCTCATGTCTGACATCCAGCTACGAACATCTGCGCATAATTCAGCTCCAGCAGCACCCATGCAGTCCGGAGCGCCGAAAATCTCCCATCCGGCAGTCTGATCATTGTTCAGAGCATCTGCTACAGGCAATATGGTCCTGATTAAAAATTCTGCCATGATGGAACACCGTTAGAACAGTGGGGCTGAATAGTGAAAGTTTTTTTTCCTTTTTTTTAACTACCTCACATCAGGCACATTGTGTGCATTCATCATTTAAATTCTCATTATCGGGAAATTAGAGCTGATTTCCTTATCGGTCGCAAATTAAATTGATTTTCAGAACGGATGTGACAGCGAGCAAATGAGCACCACAACGCAATCAAATCACAGCACCGTCACGGTCCCAACTGTCAGCGTGTCCAAAGCCAACACTTCCTGATCCAATCAGAAATCAGATGATGTTCGAAACAAACTCTCATTTGGAATGGATGCAGCAGATTCAATACTCCAGATTCAATTGGCTGACAGCAGGAGATTATTGAGTGCTGTTTTACTGGGTAGTTTGAGTTAAATGATTGGAGCTTCAATGCGAGGGGGTTAGGAATATCCTGGGAAGTTATTGTCACAGGACAAATTAATAACGGATTTATTTTTGTCGAGTGGCTCTCGTTTTGAAACAGGATTAACACGGCACCCTGTCGAAACACTGCCTCACAGCTCCGAATGCTTACCCCACAGCCTCAATTTCGTGGACTTTTAATGAATTTCACACAATAGTCACACTGAGTGCTACAATAAGTCTGGCAAATCTGAAACAAGTCTTAAAACCATTTTAAGAAAAGAGGTGGAACTCAGGAAGAAGAAGAAAATGGAGGAGAAGGTGGAATAGATGATTATGATTGAACATAAGCAGCTAAGTTTGGGAAAGCCATGATATAAACTGAGCATACAACAATTATCCACTACCTGGTCTCCTAGAAGAGAATAGGTTCCCTTTTGAGCCTGGTTCTCATGCAAGGTTCTTTCAGAAGCAGTTTTTTTTTTTTTTTCCATAAACTGTTTTGGGACAAAGGTGGCATGGTGGTTAACACTGTCGCCTCACAGCAAAAAGGTTCTAGGTTCAAGCCCAGTGGCCGATGGGGGCCGACTGTGTGGAGTTTGTGTGCTCTCCCTGTGTCTGCATGGGTTTCCTCCAAGTGCTCTGGTTTCCCCCACAGTCCAAAGACTTGCAGGTTAGGTTAATTGGCAGTTCTAAATTTACCGTAGGTGTGGTTGTTTGTCTCTATATGTCAACCCTGCGATAATTTGGTGACTTATCCAAGGTGTACCCCACCTCTTGCCCACAGTCAGCTGGGATAGGCTTCAGCTTGCCTACACAAGATAAGTGGTTATGGACAATGGATGGATGCTTTGGGACAATACTGTTAAACTAAAGCTTATGTGAGTCTTGATAGGGTGTCCCTGCAGCAGGTAAGATTAAAGTTTTTGCTCAAGGGCCCAACAATCATAGCTTGCTGGGGCTTGAACCCCCAACCTTCTAATCAGTAACCCCAAGCCTTAACCACTGAGCCACCACTACCCAAACATGCCCCTGTCTAATGGTGGTCACCATCAAAATTGGTCTCTTAATTTTTTTTCCAAAGCTGTATATAACTCAAAGGAAATTCATGTTATTAGTTTGGGAACAACATGCCATCACATGGGAACTACATGACCTCTGAATGTATATAATTTGCAGTACACTATACTGAAAAGTAAATTGGTTTGGAAGCAGAAGTGTACAGTGTAAATCTACAGCACAGCTTGGCTGCTCGACCAAGCTGTGGCAAATGCAATTGTACCTCGGATGGTAGGACATTTCTTTAAGGGCATTTTATTTTGCACTCTCACTAGATGCCAGCTAAGCAAAACTAACTTTGCGGTACCTTCCCTTGGTTACGTGCCTTCCCTCATGCCTCAACAGCAGCAACTTCATTCTCAAATAAAAAAAAAAGAATGCAAAACTCATTACCCAGCATCTCTGCATGTATGGGGAACTTCAGTTGGTAATTAGAATCGCATACAGCTCTGGTGTGTGACCTCAGTATCTCGTTCGTCTTTCAGACTCTTAATGCTGTAAACACTGCACAATTTCATGATTGTTGAGTGGCAGATACATAATTTGGCAACATTGCAGAGATTTCACTTACGAGCTCCCATTGTGGTGGATGTAAACAAGATTAAGTCACTCAAAATGAGCGTCAGCCCATGCAGTAATTCTCCACCAAAACCAAGTTCTTTGAATATCCTGTGGGGGGCACGATGGAACAAGGAACCCTGTGGGAAGAGAGACGGGGTAGGAGTGAGAGAGATCTCGATGCGGCTGTGTATAGCAGTCCTCATTTGGCTTTGTTCTGGTAATATGTCCCTCACAGAGATGGCTGTAAATAAAGCCTATTAGGCTGGGGGTGAAAGAGCAGAGCTCATCCCATTAAATCATTTAGCTGGACTGACAAAAAGGATGATATGGCTATGAGAGGATGAGGGGATTGTACCTTTTAGTGCGGTTTGGTGTGGGTGTGTGAGGGGGCTAACTAGTGTCACTTTGAGGCTGATTATCTGAAATGAACAAAAACCTATACAAATGGCAAATTTGGTCCCAACCCTGCATTTGACAATTTTCCAATCCACATATTTCCAATCTAATCACACCCAAAAGCATCTCGGTTCAGCCGTCATCCATTGAAGCATAAAGACATCATGTGCCCATACATCAGCAAATCTGACTGTCTCATGTACCATACAGAGCTCGACTCTAGGCCTTCCAAATGATTGTCCTTTCTTCACAGGTAATTTGCTTCCCATTTCCATATTAAGATGAGTGCACTGAGTCTGCACGTGCAGGATGAAATATAACAGGCTGTTTCGCCCTGCAGGGGGGCTTCTCACTGCACTAGATTCTCCTCCCCAGTCGCTTGCAATTATCTGACATTTCAAATCTCTCCAGCTCAATTAGCCCGTCTCTGAGATTATGGCATCCAGCACCTGTGTTTCAGAAGCTTCTCAGAGGAGGAGGGATTTTCCTTGTCTTACCCATGTAAACGGTCCCCTTTGGCTGGTTTATTTGTCAATCACTGGTTTATATTTGCATCCGTATTTATTCATTTATCAAATGCTTTTCTGCAATCAAAGCACTACGATGTTAAAGGAGCCACAGGTGACACCAATTTAACACAAAAAGTGCAGGCATCGTTCTTTGTCAAGATTGTGCTAGCCAAGACTAAGACCAATATTAACTGAGACCAAGAGAAGGAGGAGATGAATATCAATCAAGACCAAGATGAAAACAAGAGTAACATAAACCGAGACCAATACCAAATACCAACATAGATCAAAACAAGACCATGACCAGTATCAATATGGAAAACCCCAAGACCATCCAAAGACCAAGGCAAGACCAAAACCAATGTAAATCAAGAGCAAGACAAGGTCAAGACTAATACCAGGCAAGATCACCACACAATGAGAGCAAGACAAGACCAAGACCAAGGTATACTGAGACTAACACAATACGAAGATGAATACCAACTGGGAACATGACAAGACCAAGACCAATACCAGGCAAGACCAAGATCAATACCAAGTGAGACCAACACACAATCAAGACCAATATGAAACAAGCTCAAGACCAATACCAACTGAGACCAAGACAAGACCACAACAAATACCAACCCAAACCAAGACAGACCAAGGCCAATACCAACCAAGAATAAGAAAAGACCAAATCGAAAACATATGAAACCAAGATCACAAAACAGGTACCCTGTTATTTTATTGGTTCTATTAGAAAATTTGCCACTTCTGAAACAATCCAAACAGTTCTATAGATCGGCATATCAGACGCCCGCTGGCCGTGCTGGGAAAAGAAAGGGTTCACAAACTTTCAAGCACCACTGTATTTTCTATCGTGAATGCTATCATTAAAAAGCTTATAATCTCTGCTTTCCAAAGAAACTTATTTCGTTAAGCTCTGTTCAGTACTTTGGGAGTAACTGCAGGTTGAAGTTGGTACAACAGAGTAAAAACTCTGCTCGCATGATGTCAGGAAACTGCTGGTGCTTTTTGAGTCACGGGAAAGCGGTCAGGCACTTTCTTCTGATCGATTTCCGACTGGATTACTTGTGAATATCAGTCAGATAACTTTTATAGGGATGTTCTCTCGCTCTCACTGTTTCTGATAAAGTCTCATTCTCATCTCATTATCTCTAGCCGCTTTATCCTGTTCTACAGGGTCGCAGGCAAGCTGGAGCCTATCCCAGCTGACTACGGGCGAAAGGCGGGGTACACCCTGGACAAGTCGCCAGGTCATCACAGGGCTGACACATAGACAACCATTCACACCTACGGTCAATTTAGAGTCACCAGTTAACCTAACCTGCATGTCTTTGGACTGTGGGGGAAACCGGAGCACCCGGAGGAAACCCACACAGACATGGGGAGAACATGCAAACTCCACACAGAAAGGTCCTCGCCGGCCACGGGGCTCGAACCCGGACCTTCTTGCTGTGAGGCGACAGCGCTAACCACTACATCACCGTGACGCCGTTTCTGATAAAGTATTCAGCAAAATTTTCCATGAGCTAGTTTTGATATTATGCTTCATGCGAGACTTTGAAGTGAGTTTTCATAGCTTTACCAACTTAATTTTTCAAATCAAACTGAGTCTTGTAAATGAATAACTATTTTAGAACTGGAGTTGCTTTGATGGAAAATATTGAGATCTTAGTGGTCGGAATGATATTTAAAAAAAACGGAAGTTAGAAACGCAAGTGTCAATTTCAATTCAGTTAATGTGAACTGTTTATTGGATGTGGATCAGACAGTTTTTTCGAGGTTCACCTTGAAAGCTGTGAATATTAATCAAAATAATTATCTATATTCTTTCATATAAACACTAGTAGGCCCTACTTTTGAGAAATACAAAGGCCTACAGAGCACAAAGAGGGTATTAGAAATAATCTTTTGTTATGTTTTTATTTTGATAGAGAATGGTAGATGTGAATGACATTCAGTGCTTATTTATGCATATTTTATAATTAGCATTGATTTCTCCTTCTTTGTGATGTACAGTATAAATGAGAGTTAAGATCAGTTTTATGTCGCACAAATAAAGCCATCTCATCTCATTATCTGTAGCCGCTTTATCCTGTTCTACAGGGTCGCAGGCAAGCTGGAGCCTATCCCAGCTGACTACGGGCGAAAGGCGGGGTACACCCTGGACAAGTCACCAGGTCATCACAGGGCTGACACATAGACACAGACAACCATTCACACTCACATTCACACCTACGGTCAATTTAGAGTCACCAGTTAACCTAACCTGCATGTCTTTGGACTGTGGGGGAAACCGGAGCACCCGGAGGAAACCCACGCGGACACGGGGAGAACATGCAAACTCTGCACAGAAAGGCCCTCGCTGGCCACGGGGCTCAAACCCAGACCTTCTTGCTGTGAGGTGACTGCGCTAACCACTACACTACTGTGCCGCCCCCAAATAAAGCCATTTGGTGAAAATTTGAAGAAGAGAGTGTACCAATTTAATGGTTTACCTAATTGACATAATTAATACTAATTAAATACTAATTTGCATAATATGTTTTTACTAATTTTTAAAAACTTTGTATTCAGTATACAACTATCTACGTGCCTGCCAATTTCCATGTAAATATGTTGAAAAATAAAAAAAAGTTATTCAGAAAAAAACATTTGATCTCATTGGTTAATGAGGCCCATTTTGGACCATGTGATCCTCATCCAGAATATTACTGCAGTTTTCGAAAAATTAAGCCGTTTTTTCAAACTTTGATTCGTAATATCTGAAGAAAGGATAAACATATTTTAATCTGCATTCAATTATGAATTCAATAAGACCAGTTTCAAGCAATTTGGATTGAATTTGAATTTTGACCTGATATGCCTACTGTAGACCCCAAGCACAGATAACAGTTTGAGATAAGGCCTTAAGACTTTGAGAGACCAAAATCAAGGAATAGTTTTTTGAGCCTGGTGTCGAGAACTACAAAAGGAAAGATAGTTGTAAGAAGAACACTGAGAGGATAGCAACTAAACACATGCCCTGTGTTATATAAATGACGAAAAGTCAAATTTAATATACTGTACGTGAGCATCAGCAATAAGAGACATCAAGCACAGGTAACGGCATGGGCGCCGCCGGGGGGGGGGGGGGGGGGGGGGTGTTAGAACAATTCTAGGGGCCCAGCACTGCCATAGGGCCCTTTAAGGGGCTGATAATATGCTTTTAATGATTTTAATAAGACTTTTGAAATAACAACAATACAATATTCCATCTGGTAAAATGAGCTAATTGAACAAGGTTGTCCATTTCTTGAGTTCTTCAACATATTGTCATTTAACCCTCCCCCTTTTGCGAAATGGTACGGTCCAGTTCTGGTAGAAGCGCGATGCGTTAAATCTGAGTGCTGATCAGTGCAACGCTACTTGCTGCTGTGTCGCGGTGCAGCAGCCAGCCAGCCAGCAGTGGAGTGCGTACAGTCTATGATCGCTAAATATGAAGAGTGGCTGTCAAAAACGTAAAGAAAGGCAGCTGAAAGCTGAGAGGGACCGGAGAGGCAGGCAACTGGTCACTCAGTTTTTCCCAAAGAAAGATAGCTATCACTCACATATGTGTTCAAAATATTAGCGAATGGTAAATGAACAGTATGAACGTGGTTGGATTAGCTTATCAAGAGAACACTTTTACAGTTTGTACAGTGACATTTTTTCTATTTTAATAACTGAACTGACTTGTGTGATAAACAAGATGAAATATTACGTTATGCTGGTGCTAATAACTAGTGCTAATAACCAGTTTCATAACTAATGGGGTGCCCTAAATATGCACAGATTCAGCCTCAGGGGGACCTCCGCCCTACCAAACCACTGAACCCCCCTTTGGAGAAGGAGGTAAGCAGCAATACAACCCATAAATGCTTTAGGATTGAAGTTTTTAATGAGCGAGCGCCATATACAGTTTGCTAGATTAAAGTGTTGCTAATAAACTTTTTCTATGATTTATTAGCAGTCACATCACACATTTCACTACCAATTGTCCTAGCACAAGAAGGCATGTGGCAAAATCTTGAATTTTCATTTGTGATTGTAAATGCACCAGAATTAGTCACTGACCAGTTTTCATCTAGTCCCTGGTAGGTTAATACATAAAATGTAATAACAAAGTCACAAACTCAAGGTCCATGGGCTATCAAAAGTCAAATAATGACAATAGTGCAATTGTGATGAGGGTGGGAAAAGTTGGGGGGCCCAAAATTCTAATCTTTCATGGGGCCCAAAATTTCTGGCAACGCCCCTGGGTAACGGCAGAGCAAAGGGAACAGACTTAGATCTTAGACAATGACAGACATTTACTCAGACTTACTCAAAGCTAGGGTGCTGAGGGAGCTTCAGTATCCTGAAGTCCTCTTGAAAAAGTTAAGTCTTCAAGAGTATGTTGAAAGTTGTGAAAGACTTGGTTGTGCATCAAAAACCATAACACCACCTTAGGCTATCTCTTTGCTGTATCAGTCTCTGGCTTTGAATTGGAACGATGCCTAACAGCCAGTGGTTTATGATTCATCTTTCTTTTTTTTTTTTCAACCACACAGGGGCCCTTCTTAAACAGAATATGAACAGTATAAGTTATTGCATACTCCAGTGGAGTAAGGTCTAAAATTATGAGTCCATTTCAAAAATCAAATAAAACAATACGAATAAAACAGTAGCATTTCTGAAAGCTGAACCCAAGTGTAGTATGTGGTTGTTATTATTAAGAAAGTAAGAACTTGAATATAAAAATCCAGGAATATAAATAATCTTTATACAGGTTTGGGGCATAAATTGGAACAGAATCATTCAGAAACTCAGGAAACAAAGACAAATAAAGTATTAAAAAATTCATCTCCTCTCATCTCATTATCTCTAGCCGCTTTATCCTTCTACAGGGTCGCAGGCAAGCTGGAGCCTATCCCAGCTGACTACGGGCGAAAGGCGGGGTACACCCTGGACAAGTCGCCAGGTCATCACAGGGCTGACACATAGACACAGACAACCATTCACACTCACATTCACACCTACGGTCAATTTAGAGTCACCAGTTAACCTAACCTGCATGTCTTTGGACTGTGGGGGAAACCGGAGCACCCGGAGGAAACCCATGCGGACACGGGGAGAACATGCAAACTCCGCACAGAAAGGCCATCGCCGGCCACGAGGCTCGAATCCGGACCTTCTTGCTGTGAGGCGACAGCGCTAACCACTACACCACCGTGCCGGCCATTATTAAAAAATTACAAGTCAAAATCTTTTTGACTACAGCAAAAAAATTTTTGTCATACATTTTGTCAGACATCTCTGACAGTCACTGTAAGAGAACTTCAGAGATCATAAACACAACACGGGTAAATAAAGCTGCCATGAAAAAAAAATCTTGTTGGAACAAATATTGATGTTCAGAAAACATCTCTGCTAAGTGGACTTTGCAGTGCTCCGGGCAGGAATAAGATTAACTGGCAGTAAGAGAGCAATAAATGTGTTATTTTTCATGACACCATTCGAAGATGTTATGTTTGTTTGAAGCATAGACCTAAAGGCATTACATATATTGTCAGAAGAATTCAACATAAAGTGTGAACAACAATACAGAAGCAGCATTCTGACAAACTAAGAAGCAAAAAAAAAAAAGGGTTGATTTATTTCAGGCCGGTATTCAGCCGGCGCCTGGGTTGGAAACCAAACACGTCTAAACCAAAGACAAAGCCGATGCATCTCGATAATCTCCCACAGCACGCCATGGAAAATTCAACATTTCAAATTTGATACTTGATAACTGTAATACAAAATCAATTTGAAACCTTTTCACACACAACTCCCCCACCTCCAGTAACTGTACTTTTAGAGATTTTATAACTGTTTAAAAGAGTTCTTCTTGAGCATTTCTATCTTTTCAATGTGTACAAATTTATGTACAGCCTTTATCATGTAATAACGATCCCAAACAGGTTACCATGAACTTAACAGTAATGTGTAGATTTTAAAATTGATGGAAAATCCTTCAGGGATATTCATTTGGTGTTGGTTGTTTCATTGGTTGGTTGGTCGGTTTATTGTGTGGCTGTTTTTTTTCTTTGTCAGGCTTGTAGTGCTCGAGTCCAGGATTCGGACTCAAGTCCGACTCGTGCCCTAATTTTAAGGACTCGTGACTTGACTTG
Organism: Neoarius graeffei; assembly: GCF_027579695.1. Lineage (NCBI taxonomy): Eukaryota > Metazoa > Chordata > Actinopteri > Siluriformes > Ariidae > Neoarius > Neoarius graeffei. The sequence continues at coordinate 18,656,138 of NC_083570.1, forward strand.
GACTTGAGCACTGATGACTCAGACTGGTGCATTAACTGCATTCAGACTCATAAATTGGAGACGTGGACTTTTTTCTTTATTTTTTGTAACATGCCATAATAATTTAGCATAAGATATTTATATCTATATCTACATTGATTTTTATACTAATTTCATGCGAGAGAATGCACATTCACCTGTTCATATGTCATGTTCAGGAGCAAACTAACGTTAATGGCGTTAAAATGCCTGGAGAGAACGCCCCAGGATTGTCCGCTTTGCTTATACAGACTTCTCGTGCAGTGGGAAAAAATGCATTGCTATGTGTTCCATATGTAGAAGAACTATTGAGGAGTTGACAGGGACGACCTCGAACTTCAATCGTCATTTGGCAAGACCACACCCAGAGAAATAAGTGACACACTATGTTCATTGCTCTGTTGATAGCGGGGCTTGCTTGTTGACTGATGAACTAGCAAGTGTTAATCATTTCTCATGTTATTTGCCCTGTTGATAGTGGGCATGGCTTGTGTCAGACTCAACTCAGATCAATAGTGGACTCGATTCGGACTCAAGTCAAAATTTTCTTTAATGACTTGGACTTGACTTGGATTTAAACACTGGGAACTCGAGACTGGACTCGGACTCGAGGTTTAGTGACTTGACTACAACACTGGTTGTTGTTTAGCTGGTTGGTTTGTTTGGTTGGTTGGTTCTTTTATTACCACCACCAGCGTTGTTGGAGGAGGTGTTTTCACTTCTGTTTATTTGTTTATTTGTTCCCAACGGAAATCAAAAAGTAATGAGCAGATTTTGATGAAATTTGGTGGAAAGGTGGACCATGGGCCAAGGAACAATCGATTATATTTTTATCCAAATCTGGAAATGTATGTAGATCCAGGATCCATATATATATGCAGATCCAGGATTATTCTGTCTGTTTCCAGTGGAACACAAAAAGTAGTGAACAGATTTTCATGAAATTTGGAGGAAAGTGAGTGATGATCCAAGGAACAAGTGATTAGATTTTAATGCAAATCCAGATATGTATGTATGTATGTATGTATGTATGTAAATATGGTAAACATTTGGATATTCTAATACGTTGCTTGGTGGAGGTATGTGCTCTACTGAGTGCCCTTCAATTTTGTTGTTTGATGTTCTTTGGTTGGTTGGTTTGCTAGTTGATTTATTTGTTGGTTCATTGGTTGGTTTTTTTGGTTCTTTCATTTGCTGGTTGGTTTATTCTTTTCTTGGTAATTTCCTTTTTGGGTTGGTTGGTTTGTTGGTTGGCTCATTTGTTTATTCATTCAAAATCTGCATTAAAGTCCATATTTTAATTTTACCTAGCCACATGAACATTAATTCACATCTGAATCAGCTGCACAGGCTAAATTCCAAATTCCGGTCAGCTTTATTTATCGTTGATATGTACAATGAGGGCGGCACGGTGGTGTAGTGGTTAGCGCTGTCGCCTCACAGCAAGAAGGTCCGAGTTCGATCCCTGTGGCCGGCGAGGGCCTTTCTGTGCGGAGTTTGCATGTTCTCCCTGTGTCCGCGTGGGTTTCCTCCGGGTGCTCCGGTTTCCCCCACAGTCCAAAGACATGCAGGTTAGGTTAACTGGTGACTCTAAATTGACCGTAGGTGTGAATGTGAGTGTGAATGGTTGTCTGTGTCTGTGTGTCAGCCCTGTGATGACCTGGCGACTTGTCCAGGGTGTACCCCGCCTTTCGCCCGTAGTCAGCTGGGATAGGCTCCAGCTTGCCTGCGACCCTGTAGAACAGGATAAAGCGGCTAGAGATAATGAGATGAGATGAGATGTACAATGAGTCAAAGAACCATAACAAATACATTTAAACTAATAAAAGATCTAATAAAAAATATATAAAAAACAAGCATTAAACTACTTCTTCTTCTTCCTTGCATTAGTCCCACATGGGTATAAGGTCCGCAGCTCGGCTCAGCTGTCTCCACTTACTCCTACCAAAGAAATCCTCTGGTTTTGCTTTTGTGGAATTTAGGTCCTCCTTTATTGAGTCAGCCCATCTCTTTTTGGGTCTTCCACGTGGCTGCTTGCCTGGAATGTCCAGTGCTGTTGCAGATTTAGCCACTGCTCCATCTGTGCTTCGCATGATATGGCCATACCATCAGAGGTGCCATTCTCTCATTTTTGCAGTGATTGGAACCACCTGCATTTTCCTCCAGGCTTCCTTATTTTCCACATGGTCTAATAGAGAAAGCCCTTGAGACTAGCGTAGCATCCATGCCATGTAGACACTGCTCATGTTTTACAATGACTGGCCAACTTTCGCAGCCAGATAGTGCTACTGGGCATACCAAGCATTAAACTACTCATCTCGTCTCATTATCTCTAGCCGCTTTATCCTGTTCTACAGGGTCGCAGGCAAGCTGGAGCCTATCCCAGCTGACTACGGGCGAAAGGCGGGGTACACCCTGGACAAGTCGCCAGGTCATCACAGGGTTGACACAGAGACACAGACAACCATTCACACCTATGGTCAATTTAGAGTCACCAGTTAACCTAACCTGCATGTCTTTGGACTGTGGGGGAAACCAGAGCACCCGGAGGAAACCCATGTGGACACGGGGAGAACATGCAAACTCCGCACAGAAAGGCCCTCGCCGGCCACAGGGCTCGAACCCAGACCATCTTGCTGTGAGGCGACAGCGCTAACCACTATACCACCGTGCCGCCCCGCATTAAACTACTATAATAGGTAAATATCAAATTATATATATACACACACACAGCGCTCTCCACAATTATTGGCACCCTGGTTAAGATGTGTTAAAAGCCTTAAAATAAATTCAATTTTTATTGCAGAAGCATAATTTCACACTGAAAATTGTAGAAAAATGTAACCCTTAAGTGAATTTAAAAAAAAAAATCCCTGACTAAGAAATAATTATTTTTTATAAAATCACCTGTTCCACAATTATTGGCACCCATAACAATTCCTAGAAAATAAATGTAATTGAAGCATTTCTGTCATTTCTACTGTAGTTTATAAAGTTGATTAGAGTATCTAGGAACCTTTAATTAGTAATTCATCACATCCTGTTTCCCTGGGGTATAAATATGATGTGACACAGAGGTCTATTTCTCTTATCCACTCTTCAACATGGGAAAGACAAGAGAACACACCGTTCAAGTAAGGCAGATGTGTGTCAACCTTCATAAGTCAGGTGATGGCTACAAGAAAATAGCCGCTCGCCTACACCTGCCCATATCTACAGTCAGAGGAATCATCAAGAAGTTTAAAACAACTGGAGCAGTGGCAAACAAGCCTGGACGAGGATGCAAGTTTATCTTGCCACCACGCACAGTGAGGAGGATGGTAAGAGAAGTAAAAAGTTCTCCAAAGCTCACTGTTAGAGAATTGCATCAAAGAGTAGCATCTTGGGGTCACAAAGTCTCCATAACAACCATCAGGCGCCATCTACATGCCAACAAGCTGTTTGGGAGGCATGCACGGAAAAAGCCTTTTCTCACTTACAAGCATAAACGTAAACGTCTGGAGTTCGCCAAGCGGTACTGGGACTTCAACCGGGACCGTGTGCTTTGGTCAGATGAGACCAAGATAGAGCTTTTTGGCAACAAACACTCTAATACATCACAAAAGATGAGTATGTGGAAAAGCACCTCATGCCCACTGTGAAGTATGGGGGAGGATCGGTGATACTGTGGGTCTGTTTCTTTTCCAAAGGCCCCAGGAACCTTGTTAGGGTGCATGGCATCATGAACTCTTTGAAATACCAGGACATTTTAAATCAAAATCTGGTGGCCTCTGCCCGAAAGCTGAAGATGGGTCGTCACTGGGTCTTTCAGAAAGATAATGACCCTAAACATGTGGCCAAATCTACACAAGAATGGTTCACCAGACACAAAATCAAGCTCCTCCCATGGCCATCTCAGTCCCCAGACCTCAACCCAATTGAAAACCTGTGGGGTGAGCTGAAGAGGAGAGTGCATAGGAGAGGACCCAGGACTCTGGATGATTTAGAGAGATTGTGCAAAGAGGAATGGTCGAATATCCCTCTCTCTGTATTCTCCCATCTTGTGAAAATGTTATAGGAGAAGATTAAGCGCTGTCTTGTTGGCAAAAGGGAGATGTACAAAGTATTAACATCAGGGGTGCCGATAATTGTGGCACACATGATTTAATGTAAAAGAATTATTTCTTAATGTGGGATTTTTTTCTCACTGAATAAATGCACTTGAATTAAAGGCTGGATTTTTCTCTTTTTTTGCATTGTTGTCCTATATTATTTAAAAAAATGAATTTATGAGACGCCTAAGAACATATCTTAACTAGGGGTGCCAATAATTGTGGCGGGTGTTTTATTATATATATATATATCAAGAAGGTCTCATAGAAGACATTATATTACATTTAAAAAATTAAATTATTGTTGTCAAAAATATAACAATGAAATTTAACTCTATTGATCACAAATATTACATTTGAACACTTTGCCACTCTTAAGATTTATAGTGCTTTTAAACTTGATTAGAGAATCAAGATGTCTCAGTTCTGTAGGGAGATCGTTACACACACACACACACACACACACACACACACACACACACACACACACACACAAATCACCAGATAGGTAAATGATCTGTGAGTCCATTTGCTGTTCACTGTTGGTTGTACTAGTCTGAGGTTACTCCGTCTTAAATTATAATGGCTTTGCTGTATTTGAAGGAGTTCCTTTATGTAGTTCAGATCACAGGTCAAGACTAAGGGCCTCTGCATGCTCTTGCGACAAGGCTTTCGCAGATAGCTTTTCGCAGACAGTTGTAATTTATCGTTGAGCGGGGAGTAATAGGCGTGCGCGATGTTATTCACCGCCACAACGCAAGGGGGCGCGAAGTCGCGAAATCACTAGGAGTAGTTGGTGGGTGTGGTTAGTGGAGTGTTTATCCTCCGGTTACTTATAATGACTAGAACTGGAGTCGTATAGATGTATGTACTTCCTCGATCAACCGCTCTTCGTGCTGCTCCATCTTCGCTCGTGTTTTTAAAAATGGCGGTCGTGAAAACAAACCAAACCGGGAAAGTAGGGAAGCGGAAGTGCGTGTACAGCGGATGTAGAGTGGACCAATCAGAGCCCTCTTGTCTGCGACGCTGTCTGCGAGGCTTCTGCGGTGGTCACAATTTTTGGGAGGTGCGCGCAGAGCGTCTGCGAAGGGGGGGGCTACGCAGACGCCATCTGCGATGCCTTCTGCGAGGACTGCATTGTCAGCATAAATTGGCCTTAAGGCTTGATAAACCAAGGACAAGGAATGGCATGACCGCTAGTGTTCAAGTGTCTATAGATTGGCCATGTCTAAAGCATCTTGACATGAACAGTTTGAAGGTAAGGCAGTTTGAAGATAGAGCTAAGACCAAAACAATTGGCTTTCTCAAGTTTATCATGGAAACCATTTGTAATACCCAGTAATAATGAACTACAGTATTCAAAATGTGGTAAGCTGAAAGTCTTATAAAGCTTCACAGCAGTGTTGATGGAGATCACATTTTTTTATTCATTTGATGGCTGAAAGTTTAGCGTACACATTGTTCAGTGTGTTCTTAATATGAAGACTTATAAACACAGTACTGTCAACAGTATCGCCATGTAGTTCCAAACTGTCTTTCTGCAATGTAAAAAATAATGGACTGACTTTACTTAAAAAATTAGTGCAACATTTTTGTATCCATAATTTTATGTAGAAAATGCATAAATTTTGGGATAATTTTTACACACAAAATTAAGCTAACTTTACTAAAAAAAAAAAATCACTTCATGTCTATACTCGTCTCATCTCATTATCTCTAGCCGCTTTATCCTGTTCTACAGGGTCGCAGGCAAGCTGGAGCCTATCCCAGCTGACTACAGGCGAAAGGCGGGGTACACCCTGGACAAGTCGCCAGGTCATCACAGGGCTGACACATAGACACAGACAACCATTCACACTCACACCTACGGTCAATTTAGAGTCACCAGTTAACCTAACCTGCATGTCTTTGGACTGTGGGGGAAACCGGAGCACCCGGAGGAAACCCACGTGGATACGGGGAGAACATGCAAACTCTGCACAGAAAGGCCCTCGCCGGCCACGGGGCTCAAACTCGGACCTTCTTGCTGTGAGGCGACAGCGCTAACCACTACACCACCGTGCTGCCCCATGTCTATACTATACAACCTATATTTTTAAATATAGGTTTCTCCAGCCAGTAAAATTAAGCTGCTTCATTTCGACTTAATAAATTTCAAATCACTGTATCCAGAAAACTGGATCAGCCTTTCTCAACCGGGGTGCCGTCTGGCTTTGTTAGGGGTGCAGTCAAAAAATTATATATTCTAACATTGAAATAAATAAAATGAATTAAAATTCCAAAAAATGATAGTTACACTAATGCAGATCATCGCCGCCTCATGCAACATCAAAATTTGTCTCACAGGCCCCTTTCCCATGTCACAACGTCACTGCCGGGGTCAGCGTATGGTCAGCGTGACTCAGTATATTTTATATGGGGGTGCCTTGAGAATTTGCAGACTTCTGAAGGGTGCCGTGACTGAAAAAAGGTTGAGAAACGCTGAACTAGATCAATGGTACTGTTAACTAGCAAAAGCACACAGGTGCAAACTTACATCAATGACCGACTTCACAATATAAACAAATAAAACCCGAGAAGTTCTAGCACAATCGTATTTAAGAACAAAAACCCGAGAAGTTCTAGCACAATCGTATTTAAGAACATCTCTGGTAAAAGACTGAATTAATTATTCGAAAACTGACCCAACTTAGATTTGCTAATTTATCAGCACTAGCTCCACTTTGCTAGCCTAGGCTGCTTCATATTCCCCGCCCAGCCAGCCTTGCAGTCACAACACCTTTTGATGTAGATTAAAAAAAAAAAAACACCCTGTAAAATATTACGTCAATTGTTTGAAACAAGCCAACAAAAAAACCCTCATAACTGTAAACACATAAAAATTAACAGTCTGATGTGCTCTTACCTATGCAATTCTTCCTTTTGGTGTCATTGCAAACAGTCCAAATGCTTTGAAGTTGACGGAGTATGGTCTGATGGTGTGGTGTCAGAAGATCTCAAAATATTTAGTTGAGTGTTCCCAAATCTCCTGAACGTAGGTATTGCTAAAAATTATAGACAATGTTTATGCAAAATAATGAGCTGTACTTATTCTTTTAATCGAGCCAAGTTCAGATAACAGCATTTTTGGTCAAATTTTCTCTTTATTCTGAGCAAGTTTTACTGGGCTGAAGAATCGTCTTTTAGAGTGTGTTCTTGAGTGCTTTGTTCTTGAGAGTGAACGTAGGGATGGTATCACCATTACCAACAAATGGTGTTTCGGAATCCAACTCGAATAATATATCTGGTGTGTATCATCTCATCTCATCTCATCTCATCTCATCTCATCTCATCTCATCTCATCTCATCTCATTATCTCTAGCCGCTTTATCCTGTTCTACAGGGTCGCAGGCAAGCTGGAGCCTATCCCAGCTGACTATGGGCGAAAGGCGGGGTACACCCTGGACAAGTCGCCAGGTCATCACAGGGCTGACACATAGACACAGACAACCATTCACACTCACATTCACACCTACGGTCAATTTAGAGTCACCAGTTAACCTAACCTGCATGTCTTTGGACTGTGGGGGAAACCGGAGCACCCGGAGGAAACCCACGCGGACACGGGGAGAACATGCAAACTCCGCACAGAAAGGCCCTCGCCAGGGGTTAAATTGGGATTGGTTATGTGGGGGGCTCTGCCTCGTACCCGCCCCTGCCCCCGCCGCCCTGCCCCAATATACTTTTTGGAAAATAACCCTCTAATTTGATAACCATATCATATTGCACAGAGATATACACCTTATCTGTGTGTTGTAGGCCTATGTGTGTCTTGTAGTGCCCCCCTACACATTATGGCAGTTTGAATGTAGATTGGTTGGCCAATGTAACAGATTGTACAGGTTGTTGTACATTGGTTTGAAGGAAATGATTAGTGGGGGGTCTGGGGGTCCTCCCCCAGAAGTTTTTTATCATCATACATGTTATTTGCTGAATTCTGGTGCATTTTAATAAGTTGTTAGCTGACTTTTTACAGAGGTAGGTTGAGCAATATCATGTTAAATCTTGTCACATGCCTACAGGTGAAAAATGTGAAGGAGGAATGTTCAGTGAGAAAATTTGAAGGCTTGCACAATCTTAAACCAAAACAGTTGATTTATTTTGGAGGATAAATGTTAAATATGCCAAAACACTGTCAGTCAAATTGTCAATCAAATATATTCATGCAGTGATTGCAACCAAATACAAACAACACTATAACATTGGAAGCATTTATTATTATTGTTATTATTATGTATTCAATTATTTATTTGGCATGTGGTGCTTTTTGTATTGTCTAGAACATACATAAGATGAGCATATTATAGCAGCAAAATAGAAGCACAATCATTTGAATGCAGCAAAACTTTTGCTGCATTCAAATGATTGTGCTTCTATTTTGCTGCTATAATATGCTCATCTTATGTATGTTCTAGACAATACAAAAAGCACCACATGCCAAATAAATAATTGAATACATAATAATAACAATAATAATTACACTAATAATACACTAATAATATTAACAATAAATAATAATAAATTAACATTAAATTAAATATTAACAATAAATAATAAAACACTAATAATATTAACAATACAGTGAACATAATCATTATCATATTTTTTATTATTAAAAACAAAATATCAAATAATACTGAAGAGGGGAAAAAATAATACTGATCTAAATATGTTGTGTTTTTATTTTTAGACAGTATGTGTTTTGCTAAACACATACTGTCTAAAAATAAAAACACAACATATTTAGATCAGTATTATTTTTTCCCCTGGAAATTGAACTCGCCAAATGCACAGACAGTTCGTTCAAGCACCTCTGATGGATTAGGATCGTATGCAGGTAAAAGGGGAGACGGTGTACGGAGAAAATTATAAACAAGTCACAACGCTGAAACACAAGCCCAAAAACCCGCAAACCACGACTTCTGATTTTTTTTTAAAGCAAGCTCACAAAAAAAGAAACCCCAAAGTCGCTTATAAAAAGCGGAATTGGCAACCCACGCAGTGTTCCAGAAACCAGAATCTCTGATTGCAAGTTCTGTTCTAAATAGCTTTGACAGGTCGTCTTGTTATCAGGAAAACTATGATCTATCTCATAAAAGTCATGGGTTTATTGATTAATAAAACGACATTTAATTATTCAGAACTGAAAATCATTTGTTGCTTTTGATGTGTGCATGATCATATGCCATCTGCTCCGAGCTTATGTGCCAGGGCTCAGCCCCGGACAGCCCCGGCCCAATTTAACCCCTGGCCCTTGCCAGCCCCAGGGCTCGAACCCAGGACCTTCTTGCTGTGAGGCGACAGCGTTAACCACTACACCACCGTGCCGCCTTGTATCATTGTATGTTTTAAAAAAAATGACCTTATACATTATACCAGCTCGTAATTAACTAGCTAACACACAACACGCCCAGTATATTAGCAATCACAAAACATGGCTAGGATTTGTGGTCACCTTTACCATTACCTTTCCAAGCTCATGTGCTGAAATTAGGGTGTATGTCAACATAAACGGATAGCATGCATGAGAAACCACAAGTATATATGGTTGCCTCTGCTCAAATTTCTTTTTTGCCTGCAAGCAAACCCGCTAATCACTCTGCTAATGTTTGCACGGATGAAACAGGAAATCGATAGTTGCTTTCAGACTGAGGCTCAGATTTATTTTGAAGCACAAATCAGTAGGCAATCCAGCATATGTGCTACTTAGACATGCTGAAGCTCACATACTGGATTAAATTCACTTCATTTTAGCAGCACAGTGTGCAATTTAAAAAGAGAGGTAAAGAAATGAAACGAGTTATTACCTCATTGCAGCGTTGATATGCATTAGCTTTGCAATTATACATTCAATGTTGCATTATGGGTTGATGTGCTTGTGACAATATTGATTGTTGCATGGATTTTATATATATATATCTCCTGTCCTGGATTAGCAAGCAGTGGGGAGAAAAAAAAAAAAAGAGTCATAAATGGTCTTGTTTGTTGTCTGCTTTGAGGTGGCTGTAATGCCGTAGCCCTCTAGGGGGGATGCAGAGCGAATCGAAGGAACATACAGTATCAAATGGCATTACTGGCAAATAAAAGGTCCATGGAACTATGGCACCCACAGTGGGTTACCATTAAAGCTCTTGAGATGAATCATTCTATCGATTCTAGAGCACACACACACATGGCTACAAGCAGACATCCATCAAGGGTCGATTCTGGGATCCTTCCCCACATTTCTAACAGCTTACATAGAAAAATATTTTGATTGATCTGGAAATGTTTTTCTTCTCTCAGTTACTGAAGTTGATTCTCCAGACTCAGCTCTAGTAGGTTCTTGCAGTATGAAGGTCTCATCCTGACATTATTTAGAATTATAGACACCCTTGGGCAATGATTTATTCCCAACTAATTGCAATCCGAACAAGCAATATTGATTACAAGCGACGTTACATCACCCCTGGCTGAAAAAGAAATAATTTCGCAAAGACAAATGCGTCTCAAAACTTATCATAAACCTTGGACACTTATGATCGGTATGGTGTAATAATTCAGAATCCAGTAAATATTGCATTTCTGTCAAAAAAAACCCCCGATCTGCACCACTTTCTAAAGGCAGCTTTGGAGAAGTGGTAGCAAGAGCGTAGTGCGGTGTTCCCAGCGAGGCCTCATTTTCAGCTGAATTTACAAGCCCTGAAGTGTCTGGCTTCTCTCTCCCCTGAGAACCACACAGCAATATTAAACAGAAATACTGTGAGCTTCATACACAGCCAGGAGCAACATTTTCACACCAGCAGCAGGGAAGGCTGTATATTAAAGCAGTCTGAACACATACCAGCTACATTAAATTATTGCGCCTCGACTTCTCAATGAGACTCTTCCACATTCCACATGAATTGATATGAAAATTGAGGCCCGAGCCTCAATAACTTTTTCAAATAAGTGATAATAATAAACTGTAAGAATTTCCAAATGTAATGCAGTCCATATTTTTGACAAATAAAAAAAACAATGTTGGGAATGTTACGGTATGAACCACTTCTCTGTCTGGGAATTTCCTGTGGTGTAAAATTAAAGTTGCAGGTTTACTTCAGACTGTTTCAAAGCACAAACGCTGGAGACTCCTTCCAAAAAAAGCCAAATAAACATCATACAGAAAACACTGCCATATCAATGATGACACATGTTACACTGAAAGTTATTACAATAAAAACTACTTGATGATTAATATAAATCTGTGATTTGCATTGGCGAGGTGGAGCTACTATCAAAGCTACTGTAGTAGAAAATTAATCAAGACCTTCTGACCAATCAGAATTGAGAATCGAAAAGAAACAAAACAACAACGACAAACAGGGCTACATAAGTTATTCTTACCCAAAGTGACATACAACAAGACGCTGACATACCCACAGCAGTTGGCAGCCCAGGGAGCAGTTTGGGGTTAGGTACCTTGCTCAAGCCATTCCTGCTGGTCTCAGGAATTAAACCAGCAACCTTTTGGTCCCAAAGCTACTTCCCTAACCTTTAGGCCATGGCTTCCCCCAAGCCAGCTTTTGGGAAAATGAATAAATTACAAGAAGCGGCTGTCAGGAGTTCTTTCATGTTGTTATTGGTAAGTCCATCCATTACCTGTAACTGCTTATGGTGGTGCTTAAAAGTTTGTGAACCCTTTAGAATTTTCTATATTTCTGCATAAATATGACCTAAAACATCATCAGATTTTCACACAAGTCCTAAAGTAGATAAAGAGAATCCAGTTAAACAAATGAGATAAAAATATTATACTTGGTCATTTATTTATTGAGGAAAATGATCCAATATTACATATCTGTGAGTTGCAAAAGTATGTGAACCTTTGCTTTCAGTATCTGGTGTGACCCACTTAGTTGCAGCAATAACTGCAACTAAACGTTTGCGGTAACTGTTGATCAGTCCTGCACACCAGCTTGGAGGAATTTTAGCCCATTCCTCCATACAGAACAGCTTCAACTCTGGGATGTTGGTGGGTTTCCTCCTATGAACTGCTTGCTTCAGGTCCTTACACAACATTTTGATTGGATTAAGGTCAGGACTTTGACATGGCCATTCCAAAACATTAACTTTATTCTTCTTTAACCATTCTTTGGTAGAATGACTTGTGTGCTTAGGGTCATTGTCTTGCTGCATGACCCACCTTCTCTTGAGATTCAGTTCATGGACAGATGTCCTGACATTTTCCTTTAGAATTCGCTGGTATAATTCAGAATTCAGTGTTTCATCAATGATGGCAAGCCGTCCTGGCCCAGATGCAGCAAAACAGGCCCAAACCATGATACTACCACCACCATGTTTCACAGATGGGATAAGGTTCTTATGCTGGAATGCAGTGTTTTCCTTTCTCCAAACATAACGCTTCCCATTTCAACCAAAAAAGTTCTATTTTGGTCTCATCTGTCCACAAAACATTTTTCCAATAGCCTTCTGGCTTGTCCATGTGAGCTTTAGCAAACTGCAGACAAGCAGCAATGTTCTTTTTGGAGAGCAGTGGCTTTCTCCTTGCAACCCTCCCATGCACACCATTGTTGTTCGATGTTCTCCTGATGGTGGACTCATGAACATTAACATTAGCCAATGTGAGAGAGGCCTTCAGTTGCTTAGAAGTTACCCTGGGGTCCTTTGTGACCTCGCCGACTATTACATGCCTTGCTCTTGGAGTGATCTTTGTTGGTCAACCACTCTTGAGGAGGGTAACAATGGTCTTGAATTTCCTCCATTTGTACACAATCTATCTGATTGTGGATTGGTGGAGTCCAAACTCTTTAGAGATGGTTTTGTAACCTTTTCCAGTCTGATGAGCATCAACAACGCTTTTTCTGAGGTCCTCAGAAATCTCTTTTGTTCGTGCCATGATACACTTCCACAAACATGTGTTGTGAAAATCAGACTTTGATAGATCCCTGTTCTTTAAATAATACAGGGTGCCCACTCACACCTGATTATCATCCCGTTGATTGAAAACACCTGACTCTAATTTCACCTTCAAATTCACTGCTAATCCTAGAGGTTCACATACGTTTGCCACTCACAGATATGTAATATTGGATCATTTTCCTCAATAAATAAATGACCAAGTACAATTTTTTGACTCATTTGTTTAACTGGGTTCTCTTTATCTACTTTTAGGACTTGTGTGAAAATCTGATGATGTTTTAGGTCATATTTATGCAGAAATATAGAAAATTCGAAAGGAATCACAAACTTTCACACACCACTGTATCCTGTACAGGGTTGCAGGTAAGCTGGAGCCTATCCCAGCTGACTATGGGCAAGAGGCAGGGTACACCCTGGACAAGTTGCCAGTTCATCACAGGGCTGACACATAGAGACAAACAACCATTCACATTCACACTTACAGTCAATTTAGAGCCACCAATTAACCTAACCTGCATGTCTTTGGACTGTGGGGGAAACCAGAGCACCCAGAGGAAACCCACACAGACACGGGGAGAACATGCAAACTCCACACAGAAAGGCCCCCATCAGCCACTGGGCTCAAACCCAGGACCTTCTTGCTGTAAGGCGACAGTGCTAACCACTACACCGCCCTCATTGGTAAGTCATCTACCAATTACTGGACCATAGAGCCCTGCACTCCCGCGGGTGTCCCGCGGGACTCGTGGGACCCGCCGCAAAGCAGTGCGGCGTGGGACAAATTTTGAAAGGTCATTGCAGGCGCGGGCGGGACAGGAAGTGCACATATGCGTGCGGGTGGGAGGGGGAGTGCACATATGCGGCGCGGGTGGGAGCGGTGATAAGCTGCAAGAGAACCATTAGTGAATTGATTTACTTGTTGCGTTAGTCTACAACTTTAATCAGAGAGACAGGTTACACAGTGACGGTAGGCTTGACTCAATGCTATCCATGAAATCCTTCTTGTAATATGCAAATTTGGCTGTCCAATCAGAGGCGGCCAAATTTGCATATTACAGGAAGGATTTCTGGGATAGCATTGAGTCAAGCCTACTGTCACTGTGTAACATGTCTCTCTGATTAAAGTTGTAGACTAACGCAACAAGTAAATCAATTCACTTCTTTTACTAGCTCTGCTTTGCAATAAAAAAAAAAACACCACACACCATTGGTACAAAGCAAGCCCATTCACTTTTTTATGCTGATCAGTGAATTACAATGGTTTCTCATGTGATAAAAATGTGCGATTTGCGATTAAATATTTTAATTGTTTGACAGCACTAATTATTATTATTATTAGAGATACTACATGCTGAATTCAGAAACAAGGTTAACAATAACAAACGTGAGCTGTAGATATTTATGCTCAAATCCACTCAAAGTAGGGGGCGGGGCACCATCACGCTGTGTCAAGACAAGAACTTTCCTGAGAAATAACGTGAACGTCTGCATCATGCGGGATTTGCGGGCGGGAGTGGGACAAAATATGGCAGGCGTGGGCGGGAGCGGGACTGAAAATCATAATTTTTTTGTGGGCGCGGGCGGGAGCGGGACTGAAAATCATAATTATTTGCGGGCGGGCGTGGGCGGGAGTGGGACTGCACAATGCAAATGCGGGCCGGAGCGGGACTGAAAAATCCGACCCGCGCAGACCTCTACTGGACCATCTCCAGTTAAAAAAAAAATGCTCATGCCTATGACATATGGGAAGCTTTTTTGTTTGAAACATGCCAGAGATAAATTACATTATTGGTAAAGAACCTGAGCATGCAGTACACCTGATATTTGGACATTTGTTTGATTCACATGTCTCTGGATGCTTCATTTTCATAGCCAGCTGCCTGTATTACCTCACCAAAGCAAGGCTTGAATCTCAATAACACACCATCACTACAGAGTGACATCTGGCACAACTGACATGGGAATGTTGACATGCTGTGCGCATGCGGTGTTCAGGAAAAAAATATGCCATGGTTTTCTTGGAGCAGTCAAAGCAAAATTGAGCCCCAAAACCTCCAAATTTCAGCACTGTCTCAATTCAAGGAAGAATATGCTTACGTTTGGTGGTTTGACTTCCCAGCCCAGGGTGGTACGGTGGTGTAGTGGTTAGTACTGTTGCCTCACAGTATGAAGGTTCTGGGTTTGAGCCCAATGGCTGATGGGGGCCTTTCTGTGTGGAGTTTGCATGTTCTCCCTGTGTCTGCATGGGTTTCCTCCAGGGTTTGCCCCACAGTCCAAAGACATGCAGGTTAGGGTAATTAGTGGCTCTAAATTGACCGTACGTGTGAATAGTTGTTTGTCTGTATGTGTCAGCCCTGTGATGACCTGGTGACTTGTCCAGGGTGTACCCTGCCTCTTGGCCATAGTCAGCTGGGATAGGCTGTAGCTTGCCTGTGACCCTGCACAGGATAAGCAGTTATGGATAATGGATGGCTGGATATAATATATTGTGTGACAATACTCATTAACAACATTGGTGTCATCAGTAAAGCCACCCCGTGTCGTGTGTCACTGTTCATGCCTTTGTACACTATGATGTAATTATTGTACACCGTGATTTGCCCCTGCCCTTTGCATCTCATCTCCAATAAGCCAAGTATGTCAATGTTTAGTTCTACCATCATGTTCACAATCTCCTCAACCTTGCCTTTTTTCATGCCAACATTTGCCATAGCAATCCTCATGTGTCTCCTGTGTCATTGTCCAACTCATTGTCCATAGCTGTTCCAGCCAGTATTCCATGTATCCAATTAGTATCGTCATCTAGATTCTTGTCCATTGTCATTCCGGTCAGTATTCTGTGTATCCAGTCCACAATGAGGCTTTCTTTGTGTAGTTGTAGCAGGTAGGTAATCCATTGCTGGCTTGCTGGGCCTGTCGCGACTTCACCAGAGCCCCTTTAGCCACCATGGTCAACCAAGGTGTTTACCAGGCTCCACGACATGGATGCGGGGTTGGACTTTGGAGCCATGTAATATGTAGCATTAATATTTATTCAGGGTGGTACGCAGTCATACCACCCTGAATAAATGGGTTCGTGGGTAGTGGTGGTGTGTCAGCTCACAGCAAGAAGGTGTGGGGTTCAAGCCCAGCGGCTGACGGGGGTCTTTCTATGTGGAGTTTGCATGTTCTCCCCATGTCTGTGCGGGTTTCCTCCAGGTGCTCTGGTTTTCCCCAAAGTCCAAAGACATGCAGGTTAGGCTAATTGGTGGCTCTAAATTGACCATAGGTGTGAATGGTTGTTTGTCTCTTGGTGTCAGCCCTGTGATGATGTGGCAACTTGTCCAGGGTGTACCCCACCTCTCACCCATAGTCAGCTGGGATAGGCTCAAGCTTGCCTGTGCCCCTGCACAGGATAAGTGGTTATGGATGGATGGACTTGCTAACCCATCATTCAGCAAGTCCATAAACAGACCAGGCATTTTATTTCAAAGCCAAGAAGTATGTTTTGTGTTTTAGGAAGCATACACCAGACAGGCCAAGACAATTTTTCAGTCGATGTCAGACAATCTTGGCAGCTATGAAATGCTTTTACAGTGTGATTCGTTTTAAATGCTCAAAATATGGTGCTTTTATTAAAAACAAGCAAGAATGATCTGAGGAAATGAGCCAAAAATGAAGTTTACAATTTTCCAGATTTTGGGTTGGGTCAACTTCTATTATTTCTAATTCTACCTCCTATAATATTAGCCTTGCAGCTCAAAATTAATTCTGCATATGCTGGACATGAAACATGTCTTGACTAATTGCATTTAGGCAAAGCAGTTTTAGATTTCTTTTCTGGCTGAACATTCATTTTAGCATCCCAGCCATGGTTCTCTGGCAGTCCTGGGTATTTTGAGGTAGCAAAGGAAGAATAAAAGACTCCATGACATGCTGTAACAGGAAAACAATCAAGTCTGGTTCGCATCAGGCCACACAACTCTGTCATTGAATATGATGATGTCCTGGAGTCATTTATTCCTTACATAATCCTTAAAGTCATGCACAGTAAGCAAAAATTGAAAATGCTGCATGTGTCCTAGACCTTAACAGCAGCGTCAACACTTATTAGGGTTTATTAGATGGATACAATGCTCGAGTAAGACTTACGCAGTGATATACATGTAGAGCAGGTCTGAGCCTTTCCCGCAGTCAGTGCCATGCAGGGTAATGCAGATAGCAGCCCACATCCTTCCTTCAAAGCAGACACGCCATTGCTGTAATCTTCTGTTGACCTCTCACTGAACCCTGACACATTGCCGAGGCCTGCTTTTGAGCTGAGCACATGTTTAAAGTGCATATTCTTCTCCTCTCTCTTCGCTTTCATCTTCGGCTGAAGTTTCCTGATGGGCCGGAGGGAATGGGAATCAGTGTGATATCTGGAAGACTGCATTAAACTGATAAGTTTATTCCACTAACATGAAAGGGAATGGCAAAATAAGGCATATGGCTCAGAGGGCTTTGCAGCCTGCGAAAGTAGAGAGTCTAATAAACTTTGAATCTTCACACAGATAGCACGATGCTGCCTTACTGTCTGCAAGTGTGATGACAAATCTGAAGAACATCCATGTTTCCGTCAAAGTCAGACTGTGAATAATAGTAATGTATCATTGAGTACTAGCCTTGATCTGACAGAATGCTAAATTATTAAGGGGTGAACCACTAGGTTCAGAGCAAAAACAGTCATTCTGACAGCTTGATCGGTCTGTAATGGATCTTGTGCTACTTTGACTTTTTGAATTCACTGCAAATTTGATGACCTTTGGAATGTTTTACGAAGTAAGGGGCTTGGTAGGGCACTCTTCAATCAAATTTAGATTTGCTTGGCCCCCATAAGACCAGCGTTCCACCCATGGTTGGGACTTTGAATCCTGACAATGACATCCATTCAACAGAAGAGTAAAGGAGAACAAGCCAAATGTCAAGGTAAACAAGAAAGCAAAACAAAGATCAAAGCACAGAACTTACACACAATGAATGAGGCAAGATTTTGAGTAATGCGAAGGCTGTTGTGACAGCTGGAATCTCTGGGTGGGACGATGGTGTTACTCTGTCCCAAATCAATCAGAGGGATATTAACCAATCAAGTGACGTAGCATGAGGAGCAATTCAAATGGATGCAGTGGCTGGCTTTATATGTCTCAGAGGAAGCACATGCTAGATATAGCTGTCAGGATAGATGGGAGACTTTGCAAGTGGCAAATGACCAAATGGGGAGAAAGTGGAATAAAATTTGCTGAAGCAGTCTGTGGGAAAAATTAATAATCCACCTGTTATTATAAACTACTGCTGGTAGCTTCTCTGAGCCAACGTATAAAGAGTTTGTTTGACAAGTACAATTTATTGGGACATGTAGCCACTTTGCCAAGCCACTTTGTTGGAAAAAGACCCAAACTGTCACCCTCAGCTGAGAGGAACTTGGTTTGGATGGTCAGGAACAACCCAGGAACCATCAAAGCACAGGCCTGCCATGAACTGGAAGCTGCTGGAACACCAGTGTCACTGTCTACAGTCAAGGGAGTTTTCTATCACCATGGACTGAGAGGCTGCTGCCCAAGAAAGAAGCTCCAAAATCAACACCTTCAGGCTCGACTAAAGTCTGCAGCTGATTTCACGAACAAAGAAAAAGCCTTCTGGATGAAGGTTTTATGGACAGATCAGACAAAGATTGAGTTATTTGGCCACAATGACCAGAATTTCAACCTTTCAAACTGAAGCAACTTTTAAACAAAGTGGATGGAGTAATGAAGAAGGAGGATGACCTCAGAATTCTTCAGCAAAATGGTTGCAACTTGGGTGTTCCAACAGGACAGTGACCCCAAATGCATGTCAAAGCTGGCTACATCACATCAGTGGAATTTAGCAGACAATCTTATCCAGAGCAACATACAACATACCCAGAGCATCCTGGGGGTTAGGTGCCTTGCTTAAAGGCACTTCAGCCATTCCTGCTGGTCCAGGGAATTGAACCAGCAACCTTTCAATCCCAAAGCTGCTTCTCTAACCATTGCCATGGTTTTCCCATGGTTGGTTGGTGAATGGATAAAGCACGATAATATTAAGCTTTTGGAATGGCCTTCCCAAAATCCTGACCTCAGCCTTCTCAAAAATACAAATGGATTGTGCTTAAAAGTCGACCGTGACCTGGCCTCATGGTTAGCGTGTCCATCTCCTGACCGGGAGCTTGCAAGTTCTACTTGTGGTTGGGTCATACCAAAGACCATCATAAAAATGGTACCTACTGCCATCTGGCAAGGCATGCTGCAATATAGATGTGACTAGGGAGTCAAACTCTTGTGGTTACCAGAGGACCAGCCCCCCACTGTAACTGTAGCTGTATAATAGGCAAGAGGCTGAGGGCTATAGAAACGGAGGTCAGTGCTGCCCAATGTGCCTTCAGGGCCTTGTTAGTACTGGAACGGGGGACTGCCTGGGAAGACCAGGTCCTGGCACAGGAGGGACTTTGACTTTGTGCTTAAAAGTCAGGTCCGTGCCATGTAACCAACAAATTTAAATGAATTCTGCCAAGAAGAGTTGTCAAATATTCAAGGAAGCTTGTTGATGGCTACCAAAAGCATCTGGTCAAGGTGAAACTTATAAATGAATGAATTTATTTATTTTGGTCAACAACAACAACAGCAGTATATGTACAATACAAGCCAATTTAGTCACCACAAACACAACAGTTCTGTGGCTGACCGAAAAGGGTTTAGGCTGAAACTAAGCTTATAAGTGGCTAACCCACAAATCACTTGCCCTACAGGATGGTCCAAAGAGCCATACAAATAAAATACAATAACGAAAAAGAAATAACTGTCATTTAAATAAATATAAATTTATATAACACAAAAAAGATTGAAGAAAAAAAACAATAACAACAAATATTAGGTGTGCTGTATGTATTTTGACCCTGTTAAAGATTAAAGATGTATTAAAGATGTATATTGTACAATCATTTTTCTTTAGAAAATGAACAGGTCAAAGAAATCAATGGAAGCACAATATTGCCATGATGTTCATGCCCATGATGAGTGGATGCAAACTTTTCGCTCAAGTCTATACACGTTCCACAATATTAAACATAACAAAAGATTCTTGAATAAAAGATAATTGGCTATTTGCTGTGGGAAAAGATGAAAAAAACACTTGTTGTTAACCCTTTGATGCAAAACATATGCACAACATGGGTCAAAAATGACCTGCATTCATTTTCCAGGTTATTTCATGCTGACTGAGTTTTTCTTTGCTCTATCTTTTGAAATCAATTTATTTTATGATTGAATATTCCAAGTATTCTTTAAATATCTCGTCTCGTCTTCTTCCGCTTATCCAGGACCGGGTCGCGGAGGCAGCAGTCTAAGCATGGAAGCCCAAACTTCCCTTTCCCCAGACACCTCGGCCAGCTCCTCGGGAAGAACACCGAGGCGTTCCCAGGCCAGCCGAGAGACATAGTCCCTCCAGCGTGTCCTGGGTCTTCCCCGGGGCCTCCTCCCGGGGGGACATGCCTGGAACACCTCCCCAGGGAGGCGTCCAGGAGGCATCCGAAAAAGATGCCCGAGCCACCTCAGCTGGTTCCTCTCGATGTGGAGGAGCAGCGGCTCTACTCCGAGCTCCTCCCGAGTGACTGTGCTTCTCACCCTATCTCTAAGGGAGCGCCCAGCCACCCTGCGAAGGAAACTCATTTCAGCCGCTTGTATCCGCGATCTTGTTCTTTCTGTCATTACCCAAAGCTCATGACCATAGGTGAGAGTCGGAACGTAGATCGACCGGTAAATTGAGAGCTTCGCCTTTTGGCTCAGCTCCTTCTTCACCACGACGGACCGGTAAAGCGACCGCATCACTGCGGAGGCTGCACCGATCCGCCTGTCGATCTCACGCTCCATCCTTCCCTCACTCGTGAACAAGATCCCGAGATACTTAAACTCCTCCACTTGAGGCAGGACTTCTCCACCAACCTGGAGAGGGCAAGCCACCCTTTTCCGGTCGAGAACCATGGCCTCGGACTTGGAGGTGCTGATTCTCATCCCAGCCGCTTCACACTCGACTGCAAACCGCCCCAGTGCATGCTGAAGGTCCTGGTTTGAAGAAGCCAACAGGACAACATCATCCGCAAAAAGCAGAGATGAAATCCTGTGGTTCCCAAACAGGATTCCTTCCGGCCCCTGGCTGCGCCTAGAAATTCTGTCCATAAAAATTATGAACAGAACCGGTGACAAAGGGCAGCCCTGACGGAGTCCAACATGCACTGGGAACAGGTCTGACTTACTGCCGGCAATGCGAACCAGACTCCTGCTCCGTTCGTACAGGGACCGGACAGCCCTTAGCAAAGAGCCCCGAACCCCATACTCCCGAAGCACCCCCCACAGAATACCACGGGGGACACGGTCGAATGCCTTCTCCAGATCCACAAAGCACATGTGGACTGGTTGGGCAAACTCCCATGAACCCTCGAGCACCCTATGAAGGGTCTAGAGCTGGTCCAGTGTTCCGCGACCAGGACGAAAACCGCATTGTTCCTCCTGGATCCGAGGTTCGACTATCGGTCGAATTCTCCTCTCCAGTACCCTGGAGTAAACTTTCCCTGGGAGGCTGAGAAGTGTGATTCCCCTATAATTGGAGCACACTCTCCGGTCCCCTTTCTTAAAAAGAGGGACCACCACCCCAGTCTGCCACTCCAGAGGCACTGTCCCCGACCGCCACGCGATGTTGCAGAGGCGTGTCAACCAAGACAGCCCCACAACATCCAGAGACTTGAGATACTCAGGGCGGATCTCATCCACCCCCGGTGCCTTGCCACCGAGGAGCTTGCAAACCACCTCAGTGACTTCGGCTTGGGTAATGGACGAGTCCACCTCTGAGTCATCAGCCTCAGTCTCCTCAGTGGAAGACATGACGGTGGGATTGAGGAGATCCTCAAAGTATTCCTTCCACCGCCCGACAATGTCCCCAGTCGAGGTCAACAGCTCCCCACCCGCACTGTAAACAGTGTTGGCAGAGTACTGCTTCCCCCTCCTGAGGCGCCGGACGGTTTGCCAGAATTTCTTCGAGGCCGACCGATAGTCCTTCTCCATGGCCTCCCCGAACTCCTCCCAGTTCCGAGTTTTTGCCTCCGCAACTGCCCGAGCTGCAGCACGCCTGGCCTGCCGATACCCGTCGGCTGCCTCAGGAGTCCCGGAGGTCAACATGGCCCGATAGGACTCCTTCTTCAGCTTGACGGCATCCCTTACTTCCGGTGTCCACCACCGGGTTCGGGGATTGCCGCCACGACAGGCACCGGAGACCTTGCGGCCACAGCTCCGAACAGCTGCGTCCACAATGGAGGTAGAGAACATGGTCCACTCAGACTCAATGTCCCCCGCCTCCCTCGGAAGCTGGGAAAAGCTCTCCCGGAGGTGGGAGTTAAAGACCTCCCCAACAGAGTGCTCGGCCAGACGTTCCCAGCAGACCCTCACCATACGTTTGGGCCTGCCAGGTCTGTCCAGCTTCCTCCTCCGCCAGCGGATCCAACTCACCACCAGGTGGTGATCAGTTGACAACTCAGCCCCTCTCTTCACCCGAGTGTCCAAGACATAGGGTCGGAGATCAGATGACACGACTACAAAGTCGATCATCGACCTCCGACCTAAGGTGTCCTGGTGCCACGTGCACTTATGGACACCCCTATGCTCGAACATGGTGTTCGTTATGGACAAACTGTGACTAGCACAGAAGTCCAATAACAAAACACCACTCGGGTTCAGATCGGGGAGGCCGTTCCTCCCAACCACGCCCCTCCAGGTGTCACTGTCATCGCCCACGTGAGCATTGAAGTCCCCCAGTAGCACAATGGAGTCCCCAGTCTGAGCACCCCTCAGTACCTCTCCCAGGGACTCCAAGAAGGCCGGATACTCTATACTGCTATTTGGCCCGTAGGCACAAACAACAGCAAGAGCCCTCTCCCCAATCCGAAGGCGCAGAGAGGCGACCCTCTCGTTCACTGGGGTAAACTCCAACACATGGCGGCTGAGCTGGGGAGCTATAAGGAAGCCCACACCAGCCCGCCGCCGCTCACCATGGGCGACTCCAGAGAAGTGGAAAGTCCAGCCCCTCTCGAGGAGCTGGGTTCCAGAGCCCAAGCTGTGCGTGGAGGTGAGCCCGACTATCTCTAGCCGGTACCTCTCAACCTCCCGCACAAGCTCAGGCTCCTTCCCCCCCAGCGAAGTGACATTCCATGTCCCAACAGCCAGCCGCTGTGTCCGGGGGTCAGGTCGTCGAGGCCCCTGCCTTCGACTGCCACCCAATCCACACTGCACCAAACCCCTACTGCTACCTCTGTGGGTGGTGAACCCACAGGAGGTCGGGCCCACGTCGCCTCTTCGGGCTGAGCCCGGCCGGGCCCCATGGGCAAAGGCCCGACCACCAAGCGCTCGCATACGAGCCCCAACCCCGGGCCTGGCTCCAGGGTGGGGCCCCGGCTGCGTCCTACCGGGCGACGTCACGGTCCTGGATTTTTTCTCCATAGGGGTTTTTCTTTAAATTTAAATTCTTTAAATATCTTGTTTTTAATTACCACAAATCATTAATTTAATTTTTTCTTTCCTACTTTATGAACAAAAATACTTTTTATATTACTACACATGGGTCATCCAAGTGTGATTTAAAATTAAATGTCTTAATACTATAATAATAATTTGTTTCAAGTAATTACTTTAGCAGTGAATGGGGCCAGTTATTTATTTATTAACTATGTAGTTAGCTAAGCCAACTGCAATAAAATTAGCTAACTAAAGTAGAATATGTCAACAGCTCGGTAGCTAATAGTAATTACTTGTAACTTTCTGACAAGTAATCTACTCACTCTCAAGGTAACCTAATCAATTTTTTTCGAAGGTAATGTTAGAACGATTGAAAAACATTCCTTACATGTATTAGATGGGCAAAGGGCGCTGTGCTGAGCTGTGAAATGTCTGACACAAGCACAATTCACAGTTCCCACCAAACGCTGTAGTAAATGCATGCGGGTCGTTTCTGACCCATGTGTGTAAACTTGATGTAGAATTACAAAAGCTGTGCTTGTTCATAACTTAAGAAAGGAAAAATAAAAACGATTTGTGCATATTTGGAAAAGTAAATGACAAAATGAATGTATTTCAAAAGTATATCATAGAAACACTCAGCCATACATGAAATAACCTGGAAAATGAATGCAGGTCGTTTTTGACCCATGTTGTGCATTAGAAGGGTCGTGATACAAAAAGAGTTTTTATTCAAAAAGTAAGAAAGGAAAAAATAAAATAAGGATGTATGATGATCAAAAACAAGTTAATTGAGGAATACCTTGAATACTGAATGATGGAATTAATTTATTGCAAAGATATAGAAGATAAAAACTCAGCCGGGTCACTTTTGACCCATGTTTTGCATCAAAGGATTAATGGATAAGAATGAAGTTCAGGGTGGTGTCAGTACTTTCTCATGTCAAATGTTCCTTCCATCCTTGCTACTTGAAAATCCTGAACTTTGAAAGCAGACACAATAATTGACTGTTCTTGACTATATCTTGAGACATTGCTGTCACACTCATTGAACAGCATAATAATAAACTATTTGAGTCCACTACATCTCTGGATATATTTCCAACAGAATTCTGACTGCAGTAAATCGTGCTATTTGAACGTTCTGTGACTGTTTTCATCTCTTGGCAATTGTGCTCTCATTTATACCATGATGAGGTGCGTATTGATCGTTTTGCATGAGTGCAACATGGGTTGAATGGTATTTTTTTTTTCCTCTCTGATGGAGGTCCAACATGGCCACAGGCACAATGAGCTCAGCTGCTCCGTCTGACAGGCATACTTCTCCATTTCAAACCCTGGAGAGCTGCACAGTAACCATCATCTTTTGCTCTCCGCTCTATACGTGCCAGTTTATTTCATCCGATCTGCATTTTAGCCCAAAAGTAAGCATCATCATTGTTGGAAAAATAGCCCACACTGCTATTGTTTTGCTCCCCGAAGAGTTGGAGGAGTAGGAGTGAGAAGATTGCGTTTGCATTATATACCCACGCCTCCTTTTGACCCACATCCCACGCATTCCTCCAGTAACAAAGACTTTCCACAATACTTTGGACTGACGTTCATACAATGAAACGCTGAGCACTAAATTAAGAAAACTTCCCACCAATAATCCGTTAAACTATCCCCGAATACTCTGAAATACAAATAAAATCATGCTGGTGGGTAATGATGCGTGAAGACTTTTGCGGTAACAAAGCAAAACAGATGGAGCGAAAGTGCCAGAACGTTTACCTCAGATTTTCTGGAGGCTTCCGATTGGTTTCCTATGCCTCGTGAGCTTGCGTGGACGATGGCATTAGATTGCGTCTGGGTAATTTCAGGGGATTTGGGAAACTGGAGCTGATTCGACTGAAAGGCCAGGCTATAGCATGATTAATGTCCTGGCATGGTGCTGCAGCTCACCCGTGTGTGATTAGATAATCAGTCATCTCTCCACTGCTCTCATTCGCCAAAATGAGGGAAGAGTTAGTCCAGCCTGTTGTTGAGAAATGAGCCTAAACAGGGGTATTGACACTCCTTAAACCATATTTCATATCTCAAATGTTAATCATATATAGATATATATATATATGTTCTCAACAACTCATATTGCTCCTTCTTGGTATTTGGTATGGAAAACAGATGCCTTCCTGTAGCTAGTCATTATCAACTTTAATAAAGTGTTAATATTTATAAATAACCTCAGCATCGCTATCAGTGCTCCCAAAGGACACAGACTGGAACAACAAATGATAATGGTGGATGAAATATAATTTATTTAATAGAAGCGATTTCGCAGAAGCCAGCCTCGTCTTGTGGCATGGAGGCGATGTCAGGTCCGTTTACAGTCAGCAAGTAATTCGCTCCGTTTAACTGACAGCGCTTCAGGAGGGCGACGATAAAGATAAATAACTTTTACTCAGGAGTATTTTGTGCATCATTAAACACGGCAAACATTTTAGCTCGCGCACAACGCAGGAGATTCCCTGCAGAGCCGAGGCCGTACGCCTATCATAAACAGGCCTATAGAGTCACTCGTTAAAAGAGGATGAAAACCTCAGTTGAAGTCTATCTATACTCCCTGAAAAAAAAAAAAGAACCGGCACAGGCTTTGGAACTAAACTACGATATAAGGTCGATACAGAACAGATACAGTGAACACCCATTTTTTCCTGACAGCCCCGCTGACTGGTCATACTCAGTCATAATCCTGTTTGATGGAATAATTTTCCCACAATGGAAAAATGATGGAAGACTTGTTTTATGAGAAGACTATTGAAAAAATTGGACTATTTATTACAATTGTGGTTTCACAAACATGTCAGAGCTGTGCTGCTAAGGGAAAATAATCAACAACAGGCTGTTGAGTTGAAGTGGACTCACTGCTCCTACTCCAAAGTTGATTATTTTCCAATAGCATGAGTTTTATTTATTCCGCTTATACCACAGACGATTGCTCACAGTAACAATTTTGCATTTATTAAATAAAGAACGATACATCATACGTTTTATCCATTTCGAGTGACATTTCTTCTGCAAGCAAGTTACTTATTGCATTTTAGTTGGCCCATTCTATAATTGCGGGTCCATTTCAAGTGTTGACTCTGTTAGTTGCCATCAACTCTGTTGAACTGATAACAGAGTTGACATCTTCCGCCATTTTGTTAACTCCATGTGCTAATCTCAGACTAGCTACCACATGGCATGTATAAAAACAGAATTTTATGGATTTTAATCATATTATTGTTAAAAAAAATGAGTGAGAGATTAACTCCAACATCACAATAACAGATGTGACGAATAATGAATCTACTGTTGGTGTAAAATCCTCAACATTTTGTACAAATTAATGAGAGAAGAAACATAACATACAGGGGTGCTTGAAAGTTTGTGAACCCTTTAGGATTTTCTATATTTCTGCATAAATATGACCTAAAACATCATCAGATTGTCACACAAGTCCTAAAAGTAGATAAAGAGAACCCAGTTAAACAAATAAAAAATAAAAATAAAAAAAATTATACTTGGTCATAGGGGCGGCACGGTGGTGTAGTGGTTAGCGCTGTCGCCTCACAGCAAGAAGGTCCTGGGTTCGAGCCCCGGGGCCGGCGAGGGCCTTTCTGTGTGGAGTTTGCATGTTCTCCCCGTGTCTGCGTGGGTTTCCTCCGGGTGCTCTGGTTTCCCCCACAGTCCAAAGACATGCAGGTTAGGTTGACTGGTGACTCTAAATTGACCGTAGGTGTGAATGTGAGTGTGAATGGTTGTCTGTGTCTATGTGTCAGCCCTGTGATGACCTGGCGACTTGTCCAGGGTGTACCCTGCCTTTCGCCCGTAGTCAGCTGGGATAGGCTCCAGCTTGCCTGCGACCCTGTCGAAGGATAAAGCGGCTAGAGATAATGAAATGAGATACTTGGTCATTTATTTATTGAGGAAAATGATCCAATATTACATATCTGTGAGTGGCAAAAGTATGTGAACCTCTAGGATTAGCAGTAAATTTGAAGGTGAAATTAGAGTCAGGTGTTTTCAATCAATGGGATGACAATCAGGTGTGAGTGGGCACCCTGTTTTATTTAAAGAACAGGGATCTATCAAAGTCTGAGCTTCACAACACATGTTTGTGGAAGTGTATCATGGCACGAACAAAGGAGATTTCTGAGGACCTCAGAAAAAGCATTGTTGATGCTCATCAGGCTGGAAAAGATTACAAAAGCATCTCTAAAGAGTTTGGACTCCACCAATCCACAGTCAGACAGATTATGGACAAATGGAGGAAATTCAAGACCACTGTTACCCTCCCCAGGAGTGGTCGACCAACAAAGATCATTCCAAGAGCAAGACGTGTAATAGTCGGCGAGGCCACAAAGGATCCCAGGGTAACTTCTAAGCAACTGAAGGCCTCTCTCACATTGGCTAATGTTAATGTTCATGAGTCCACCATCAGGAGAACACTGAACAACAATGGTGTGCATGGCAGGGTTGCAAGGAGAAAGCCACTGCTCTCCAAAAAGAACATTGCTGCTCATCTGCAGTTTGTTAAAGATCACGTGGACAAGCCAGAAGGCTACTGGAAAAATGTTTTGTGGGTGGATGAGACCAAAATATAACTTATTGGTTGAAATGAGAAGTGTTATATTTGGAGAAAGGAAAACACTGCATTCCAGCATAAGAACCTTATCCCATCTGTGAAACATGGTGGTGGTAGTATCATGGTTTGGGCCTGTTTTGCTGCATCTGGGCCAGGACAGCTTGCCATCATTGATGGAACAATGAATTCTGAATTATACCAACGAATTCTAAAGGAAAATGTCAGGACATCTGTCCATGAACTGAATCTCAAGAGAAGGTGGGTCATGCAGCAAGACAATGACCCTAAGCACACAAGTTGTTCTACCAAAGAATGGTTAAAGAAGAATAAAGTTAATGTTTTAGAATGACCATGTCAAAGTCCTGACCTTAATCCAATCAAAATGTTGTAGAAGGACCTGAAGCAAGCAGCTCATGTGAGGAAACCCACCAACATCCCAGAGTTGAAGCTGTTCTGTACGGAGGAACGGGCTAAAATTCCTCCAAGCCGGTGTGCAGGACTGATCAACAGTTATCGCAAACATTTAGTTGCAGTTATTGCTGCACAAGGGGGTCACACCATATACTGAAAGCAAAGGTTCACATACTTTTGCCACTCACAGATATGTAATATTGGATCATTTTCCTCAAGAAATAAATGACCAAATATAATCTTGTCTCATTTGTTTAACTGGGTTCTCTTTATCTACTTTTAGGACTTGTGTGAAAATCTGATGATGTTTTAGGTCATATTTATGCAGAAATATAGAAAATTCTAAAGGGTTCACAAACTTTCAAGCACCATTGTATCTGAAGAATCTTTTTGTATTTGCACCACTGGTGGGGAGTTGAGGTTGTGTCATGATTTCAGTGAACTGCTAGTGAGCCAGATGTTGCTGGTGTTGTTGTTGCTTATTGAGAACCAATATGGCCGCCTGTCACGTCGTCCATAGAACAGCTAAGCAACAGAATTAATGGAAGCAAGGCTCTTCAGACAATCTGGCATTCCTCAGCAGGCAGAAGAACTGGCAGGCCTGGCTATGGCGCTGAATCCATGCCGCTGAGTAAATATTGACATTTCCCTGGCTGGTAAAGGAGTGTGATCTGTCCCCTGCCCCTCTGCGTGGGTTCAATGCCACAGAGCAAATTAAACGCTGAACTCAGGGCCTGATGGGAAATTGATGTGGCTGTGTGTCCTCCGTGCTCTTTGGCTTTTTCTCCCATTTTATCGAGGTAATAATTGCACACTGGAACACTGGATAGTCTCGACCATTTGCTTTCTTTTTCTGGTTCGGTTTCAGGGTCCTGTTTCCATGGGTTAAAACCATTTCCATGCGATCACGCTGTTCTTCCAGGCAGAATTAAAAACGAATGGGAATCCATCATTTGAAAGGAAATATAATAATCGGATGCATCTCAAGGATTGGGACCAGGACAAGAGCCAAGAGAATGCAATTAATTTTACTTCTTATATGAACGGAAAGGTGGACGTTGTGTGATCTTAGAGACAGGAGTGTGTGCACCAAAATAATCCACTCGAAGACATTAGTTACAGTATGAGTGAATCATTTGATGGAGAGATGCCAGAACTGTTCCACAGCAACAGGCAAAGATACAGATTCAACAATCCAGTCTTAAGGTTTTGAGTCATGAAAAGAATGAGATCATTTGAGGATTATATGGCCTGATTATTATTTTTTTTATCGGCTCACTCAAATAAACGAGGTGTTGATCATTACAGAAGCCGAAACGATCAAAATGATTGAATTTAAGTACCATTTAAACAAAAGGAAGCACATTTAATCTGCGCTGTAGATAAATCACGCCTTTACATGCCACATGGGTGTTCATTTCTAACCTGGCGATACATACTTGTTCACTCAGGAGGTGTGTGGGAGGATTATTATACTTTATATTATATGATTATTTTATACATCATATAGCAGTGGGATCATTTACAAGTCAGTGAAAGGATTGTTTTTATTTCTTCCGACTAATCAGAATAGTTTGTCTGATCATAAATCATAAAATGTGAAGCTATTTTTTTTTCAGCTTTATTGATCCACCATCATCACCCTGAGCTGACTGAAGATGAATGACTGCATAAATTAGAGAAATAAATGTCAACATTAGCCTCGGGTTATTGATGTATTCTAAATCCAGAAATAAAAAAAAAAAGTTTTAAAATAATAAAAAAACAACCAACCAAACAAACAAACAAACAAACAAATAACCAAATAAATAAAGCAAGTAGGGAAATATATAAACAATGCAGTAAGTAAAAAGATCAACAAACAAATACATTGCTTTTCAAACATTAGGCAGTGACATTTATTTATTTACTTACTTCCTCTGAATCCAGAAATATAAATCTTAAGATAATCTATTTGAAAAAAAAGCAAAGAAAATAACTAAATAATAAAATAAGTAAGTAAGTAAGTAAGTAAGTAAAAGAGAAGCAGGAAAATGAATAAACAAATTAACCAAATCAAACAAGCAAACAAACAAACAAATAAAAATTGGTCTTTAAAAATTAAGTGGAGTAAAACAAATTAAAAAAGTCTTCATAATCTGTTAAACCCCCCACACAAATCTAGAAAACTTTGTGAAAGCAAACAGCAAAGAAAATAAACAAATAAAGCAGTAAGCAAGAAAATAAATAAGCAAACAAATTAACTCAAACAAACAAACAAACAAACAAACAAATTTTTTTCAGAATTCAGGTGGATTAAAAAAATCTTAAACTCAATCTTAGTCTCTGAAAAACAAATCTAGAACACCTTGTGAAAGCAAGCAGCAAAGAAAACAAACAAACAAACAAACAAACAAACAAACAAACAAACAAACGAGTCAATCAGTCAGTAGGAAAATCTCATTTCA